>NC_057794.1:556524300-557258692 GCF_018294505.1 Triticum aestivum | reverse complement strand
GGGATGATGCAGCAAAGTAGCATAAGTATTTCCCTCAGTTTTTGAGAACCAAGGTATCAATCCAGTAGGAGGCTACGTGCGAGTCCCTCGTACCTGCACAAAACAAATAAATCCTCACAACCAATGCAAATAGGGGTTGTCAATCCCTATAAGGCCACTTACGAGAGTGAGATCTGATAGATATGATAAGATAATATTTTTGGTATTTTTATGATAAAGATGCAAAGTAAAATAAAGGCAAAGTAAATAGCAAAGGAAATAACTAAGTAGTAGGAGATCAATATGATAAAGATAGACCCGGGGGCCATAGGTTTCACTAGTGGCTTCTCTCGAGAGCATAAGTATTCTACGGTGGGTGAACAACTTACTGTTGAGCAATTGACATAATTGAGCATAATTATGAGAATATCTAGGTATGATCATGTATATAGGCATCACGTTCGAGACACGTAGTCTGACTCCTGCCTGCATCTACTACTATTACTCCACTCATCGACCGCTATCCAGCATGCGTCTAGAGTATTAAGTTAAAAACAGAGTAACGCCTTAAGCAAGATGACATGATGCAGAGGGATAAACTCATGCAATATGAAGAAAACCCCATCTTGTTATCCTTGATTGCAACAATACAATACGTGCCTTGCTGCCCCTACTGTCACTGGGAAAGGACACCGCAAGATTGAACCCAAAGCTAAGCACTTCTCCCATTGCAAGAAAGATCAATCTAGTAGGCCAAACCAAACTGATAATTCGAAGAGACTTGCAAAGATAACCAATCATACAAAAAAGAATTCAGAGAAGATTCAAATATTGTTCATAGATAGACTTGATCATAAACCCAAAATTCATCGGTCTCAACAAACACACCGCAAAAAGAAGATTACATCGAATAGTTCTCCACAAGAGGGGGAGAACATTGTATTGAGATCCAAAAAGAGAGAAGAAGCCATCTAGCTACTAACTATGGACCCGTAGGTCTGAGGTAAACTACTCACACTTCATCGGAGAGGCTATGGTGTTGATGTAGAAGCCCTCCGTGATAGATGCCCCTTCAGCGGAGCTCCAGAACAGGCCCCAAGATGGGATCTCGTGGATACAGAAAGTTACAGCGGTGGAATTAGGGGTTTGGCTCTGTATCTGATCGTGTGGGGGTACGTAGATATATATAGGAAGAAGGAGTACCTCGGTGGAGCAACAAGGGGCCCACGAGGGTGGAGGGCGCGCCTGGGGGGGTAGGCACGCCCCCTACCTCGTGGCCTCCACTTCTATTTCTTGACGTAGTTTCCAAGTCTCCCAGGTCTTGTTCGTTGAGAAAATCACGTTCCCGAAGGTTTCATTCCGTTTGGACTCCGTTTGATATTCCTTTTCTTTGAAACCCTAAAACAGGCAAAAAACAACAATTCTGGGCTGGGCCTCCAGTTAATAGGTTAGTCCCAAAAATAATATAAAAGTGGATAATAAAGCCCAATAATGTCCAAAACAGTAGATAATATAGCATGGAGCAATCAAAAATTATAGATACGTTGGAGACGTATCAAGCATACCCAAGCTTAATTCCTGCTCGTCCTCGAGTAGGTAAATGATAAAAACAAAATTTTTGATGCGGAGTGCTACTTGGCATAATTTTAATGTGATTCTTCTTAATTGTGGTATGAATATTCAGATCCGAAAGATTCAAGACAAAAGTTCATATTGACATAAAAATAATAATACTTCAAGCATACTAACTAAGCAATTATGTCTTCTCAAAATAACATGGTAAAGAAAGTTATCCCTACAAAATCATATAGTCTGGCTATGCTCCATCTTCACCACACAAAATATTTAAATCATGCACAACCCCGATGACAAGCCAAGCAATTGTATCATACTTTTGACATTCTCAAAACTTTTTTGATTTTCACGCAATACATGAGCGTGAGCCATGGACATAGCACTATAGGTGGAATAGAGTGGTGGTTGTGGAGAAGAAAATAAGGGAGAAGATAGTCTCACATCAACTAGGCATATCAACGTGCTATGGAGATGCCCATCAATAGATATCAATGTGAGTGAGTAGGGATTTCCATGCAACGGATGCACTAGAGCTATAAGTATATGAAAGCTCAAAAAGAAACTAAGTAGGTGTGCATCCAACTTGCTTGCTCATGAAGACCTAGAGCATTTTGGGGAAGCCCATCATTGGAATATACAAGCTAAGTTCTATAATGAAAAATTCCCACTAGTATATGAAAGTGATAACATGAGAGACTCTCTACTATGAAGATCATGGTGCTACTTTGAAGCACAAGTGTGGTAAAAGGATAGTAACATTGTCCCTTCTCGCTTTTTCTCTCTTTTTTTATTTGGGTCTTTTCTCTTTTTTATGGTCTCTTTTCTTTCTTTCTTTTTCTTTTTTTATTTTTCGTCCGGAGTCTCATCCCGACTTGTGGGGGAATCATAGTCTCCATCATCCTTTCCTCACTGGGACAATGCTCTAATAATGATGATCATCACACTTTTATTTTTCTTACAACTCAACAATTACAACTTGATACTTAGAACAAAATATGACTCTATATGAATGCCTCTGGCGGTGTACCGGGATATGCAATGACTCATGAGTGACATGTATGAAAGAATTATGAATGGTGGCTTTGCCACAAATATTATGTCAACTACATGATCATGCTAAGCAATATGACAATGATGGAGTGTGTCATAATAAACGGAATGGTGGAAAGTTGCATGGTAATATATCTCAGAATGGCTATGGAAATGCCATAATAGGTAGGTATGGTGGCTGTTTTGAGGAAGGTATATGGTGGGTGTATGATACCGACGAAAGGTGCGTGGTATTAGAGAGGCTAGCAAAGGTGGAAGGGTGAGAGTGCGTATAATCCATGGACTCAACATTAGTCATAAATAACTCATATACTTATTGCAAAAATCTACAAGTTATAAAAGCAAAGTATTATGCACATGCTCCTAGGGGGATAGATTGGTAGGAAAATACCATTGCTCGTCCCCGACCGCCACTCACAAGGAAGACAATCAACAAATAAATCATGCTCCGACTTCATCACATAACGGTTCACCATAAGTGTGATACGTCTCCAATGTATCTATAATTTTTGATTGCTCCATGCTATATTATCTACTGTTTTGGACTATATTGGGCTTTATTTTCCACTTTTATATTATTTTTGGGACTAACCTATTAACCGGAGGCCCAGCCCAGAATTGCTGTTTTTTGCCTATTTCAGTGTTTCGGAGAAACAGTATATCAAACGGAGTCCAAACAGAATAAAACCTTCGGGAACGTGATTTTCTCACCGAATGTGATCCAGGAGACTTGGACCCTACTCCAAGGAGTCAAAGAGGAGGTCATGAGGGTGGGGGGCGCCCCCCCTAGGGCGCGCCCCCTGCCTCATGGGCCCCTCGGTGCTCCACCGACATACTCCTTCCTCCTATATATACCTACATACCCCCAAACGATCAGAACATGAGCCAAAAACCTAATTCCACCGCTGCAACTTTCTGTATCCATGAGATCCCATCTTGGGGCCTATTCCGGAGCTCCGCGGGAAGAGGGCTGTCATCACGGAGGGCTTCTACATCATCCTAGCCCCTCCGATGAAGTGTGAGTAGTTTATCTCAGACCTTCGGGTCCATAGTTAGTAGCTAGATGGCTTGTTCTCTCTTTTTGGATCTCAATACAATGTTCTCCCCCTCTTGTGGATAACTATTCGATGTAATCTTCTTTTTGCGGTGTGTTTGTTGAGACCGATGAATTTTGGGTTTATGATCAAGTCTATCTATGAACAATATTTGAATCTTCTCTGAATTCTTTTATGTATGATTGGTTATCTTTGCAAGTCTCTTCGAATTATCAGTTTGGTTTGGCCTACTAGATTGATCTTTCTTGCAATGGGAGAAGTGCTTAGCTTTGGGTTCAATCTTGCGGTGTCCTTTCCTAGTGACAGTAGGGGCAGCAAGGCACGTATTGCATTGTTGCCATCGAGGATAACAAGATGGGGTTCATTTCATATTGCATGAATTTATCTCTCTACATCATGTCATCTTGCTTAAGGCGTTACTCTGTTTTTAACTTAATGCTCTAGATGCATGCTAGATAGCGGTCGATGAGTGGAGTAATAGTAGTAGATGCAGAATCGTTTTGGTCTACTTGTCACAGACGTGATGCCTATATACATGATCATGCCTAGATATTCTCATAACTATGCTCAATTCTGTCAATTGCTCAACAATAATTTGTTCACCCACTGTAGAATAATTATGCTCTGGAGAGAAGCCACTAGTGAAACCTATGTCCCCCGGGTCTATTCTCATCATATCAATATCCATCACTTTAATCTTGCTTTGCTTTTTACTTTGCCTTTACTTTTTACTTTGCATCTTTATACCAAAAATACCAAAAATATTATATCTATCAGATCTCACTCTCGTAAGTGACCTTGAAGGGATTGACAACCCCTAATCGCATTGGTTGCGAGTAGCTATCGTTTTGTGCAGGTACGAGGGACTTGAGCGTGGCCTCCTACTAGATTGATACTTTGGTTCTCAAAAACTGAGAGAAATACTTATGCTACTCTGCTGCATCATCCCTTCCTCTTCGGGGAAAACCAACGCAAGCTCAAGACGTAGCAAGAGGGATTTCTGGCGCCGTTGCCGGGGAGTCTACACAAAAAGTCAACATACCAAGTACACATCACAATCCCTATCTCTCGCATTACATTATTTGCCATTTGCCTCTCGTTTTCCTCTCCCCCACTTCACCCTTGCCGTTTTATTCGCTCTCTCTCTCTCTCTCTATCCTCCCTCTCTATTTTGCCTCTTTTGTCCGCTTGCTTTTTGTTTGCTCGTGTGTTAGATTGCTTGTTTGTCGCGATGGCTCAAGATACTACCAAATTGTGTGACTTCACCAATACCAATAATAATGATTTCCTTAGCACTCCGATTGCTCCTCTTACCGATGCTGAATCTTGTGAACCTAATACTGCTTTGTTGAATCTTGTTATGAAAGATCAATTCGCCGGCCTTCCTAGTGAAGATGCTGCTACTCATCTGAATAGCTTCGTTGATTTATGTGATATGCAAAAGAAAAAAGCTGTCGATAATGATGTCATTAAATTGAAGCTATTTCCTTTTTCTCTTAGAGATCGTGCTAAAGCTTGGTTTTCGTCTTTGCCTAAAAATAGTATTGATTCATGGAACAAGTGCAAAGATGCTTTTATCTCTAAGTATTTCCCTCCCGCCAAGATCATCTCTCTTAGAAACGATATTATGAACTTTAAACAACTTTATCATGAACATGTTGCACAAGCTTGGGAGAGAATGAAATTAATGATACGTAATTGCCCTACTCATGGTTTGAATTTGTGGATGATTATACAAAATTTTTATGCCGGATTGAATTTTGCTTCTAGAAATCTTTTAGATTCGGCCACGGGAGGCACTTTTATGGAAATCACTTTAGGAGATGCTACTAAACTCTTAGATAATATTATGGTTAATTATTCTCAATGGCATATTGAAAGATCTTCTAATAAAAAAGTGCATGCGATAGAAGAAATCAATGTGTTGAGTGGAAAGATGGATGAACTTATGAAATTATTTGCTACTAAGAGTGTTTCTTCTAATCCTAATGACATGCCTTTGTCTACTTTGATTGAGAATAGCAATGAATCTATGGATGTGAATTTTATTGGTAGGAATAATTTTGGTAACAACGCTTATAGAGGGATTTTTAATCCTAGGCCATATCCTAGTAATCCTTCTAATAATTATGGGAATTCCTACAACAACTCTTATGGAAATTATAATAAGATGCCCTCTGAATTTGAGAATAGTGTTAAAGAGTTTATGAATTCACAAAAGAATTTTAATGCTTTGCTTGAAGAGAAATTGCTTAAAGTTGATGATTTGGCTAGAAACGTTGACAGAATTTCTCTTGAGATTGATTCTTTAAAGCTTAGATCTATTCCTCCTAAGCATGATATCAATTAGTCTCTCAAAGCCATGAGAATTTCCATTGATGAGTGCAAGGAAAGAACCGCTAGGATGCGTGCTTCCAAATATGCCTTTATTAAAGCGTGTTCCTCCAATTCCTATGAAAATCAAGATGAAGATCTAAAAGTTATTGATGTGTCCCCTATTAAATCTTTGTTTTGCAATATGAATCTTGATGAAACTGAATATGATCTTCGTTTACCTAGAAGGCGTTCTAAAAATTCGGAGTATTTAGATCTTAATGATGAAATTGATGAAAGTGGGATTGAAAGAAATAAAAATCTAGATGTTGCTAAACCCACTATATTGGATTTCAAGGAATTTAATTATGAAAGTTGTTCTTCAATTGATTGTATTTCCTTGTTGCAATCCGTGCTAAATTCTCCACATGCTTATAGTCAAAATAAAGCCTTCGCCGGACATATTGTTGATGCCTTGATGCAATCTTATGAAGAAAACCTTGAGTTGAAAGTTTCTATCCCTAGAAAACTCTATGATGAGTGGGAACCAACTATTAAAGTTAAAATTAAAGATCATGAGTTTTATGCTTTGTGTGATTTGGGTGCTAGTGTCTCTACTATTCCCAAGACTTTGTGTGATTTGCTAGATTTCCGTAATTTTGAGGATTGCTCTCTAAACTTGCATCTTGCGGATTCCACTATTAAGAAACCTATGGGAAGGATTAATGATGTTCTTATTGTTGCAAATAGGAATTATGTGCCTGTTGATTTCATTGTTCTTGATATAGATTGCAATCCTTCTTTCCCTATTATTCTTGGTAGACCTTTCCTTAGAACGGTTGGTGCGATTATTGATACGAAGGAAGGGAATATTAGATTTCAATTTCCATTAAAAAAGGGCATGGAACACTTTCCAAGAAATAAAATAAAATTGCCATATGAAACTATCATGAGAGCCACTTATGGATTGCCTACCAAAGATGGCAATACCTAGATCTATCCTCGCTTTTATGCCTAGCTAGGGGCGTTAAACGATAGCGCTTGTTGGGAGGCAACCCAATTTTATTTTTATTCCTTGCTTTTTGCTCCTGCTTAGTAATAAATAAATTATTTAGCCTCTGTTTTGGTTGTGTTTTTTGTTTTTAATTAGTGTTTGTGCCAAGTAGAACCGTTGGGAAGACTTGGGGAAAGTCTTGTTGAACTTGCTGTAAAAAACAGAAACTTTAGCGCTCACGAGAACTGCTGTAATTTATATTTTAAGAGTGCTATTTAGTTAATTATTTTTGAAGATGATTAATAGATAAATTTATCACGTCCATAAATTTATTTTAGAATTTTTGGGGTTCCCAATCTTGCGCTAGCTACAGATTACTACAGACTGTTCTGTTTTTGACAGATTCTGTTTTTCGTGTGTTGTTTGCTTATTTTGATGAATCTATGGTTAGTAAAATAGTTTATAATCCATATATAAGTTGGAATACAGTAGGTTTAACACCAATATAAATAAATAATGAGTTCATTACAGTACCTTGAAGTGGTCTTTTGTTTTCTTCGCTAACGGAGCTCACGAGTTTTCTACTTTAATTTTTGTGTTGTGAAGTTTTCAAGTTTTGGGTGAATTCTTTTGATGGATTATGGAACAAGGAGTGGCAAGAGCCTAATATTGGGGATGCCCATGGCACCCACAAGATAATCCAAGGACACCAAAACGTCAAAGCTTGGGGATGCCCCGGAAGGCATCCCCTCTTTCGTCCACTTCCATCGGTAATTTACTTGGAGCTATATTTTTATTCACCAACATGATATGTGTTTTGCTTGGAGCATCTTGTATTATTTGTGTCATTGTGTCTTAGTATGCCACAATCATCCTTCCTGTACACACCTTTTGAGAGAGCCATACATGAATTAAAAATTTGATAGAATACTCTATGTACTTCACTTATATCTTTTGAGCTATTTAGTTTTGCTCTATGTGCTTCACTTATATCTTTTTGAGCTAAGTAGTTTTGCTCTATGTGCTTCACTTATATCTTTTGAGCGTTATAATTTTGCTCTATGTGCTTCACTTAGATCTTTTAGAGCACGGTGGTGGATTTGTTTTAAAGAAACTATTGATTTCTCATGCTTCACTTAAATTATTTTGAGAGTCTTAATAGCATGGTAATTTGCTTAATAATAATATGCTTGGTATTCAAGATTTGTGAAACTTTCTTTTGAGTGTGTTGAATACTAAGAAAAGATTGAAGCATGATAATTGTTTTGAGATATGGAGGTGATAATATTAAAGTCATGCTAGTTGAGTAGTTGTGAATTTAAAGAATACTTGTGTTGAAATTTGTGATTCCCGTAGCATGCACGTATGGTGAACCGTTATGTGATGAAGTCGAAGCATGGTTTATTTATTGAGTGTCTTCCTTATGAGTGGCGGTCGGGGACGAGCGATGGTCTTTTCCTACCAATCTATCCCCCTGGGAGCATGCGTGTAATACTTTGCTTTGATAACTTCTAGATGTTTGCAATACGTATATGAGTTCTTTATGACTAATGTTGAGTCCATGGATCATACGCACTCTCACCCTTCCACCTTTGCTAGCGTCTCTAATACCGCGCACCTTTCGCCGGTATCATACACCTACCATATACCTTCCTCAAAACAGCCACCATACCTACCTATTATGGCATTTCCATAGCCATTCCGAGATATATTGCCATGCAACTTTCCACCATCTAGTTCATCATGACACATTCATCATTGTCATATTGCTTAGCATGATCATGTAGTTGACATAGTATTTGTGGCAAAGCCACCTTTCATAATTTTTTCATACTTCTCACTCTTGATTCATTGCATATCCTGGTACACCGCTGGAGGCATCCATATAGAGTCATACTTTGTTTTAGAATTGAGTTGTAATCATTGAGTTGTAAATAAATAAAAGTGTGATGATCATCATTTAATAGAGCATTGTCCCAATAAAAAAATAAAGGCCAAAAAAAAGAAGGCCCAAAAAAAAAGAAAATAAATAAAAAGGGGTGTCGGTGTCAAAACCGGCGGATCTCGGGTAGGGGGTCCCGAACTGTGCGTATAGGCCGGATGGTAACAGGAGGCAAGGGACACGAAGTTTTACCCAGGTTTGGGCCCTCTCGATGGAGGTAAAACCCTACGTCCTTCTTGATTAATATTGATGATATGGGTAGTACAAGAGTAGATCTACCACGAGATCAGAGAGGCTAAACCCTAGAAGCTAGCCTATGGTATGATTGTTGATGTGTATGTTGTCCTACGGACTAAAACCCCCCGGTTTATAGACACCGGAGAGGGTTAGGGTTACATAGAGTCGGTTACAATGGTAGGAGATCTGAACATCCGTATTGCCAAGCTTGCCTTCCACGCCAAGGAAAGTCCCTTCCGGACACGGGACGGAGTCTTCAATCTTGTATCTTCATAGTCCAGAAGTCCGGCTGAAGGTATAGTTCAGCTATCCGAACACCCCCTAATCCAGGACTCCCTCAGTAGCCCCTGAACTAGGCTTCAATGACGACGAGTCCGGCGCGCATTTTGTCTTCGGCATTGCAAGGCGGGTTCCTCCTCCAAGTACTTTATAGAAGATTTTAAACACAAAGATAGTGTCCGGTTCTGCAAAATAAGTATTCCACATATTGCCACAGAGAGAATAATATTTACACAAATCTAATCCACTGACGTATTCCATAGTGTGACACACCACGGCCAAGCCTTTATCCGAGTCGTTTCATTATCCCACCTCAGCGCGTCACGCGAGGCGGTTTCCTTGGCACGTCTTGTCAAAGAAGAGATCATGTCCCCTTATTCCGGGATTCTCATCAATACGGGCGTGGGTAACCCAACCGCTTCTAGGACTCCTAGATCATAGGCAAGTCCAAACGAACACGGAGAGGACGCTTGATATCCACCCTCTTTATAAAGGGACGAGGCCTTTTATTTTTCCCTCCCGTGCTCAATCGAATCCTTCCCCCACCTCAAGCTCAAACGCCCAAAGTTCAGGTCAGGTGCTCCGAACCTTCAGTCATGTCCGGACCTAGCATTCGAGGCCGATGGGTGCCTTCTTCCGTCACGGAAGAAGACGTCAAAAAGTTGAGGGAGGCCAAATATCTGACCGCCGAGATTATGCATCGGCTGCCTCCTCGGGGGCAGGCCGTCCCCTCCGCCGAACCCAACGAGAGCGTCGTGTTCGTCTCCCACTTCCTCTGAGGTCTAGGCCTTGCATTGGATCCTTTTGTCAGGGGCTTGATGTTTTACTACGGGCTAGATTTCCATGATCTAGCTCCGGACTCCTTTCTTCATATCACGACATTTATTGTTGTGTGTGAGGCCTTCCTCCGGGTTACCCCTCACTTTGGCCTATGGCTCAAGACTTTTGAAGTAAAACCGAGGATGATCGAGGGGCAACATGCGGAGTGTGGAGGCGCCTCAATACACAAGATGACAGGAGCTGCATGGCCCAAAGGTTCCATTCTAGAGGTGTCTGGATTGTGGCAACAGGAGTGGTTCTACATCACGGCTCCTAGAAGTGCCAAGTGGGCGGCCGCCACTGTCTTCCGCCCGGGCCCTCCACCACCGCTGATGTCATGGATTATCAGAGGATTGAGCTGGGGTCCGGCCAAGGACGTGCCTATACTGCAAAGCCACATTCAAGATCTCTTTAATGGAGATTACAGTTTCGTCGCGGTAACACAAGTTATGCTGGTTCGTCAAGTCCAGCCTTGCAAACGCCGGCCTCTTCGCTTGTGGGAGTTCAAGCCCAAGGGACCGCGCGCCATTCGAAATTTCCTCGGTATGACGCCCGAGGAGATGTACAAGTTGTTCTTCGAACCTCAAGTGGAGTGTCCGGAAATTACCGAGGACGTGGGCCTGAGTAGCAACCGTGTCGCCGAGCAGGTAAGGCATCTTCCGACCGAGCGTACTACCTCTCCTTTGATGCGAAGTTATTTCTTAGAGTTTGCTTTTTGACCAGGACTGGCTAACGTAGGCGAAGTTGATTCGGTGCTCGGCCCCCCTCCCTGAGGGTTTGGAAAATCCGATATTGGAAAAGATGCTCCAGACCGCACCTTGCCTGGAGCCCTTGAAGGAAAATGCGGGCGGTCGCGGGCCCCAAACGCTGGCCGCTCCAGCCGAGGGAGCGAGCGTCTCCATGAAGGAAGACGACCAGAAGAGGAAAAGGATTGCGTCTGGGGATTCAGAAGCCGAAGCTTCGAAACGGGAGAAGAAGTGATCTCTCACAGAGGGTCCTACCCCGGGGGGTGCGGTTGCCACACAAAGTCCGCGGGGGGATCAATTCTCCCACGAGTCGTAAGTGACCCAAAATACCTTAATAGTACAGATATGTCATCTTTTCTTCTGAGAAGATAACCACTGCATGTATCTTTGCAGTTCGGGCCTTAGCCCCTCTCAAATGAGCTCGTCTTCGGGGGATCTTCTTCCAGAGATGATGGAGAGCGAAACACCTCCTCCGGTCCGGAAGCGGGCGACCCTGAAGTGTCGTCGCGGAGGGCCTCTCCGAGTCCGGCGAGGCCAGAAGATAATCCCGTCGACCCCTGAAGTTCCCAGTGTGCGGCTCCCGAAGAGAGTAGACAAACAAGTCCGGCACCGTCTAGTGTGCGGTCGGATGTTCTGAGGGAGTTGGTGAGGCGAGCGGCCATCTCAGATGAACACCGTGTGCTGATGATTATGGTGATGGAGAGAATCTTGTCCGCCGAAAGCGGATTTCATAAAGCTTTTATGAGTCTACTGACAGGTTTTGAAGTACGTAAAATAATGTATGATAGTCCTGCACATGCTAAGTGTGCCCTGTGTAGATAGTAGCCCCTGAGACTCTGGTTGTCGTTGGGAACGACGACGATCAGAGGATCATAATCCCAGGTAGTAACCATACTGTTTTTATGAGCCGGTGATGGAAGCTCTGGTGGCTAGCCAGACTAGCGAGTTTGCCCATTTAAAATGGCAGTTGGATGCAGCAGACGCCGACATCGAGCTTGTTAACAAAAGCCTTGACGAGGCGCAGGGTAGGTGTTATTATCTGGTAAACGCCGCATAGTAAGAGCAGCATGAAGCTAGTATACTTACCATGTTATTACTGCAGATGGAGCTGCCACTGTTGAAGCCTTGCGGGCGGAACTTGCCCGAGCCAGGGAACAAGCAAGATTGGGTAATGCGGCTGCTTTGAAGGCGGCCGAAGAGTTGCGAGCCGAGAAGGCCGCGCATGGCGAGAGCCGGGATAAGATGGCCAATATGGCCATAGAATTAAAAGCCGCCGTCGACCATTGTCGGGCTCTTGAAAAGGAAAACCAGGCGAAGGCATCGGACCTTGAGAAGGTTGCTACAACGAGAAAAGACCTCCGCTCTGCTATGAGGGCAAAGAAGGAGGAGCTGCGGGAAGCCGGGGATATTGTAGCCAGGAAATCCTTTATGCTGCAGAGGAAGTTCGGAGATCCACGGTATGCCCCTCTGGATCGGCTGTGGAATTCGGAGGATGCGTATATGGATTTGGCGGTGAGCGCTGCTGATGCGGCCAAGTACTTCAAGGGTCAGACGGACCGTGAAGTGGACCAGCTGTTTTGGACACAATTCCATTCTCCCGAGCGTCCACTTTCGTTGTCTGACCAACTAGCCGAATGGGCCGAACTGAATAGGTTGTCCAGACTCGCCATGAGGTCTGTTGTGGATCAGCTATGGCCGGAAAGGCTAAAACCAAACAGCTATTTTGGCTTGGTGCAGCAGTTCCTTGACGTGGTGCTGTGCATTAATGCGATGAAGAGGTCGGCGTGTATAGAATGCGCACAAATGGCCTTTGCCCGTGCTAAAGCATACTGGGCAGAGATGGATGCTACCACTGTTGCAGCGCAGGATTCGGCCATAGGTCAAAGGGCTGCTGAGCACTACTTTGAGGAAGTTCTTGAGGGTGCTCGTTTGATAGAGACCCAGTGCTCAAAAAATATTATGTTTGAGTGACATGTAATCTCGTTGTAAGCGAAATGCTTTTATAAATTTTCATAAGGCTACTTTTATACTTTTGCCTGAAAGTAACGTGATGCCTCCTGGGCAGCCGTTTATGTATACATGTGTATAACCTGGAAGATTGTAGTCGTCGGCTTCAACCCCCACGCATATAATGCGGAGGTGTTCGCAGAAACACGCGTTCACACTTAACCCAATGTCTTGGTCCTATTAAGGAGGTGATAGTGGAGCGAGCGAGGCAACCGGACTATAATGCTTTAACACTTTCACTTAGCCATAGGAGTTTGACAGCGGGGCTACTAGATAGCCCCTGGTGGCTCCGCACTCTCCCGATCCTGGGGTGCGTATATGCCTGGCCGGAAAGCGGCCCTTCGTTAAGGCGGAGGAATTCTAACATTCCCATGGGTCATCGAGTGGTTGTCCAGTCTCACGCTAGATCATGACAGTCAGTTTTCGGCTTTCTCTACTGAGGTGCTCGTCCGGATGAACCAGGGCACAATCGCAGTAGTTCTCCTAGTGCTACCTTAGCCGGTAAAGCGGAACGTAAGGCACCAAAACACAGGAGCTGGGCAAACCCAACATTTGACCAAAGACAATGATTCGGAGCTGATGCATATAGGGCCAAACTCGCGACGCTGAACACTCCCTAAGGTATTCGGTCTTTGTGGTATAAACCGGGCCTAAATAATGGCCTTCGTAAGAAGCCCCTTATGTCCAGGTACGTGCATTGGTCTGGCGTGGCCACATGCCAAGACGTCAGCATCCTTCTCAACGGTGGATATGTATCAACAAGAGACAGTAAAAAAGGTTTACGCATGGTCTTAATCTAAAAAGAATCCTTGGAGCGGGTCCCTGCTGCATGTCTGTGCGTGTGTCTCCGTTGTGCCGTATCCTGGACGGGTGTGGCACGATGATCGTCTGTAAAAGAGAGGAATTTAGGTGAAAAAGGTTGTCGTGCAAAAAAGATAATTAAAGAAACTATGCATAATTTAAAATGAGGAGGAACGGCCACATGTCTGCGCGCGTTGAGCCCCTTGTAAATAGGGGTGTGACCATTTATTCAGTATAAGTAGCAGCACCGGACTCGATTAGTTGTGTCTAAGGTCTTGACGACCTATGGGGTGCTTTGGCTAGTCCGGGCGCCTTTAGTGTGTGGCTGCCAAGGCAGCCTCACTCTCTTCGACGCGCAGAGATCGCTTGATATTTCCATGCACTGAAATGATGCCGCGTGGACCGGGCATCTTGAGTGTGAGGGAGGCGTAGTGTGGTATTGCATTAAAGCGAGCGAAAGCTTCGCGCCCGAGCAGTGCTGTGGAAGGTTAAATGCTCGCTACGGAAGTTATCGGGGGAGCCGAATATAATTTGTAGTAGGAGGGAGCCCGTACAACGAGCCCCTGGGCCTGGCATTACTCCTTTAAAGGTAGTATTGCTATAGCGAATTTGTGTTGGGTCTAACCCATCCCGCGGATTGTATCCTGGTATATTAGGTTTAGGCTGCTGCCGCCGTCCATCAAGACTAGTGTGAAGTGATATCCGCCAATTACTGGGTCTAATACCAAGGCAGCCCATCCTGCGTGTCGGATACTTGCTGAGTAATCGCGATGGTCGAAAATGATCGGTTGAGACGACCATTGGCAGGACTTCGCGGTGACAGGCACTTGGGCATATTTTCCTGGGGGTGCCGAATTGTTTTTTCCCTTGATCATGTGTAGTACGTTTACTGTTTTGACTTCTGGTGGAATTTCTTTTGTTCCCCAGTGTCTTGCTTAGGAGGCTCGTCCTCGTCTTCACTTGGTGTATCCTCCCCCTTGTGTATGGCGTTGAGCTTGCCGGACTGCTTCAAGACCCAACATTCTCTGTGGGTATGATTAGCGGGCTTGCTAGGGGTACGATGTATCTGACATACCTGGTCCATAATTTTGTTGAGGCTGGACGGTTCATCCCTGGTGCCTTTAGTGGGTGGCTTTTGACCTGGCCGAGAGCTTTTGAATCCGGCATTTTCTGCCGTGCCCTTCGTGATGTCTTCTTTATTTCGGCGTTTGCTATTGCTGTTGCGCCGTGATTTCCCGTTTCCATCTCTAAATTCAGATGTACTGGGGTCGCTGGTGCTGCATCTGGCTAGCCAGCTGTCCTCACCCACGCAAAAGCGGGTCATGAGGTTTGTTAATGCGGCCATCGTTCTCGGCTTATTTTGGCCGAGGTGTCTGGCGAGCCATTCGTCACGGACGCTATGCTTGAAAGCTGCCAAGGCTTCGGCGTCCGGACAATTGACAATCTGGTTCTTTTTAGTGAGAAACCTATTCCAAAGCTTTCGGGCTGACTCTCCGGGCTATTGAGTTATATGACTCAAATCGTCCGCATCCGGAGGTCGGACATAAGTTCCTTGAAAATTTGCCTGAAAGGCATCTTCGAGCTCTTCCCAACTTCCAATGGAGCTTTCGGGGAGGCCTTTGAGCCAATGACGAGCTGGCCCTTTGAGCTTGAGGGGTAAGTATTTGATGGCGTGGAGATCATCTCCTCGAGCCATATGGATATGAAGGATATAGTCCTCAATCCAAACCCCAGGGTCTGTTGTCCCATCGTATGCCTCTATGTTTACGGGCTTGAATCCCTCTGGAAATTCATGGTCCAGCACCTCATCGGTGAAACATAGGGGGTGTGCGGCACCCCTGTAACTGGGTGTACCGCATTGTTCTGATGCTTGTTGTGTTGCATTGCATGCTAGGGCGCGCTTGCGTGGTCCGTAGATGGATCTTGTTGCACCGTCCTTTGGGTGCGAGCCCTCGCGTGGGTCGCGTGTCGTATTGTGAGCGGCATTGTATGCCGTTCTGTGTTGATAGAGGGGTCGTCTATCCGACCAGGTGGTTGCTTTCATATTTGGTTGTGGGGGGTTGGAGGCCTCCTCATCGAATTCGGGTAGCAGCTTCCGTTTTGCGTAGCTCTTTGAGGGGGGATCGTCGCCGTACATTGCTGCTGTATTAAGTATTTTACTCCATCTGAATTGGAGTTTGTTTTGCGCGGCCTTGAGCCTTCGCTTCTGCTTTGTAAGGCTCCTTGCGGTGGCAACGAGCCTTTCGCAGGCATTCTGATGCTCCGGGTGCCTGTCGGCGTTATGTCGTCCGGACCATTATCCCTGATAGGATTTGTTTGTTCGGTTTGAATATCCGGATTGCCGTTGTTCGGCAGCGGTTCGCCCTGCTCCAGCGCTGGGTCTGTGTGATCGCTATTCCTGTCGAGGCGGGATTTGGGGCGGCGCTTGCGTCGCTGTTTTGACTGCTTTTCGAGGGAACAGGCCTTCGGTGCGTCCTTCCGCTCCTCGTCGTCATCTTTTGGTGTGTCCATCATGTATACATCATATGACGAGGTGGCGTTCCAGGGCCCAACAGGCGCTGGTTATTCATTGTCTGCTTCATCGGCGTCCATACCGTCGATGTCTTCGGAGTCAAAGTCGAGCATGTTGGTTAAATCGTCGACAGTGGCTACAAAGTGGGTGGTGGGTGGGCTTTGAATTTCTTCATCATCTGTACTCCAACCTTGCTGACCGTAGTCTGGCCAGGGCTCTCCTGATAAAGAGAGAGACTTCAGTGACTTCAGGATATCGCCGAAAGGCGAGTGCTGAAAGATGTCTGCGGTAGTGAACTCCATGATCGGTGCCCAATCGGATTCGATTGGCAGGGGCGTGGAGGGCTCGGAGTCCGGAGAGGAGTCCGGCTCCTTGGAGTCACGAGTCCCGCAGAATACGGGGCTGGTGTTCGGCTCAACCGCCGTTGGGATCGCAGCCCCCGAGGCGGCGTCCAACCGCCCATCCTCGATCGGCGCGGTTGGCTCCGAACTAAGGGTCGGAGCCGATGCGGGTGCGGCCTCCAGGGCACTGTTCGGCGGCAGAGCTAGATCATGCTCGTCGTGACAGTGCGGCGCGCTCGGCGGTGGTTCAAGTTCGTCGAAGATCAAGTCCTCGCGGATGTCAGCCGTGTAGTTTAAATTTCCGAATCTGACCTGACGGCTAGGGGCGTAGCTTTCGATCTGCTCTAGATGGCCAAGTGAATTGGCCCGCAGTGCGAAGCCGCCAAAGACGAAGATCTATCCGAGGAGGAAGGTCTCACCCTGGACTGCATTGCCATTGATGATCTTAGGAGCCATCGGGCCTGACGGCGACGGCACAGAGGAACTCTCAATGAAAGCACCAATGTCGGTGTCAAAACCGGCGGATCTCGGGTAGGGGGTCCCGAACTGTGCGTCTAGGCCGGATGGTAACAGGAGGCAAGGGACATGAAGTTTTACCCAGGTTCGGGCCCTCTCGATGGAGGTAAAACCCTACGTCCTGCTTGATTAATATTGATGATATGGGTAGTACATGAGTAGATCTACCACGAGATCAGAGAGGCTAAACCCTAGAAGCTAGCCTATGGTATGATTGTTGATGTGTATGTTGTCCTACGGACTAAAACCCCCCGGTTTATATAGACACCGGAGAGGGTTATGGTTACATAGAGTCGGTTACAATGGTAGGAGATCTGAACATCCGTATTGCCAAGCTTGCCTTCCACGCCAAGGAAAGTCCCTTCCAGACACGGGACGGAGTCTTCAATCTTGTATCTTCATAGTCCAGAAGTCCGGCTGAAGGTATAGTTCGGCTATCCGAACACCCCCTAATCCAGGACTCCCTCAAGGGGCAATGCTACTATCCTTTTACCACACTTGTGCTTCAAAGTAGCACCATGATCTTCATAGTAGAGAGTCTCTCATGTTATCACTTTCATATACTAGTGGGAATTTTACATTATAGAACTTGGCTTGTATATTCCAATGATGGGCTTCCTCAAATTGCCCTAGGTCTTCGTGAGCAAGCAAGTTGGATGCACACCCACTTAGTTTCTTTTTGAGCTTTCATACATTTATAGCTCTAGTGCATCCGTTGCATGGCAATCCCTACTCACTCACATTGATATCTATTGATGGGCATCTCCATACCCCGTTGATACGCCTAGTTGACGTGAGACTATCTTCCCCTCCTTTTTGTCTTCTCCACAACCACCATTCTATTCCACCTATAGTGCTATATCCATGGCTCACGCTCATGTATTGCGTGAAGATTGAAAAAGTTTTGAAAAAGTTAGAGTATGAAACAATTGCTTGGCTTGTCATCGGGGTTGTGCATGATTTAAATACTTTGTGTGGTGAAGATGGAGCATAGCCAGACTATATGATTTTGTAGGGCTAACTTTCTTTGGCCATGTTATTTTGAGAAGACATAATTGCTTTGTTAGTATGGTTGAAGTATTATTATTTTTATGTCAATATAAACTTTTGTCTTGAATCTTTCTAATCTGAATATTCATACCACAATTAAGAAGATTTACATTTAAATTATGCCAAGTAGCAATCCGCATCAAAAATTCTCTTTTTATCATTTACCTACTCGAGGACGAGCAGGAATTAAGCTTGGGGATGCCTGATATGTCTCCAACGTATCTATAATATTTGATTGCTCCATGCTATATTATCTACTGTTTTGGACTATATTGGGCTTTATTTTCCACTTTTATATTATTTTTGGGACTAACCTATTAACCGGAGGCCCAGCCCAGAATTGATGTTTTTTGCCTATTTCAGTGTTTCGGAGAAACAGAATATCAAACGGAGTCCAAACGGAATAAAACCTTCGGGAACGTGATTTTCTCACCGAACGTGATCCAGGAGACTTGGACCCTATTCCAAGGAGTCAAAGAGGAGGTCACGAGGGTGGGGGCGCCCCCCCCTAGGGCACGCCCACCTGCCTCGTGGGCCCCTCGGTGCTCCACCGACGTACTCCTTCCTCCTATATATACCTACGTACCCCCAAACGATCAGAACAGGAGCCAAAAACCTAATTCCACTGCTGCAACTTTTTGTATCCACGAGATCCCATCTTGGGGCCTGTTCCGAAGCTCCGCCGGAAGAGGGCCGTCATCACGGAGGGCTTCTACATCATCCTCGCCCCTCCGATGAAGTGTGAGTAGTTTACCTCAGACCTTCGGGTCCATAGTTAGTATCTAGATGGCTTCTTCTCTCTCTTTGAATCTCAATACAAAGTTCTCCCCCTCTCTTGTGGAGATCTATTCGATGTAATCTTCTTTTTGCGGTGTGTTTGTTGAGACCGATGAATTGTGGGTTTATGATCAAGTCTATCTATGAATAATATTTGAATCTTCTCTGATTTCTTTTATGTATGATTGGTTATCTTTGCAAGTATCTTCGAATTATCCATTTGGTTTGGCCAACTAGATTGGTAGTTCTTGCCATGGGAGAAGTGCTTAGCTTTGGGTTTGATCTTGCGGTGTCCTTTCCCAGTGACAGAAGGGGCAGCAAGGCACGTATTGCGTCATTCCCATCGAGGATAACAAGATGGAGTTTATTTCATATTGCATGAATTTATCTCTCTACATCATGTCATCTTGCTTAAGGCGTTACTCTGTTTTTAACTTAATACTCTAGATGCATGCTGGATAGCGGTCGATGAGTGGAGTAATAGTAGTAGATGCAAAATTTATCACTCATCGACCGCTATCCAGCATTCATCTAGAGTGTTAAGTTAAAAATAGAGTAACGCCTTAAGCAAGATGACATGATGTAGAGGGATAAACTCATGCAATATGAAGAAAACCCCATCTTGTTATCCTCGATGGCAACAATACAATACGTGCCTTGCTGCCCCTACTGTCACTGGGAAAGGACACCGCAAGATTGAACCCAAAGCTAAGCACTTCTCCCATTGCAAGAAAGATCAATCTAGTAGGCCAAACCAAACTGATAATTCGAAGAGACTTGCAAAGATAACCAATCATACATAAAAGAATTCAGAGAAGACTCAAATATTGTTCATAGATAGACTTGATCATAAACCCACAATTCATCGGTCTCAACAAACACACCGCAAAAAGAAGATTACATCCAATAGTTCTCCACAAGAGAGGGGGAGAACATTGTATTGAGATCCAAAAAGAGAGAAGAAGCCATCTAGCTACTAACTATGGACCCGTAGGTCTGAGGTAAACTACTCACACTTCATGGGAGAGGCTATGGTGTTGATGTAGAAGCCCTCTGTGATCGATGCCCCCTCCCGCGGAGCTCCGGAACAGGCCCCAAGATGGGATCTCATGGATACAGAAAGTTACGGCGGTGGAATTAGAGTTTTGGCTCCGTATCTGATCGTTTGGGGGTACGTGGATATATATAGGAAGAAGGAGTACGTCGGTGGAGCAATAGGGGGCCCACGAGGGTGGAGGGCGTGCTTGGGGGGGGGGGGGGGTAGGCGCGCCCCCCTACCTCGTGGCCTCCTCTTTTCTTTCTTGACGTAGGGTCCAAGTCTCCCGGGTCTTGTTCATTGAGAAAATCACGTTCCCGAAGGTTTCATTCCATTTGGACTCCGTTTGATATTCCTTTTCTTCGAAACCCTAAAACAGGCAAAAAACAACAATTCTGGGCTGGGCCTTCGGTTAATAGGTTAGTCCCAAAAATAATATAAAAGTGGATAATAAAGCCACATAATGTCCAAAACAGTAGATAATATAGCATGGAACAATCAAAAATTATAGATACGTTGGAGACGTATCAACCCCCCGCACCCTCCCCCGCTCCACCGCCGCCGACGACCCCTCGCACCCTCCCCCGCTCCACCGCCGCCGCCGACCCCCCGCACCCTCCCCCGCTCCACCACCATAGACAACCCCCCGCACCCTTCCCCGCTCCACCGCCGACGATGACCCCCTGCACCCTCTCCCGCTCCACCGCCGTAGACAACCCCCCGCACCCTCCCCACTCCACCGCCGCAGACGACCCCTCCCCTATCTCCTCGCTCGGTTCCCCCGAACGGAATCGGTCGAGCGCACCACCCCCCCTCCCCCCCCCCCCCCCCGAGCGAGACCTAGCTAGGGTTCAAGATGCCGCTGCTGGCCCTCCACTAGGCCACAAAAAATCCTAAAAAAATACTAATGGCGCACCGCTAGGGGGTGCGCCATTGCTATCCAAAAAAATATTACTAATGGCGCACCGCTAGGGGGTGCACCATTGCTATCCAAAAAAAGATCACTAATGGCGCACCTCTAGGGAGTGCGCCATTGCTATCCAAAAATTTTTTCTAATGGCGCACTAGGGGGTGCGCCATTGCTAAGCCTCCCCACCCCCACTAAAATCCCCAATCTCACATTTCTCTCTAAGCCCTCCCACTGCCTCACCTCACCCGCGCCGCGCCCGTGCTCGCCGTCCCCGGCCGTGCTCGCTGCCCCCGCCGCACCCGACCACCACCGCCCCCAATGCCCCGGCGCCTCGCTTCCTGTCGCCGCACCACCCCCGACGCCCAGGCGCCTCGCTGCCCGTTGCCCCACCGCCCCCGACGCCTCGCTGCCCGTCGCCCCACCGCCCTTGATGCCCCGGCGCCTCGCTGCCCGTCGCCCCACCACCCCCAACGCCCCGGCGCCTTGCTGCCCATCACCCCACTACGGGATCGCGAGGAGGGAGGCGAGCCTGATCTTCCCGAGGAGCAGCTGCGCTCCAACAACCAGCTCCAGCAAGACAAGGTACCCCCTCCTGAAATTCCATGCTTCACCCTAAACCTCGTCGTCGTTAAAATCCTTGGGCCAATTTCGTAATGCAAACCGCACCCCTCTCCTGATATTAGAACAGAGGAAGTTGGTTTCAGAATTGGACTGGATATTAGAACAGAGGAAGTTGTGACCTTGGAAACAATATGTGAATGGTTCATAAGCAAATTGGTTTACTGCATGGGAGAAAAAACCACACAAATTTTCTTATGCCAAACAACCCGTGTTCGGAAACAGAAGATGAGTATTGGTCGCCTCAAACTTGAATGTAAATTTCTCACACTAAATTAAATGAACTGATGCTGTATCATGTATGATGTTTTTCTGCACATCTCCTTATCTTTGATTCCAAGCAAACCTAGCTGATTTTTCTGTAAATCTCCTAAAAACGCAACCCTTAAAAAATTCAGTGTTAAAGAATTTTTATGATTTTTGAGTAATCAAAATTCAGTGTAGAAATGGGTAGTTAGAAAGCAATTTGTGAGTTATGTAGCCATTTTTTGTGACAAAAGTATGTGGTACTGCATATTTCACAAAAATACCTTTATCTTTTGATTTAGTTTGTGCCCTGACCTTGTTACGGATGCTCTAGATATTTGTACATGAGATAATCCACCAAATTCTGGTACTTCCATGTTGCTGCTAGTAGTAACCTGACAGCACAGCCATACTTAGACCTTCAGAAGGTCAATCTTCAGTTTACTTGACTTTTGAGCCTGCTAGTAGTAACTTGGGAGCCATTCAAGGATGTCTTGGTTGTTCACTTCTAAGAGTTGTTGTATTGAATGGTAGTTCTCATCCATTGGGGTTTTGATTGACATGGCACATTTGCAATGGAGTTTTATATATCTTTAGCATGCTTTAAATTATAAAATTCTAATATTCAGTATTGACAGGTTATTGAGGTAGTTGATATGGACACAAAGAAGTGTTGATTGTATTCTACCATTGTATTCTACCTTTATTCTTGTCTCCGACCCATGCAGGAGTTCAGAACTATTAGGCAAAGGTCATGTCTCCGACCATCGTGTCGTGATGATTTTGCAGGTACCCCGAGAGGCCCTTGAGTTTGCTGGAATGTCGATTAACTTCCGTTCCGGCAAATTCGGGTACTCCATATGTCCTATTTTCAGCAAAGGTCATGCTAAAATTTTCCGTGAATTTTAGCACGACTTTGCTAAAAATAGGACATATGGGGTACTTGTGACTAATGCATGGGACGGGGTATCTTAGTACTTAATTAAGTAGGATCAACCGCCCCTTTATTCTTGCTGCATTAAACCATAGGTGGCAATAGAGCCAAGTGATTGGGCCCAACTTAGAATTCTCCTTCCCAGCTTAGCTTTTAGGATGCCTCGGTGTCAACCGACCATAAATTATAAAACCTTGGCTTTTAGGGTGCCTCAGTGTCGATAAAAACCTAAATGATGAAAGCTTAGGCTTTTACGGTGCCTCGGCGTCAACAAACCCTAAATGATAAAAGCTAGGATGCCTCGTTGTCGACAAACCCTAAATGATGAGACCATGATCTTGTTCCTTGACAATAACCAACTTTTTGACCAAACTTTTTTCCTATTTAGAGTGAAACATGGCCCACAACGATGAGGCCGGCGGTTCGGGCAAGCAATTCTGGGAGCTGTCCTAGGAGATGGAGGAAGAACCTCACCGCTATGAGGACGTCGCGGAAGACACCGATCCTGACTACACAACCCCTAGTGGTGTCGGGGATGACATCACTGATGGTGCCGCCGAGGATGCCACCACTGATGATGGCAGCGCACGCACAGATGGCAGCCAACCGAAGAGGCAATGGAAGGACCGGCGCCCGAACATGCTCGACACAGTCAAGGAGGAATGTACTGAAGTGAACTCCAACGGGAATCCAACGGCGCCCAAAGAATTAGTCAAGGGGTACTCGGTTTAGCTCAGGTGCATTCTCCGGAGCACCATCTCGATCAACACCAAGAACCTAAGGCATAAGGACCAAGGGAATTTGCGCAGCCTCCTCTTCATGAAGTTGCACGAACGATACAAGTTCCCCGCTGACTTTGCAAACACACGCCTCTCAGGGAATAAAGTGAACAGTGCCGCCCTCACGAGGATGAGCACGGCCCTGTCTACTTGGAGAAGCGCGGTGAAGAGAATGATTGACAAAGGTGATAGTTATGAGAAGATCAAGGCGAAAAATCCTTCGATCAGCGAAGATGACTACAAGGAGTTCAAGATCAAGTGCGAGAGCAGCACAACTGTGGAATCAAGTCAGTGGGCGAAAGAAATGCAGGAGTTAAACTTAGGGGTCAACCAACTCGGTCCCGGCGGTTACAGAGTGGCGGAGCCTATATGGGACAAGGAGGACGCGGAGCGTGCCGAGCAAGGCCTACCGCCCCGCTTCGAGAAATACCGTGACAAGCAGACCAGGAACTATGTCAGGGCCTGGTACAAGGAGGGCCCGGTAACAAAGGAGCTTACCACGGATCCGAAGACCAGGGCGCTTGAGCGTGTTCTGGTAAGGAATACACCCCCACGTAATTAGGTCCATATGGTTGCATTCTAATTAATGAAGCCAAATTTCTAAATGGTTCACATTCCTTCCGCAGGAGACTGAAAGTAGTAGCGCGAGGTCGTCTTAGAGCTCCCCTTGGGACAACACTCTAAATAGGGCGTTGAACGTAATGAAAAACAAGGATAAGCTCAGTAAGCCATCGTCAGCTGGTCGTGTGGCCGGCGAAGGCTTGTCCACAAAATGGTTGCCATACTATAACGCTGGTGGGCGAAAGGAGAGAAAGACCAGCTCGGAAAGCCAGTCGCGCGAGGTTCAAGAACTCAATGCACAAGTGGCATGGATTCCGGAGATTTTCCAAGAGCAAGTGCAACAACAACTGGGAATGCCGCTCACTGCCATTGTGGCTACCTTGATTGAGGGGCTGCAGTCGTGGATTGCGGGCGGCCAACAGGGGCCGCCCCCGGTTCCCAGCTTCACGACCAGCAACTCGCACAGCGCGCAGGTGATGCCATTGGTGTCTCCGGCGGAGGCGGTATTGGTGTCTCCGACGCCGGCACGGGCATTGGAGCTTAATGCACCCAGGTGTACGCAGGCCGGCACCTCGGCAGCAATCGGCCCCTCCGTCAGTTGCACACCCGCCGTTTGTGGTGCCTCGACATTAGCCGAGCTCGATGCCATCATGGTAACTAAGCCTCTCGGCCGATGACTTCATCTCCTTGCCTTTGACTGGGCATCCCTGACGCCCTACATGTTTTTGCAGGGCGCCGCCGACGTTCCATGCACTCTCCTGCACTTCGTGGGTGGCAAGTTGATCAATGTCGCCCAGGGCAGAATCGTTCAACTAGGCAACCCCGTGTTCCACGGTAATCCAATGCCACCCACCGTGCATAGGGTTGAATTGGTTCGGGTGCTGCCAGGCTGTGACGAGTTGTTACCTCCGATTCGACCAGCTGGGGCCGATGAAGATGATGTGATGACCCTCAGCGCCTGCGTAAACTGGCCCCTACTTTGGCCGAAGAGTCAGATTCGTTTGGGGGAGGGGGACACCACCCCATAGACAACACCGCCAGTCGTGCCGGCGCCAAGCCATGGCAAGACTGCCGCAACGCTACCGGACATGCCGGACATCCCTATGGCACAGGATCCGAACATGCATATGGCACAGGATCCGGACAACGACGATGGTATATTTACCAACGCCGATAAGTACTTTGTTGAACATGGGTACGGTGACGAATTCTTCGGGCCTCCTTCTCAAGAACCCAACCCTGAAAAAGACGACCGCGATCTAGCTGGTACCGCGGAGAAACCCAATTGCAACACGCGTCGTCTAGCGTTCAGTTCTCAGGAGACGCGTCCAGCTGCCGCCTTCATCGAGCCTCAGATAGCCGAGGTGCGAAATATTATTATCCCCAACACACTCAAGAAGGCAGTATGTGAGAAGAACTCGATCCCATTACAGCATAAGAAGAAGGGACGGAAAAGAAAGAGTAACAAGGGTGCGAGCCAGCCGGCACCGAGTATGATCCGTGCTTAGGACGGTCCACCTTCACCTAAGGATATCTCGAGGAGGGTGCATGTGGCGGGTAGGCCGATGCTACCGACTAATCTGCTCAATGCTGCAAGCGGTGCTATGCGGAGTCTGCATGACAGTGTTCTTTCTTTGGAGAAGCGGCGTCTCTCTGAGAATGATGTGGCATACCCGGTTTTCGTTGCCAAGGTGCCAGAGGGCAAGGGCTTTGTCGATAACGCCATCGGGGGTACGATCGTCCTGTGGTTTGATGACATCTTCGCTATGTTTTAACCTTCATCCGCTGCACTACACTTTCGTTCGGCTGTTTTCATTGAGTATGGAGATGCGGATCATTAGAGACAAGACCTCGGACATCATGATAGTCGACCCCTTCTACATGCGTGCCAAGATCTTGGGCAGCGCTGGGGACCGGCAAGTCGCGAGTTCATACCTCGAAGGCGTCATTCTGGCAAACCCAGATAAGGATAATTTCCCCATGCCTTACTTTCCCGAGTAAGTCATCCCCTCACCGCCCCGTAACATTTGATTTCTTAGATTTCGATCGTTCTTTTTTTCTAACATTCCATGTTTTGTGCAGTGACACACATTGCACACTCATCCTCTTAAGCCCGAAATATTCCATGGCCACGTATTTTGACTCGGACCGTCAGTCGAAGAAAGACTACACAAATATCAAGAAAGTTTAACCTTCATCCGCTGCACTACGCCAGATCTAGAGGCACCTTCACCAGGCCAATTTGTAGGTACAGCAAGCACGTGTTCGCCCACAATACGATGTTCCCCTGCGTCAAGCAGCCGCCTGGTGGTCAGAAGGATGCATACTACGCCTTCCATCACATGCGGGCGATCGTACGGGACCATAATCATCTTCTGCTACCAAATAATCTCAAAGATTGGGCCGCAAGCTTGTCGGCAATCCAGGATGTGGACATTAGACAAGAATTCTTTCGCATCCAGCCGAAGTTTGCGGAAATCATCCATCAAGATGTCCTTTGCACCTCGGGGCAGTTCTACCTCAGATATCAACCGTCCAATAGTGATATAGACACAACGCTACAAATGCAGGCTGACAACGCCCGCGATCTCTTGACCATAACGAGAGACGGCGGCTTCATCCACGCTCCGGTCCCTGAGTCGAGTCGAAAGTAGTGATGCTATGTGTAGTTCTGAAATATCGATTAGCTCATGTTGTGATTAAACTTTAATGAACTTGTATGTCTCTTTGGTTTGGACAGTCGTTCAACTTAGATGTAATCGATGCTATTTATTAGTAGGACCATGAATCATACTATTAATGTCTTGTTTTTCTCTTCCGATCCTTTTGTTGCATACTTATATATTGCTTATGTATTGTCTGTGAATTGCTACTAACGTTTTGTTTGGCTAGTGCATAGAGATGCCATCGTATGTCGTGTACAAGGGTAAAGTTCCCGGAGTCTACGATGACTGGGAGGAGTGTCGGAGACAGGTTCACCATTTCAGCGGTAACAGTTACAAAGGGTACACCACTAGGGCGGAGGCGGAATCTAGATATGCGTGCTATCTAGCGGGAGAGAGGAGGGAGCGGAGGAGGAACCGGATGAAGACCAGTTTCATCGCGATGATGCTCATCGTGATGACCGCAGCTCTCTTCTATGTGATGGTAGTTTAGATGATCGATATCGACTTGTAATGTGAAGACAAACTCGCTACTCGCGGTCTCGAGACTTGTAATGTTCTATCTTTGTTCGGTCTTTTGAATTCAGAGACTAATATGATGAATTGTATTCGGAGACTAATCTTCTATTGTATTTGATGAATCTGTTGTTGTTGTGTGGTGATGTCTATATTCTGTCCAATAATATATTTTGTAACCTGTGCAAATATCAGAAAAGAAAAAAAATCCCTAATATTCATACTAGTGGCGCACCACCAACTAGTGCGTCATTAGTAAGCCAGAGCACACTAGTGGCGCATCATCAACTAGTGCTCCATTAGTAAGCCAGAGCACATGGGTAAATATGGCCCCCTGGGAGGCATACTAATGGCGCACTGTGGGATATACTAATGGCGCACTGCATGGTGCGCCATTAGTATACCAGATACTAATGGCGCACCCGTGGTGAGCCATTAGTAAAAAATTCTAATGGCGTGATGCTAGTGGCGCACCTGTAGTGCGCCATTAGTAGCCAAAACAGGTGCGCCACAAGAAGGCCTTTTCCTAGTAGTGAAATCCATAAGTCATGTGATACCACCGCTTCTAGTATGATGGTGGCCTCTCTGGTGTGACCTTGATACATTCCCCGCAGACCTTTGGGGCAGTTTTTTCATTGCCAATGCATGCAATCAATTGATCTGAGCATTCCTGGAAACCCCCTTGCCTCTCCAATAGCCAACAATTTCTCCGTGTCCTGCAGATTTGGTTCTCTGAGACACTCCGGTCCAAACATCTCAACCACGATGCGAGAAAATTTGAAAGTAGTCTTGAGGCACGTGCTCTCCCCATCCTGACCATCTCACCAACGGCGTCTGCAGCAGTACCAAGTGCACGCATCCTTAGAGTAGCCGTGCACTTCTACTTGGCCGAGAAAGAGAGTTGGCCATAGCAATCCCTTCTCAGCTTGAAGTAGTCGTCGTATGCCTCCAATCCCTCAACAATGCGTAAAAACAATGGTTTTCTGCATGCGAAAATGACGAGAAACCATGGATCATCCAGAAAAACAGGTGTGGGAGCAAAATAGTCATTGTGCGGTAGCTTTTCTCCGGACACTCTATCCCGGTTGATCACTCTTCTCCCTTTGATTGAGCCCTTGAAGTTGAGAATATGCTCGACTTGCCAGTCCATTTCCTCTTGCATCCTCATGTGCATGATCATGTCCACTTCTTCGTCCGAATCCGACGAATCGAAGAACTCATCTTGAATCATCTGGTCAAGCTCCGTCGGGCTATACTCCTGTCACACCCTGATTTTCATGCCACAAAACTTAAGCTAATAAATCATGATAAAGTGTGGTTTGAAAAAACAAACTTTTGAGTGTTTTGGTCCTTGCTTTGATTGGATTTTGTTTGCTATTTGCAAGTGCTCTAAAAATCAAATGAATCCTCCAACTCTTATACTCCTTCTTGTTGATTCAAAACTTTGTCCAATGATCATGCCATGTGTATAGGACAGAATAGTATTTTCTTACAAAAATATTTTGGCCAAAAGGTATTTTCTAAATTAGGTTTTCCAAAATCCCCTGAGTTGAGACTTGAACTACAAGTACTTAATTAAAGGTGTAAAAAATCTTTCAAATATTTTATTTGACTCCTATTAGATATAGGACTCCTAGAAACAACAAAAATATTATTTTAAAAGTTGTTTTAATATTTTATTTAAAGGCTTTTTGTTAAGCCCAGAAATGGTCTTTAATAGGTTAAAATTATTTTAATGTTTCAAAAATATTTGAGAAAATTTAGGGAGACTCAATGGACATATAGTGTCCATATATATGAGTTTCAACACGTGGTAATGACCAAAATATTGGTCAAATCCCTCAAAAAATATTTCTGGATATTTCACGTGTTTGAAATATTTACAAAGGAAATATTCCTCATTAATTCCAAAAAAAATCTAGCATGTCAAAAATGACATATTTGATGATATTGCCAAGCCTCATGTCTTGAAGACCAAGGTAACTTCATCAAAACCCCTCAAAACCACTTCTGTCCATTTTGAAGTTTGAGCAATCTTAGATTGCCAAACATGTCCAAATGCTCTCAAACTTGGTTCAGATTCTCAAATGGTCTAAATATGAATCTAGACCAAATGGCACAAGTTGGAAAGAAGTATATCTTGATCAAAGTGCCCCAAACCCTCTCTGTCCAGATCTAAGTTTGAACAACTCTACATTGCCAACTGTCTCCTTTTGATCTCAATTTTTGTGGACATGCTCAAATACCCAAATAATGATACTAAACCAAGTAGTGCATCAAGGCGAACAAGATAGAATGATCAAATCTAGCCTAAACTAATTTTGCCCATTTCTAGGGTTTAGAAAAGTTGCATTGGCCACTTTCTCCTTTTGGTGTCAAATTTGGTGGACACTATTATTTTGTGGTGCCACTCTCTCTTGTTAAGTATGAAAGCAAGTTGAGCAAATTAGCTAGCAAAACCACCATCAAACACCTTCTGGCAGAATTTCCAAATGCATGTTCCAACCACTTACACTAAGCTCCATGAGCTGAAACTTTTCCCACAGCCTCATCTGGTCCTCCTCTACCTCCTTCATGCTTTGCTTCCCAAGGAGCAATGATTAAGGGGGGCAGAGACCCATTTTTCTTACCTCGACAACAGTTTTACCTCCCTCTGTCTCTCCACCTCCCCTCCAGTGGCGCCCCAGGGCATCCAATGCCTTTGCCACATTGTTTACTCCCACCTTCAGCCACTAGACACAAGTGGACGAGCAAGCGCGCGCAAAAAAGCCACGGATGTCGGCCAAGGACGTGCTCTGGAGCACGAGGCAAAGCAGGCGACCGTTGACGCCGCGTCCCCCGACCACCTCGAGCCTCCCCCCTCGTGCCAGTCGAGGTGCCTCGACGTCCGCAACACGACAGCTGTGTAGGCCCCCTTCTTTCCCCCTCTCTCACCCCTTGCTCTCGACCAGTGGGCACATGAGCTCGGGTCCCACCAGGAGCTCGCCCTGCTTCCCCTCTCCTTTTCCCTCGGCCTGGACCACGTCCGCAAGCGCCCCAGACACGCCCCAAAGTGCCCCGTATGGCCCCTGGCATCGCCCAGGCCGCGGCCGTGGTCGCTGTTCATGGTGAGCCATGGCCTCGCCATATAAGTCCGCCCCTTACCTCCCTCTAGACCCCCATTGCTCTCTCTCTCCCTCTCTCTCTCTCTCCCGTGCACCCCCTGGACCAACCCACTCCCCTCCTCGCGCTCTCCATCCACCTCCATGGTCGGAGCCTTGCCGTCGGCCTCCGCCAAAATTCGCATCCACCACTCCTCCTCCTCCTCCTCCTCCTCCTCCTCCTCCTCTCTGTACTACACCAGAGCATCTCCATGGGACCCTCTCGTGCTTCTCCCTCTCCTCCCCATGGTCGTGTCGTCGAGTTCCATCGTCACCGTCAGCCTCGCCCGCCGAGGCCGATGATGCGCTCATGTCCGGCTACCCTTGCGATCGTGGTGCACCTTGAAGGATGCTGCATGCTATCCTGAGCATGCCGGTACGCCAGGCATCACCGGAGGTGGCCGGTACCGCCGGGGAGAACGCCGGCGCCCGCTCGGCCCCGCCTCCCCTGCCCCCGCTTTGTTCGAGTGGGAGGTAGGAGACGGCCTGAGCACCACGCCCCACTCGTCAGCGACCCGGTGGGCGGGCCCCACCCGTTTAAATGGAGATAGACCGGGATTAAACCCGCTTCCCCCGTAGCGAACGCGTACTCCGCCCAGGGCGCCTTCGACGTCACCCCTGCCACCCGCGCAACTGAGCCGCTGGGCCGGCCGACTGCTATCTCCCACCCGGCGTGCAGGATAAGGGTAAAACCCTTTCCATTTTCTTTTTCTTTTTCTGTAAATTTGTAAAATCCACAAATAAATCTAATGAACTCCAAATCTTACAATTCAAATTTCTAGTGACTCCATAAATTATGCACCGGGCCCTTGGCATCGCCCAAGCCGCGGCCGTGGTCGCCGTTCACGGTGAGCCATGGCCTCGCCATATAAGTCTGCCCCTTACCTCCCTCTGGACCCCCCTTGATCTCTCTCTCTCTCCCTCTCTCTCTCCCATGCACCCCCTGGACCAACCCACTCCCCTCCTCGCGCTCTACATCCACCTCCATGGCCGCAGCCTTGCCTTCGACCTCCGCCAAAGTTCGCATCCACCACTCCTCCTCCTCCCCTCTGTACTGCACCAGAGCATCTCCATGGGACCCTCCCGTGCTTCTGCCTCTCCTCCCCATGGTCGTGCCGTCGAGTTCCATCGTCATCGTCAGCCTCCCCCGCTGAGGCCGATGATGCGCTCACGTCCGGCCACCCCTGCGATCGTGGCGCACCTCGAAGGATGCGACACGCTATCCTGAGCATGCCAGTATGCCAGCCGTCGCCGGAGGTGGCCGGTACCGCCGGGGAGAACGCCGGCCCGCCTCCCCTGCCCCCTGCTACATCTTGAGCTTGCGTTGGTTTTCCCCGAAGCGGAAGGGATGATGCAGCAGAGTAGCATAAGTATTTCCCTTAGTTTTTGAGAACCAAGGTATCAATCCAGTAGGAGGCCATGCTCAAGTCCCTCGTACCTGCACAAAACGATAGCTACTCGCAAACAACGCGATTAGGGGTTGTCAATCCCTTCACGGTCACTTATGAGAGTGAGATCTGATAGATATAATATTTTTGGTATTTTTGGTATAAAGATGCAAAGTAAAAAGTAAAAGCAAAATAAAAAGCAAAGCAAGATTAAAGTAATGGAGGTTGATATGATGAGAATAGACCCGGGGGCCATAGGTTTCACTAGTGGCTTCTCTCAAGAGCATAAGTATTCTACGATGGGTGAACAAAATACTGTTGAGCAATTGACAAAATTGAGCATAGTTATGAGAATATCTAGGCATGATCATATATATAGGCATCACGTCCGTGACAAGTAGATCAAAACGATTTTGCATATACTACTATTACTCCACTCATCGACCGCTATCCAGCATGCATCTAGAGTATTAAGTAAAAAAACAGAATAACGCCTTAAGCAAGATGACATTATGTAGATAGATAAATTCATGCAATATGAAATAAACCCCATCTTGTTATCCTCGATGGCAACGATACAATACGTGCCTTGCTGCCCCTTCTGTCACTGGGAAAGGACACCGCAAGATCGAACCCAAAGCTAAGCACTTCTCCCATGGCAAGAACTACCAATCCAGTTGGCCAAACCAAACGGATAATTCGAAGAGACTTGCAAAGATAACCAATCATACATAAACGAATTCAGAGAAGATTCAAATATTATTCATAGACAGACTTGATCATAAACCCACAATTCATCGGTCTCAACAAACACACCGCAAAAAGAAGATTACATCGGATAGATCTCCACAAGAGAGGGGGAGAACTTTCTATTGAGATTCAAAGAGAGAGAAGAAGCCATCTAGCTACTAACTATGGACCCGAAGGTCTGAGGTAAACTACTCACACTTCATCGGAGGGGCTAGGATGATGTAGAAGCCCTCTGTGATGACGGCCCTCTTCCGGCGGAGCTCCGGAATAGGCCCCAAGATGGGATCTCGTGGATACAGAAAGTTGCGGCGATGGAATTAGGTTTTTGGCTCCTGTTCTGATCGTTTGGGGGTACGTGTGTATATATAGGAGGAAGAAGTACGCCGGAGGAGCAATGAGGGGCCCACAAGGCAGGGGGCGCGCCCTAGGGGGGCGCGCCCCCACCCTCGTGACCGCCTCTTTTGTTCCTTGGAGCAGGGTCCAAGTCTCCTGGATCATGTTCGGTGAGAAAATCACGTTCCCGAAGATTTTATTCCGTTTGGACTCCGTTTGATATTCCGTTTCTTCGAAACACTGAAATAGGCAAAAAAACAACAATTCTGGGTTGGGCCTCCGGTTAATAGGTTAGTCCCAAAAATAATATAAAAGTGGAAAATAAAGCCCAATATAGTCCAAAACAGTAGATAATATAGCATGGAGCAATCCAAAATTATAGATACGTTGGAGACGTATCAGGCATCCCCAAGCTTAATTCCTGCTCGTCCTCGAGTAGGTAAATGATAAAAAGAGAATTTTTGATGCGGAGTGCTACTTGGCATAATTTCAATGCAAATCTTCTTAATTGTGGTATGAATATTCAGATTAGAAAGATTCAAGACAAATGTTTATATTGACATCAAAAATACTAATACTTAAAGCATACTAACAAAGCAATTATGTCTTCTCAAAATAACATGGCCAAAGAAAGTTATCCCTACAAAATCTTATAGTCTGGCTATGCTCCATCTTCACCGCACAAAGTATTTAAATCATGCACAACCCCGATGACAAGCCAAGCAATTGTTTCATATTCTAACTTTTTCAAAACTTTTTCAATCTTCACGCAATACATGAGCATGAGCCATAGGATATAGCACTATAGGTGGAATAGAATGGTGGTTGTGGAGAAGACAAAAAGGAGGGGAAGATAGTCTCACATCAACTAGGCGTATCAACGGGCTATGGAGATGCCCATCAATAGATATCAATGTGAGTGAGTAGGGATTGCCATGCAATGGATGCACTAGAGCTATAAATGTATGAAAGCTCAACAAAAGAAACTAGTGGGTGTGCATCCAACTTGCTTGCTGACGAAGACCTAGGGCAATTTTGAGGAAGCCCATCATTGGAATATACAAGCCAAGTTCTATAATGTAAAATTCCCACTAGTATATGAAAGTGACAACATATGAGACTCTCTATATGAAGAACATGGTGCTACTTTGAAGCACAATATATGAGACTTGCTATATCATGGTGCTACTTTGAAGCACAAGTGTGGAAAAAAGGATAGTAGCATTGCCCCTTTTTATTTATTTTCTTTTTTGGGGCCTTCTTTTTTTTCTTTGGCCTTTCTCTCTTTTTTTATTGGGACAATGCTCTATTGAATGATGATCATCACACTTTTATTTATTTACAACTCAATCATTACAACTTGATTCTAAAACAAAGTATGACTCTATATGAATGCCTCTGGCGGTGTACCAGGATATGCAATATGACAATGATGAATGTGTCATGAACGGAACGGTGGAAAGTTGCATGGCAATATATCTCGGAATGGCTATGGAAATGCCATAATAGGTAGGTATGGTGGCTGTTTTGAGGAAGGTATATGGTAGGTGTATGATACCGGCGAAAGGTGCGCGGTATTAGAGAGGCTAGCAAAGGTGGAAGGGTGAGAGTGCGTATAATCCATGGACTCAACATTAGTCATAAAGAACTCGTATACTTATTGCAAAAATCTAGAAGTTACCAAAGCAAAGTATTACGCGCATGCTCCTAGGGGGATAGATTGGTAGGAAAAGACCATCGCTCGTCCCCGACCGCCACTAATAAGGAAGACAATCAATAAATAAATCATGCTCCGACTTCGTTACATAACGGTTCACCATACGTGCATGCTACGGGAATCATAAACTTTAACACAAGTATTCTTTAAATTCACAACTACTCAACTAGCATGACTTTAATATTATCACCTCCATATCTCAAAACAATTATCATGCTTCAATCTTTTCTTAGTATTCAACACACTCAAAAGAAAGTTTCACAAATCTTGAATACCAAGCATATTATTATTGAGCCAATTACCATATTAAGAGACTCTCAAAATAATTTAAGTGAAGCATGAGAGATCAATAGTTTCTTTAAAACAAATCCACCACCGTGCTCTAAAAGATCTAAGTGAAGCACATAGAGCAAAATTATAATGCTCAAAAGATATAACTGAAGCACATAGAGCAAAACTACTTAGCTCAAAAGATATAAGTGAAGCACATAGAGTAAAATTATCTAGCTCAAAAGATATAAGTGAAGCACATAGAGCATTCTATCAAATTTTAATTCATGTATGCCTCTCTCAAAAGGTGTGTACAGCAAGGATGATTGTGGCATACTAAAACAAAAAGACACAAATAATACAAGACACTCCAAGCAAAACACATATCATGTTGGTGAATAAAAATATAGCTCCAAGTAAATTACCGATGGAAGTGGACGAAAGAGGGGATGCCTTCCGGGGCATCCACAAGCTTTCAATTTTTGGTGTCCTTGGATTATCTTGGGGGTGCCATGGGCATCCCCAAGCTTAGGCTCTTGCCACTCCTTGTTTTATGATCCATCAAAAGAATTCACCCAAAACTTGAAAACTTCACAACAGAAAACTCAAAATAGAAAACTCGTGAGCTCCGTTAGCGAAAGAAAACAAAAGACCACTTCAAGGTACTGTAATGAACTCATTCCTTATTTATATTGGTTTTAAACCTACTTTATTCCAACTTCTCTATGGATTATAAACTATTTTACTAGCCATAGATTCATCAAAATAAGCAAACAACACACGAAAAACAGAATCTGTCAAAAACAGAACAGTCTGTAGTAATCTGTAGCTAGAGCAAGATCTGTAACACCAAAAATTCTAAAATAAAATGCTGGACGTGAGGAATTTATCTATTAATAATCTGCAAAAAGAATTAACTAAATATCGCTCTTCAAATAGAAATGACAGCAGTTCTCGTGAGCGCTAAAGTTTCTGTTTTTTACAACAAGTTCAACAAGACTTTCCCCAAGTCTTCCCAACGATTCTACTTGGCACAAACACTAATTAAATACAAATAACACAACCAAGACAGAGGCTAAATAATTTATTTATTTATTTATTACTAAGCAGGAGCAAAAAGCAAGGGATAAAAATAAAATTGGGTTGCCTCCCAACAAGCGCTATCGTTTAACGCCCCTAGCTAGGCATAAAAGCGAGGATAGATCTAGGTATTGCCATCTTTGGAAGGAAATCCATAAGTGGATCTCATGATAGTTTCATATGGTAATTTTATTTTCTTTCTAGGAAAGTGTTCCATGCCCTTTTTTAATGGAAATTGAAATCTAATATTCCCTTCCTTTATATCAATAATCGCACCAACCGTTCTAAGGAAAGGTCTACCAAGAATAATAGGGCAACAAGGATTGCAATCTATATCAAGAACAATGAAATCTACGGGCACATAATTCCTATTTGCAACAATAAGAACATCATTAATCCTTCCCATAGGTTTCTTAATAGTGGAATCTGCAAGATGCAAGTTTAGAGAGCAATCATCAAAATTACGGAAATCTAGCAAATCACACAAAGTCTTGGGAATAGTAGAGACACTAGCACCCAAATCACACAAAGCATTAAACTCATAATCTTTAATTTTAATTTTAATAGTTGGTTCCCACTCATCATAGATTTTTCTAGGGATAGAAACTTTCAACTCAAGTTTTTCTTCATAAGATTGCATCAAGGCATCAACAATATATTCGGTGAAGGCTTTATTTCGACTATAAGCATGTGGAGAATTTAGCATGGATCGCAACAAGGAAATACAATCAATTAAAGAGCAACTTTCATAATTAAATTCCTTGAAATCCAATATAGTGGGTTTAGCAACATCTAGATTTATATTTCTTTCAATCCCACTTTCATCAATTTCATCATTAAGATCTAAATACTCCAAATTTTTAGAATGCCTTCTAGGTAAAGGAAGATCATATTCTGACGTTGGTTTCGATCTCCTCTAACCTTTTAAGGTGAAGATCACCAAATCTCGGTTGAGCCATCACGACAAACAAGCAATCTAACACATGGGCAAACAAGGCAAGCGGGCAAAAGAGGCAAATAGAGAGGGAGGATAGAGAGAGGGCGAATAAAACGACAAGGGTGAATTGGGGTGAGAGGAAAACGAGAGGCAAATGGCAAATAATGTAATGCGAGAGATAGGGATTGTGATGGGTACTTGGTATGTTGACTTTTTTGCACAGACTCCCCGGCAATAGCGCCAGAAATCCTTCTTGCTACGTCTTGAGCTTGCATTGGTTTTCCCCGAAGAGGAAGGGATGATGCAGCAGAGTAGCGTAAGTATTTCCCTAAGTTTTTGAGAACCAAGGTATCAATCTAGTAGGAGGCCATGCTCAAGTGCCTCGTACCTACACAAAACGATAGCTACTCGCAACCAACACAATTAGGGGTTGTTAATCCCTTCACGGTCACTTACGAGTGTGAGATCTGATAGATATAATATTTTTGGTATTTTTGGTATAAAGATGCAAAGTAAAAAGTAAAAGCAAAATAAAAAGCAAAGCAAGATTAAAGTAATGGAGATTGATATGATGAGAATAGACCCGGGGGCCATAGATTTCACTAGTGGCTTCTCTCAAGAGCATAAGTATTCTACGGTGGGTGAACAAATTAATGTTGAGCAATTGACATAATTGAGCATAGTTGTGAGAATATCTATGATCATGTATATAGGCATCACGTCTGTGACAAGTAGATCGAAATGATTCTGCATCTACTACTATTACTCCACTCATCGACCGCTATCCAGCATGCATCTAGAGTATTAAGTAAAAAAATAGAGTAACGCCTTAAGCAAGATGACATGATGTAGAGAGATAAATTCATGCAATATGAAATAAACCCCATCTTGTTATCCTTGATGGCAACGATACAATACGTGTCGTGTTGTCCCTTCTGTCACTGGGTAAGGACACCGCAAGATCGAACCCAAAGCTAAGCACTTCTCCCATGGCAAGAACTACCAATCTAGTTGGCCAAACCAAACGGATAATTCAAAGAGACTTGCAAAGATAACCAATCATACATAAAAGAATTCAGAGAAGATTCAAATATTATTTATAGATAGACTTGATCATAAACCCACTGTCGGTGTCAAAACCGGCGGATCTCGGGTAGGGGGTCCCGAACTGTGCGTCTAGGCCGGATGGTAACAAGAGGCAAGGGACACGAAGTTTTACCCAGGTTCGGGCCCTCTCGATGGAGGTAAAACCCTACGTCCTGCTTGATTAATATTGATGATATGGGTATTACAAGAGTTGATCTACCATGAGATCAGAGAGGCTAAACCCTAGAAGCTAGCCTATGGTATGATTGTTGATGTGTATGTTGTCCTACGGACTAAAACCCTCTGGTTTATATAGACATCGGAGAGGGTTAGGGTTACATAAAGTCGGTTACAATGGTAGGAGATCTGAACATCTGTATCGCCAAGCTTGCCTTCCACGCCAAGAAAAGTCCCCTCCGGACACGGGACGAAGACTTCAATCTTGTATCTTCATAGTCCAGGAGTCCGGCAGAAGGTATAGTTCGGCTATCCGAACACCCCCTTATCCAGGACTCCCTCAGTAGCCCCTGAACCAGGCTTCAATGACGACGGGTCTGGCGTGCAAATTGTCTTTGGCATTGCAAGGCGGGTTCCTCCTCCAAGTACTTCATAGAAGATCTTAAACACAAAGATAGTGTCCGGCTCTGCAAAATAAGTTTCCACATATTGCCATAGAGAGAATAATATTTACACAAATCTAATCTGCTAACATATTCCGTAGCGCGACGCACCACGACCAAGCCTTTATCCGAATTGTTTCATTATCCCACCTCAGCGTGTTATGCGAGGTGGTTTCCTTGGCACGTCTTGTTAAAGCAGAGATCGTGTCCCCTTATTACGGGATTCTCATCAATACGGGTGTGGGTATCCCAACCGCTTCTAGGACTCCTAGATCATAGGCAAGTCCAAATGAACACGGGGAGGACGCTTGATATCCACCCTCTTTATAAAGGGACAAAGCTTGTACTTTTTCCTCCCGTGCTCAATCGAATCCTTCCCCCGCCTCAAGCTCAAATGACCAAAGCTCAGGTCAGGTGCTCCGAACCTTCAGTCATGTCCGGATCCAGCCTTCAAGGCTGATGGATGCCCTCCTCCGTCACGGAAGAAGACATCAAAAAGTTGAGGGAGGCCAGGTATCTGACCGCCAAAATGTCGCATCGGCTGCCTCCCCGGGGGCAGGCCGTCCCTCTCCCAAACCCAACGAGAGCGTCGTGTTCGTCTCCCACTTCCTCTGAGGTCTAGGTTTTGCACTGGATCCTTTCGTCAGGGGCTTGATGTTTTATTAAGGGCTAGATTTCCATGATCTAGCTCCGGACTCCTTCCTGCATATCACGACTTTTGTTATCGTATGCGAGGCCTTCCTCCGGGTTACCCCCCACTTTGGCTTATGGCTCAAGACCTTTGAAGTAAAGCCGAAGATGATCGAAGGGCAACATGCAGAGTGTGGAGGCGCCTCAATACGCAAGATGACGGGAGCTTCGTGGCCCAAAGGTTCCATCCCAGAGGTGTCTGCATTGTGGCAACAGGAGTGGTTCTACATCACGACTCCTAGAAGTGCCAACTGGGCGGCCGCCCCCATTTTTCGCTCGGGCCCTCCACCACGACTGATGTCATGGATCAGCAGAGGACTGAGCTGGGGTCCAGCCAAGGACGTGCCTTTACTGCAAAGCTGCATTCGAGATCTCTTCAACGAAGATCTCAGTTTGGTTGCGGTAATACAAGTTATGCTGGTTCGTCAAGTCCAGCCTTGCAAACGTCGGCCCCTTTGCTTGTGTGAGTTCAATCCCGAGGGTCCGCGTGCCATTCAAAATTTTCTTGGCCTGACACACGAGGATATGTATAAGTTATTCTTCGGACCTCAAGTAGAGTGTCCGGAAATCACCGAGGACGTGGGCCTGAGTAGTAACCGCGTTGCCGAACAGGTAAGGAATCTTTCGGCTGAACATATTATCTTTCCTTCGTTACGAAGTTATTTTTGAGAGTTTGCTTTTTCGACCAGGACTGGCTAACAAGGCGAAGTTGATTCGGTGTTTGGCCCCCCTCCCCGAGGGTTTGGAGAATCCGGTATTGGAAGAGATGCTCCAGACCGCACCTTGCCCGGATCCCTTGAAGGAAGATAGTGTGAAGGATAATGCGGGCGGACGCGGGCCCCCAACACTGCTTATTCTAACCGAGGGAGTGAGCATCTCCGTGAAGGAAGACAACTGGAAGAGGAAAAGGACTGCGCCCGGGAATTCGGAAGCCGAAGCTTCCAAACGGGAGAAGAAATCTTCCACTGGGGGCCCTACCTTGGGGGGCGCTGCTGCCGCACAAAGTCCGCGGGGGATCAATTCTCCCAGGAGTCGTAAGTGACCCGAAAACTTTAATAGTACAAATATGCCATCCTTTTCTTCTGAGAAAATGACCACCACATATATTTGTGCAGTTCGGGCCTTAGCCCTCTCAAATGAGCTCGTCTTCGGGGGATCTTCTTCCAGAGATGATGGAGAGCGAGACGCCTCCTCTGGACTCCTCCGCTCTGAAAGCGGGCGACCCTGAAGTGTCGGTGCGGAGGGCCTCTCCGAGTCCGGTGAGGCCAGAAGGTAATCCTATTAATCCCCGAGGCTCCCAGTGTCCGGCTCCAGAAGAGAGCAGACAAGAGAGTCTGGCTCCGCCTAGTGTGCGATCGGACGTTCTGAGGGAGTTGGTGGGGCGAGCGGCCATCTCAGATGATCACCGTGTGCTGATGAATATGGTGATGGAGAGGATATCGTCCGCCGAAAGTGGATTGCATGAAGCTTTTATGAGTCTACTGACAGGCTTTGAGGTACGTAAAAGGAATGTGTAATAGTCCTACACATGCTAGGTGTGCCCTGTATAGATAGTAGCCCCTGAGACTCTGGTTGTCGTCAGAAACGATGACGAACAGAGGATCATATTCCCAGGTAATAACCATACTGCCTATATGTGCAGGAGATGGAAGCTCCGGTGGCCAGCCGGACTAGCCAGTTTGCCCGTTTAGAACGGCAGTTGAATGCGGCAGATGCCGATATTGAGCATGTTAACAAAAGGCTTGACGAGGCGCAGGGTAAGTATCCTTGTTTGGTAAACTCCACATAGGAAGAGTATGATGCCAGTGTTTTTAACATGTTATGACTGCAGATGGAGCTGCCACTATTGAAGCCTTGCGAGCGGAACTTGCCCGAGCCAAGGAACAAGCAAGATTGGGTAATGCGGCTGCTTTGAAGGCGGTCGAAGAGTTGCGAACCAAGAAGGCCGCACATGGCGAGAGCCGGGAGAAGATGGCCAATATGGCCGTAGAACTATAAGCCGCCGTAGACCGTTTGCCGGGCTCTTGAAAAGGAAAACCAGGCGAAGGCATCGGACCTTGAGAAGGTTGCTGCAACGGGAAAAGACCTCCGCTTTGCTATGAGGGCAAAGAAGGAGGAGCTGCGGGAAGCCGGGGATATTGTAGCCGGGAAGTCCTTTATGCTGCAGAGGAAGTACGGAGATCCACGGTATGCCCCTCTAGATTGGCTGTCGAGTTCAGACGATGCGTATATGGATTTGGCGGCGAGCGCTGCCGATGTAGCCAAGTACTTCCAGAGTCAGACGGACCATGAAGTAGACCAGCTATTTGGAAGCAATTCCTTTCTCCCGAGTGTCCGCTTTCGTTGAAGGACCAATTATCCGAATGGGCCGAACTAAATAGGTTGTCCAGACTCTCCATGAGGTCTGTTATGGATCAGCTATGGCCGGGAAGGTCAAAACCGAGCAGCTATTTCAGCTTGGTGCAGCAGGTCCTCGATGTGGTGCCGCGCACAAATGCGATGAAGAGGTCGGCATGCATAGAAGGCGCACGGATGGCCTTTGCCCGTGCTAAAGCATACTGGGCAGAGATGGATGCTACCACTGTTGCAGCGCAGGATTCGGCCATAGGTCGAAGGGCTGCTGAGCACTACTTTGAGGAAGTTCTTGAGGTTGCTCGTTTGATAGAGACCCAGTGCTCAAAAAATATTATGTTTGAGTGACATGTAATCTCATTGTAAGCAAAATGCTTTTATAAATTTTTATAAGGCTACTTTTATACTTTTGCCTAAAAGTAATGTGATGCCTCTTGGGCGGCCATTTATGTATACATGTGTATAACCTGAAAGATTGCGGTCGTCGGCTTCAACCCCCACGCATATAATGCAGAGGTGTTCGCAGAAACACGCATTCATACTTAACCCAACGTCTTGGTCCTATTAAGGAGGTGATAGCGGAGCGAGCGAGGCAACCAGACTATAATGCTTTAACACTTTCACTTAGCCATAGGAGTTTGACAGTGGGGCTACTAGATAGCCCCTGGTGGCTCCGCACTCTCCTGATCCCGGGGTGCGTATATGCCTGGCAAGAAACCGGCCCTTCGTTAAGGCGGAGGAATTCTAACATTCCCATGGGTCATCGAGTGGTTGACCAGTCTCACGCTAGATCATGAAAGTCAGTTTTCGGCTTTCTATACTGAGGTGCTCGTCTGGATGAACCAAGGCACAATCGCAGTAGTTCTGCTGGTACTACCTTAGCCGGTAAAGCGGAACGTAAGGTACCAAAACACAGGAGCCGGGCAAACCCAACATTTGACCAAAGACAATGATTCGGAGCTGATGCATATAGGGCCAAATTTGCGACGCCGAACACTCCCTAAGGTATTCGGTCTTTGTGGTATAAACCGGGACTGAAGAATGGCCTTTGTAAGAAGCCCCTTGTGTCCAGGTACGTGCATTGTTCTGGCGTGGCCACATGCCAAGACGTCAGCATCCTTCTCAACGGTGGATATGTATCAACAAGAGACAGTAAAAAAGGTTTACGCAGGGTCTTAATCTAAAAAGAATCCTTGGGTCGGGTCCCTGCTGCACGTCTGCGCCTGTGTCTCCGTTGTGCTGTATCCTGGACGGGTGTAGCAGGATGATCATCTGTAAAAGAGCGGAATTTAGGTAAAAAGGTTGTCGTGCAAAAGGATAGTTTTCTAAAGAAACCATGTATAATTCAAGATAATAAGAAATCGCCACTCATCTACGTGCGTTGAGCCCCTTGTACTTTTGAAAGATAGGGGTGTGACCGTTTATTCGATATGAGTAATGGCGCCGGACTTGATTAGTTGTGTCTGAGGTCTTGACGACCTATTGGATGCTCTTGATGGTCCGGGCGCCTTTAGTTGTGCGGCTGCCAAGGCAGCCTCACTCTCTTCGGCGCGCAGAGATCGCTTGATATTTCCGTGCACTGAAATGATGCCACGTGGACTGGGCATCTTGAGTGTTAGGGAGGCGTAGTGTGGTATTGCATTAAAGCGAGCGAAAGCTTCGAGTCCGAGTAGTGCTTGATAGCCACTTTGAAACGGAGCGATGTGGAAAGTTAAAAGCTCTCGACGGAAGTTATCGGGGGAGCCGAATATAACTTGTAGTAGGAGGGAGCCCGTACAATGAGCCCCTGGGCCTGGCGTTACTCCTTTAAAGGTAGTATTGATATGGCGAAATTGTGTTGGGTCTAGCCCCATCCCACGGATTGTATCCTGGTATATTAGGTTTAGGCTACTGCCGCCATCCATCAAGACTCGTGTGAAGTGGTATCCGCCAATTACTAGGTCTAATACCAGGGCAGCCCATCCTGCATGCCGGATACTTGAGGAGTAATCGCGATGGTCGAAGGTGATTGGTTAAGACGACCAGTGGCGGGACTTCGCGGGGACAAGCATTTTGGTATATTTTTCTGGGAGTGCCGCGTTGTTTTTTCTCTTGATCATGTCTAACATGTTTACTGTTTTGACTTCGGGTGGAAATTTCTTTTGTTCCCCCTTGTCTTGCATGGGAGGTTCGTCCTCGTCTTCACTTGGTGTATCCTTCCCCTTGTGTATGGCGTTAAGCTTGCCGGACTGCTTGAAGACCCAACATTCTCTGTGGGTATGATTCGCAGGTTTGCTAGGGGTACTATGGATCTGACATACTTGGTCCAGAATTTTGTTGAGGCTGGACAGTTCATCCCTGGTGCCTTTGGAGGGAGGCTTTTGGTTTGGCCGAGGGACTTTGAATCCGGCATTTACTGCCGTGCCCTTCGTGTTGTCTTCTTTATTCCGGCGTTTGTTATTGTTGTTGCACCGTGATTTCCTGTTTCCATCTCTAACTTCAGATGTACTAGGGTCGCTGGTGCTGCATCTGGCTAGCCAGCTGTCCTCACCCGCGCAAAAGCGGGTCATGAGGTTTGTTAATGTGGCCATCGTTCTCGGCTTGTTTTGGCCGAGGTGTCTGGTGAGCCATTCATCGCGAACGCTGTGCTTGAAAGCCGCTAAGGCTTCGGCGTCCGGACAGTCGACAATCTGGTTCTTTTTAGTAAGAAACCTGTTCCAAAGCTTTCAGGCTGACTCTCCGGGCTGTTGAGTTATGTGACTCCGGTCGTCCGCATCCGGAGGTCGGACATAAGTCCCTTGAAAGTTTGCCCGAAAGGTGTCTTCGAGCTCTTCCCAACTTCCAATGGAGCTTTCGGGGAGGCCTTTGAGCCAGTGACGAGCTGGCCCTTTGAGTTTGAGAGGTAAGTACTTGATGGCTTGGAGATCATCCCCTCGAGCCATATGTATATGAACGATATAGTCCTCAATCTAGACCCCAGGGTCTGTTGTTCCGTCGTACGCCTCTATGTTTACGGGCTTGAATCCCTTTGGAAATTCATGGTCCAGCACCTCATCGGTGAAACATAGGGGGTGTGCGGCACCCCTGTAGCTAGGTGTGCCGCGTTGCTCGGATGTTTGTTGTGTTGCATTGTATGCTGGGGCGCGCTTGTGTGGTCCATAGATGGATCTTGTTGCACCATCCTTTGGGTGCGAGCCCTCGCATGGGTCGCGTGTTGTATTGTGAGCGGCGTTGAATGTCGTTCTGTTGTGGTAGAGGGGTCGTCTATCTGACCAGGTGGCTGCTTTGATATTTGGTTGTGGGGGGTCTGAGGCCTCCTCATCGAATTCGGGTAGCAACTTCCGCTTTGGGTAGCTCTTGGAGGGGCGATTGTCATCGTACCTTGCTACATTGTTGAGTATTTTGCTCCATCTGAATTGGAGCATGTTTTGCGCGGCCTTGAGCCTCCGCTTCTACTTTTTGAGGCTCTTTGCGGTGGCAACGAGCCTTTTACGGGCATTCTGTTGCTCCGAGTGCCTGTCCGGCGTTATGTCGTCCGGACCATTATCATTGATAGGATTTGTTTGTTTGGTTTGATTATCCGGATTGCCGTTGTCTGGCAGCGGTTTGCCCTGCTCCAGCGCTGGATCAGTGTGATCGCTATTTCTGTCTAGGCGGGATTTGGGGCGGCACTTGCGTCGCTGCTTTGACTGCTTTTCGAGGGAACAATCCTTCGGTGTGTCCTTCCGCTCCTCGTCGTCATCTTTGGGTGCGTCCACCATGTATACGTCATATGACGAGGTGGCGTTCCAGGGCTCGATAGGCGCTGATTCTTCATCGTCTCCTTCATCGGCGTCCATACCGTCAATGTCGTTAGAGTTGAAGTCGAGCATGTCGGTTAAATCATCGATAGTGGCCACCAAGTGGGTGGGCTTTGAATTTCTTCATCGTCCGAATCCCAACCTTGCTGACTGTAGTCCAGCCAGGGCTCTCCTGATAAAGAGAGAGACTTCAGTGACTTCAAGATATCGCCGAAAGGCGAGTGCTGAAAGACGTCCGCGGCCGTGAACTCCATGATCGGCGCCCAATCGGATTCACTCGGTAGGGGCGCGGAGGGTTCAGAGTCCGGAGAAGAATCCGGCTCCATGGAGTCACAGCCCCCGAGGTGGCGTCCAACCGCCCATCCTCGATCGGCGCGGTTGGCTTCGAACTAGGGGTCGGAGCCGATGCGGGTGCGGCCTCCAGGGCACTGTTTGGCGGGAGAGCTAGATCATGCTCGTCGTGACAGTGCGGCGCGCTCGGCAGTGGTTCGAATCCGTCGAAGATCAAGCCCCCGCGGATGTCGGCCGTGTAGTTTAAACTTCCGAATCTGACCTGATGGCCAGGGGCGTAGCTTTCGATCTGCTCTAGATGGCCAAGTGAATCGGCCCGCAGTGCAAAGCCGCCAAAGACGAATATCTGTCCGGGGAGGGAGGTCTCACCCTGGACTGCATCGCCATTGATGATCGTAGGAGCCATCGGGCCTGACGGCGACGGCACAGAGGAACTCTCAATGAAAGCACCAATGTCGGTGTCAAAACCGGCGGATCTCGGGTAGGGGGTCCCGAACTGTGCGTCTAGGCCGGATGATAACAGGAGGCAAGGGACACGAAGTTTTACCCAGGTTCGGGCCCTCTTGATGGAGGTAAAACCCTACGTCCTGCTTGATTAATATTGATGATATGGGTATTACAAGAGTTGATCTACCACGAGATCAGAGAGGCTAAACCCTAGAAGCTAGCCTATTGTATGATTGTTGATGTGTATGTTGTCCTACAGACTAAAACCCTCTGGTTTATATAGACACCGGAGAGGCTTAGGGTTACATAAAGTCGGTTACAATGGTAGGAGATCTGAACATCCGTATCGCCAAGCTTGCCTTCCACGCCAAGAACAGTCCCCTCCGGACACGGGACGGAGTCTTCAATCTTGTATCTTCATAGTCCAGGAGTCCGACGGAAGGTATAGTTCGGCTATCCGAACACCCCTAATCCAGGACTCCCTCACCCACAATTCATCCATCTCAACAAACACACCGCAAAAAGAAGATTACATCGGATAGATCTCCACAAGAGAGGGGGAGAACTTTGTATTGAGATTCAAAGAGAGAGAAGAAGCCATTTAGCTACTAGCTATGAACCCGAAGGTCTGAGGTAAACTACTCACACTTCATCGGAGGGGCTAGGATGATGTAGAAGCCCTCCATGATGATGATTGTCGGTGTCAAAACCGGCGGATCTCGGGTAGGGGGTCCCGAACTGTGCGTCTAGGCCGGATGGTAACAAGAGGCAAGGGACACGAAGTTTTACCCAGGTTCGGGCCCTCTCGATGGAGGTAAAACCCTACGTTCTGCTTGATTAATATTGATTATATGGGTATTACAAGAGTTGATCTACCGCGAGATCAGAGAGGCGAAACCCTAGAAGCTAGCCTATGGTATGATTGTTGATGTGTATGTTGTCCTACGGACTAAAACCCTCCGGTTTATATAGACACCGGAGAGGGTTAGGGTTACATAAAGTCAGTTACAATGGTAGGAGATCTGATCATCCGCATCGCCAAGCTTGCCTTCCACACCAAGGAAAGTCCCTTCCGGACACGGGACGGAGTCTTCAATCTTGTATCTTCATAATCCAGGAGTCTGGCGGAAGGTATAGTTCGGCTATCCGAACACCCCCTAATCCAGGACTCCCTCAGTAGCCCCTGAACCAGGATTCAATGACGACGGGTCCGGCGCACAAATTGTCTTCGGCATTGCAAGGCGGGTTCCTCCTCCAAGTACTTCATAGAAGATTTTAAACACAAAGATAGTGTCCGGCTCTGCAAAATAAGTTTCCACATATTGCCATAGTGTGAATAATAATATTAACACAAATCTAATCTGCTGACGTATTCCGTGGTGCGACACGCCACGGCCAAGCCTTTATCCGAGTCGTTTAATTATCCCACCTCAGCGTGTTATGCGAGGCGGTTTCCTTGGCACGTCTTGTCAAAGAAGAGATCGTGTCCCTTTATTCTGGGATTCTCATCAATACGGGTGTGGGTAACCCAACCGCGCCTTTGATTACGGCGCTTGGAGATAAGCAAGTTTTACCAGGCTGGTGAGGACACATAATCGCGTCCACCCATATATGGGGATAAGGATCCATCCTTTCACCCACGCCTTCTTCCTCCTTTGCCTATCCATTCTTGCGCACTCGAGCTCTAGTGCCCAAGTCCGCACTACCACCTCAACCTTCTCCAGTCATGTCCGGAGCGGGAGGCAAGTGGATGGTCTCCTCCGTCACGGAGGGACACATCAAAAAGCTGAGGAAGGCCGGATATCTGGCCAGCGACATCGCGCACCAGCTTCCCGAAAAGGGGAAACTCATCCCCACTCCTAGGCCCCATGAGAGGGTGGTATTCTTCCCCCATTTCCTTCGCGGACTGGGCTTCCCTCTGCATCCATTTTTCCGGGGGCTCATGTTCTACTATGGCCTGGATTTCCACGACCTGGCCCCGAACTTCATCCTCAACATCTCGGTGTTTATCGTCGTGTGCGAGGCGTTCCTCCGCATCCGCCCCCATTTCGGCCTATGGCTTAAGACTTTCAACATCAAGCCAAAGGTGGTGCGCGGCAGCCAGGCGGAGTGCGGCGGTGCCATGGTTGGCAAGATGGCCAACATTCTGTGGCTCGAGGGTTCCTTTGTGGAGACCCTGAAGGGGTGGCAATCATGGTGGTTTTACGTCACAAAGCCGCGCGACGCCGGATGGGTCGCACCCCCTGAGTTCTGATCCGGCCCCCCTACGCGGCTCACCTCCTGGAAGGAGACAGGCCTGTCTTCGGGTAAAAAAGGAGAGCTGACCGGACTCCAAACATGCATCCAAACCCTGGTGGACAAGAAGCTCAAGCTTGTCAATGTAGTCCAGGTTATGCTCATCCGCCTTGATCCTCCCGTGTTAACGACGGGCCTTCAACCTCTGGGAGTTTGACCCGGCGCAGCATCAAACTCTAAACAGGCTCTTCGACATGACGTACGAAGATGCCTGGAGGATGCTTTTCAAGGGTGCCGAGGCTCCCACATCTGCTGCCGAGGATCGCAGGTTCAGTACTCAGCATCACGCTCATGCGGTAAGCTATTTTTGTCCTTTTACAGGGTATCAGTTTTTCATAGTTTGACTCTATGCGGGATCTGAGTTCCCTTATCTTTGATAGGATTGGGTGGTGACGTCCGGACAGATCAACTGTCCGGCTCCTCTACCCGAAGGCCCAGCGGACGCTCGCTTGGCGAAGCTGGTGGTCCCGGCGCCCTATGTGGTGCCGGAGAAGAAGGCCACGAAAAGGGCCACGGGGACTCGAAAGAGTGCCCGGCGCCAGGAGGTGTCGGATTCGTCATCCGACGGTCCCGAAGCGCCCTCCTCTCATGAAGACGAGGAGGAAGAAGAAGAGACCTCTCCCCCTCCAGTGGGAGGAGAGAAGAAAAGGAAGGACGCCCTCTCTGAGGAGGCCGGAGAGTCCAAGAAGGGGATAACCCTTCCTCCGGACTGCTCCACCGACGCCGACGACGACGAAGAGGAGTGGCATCCTAGGGGCAAGCCCCTGGCGAAATCGTAAGTGTCCGGATAACAGAGTACTTCATAGTATTCGTTTTTTGCACAGCTTTCCCTTATGTCGAATATGTTTATGCAGCCCACCCAAAGACCGGCTCGACGCATCGTCGAGCGGCTCACTGGACCCGTCGGATGTGAACTCGCTTCCGACGACTTCATCCCCCCGCCCTACGGACGACACCGAAGTGTTGTCCCAACAGGTTCCAAGCCGGGAGGAGGTGGTCCTGGAGGCGCCGCAAGGCGACCTCCCGGACTCCAGGAGTAAAGGGGATGAAACCCCCCAGGGCTCCAAGTCCGGCCCAAGGCCGGACGCCGCTCCGGAACCCTCAAAGGTTCCAGAGTCCGGCGGGCGACCTCCTTCCAAGAGGAACAAGCCCACCGTGCCGGTGACCCCCGTCCAACCGGGGGCACCGGACAATCTGTTGGAGGTGCTCGAAGGCGCCTCCATCGACGAGGGACACCGCACTATTATGAGTGTGGTGGTCCAGAAGATTCAGTCCACCAAGAGCGGACTGACTGAAGCTTGCACTAGCCTTTTAACAGGCTTTGAGGTAAGTAAAGAATGTTTAAATAATATTAGCGCATAGACAGTAGCCTCTGATGCTCTGTTGGGCGTTCGGGAAGAAAAGCCGAATAGAGGATCAAAGAATTCGCAGGAGTCTAACAAAAGGAGTCAATATGCGTATGCAGGCTTCTCTACTAGCATCCGCCGCACTAACCGCGGAAGTGGACGTGCTGAAGCAGAGCCTCGAGAAGTCCGAGCAAGAGCTCAAGCGTGCCAAGAAGCAGCTCGAAGAGAAGGAAGGTAAAAAATACCCTGTTTGAATATGTATATAAAAAAGGTGCAATTGCAAAAAAATGACAGGATTGACATGGCTATTGTAGGGGCCACGTCTGAGGTGGCGACCCTTAAGCAAGCGCTGCTTGAGGCCGATAAGAATGCGGCCGCGGAGCGCACCGATCGGGAGAGGTATGAGGCTGAGGTTGGCAAGGTGTGGCAAGAGCTCCAGGTTCTCATGAAGAAACATGAGAGTTTGGAGCTTGACTCAAAGACGCGAGCGTCCGAGCTCGTGGCAGCTATAGAAAATGCCAAGTCTGCCAAGGCCGAGTCCCAGAAGACCCTCCAGGAGTTGGATGAGGTGAAGAAGATAGCGGCGGGTAAGGCATTTTTTATGCAAAGTAAACATATAAACATGAGTTACTTGATACTTACCCGAATCCGAAGCTCTCCAGGGGCATTTGTAGATCTTCCCCGGAGTGTATCCGATGCCGCCGCATTCTATCGAGTCGAGGAGGGCAGCTCGACGGAGAAGGTGTTCTGGTGTCAATATGCTGAGGCCGGACACCCCATGCCCCTGAGCGACCAACTGAAGCAACTGGTCGAGCTCCACAAGGCGGCCGAACAGGCCATGAAGGGCTTCCTAGTTCGGCTATGGCCTGGAGAGGCCCTGCCTGGGAGCTATTTCGGGCTGGTGTCGCGGCTGGTGGAGGCCTGTCCAAGGTTCGAGGTTATCAAGCGCTCCGTCTGCATCGAAGGTGCCCGTAGGGACCTTTCCCATGCTAAGGTGCACTGGGGCAAGCTGGATGCTGAGAAGCTTGTGAAGGACGGGCCATCGCCGGGGAAAGAGCATCGCAAGCCCGAAAATTACTATAAGGATGTCCTGAAGGGTGCCCGCCTTGTGGTGGATGAATGTACTAGGGATGTAATTTTTGAGTAAAACTCGCTCGTTTTTGTCCTGTGCGGTGGAAACTTGTTCATATGCGCTTAGCAATGCTGTTTGAATTTAAAATATTACCTTCTGTGCGGCTGTTTATCAATTCTGAGAGATGGCGAGTCGTCGGCTTCTGCCCCCATGCCGCTAGTGCTGGGGTGTTCGGGGATAAACATGAGCACTCTTTTTCCCATGTTTGGGTCCTTCGAGGGAGGCGCTCAGCCCAGCGAACGAGGCAATCGGACTATAACGCGTGAACACTCTCACTTAGCCATAGAATTCTATAATTTTAAATTTCGGCGAAGCCCCTAGTATTCGGAAGACCGATTTTGGGGCGCTATCCACACCTTGGCCAGACAGAGCCGACTCCTCGCCCGAAGCGGCATAAGTCTTTAGGGACTCAAAAAAACATCTCGAACAGCGACCAGCTCTCGCTTCATCATGACAGTCAGTTTTAGCTTTCTCCACTGAGGTGCTCGGCCCAGCTCAACTGGGGCACAATCGCAGTGGTTCTCCTAGTGCTACCTTAGCCGATATAGCGGAACGTAAGGCACCAAAACATAGGAGCCAGGCAAACCCAACTATTGACCCAAGACATGATTCGGAGCCGATGCATATAATGCTATAAGTTCAGGGTGCCGCACTTGTGAAAGTGTTCGGACTTCTCACACCATATTGAGGGGTACTGAAGCCCCTGACGTATTTTGGTCGTACCAGATTGTACGGGTGCAACATGTCATTAAGGAACAATTATTTATAAAAAGGTAATGCAAAAATAGACAATAGCTATGCGTTGTTTATTAAAAATAGTAGCGATCAAAGCAGAACGATACAAATAATGCGAGAAACGAAAAGTTGGACTATTGAACATGTCTGCTCTAGGGGCAAGCTGCGGAATAGTATGCGAAACAGTTATACTGCTCGTGATAGAGACCACCTGGGATTTCCGTGATGTGGCATGGCTTGTCTGCTTCCCTGGTTCTTGCATCGTTTGTGCGGCAATTGAACTGCCGAACCGGCCTTCCGAAGAGTAGAGTCCTGGAAGTAAGAGAAAAGTAAAAAAAATCGGCAGCCCCTGGTGCGGTTTAAGACGTGTTTTGGGCGTGCCGTGATGGTGCCCCTCCCCCTATGCCCATGGTATTTCTAGAGCGTAGTTATGTATGCGAAGTACTGGTGTCGCCTTTTTGCAGGGGTTGGGGTTGGGGCCGCATTGCTACCAGTGGCGAAGCCACTCATCACCTGGGTAGTCAATTGACTACCTAGCTTTTTGATGAAACTAGCATATGCATGTAAAAATGTTGAATTTTTTGGTTCAAATTTATATACTTGACTACACAATTTAAAAATGACTACACAAGACTGCAGTTCTGGAGCCACCACTGATTGCTACGCCTGCTCGGAATGTGGGTGGCGTATATCATGTTCACCATCCGCACTTGTGGGAGAAAACCCTTCTGTCCATTGTTGTTCGGCGGCCGGGGCTCCTCGTCGTCATCGCTATGCAACCCCTTACCTTCATTGTCGGCACTTAACCTGACTGCCTGCTTGAACACCCAATAGTCCCTGTTGGTGTGATTGGTCGGCTTTTCAGGGGTGCCATGTATTTGGCACAAGCGGTCGAGTATTCGGTCCAAGCTGGACGGGCCCCTAGGATTCCTTTTGAATGACTTTTTCCGCTGACCGGATTTAGAGCCTCTGAATCCGGCATTAACTGTCGTATCCTTAGCATTGTCGCCGTTAATGTGGTGCTTCTGCTGGTTGCGACGCGACCTGCCACTAATATCCCTGGTGTCCGAATGACCAGGGTTCTTGGTCATGTTGTTGCTACGAGAAAGCCAGCTGTCTTCTCCCGCGCAAAAGCGGGTCATGAGTGCCGTGAGTGCTGCCATAGATTTCGGCTTTTCCTGTCCTAGGTGCCGGGCAAGCCACTCGTCACGGATATTATGCTTGAAGGCTGCTAAGGCCTCTGCGTCCGGACAGTCGATTATTTGATTTTTCTTTGTTAGGAACCGTGTCCAGAATTGCCTGGCCGATTCGTTTGGCTGAATTACATGACTTAGGTCGTCAGCGTCTGGCGGTCGCACATAAGTGCCCTGGAAATTGTCGAGGAATGCGGCTTCCAGGTCCTCCCAACAGCTGATTGACCGCAGGCTGTTAAGCCACTGCCGGGCTGGTCCTTTAAGCTTGAGTGGGAGGTATTTGGTGGCGTGGAAACCATCGCCACGGGCCATGTGGATATGAAGGAGATAATCCTCGATCCATACCGCGGGATCTGTTGAGCCATCATATGATTCAATGTTTACGGGTTTGAAACCCTTGGGGATTTGATGATCCATTATTTCGTCTGTGAAGCACAATGGGTGCGCGGCGCCTCTGTACTGGGCTATATCATGACGTAGCTCCAATGAGCTTTGTCTACTGTGTTCGGCCCTGCCGAATTTGTGACTGGCGTGATGGTTACCGTCTCGAGCCGTGGGTCACCCACGCGATCCGTAGATCGATCTTGTTTGCCTTGACTTTTCCTCCAACATATTACGTAAGTCCGACGCATATTCTAGTGCCTTGGTATGGGGTGCGGCTTGGGTGGAGGGCCATGAGGCCTCTCTGTCGCGGCCACGAGGTGGCCTGTTGGCCGCGTCGAGTGCTTCCTCCTCTAATCGGGGTAGCACCCTGCGCTTTGGGTAGCTCTTGGAGGGGCGTTTGAGTTTATGCTCTTCAGCCGCAAGGACTTCAGTCCATCTGTCGACTAGCAGATCTTGATCAGCTTTAAGCTGTTGCTATTTTTTCTTGAGGCTTCTTGCCGTGGCCATAAGCCTATGTTGAAAATGCTCTTGTTCGGCGGGATCCTCTGGCATGACGAATTCGTCATCGCCGAGGCTTGCCTCATCTTCGGAGGGAGGCATATAATTATCGTCCTCGACCTCTCTATCAGCCACTCTCTCATGAGGGCTGGTTTCTTGTCACGACCGGGTTTTCCGGGTAATAAATTTCCAGAAAAGACCGTCGTGCTCATCAGCCCCAGGATTACTGTTAGCTGATGAGGCTCCAACTTGATACAGAAATTCCAAGCAAAATACAAAATATGTAGTACAAGACCATTCTGGCCTGTGAGTACAACAAAGGGTTTCTAGTGGTTGATGGCGGAAGCGGTCTGTGAGACGTCAGGGTCTATGGGACTCCATTTCCCACGGGAACAGCTGACCAGGTTAATTCCTATCTTCGCGAGGCTGCTATCTCCATTGAGTGGGTTCCGGGGCTGGCATCGCGTCGCTCCTCTCCGTGCAAGATAATCTGGCCAAGACAATAGCCAGGGACAAGCCAGTGAGTACTTTGAATGTACTCGCAAACATTATGAACACAGGTATAATATAACAATGATGTGCTAAAAATATTTTATGCTCATGACGTCAGTCACAATAGATAAATGAAACTCTGATGCGTGCAAGCAAGTTATTTATAAAAATGCAATAACATGGTAGTATATATAAAAAAATTATGAAACAAATAACAAGCAATGCCACAGTCGGGCGTCTTAGCGACACCACATAAAGGGCTTTAAAAGAAATGCCACAGTCGGGCGTCTGAGCGACACCACATAAAGGGCTTTAAAAGAAATGCCACAGTCGGGCGTCTGAGCGACACCACATAAAGGGCTTTAAAAGAAGTACCACAGTCGGGCGTCTGAGCGACACCACATAAAGGGCTTTAAAAGAAATACCACAGTCGGGCGTCTAAGCGACACCACATAAAGGGCTTTAAAAGAAATGCCACAGTCGGGCGTCTGAGCGACACCACATAAAGGGCTTTAAAAGAAATGCCACAGTCGGGCGTCTGAGCGACACCACATAAAGGGCTTTAAAAGAAACAATCATAATGAATATCCCGGAGGTAGAACCATCCCAGAGATATTCGGTAATAACAATAATATCACGGGTTAGTCAACAATAATAATAATCATAGAAATCACAAGTCACGAGTAGTAATTCCATTTTCTGGTTAACGGTTTCACCTCCGAAGACCGACACTAAGACCGACACCTGACCCATCCCAGACTGTAATCCTTAACCATGGACACGGCTATTCGAATAGGTTTATTCTCTGCAGAGGGTGTACTCTTTACCCACGAGTAACGGGTTTCTCTAGTCCAGCAGGACTAATTCAGTCTACGGTCTTTTTGTTGAAAACACACCTAACTTGCACACACCAGCTTATCTCACACGTGTCTGGAATCACCCACGACACCTGTTAAGCAAACTCTAAGTGGGGAGGCTACAACCTCGCGTAGCATGGGATCAAATTTATATCGCGCGCTCTAAGGGGTGGCCTCCCCTCTCGGTCCCAACCGGAAACACCCATGCCCCCGGACCAGGTGGCCTGCCTACCAGCTACAACCGGTATCTTCCACCATGGCCTCTCTGTACGGTGTGTGCTGGAAAGAGGTTGACAACTTATTGAACCGTACTCTACTTGCTGTAGAGACGAGTCGTAGTACGAAACAAGTATGGGGGTTACTGGAACAAGACTCGATCTACGGTCGACTCAGGAGGTTCAAGTATTCCCTGCATGATTAGCATGACGAATATATTTCATCCAACAGAGTCACCTCTCATATCACCTTACCATGCCATACCAGACATAACCGTCCTGACGGAGACCGGCGACAAACTCATGCCTACCCAAGGCAGAGGTTTTCCCGGGTTCCTGCCGGTATGCATGCAAGGCATATGAGGGTGATTATCATCACAAGTGTGTCCATTACCAACAGCATGGAAATCAACAACATGCACCCATGCATATGATCATATCACATGAAATAACAAGTCCTTTGAAATGCCGTGGTGTTATAAATGTATCAACGATCACACAAGAAAAATATTATGCCGGGGTACAGAATGCTTGCCTTCAATGTGTGGAAAGGCAGGGTGCACTCCAAAACTTTTGAAAGTTTCTTCTCTCTCCCAAAAATCCTATTTAAAAATATATTTGAATTAACACACATTTCAAAAACAGAACCAAAAAAGTTGTTTGAAATTTTTTCAAATAATTCTTAAAATAAACTAGACCAAATTTGAGGAAGGTAGGAAAAAGAATCAACTCATTTGGAGTTATATTTAAAAAGTTATAGCCAGTCAAAGATGTGGTCAAAATCTGTTATTTAAAATAAAACAGAAAAGAAAACGATTCAGATAGAAATACGCTTTCGGTGCAGAGGAGGCGTACTTGGGGCTTTACGCCTCCACTTAACCACGTGGACAGACACAAGGTCGCTGACAGTGGGTCCAGAGGGCCCACTAGTCAGGTTTGACTAGTCCGCCCTCCTCCTTCTCCCTTTGTCCCGAGCGGAGGCGGAACTCTGGCGACCAACGCCGGCGAGCGGCGGCTCCTCGCGGCCTCTGGAGGGAGGGGATGGATCCGCGGATCGAGGGCGATCCAACTGGTAGTCGCTGGGTCGGCGGGGACGGCGTGAGTTGTCAGCGGCGAGCTCCTCGGCGGAGGAAAGCTTCGGTGAAAAGTGGTTTCGGGGCGGCGGTGGTTCTCGATCGAAATGGAGTAGTGGGAATGGTTTACGGGAGGATGAGGGGGCTCTTGGTGGAGAGAACGGAGAGTGGGAGGCCCTGGTGGTGCCGAATTGGCCGGGGCAGTGGCGGCGGCTGCAGCTGCCGGAGATGAGGAAGGAGGCCTCCCCGGGTCGATTTGCTGCCAAAGGGGGTCCTCGGGAGGTGGCTTGGGACTGCCTGCGTGCGGGGATGAGCTCTGGGCTCCTTATATAGGCGAGTCGAGGTGGTTCAGCGGCGGCCGCGGATGAGCTCGTCGGCGACCATCTTTCTGTAGCTGCAGGAGAACGTGGCGGCGACGAGAGCTAGGGGACGAAGCTGCGGATGAGCACGCACTGCTCACAGGGGTAGGTGGCGAGCCGGGGTGGCTTGGGCAGCGCTGAACGGCGTAGGGCTGCCAGGCGGTGGCGGCGGCTAGCTCTTGGCTTGCCGGGCGCGGCGAGGGGCGGCTTGGCGCGTAGCTGTGAGAAGGGGAGCGCGTGGCGTGATGCTGCCGTGTGGGCCAAAGCCAGGGGGCCAGCGTGTCGGCTCGGGCGCGTGGCTGCAATTGGCGCGCTCTGGGCGCGTCCAGAGCACGCACAGAAGATGTTTGATGAAATGCCAGGGTGGCCAAAACTGCTAGGGATCAAGTGTAAATCCACAGGTCTGGGTTGGAGACCATTAGTTGGCTATTGGACAACATGGTTTGGACAGATGGACAAGTCCATCACACAAACCTATAATCATGCCAAAACTGTTCATGCCCATAAGGTGTTTGACAAAATGCTAAGGGCACTTAGGCAGGTCTTGGAATGGTCAAAAACTCCAGATGGAAGTCTCTTTAGATGCAAGAGAGAGTGGTGAGGTTATTTGGCCAAAAGCAGAAACTTGCTAGTGTAATTTTAGCAGAATTTCAATTCTGGACAGGGAATAATTGACATTATTTCATGAACCAAAAATGATCCAAAAGGTGCATGCTCCTGGACTTAAGGGTTTAACATGGGGGACTACAAGTAGGAGAAATAATCAAGGGTTAAAGATCAAGTAAAAACATGGTTGCTGTACAAACCATCAAGTTGGTCCAGAATGAAGATGAGGTTGATTCACTAAAAATTTTCAAAGAACATAAATAGGTTTTTGCACAAAGTGCTCCTACTGACCTCCCCTAATTTTGGTAGAAGTTTTAAAGAAATATTTAAATAGGTTGTAGTGCAAAATGCACTCTGGACCAGAGAAGAAAAATTGAGTGTAGGGCTCAAAATATTTCATGAATGAAATATATTTTTGCATAAAAGTGATTTAAAAACATCACATGACATCTCCAAATTTTTGTGGGAATTTTAAGTGAATTTATCAAATGGTTGTAGTTCAAATAAGGCCATTTAACCTTAAAAAAACATTTTTCAAGAAAACAATGATCAAGCAACTAAATTAGTTAATTAGTTATATTGGATAAGGGAAAGTTTTACTTGAGAGGTTAATCAAGTCCAATAACACATTTGAAAAGTTTTCTCTCTGGGAAAAGCTCATAATAACAGGGAAGGAAATGATTTAAAAATCAAAATGGAGCTCAAAAATTCAAAGTTTTAAATCCTGGCAAAATTTTATTCCATTAAAACAAGGCCAAATTTTTGGGGTGTCACAATACTAACCCCCTTAAGAAAAATCTCATCCTCGAGATTTGCTAAAAGCGGTGTTAAGAAAATAATTACGCAATGACGATGTGGCTACAGTGAGAGGGCAATAAGTGGTGAAAAACCACAGTGCGAAAACTGGTGCTGCGTGGAAGAGCCTACGGTTCGGGACAAAACGGGTGGTTCCTACGCTGGATAAAAAAAATTTAGAATAACTCCCAAATTTAGATATACGCTGGTCGTACTCGAGAGTATAGTGCTCCCTCTGGCTGTCAGGTGGACCCGGGGTCCACTGTCAGTCTCCTCTTCTTCTCCCTCTACCCTTTCTTCTTCCTCTCTCCCGCGCGCTTTCTCCACCGGCGACGCCTAGTGTGTAGGGCATCTAGGCCGTACCGTGGTAGTGCGTGGCGTGCTAGCTGCTAGTGCAGCGTGCACTCACCTCGCGGGCCAGCGCGCTATCGGCACTGCTCGCGGATTCGACTCCGAACACCGGCGATCGGCGACGAGCGGCGTTGGTGGACTTCGCCCACCGTACACCGAGCTCGAGCTATAAAAACGGCCGGGGTGCCTCTCTCTTCTTCCTCACACCTGGCCTCACTTCTCCTCCTCCTTCTTTCTCCATTACTGCTTATAGAAGCTCGGTCGAGGCTCTAATGGCGGAGGCGATGCCGGACTGGTTTGTGATCCTGATATGCGGAGGGTTGGCGACGCTGCTGGGGCTCTCTGTGCTCCTGTGCGCGATGATCTTCGACGAGTATCGCGACGCTGCGGCTCGGGTGTTGGCTCTCCGCGGTGGTGGTGATCATGAAGAGTAGATGGAGTGTGCCGGGTGCTAACTGTTGTTAGGGGGTGATTAGCTGGATGTAACACCGTTGCAAAGTTTTGCAAACAGGGTATATGTCCGAAAGATTATGGTTGTGAGTCTGCTGCGTGGTGCTGTGTGAAATTAATTAATCCATGTCGTGAAGTGGCAGGTGTAGCAATTCAGGGAAAAGAAGTCTCACTCCAGGATTTTGCGAGGGAAAAACAGTTAATTTAAAGGAGCATAAACCACAACAAAAACTACACACATTAGCAGAAGCCAAATAATTGACTCGTCGTACAAACTCAGGGTATCACGCATAAGTCACACACATAAATATAAATGCTGCAAAAACAAATACAGTAGTGACGTCTAAAATGAAAACGGTAACTGGACGGGGTCCTGATAAAATGTCTCTGGTAAAGGGATACATTCTTCTTCTATCGGAGGAAGTGGATTGACCAGTCGATGTATGCGTCTCTCCGGGTCGGGTCTTAGTGGTCTGCCGATGGCAATCTGAGGATTTAAATCTGCGAGGCTCTGGAGATAATCCATCACTCGCTGGTTCAAATGCTCTTGAGCAATGATGTACTGGATAAGGTTGGCCAGAACTGGGTCTCTCTCAATACGTCCACCGGGAAAAGATGTTACTTCTCCGGGTGCTGCACGACTCGGAAAGTAATAATATCCTCGTTCGCGGGCATAGGGTACTGCGGATCGAAGACGAGCAATCGCTTCTTTCGCAGCAGCTTCTATGGCCAAGTGTGGGGTTGGCATAGATTTCCCCACGAAGGAAACTTCTATTGGATCTTGGTTGGGGTCTACAGGAGGAATGTGTACTGCTGCCCAATATTCCGAGGTGGATGGGGTGATCCTTGATTTGAACAGCTCGTACTGGGTGGCTGGGTAGAACCCATGGTACTGCGGGTAAAATCCCACAATATTTTGACAAAGCTACCTGGGGTTGCATCTGGGGTTCTCAGATGAATGCTGGGGCTCGGCATGACAGGGAAAAGCGTGAGTGTTGTGCACAAAGTGAGGGTTGCTGGGTAAGGTCACAAGGTGGCCTTTATATAGCAATGGAGCCGGATCGTTTTACCGTGGTGAAAGGTAATAAATCTGCCAGCTTAGCTCCAAAGGTCGAGGTCAGTGTCAGAGATACACATATCTCATAAAGAGACGTGTTACTGTGGTTGTCGTCGGGTTGGTTTTGGTAGTTGTGCCCGGAAAAATATGCAGCTATGCGCTGACCAAATATGCAAGGCTATTATTAAAACAGAGGCACAAAGACAGGCTGCGTTAATATACGCGGTCGCATGATTACAAAACGAGGATACATTGAAACTTGGTGCTACTCATACGGCTTAGTCTACCTCGTTTATGTCTAAACGGGCGTGCCTGGTGGATGTCGAGGCTTCTCCACGTGTCTCTCTGCCGGGATTAGTCGGAGATGGCGGAGGAACTGCAGGGTCGGGGTAGTGAGAATGACCATCGCGGGGATTGTTGGCCACAACCCCGTTGGAGTGTGCTCCCAAAATGCGACGAAGCACTTCTGGGGTTATCGCAGCACCTTGGCCGATGGCTGGGGCAGATCTCGGGGTCTCGATCGGTTGTCCAAACAGCACGACTGGGTTGTCGGTGTTGGGCTCGTTTTCTTCTCTCGCCGGGGCTCGACGAACCAGCTCTCCACGAGCTGCGATTAGATCAATAGTGATCTGGTCGAACAGTGCCTCTAGTGCACTTACATAGCGCACTAGGTGCAACAATGCGGGGTCCGTCTCGTGATCTCCATTGGCAACTTGGGGTGGTCTACCATACCCTTCACGTCTGGGATAGTAGTGGAACGAGCGACAGTTAACTCTGGGCGACAAGTGCCTGAGATGAACTATAGCCTCTCGAGCGGCTAGCTGGATGGCTTGTGGCTCAAAGGAAGTTGTTCTTCCGGTGAACCGGTAGGGGCGCTCGGGTGCTAGACTCCTACCGTAAATGTGCACAGTGGCCCAGAATTGGCGGTCTTCACCGCTCATGGGTCCTTGATACACAACATATTCTGGTGGCTCCTCTAATGCGTAGGCACGACGGGTGAGGTTTGCGAGGATGGTCACAAAACCTCCAAGGTTGGTTGCTGTGGTTTCGTTGTGCACTATAGGTCCAGGCATTGTGGCTCGGTTTGGGGTAGCGGCTGTGCTGTGCTGGTTTGGTGCTAGCGCGCCCTTTTTATAGGAAAAAGGGGACGGAATCTTCCTTCGAACGCTTGCGAGAAAGGACTATTTAGGGGCCGGTCACTGGCGCATGAGTGACAGGTTAGGTTGATAGGTTGGGCACCGACTGTAAAAGGAGTTGGGGTCACTGTGTGGCTATCTTGCACGAGAAGCTTGGCTGGGGTTTGGTTATGGTCTGGTGGGTTGGTTTGCCTAAGTTTATTGACCTGGCTAAGATAGGATTAGCCAATGGTCAGCCTGGCTCTGATACCAAGTCTGTCACGACCGGGTTTTCCGGGTAATAAATTTCCAGAAAAGACCGTCGTGCTCATCAGCCCCAGGATTACTGTTAGCTGATGAGGCTCCAACTTGATACAGAAATTCCAAGCAAAATACAAAATATGTAGTACAAGACCATTCTGGCCTGTGAGTACAACAAAGGGTTTCTAGTGGTTGATGGCGGAAGCGGTCTGTGAAACATCAGGGTCTATGGGACTCCATTTCCCACGGGAACAGCTGACCAGGTTAATTCCTATCTTCGCGAGGCTGCTATCTCCATTGAGTGGGTTCCGGGGCTGGCATCGCGTCGCTCCTCTCCGTGCAAGATAATCTGGCCAAGACAATAGCCAGGGACAAGCCAGTGAGTACTTTGAATGTACTCGCAAACATTATGAACACAGGTATAATATAACAATGATGTGCTAAAAATATTTTATGCTCATGACGTCAGTCACAATAGATAAATGAAACTCTGATGCGTGCAAGCAAGTTATTTATAAAATGCAATAACATGGTAGTATATAAAAAATTATGAAACAAATAACAAGCAATGCCACAGTCGGGCGTCTTAGCGACACCACATAAAGGGCTTTAAAAGAAATGCCACAGTCGGGCGTCTGAGCGACACCACATAAAGGGCTTTAAAAGAAATGCCACAGTCGGGCGTCTGAGCGACACACATAGAGGGCTTTAAAAGAAGTGCCACAGTCGGGCGTCTGAGCGACACCACATAGAGGGCTTTAAAAGAAGTGCCACAGTCGGGCGTTTAAGCGACACCACATAAAGGGCTTTAAAAGAAATGCCACAGTCGGGCGTCTGAGCGACACCACATAAAGGGCTTTAAAAGAAATGCCACAGTCGGGCGTCTGAGCGACACCACATAAAGGGCTTTAAAAGAAACAATCATAATGAATATCCCGGAGGTAGAACCATCCCAGAGATATTCGGTAATAACAATAATATCACGGGTTAGTCAACAATAATAATAATCATAGATATCACAAGTCACGAGTAGTAATTCCATTTTCTGGTTAACGGTTTCACCTCCGAAGACCGACACTAAGACCGACACCTGACCCATCCCAGACTGTAATCCTTAACCATGGACACGGCTATTCGAATAGGTTTATTCTCTGCAGAGGGTGTACTCTTTACCCACGAGTAACGGATTTCTCTAGTCCAGCAGGACTAATTCCGTCTACGGTCTTTTTGTTGAAAACACACCTAACTTGCACACACCAGCTTATCTCACACGTGTCTGGAATCACCCACGACACCTGTTAAGCAAACTCTAAGTGGGGAGGCTACAACCTCGCGTAGCATGGGATCAAATTTATATCGCGCGCTCTAAGGGGTGGCCTCCCCTCTCGGTCCCAACCGGAAACACCCATGCCCCCGGACCAGGTGGCCTGCCTACCAGCTACAACCGGTATCTTCCACCATGGCCTCTCTGTACGGTGTGTGCTGGAAAGAGGTTGACAACTTACTGAACCGTACTCTACTTGCTGTAGAGACGAGTGGTAGTACGAAACAAGTATGGGGGTTACTGGAACAAGACTCGATCTACGGTCGACTCAGGAGGTTCAAGTATTCCCTGCATGATTAGCATGACGAATATATTTCATCCAACAGAGTCACCTCTCATATCACCTTACCATGCCATACCAGACATAACCGTCCTGACGGAGACCGGCGACAAACTCATGCCTACCCAAGGCAGAGGTTTTTCCCGGGTTCCTGCCGGTATGCATGCAAGGCATATGAGGGTGATTATCATCACAAGTGTGTCCATTTCCAACAGCATGGAAATCAACAACATGCACCCATGCATATGATCATATCACATGAAATAACAAGTCCTTCGAAATGCGGTGGTGTTATAAATGTATCAACGATCACACAAAAAAAATATTATGCCGGGGTTCAGAATGCTTGCCTTCAATGTGTGGAAAGGCAGGGTGCACTCCAAAACTTTTGAAAGTTTCTTCTCTCTCCCAAAATCCTATTTAAAAATATATTTGAATTAACACACATTTCAAAAACAGAACCAAAAAGTTGTTTGAAAATTTTTCAAATAAATCTTAAAATAAACTACACCAAATTTGAGGAAGGTAGGAAAAAGAATCAACTCATTTGGAGTTATATTTAAAAAGTTATAGCCAGTCAAAGATGTGGTCAAAATCTGTTATTTAAAATAAAAAAGAAAAGAAAACGATTCAGATAGAAATACGCTTTCGGTGCAGAGGAGGCGTAATTGGGGCTTTACGCCTCCACTTAACCACGTGGACAGACACAAGGTCGCTGACAGTGGGTCCAGAGGGCCCACTAGTCAGGTTTGACTAGTCCGCCCTCCTCCTTCTCCCTTTGTCCCGAGCGGAGGCGGAACTCCGACGACCAACGCCGGCGAGCGGCGGCTCCTCGCGGCCTCTGGAGGGAGGGGATGGATCCGCGGATCGAGGGCGATCCTACTGGTAGTCGCTGGGTCGGCGGGAACGGCGTGAGCTGTCGGCGGCGAGCTCCTCGGTGGAGGAAAGCTTCGGTGAAAAGTGGTTTCGGGGCGGCGGTGGTTCTCGATCGAAATGGAGTAGTGGGAATGGTTTACGGGAGGATGAGGGGGCTCTTGGTGGAGAGAACGGAGAGTGGGAGGCCCTAGTGGTGCCGAATTGGCCGGGGCAGTGGCGGCGGCTGCAGCTGCCGGAGATGAGGAAGGAGGCCTCCCCGGGTCGATTTGCTGCCAAAGGGGGTCCTCGGGAGGTGGCTTGGGACTGCCTGCGTGCGGGGATGAGCTCTGGGCTCCTTATATAGGCGAGTCGAGGCGGTTCAGCGGCGGCCGCGGATGAGCTCGTCGGTGACCGTCTTTCTGTAGCTGCAGGAGAACGTGGCGGCGACGAGAGCTAGGGGACGAAGCTGCGGATGAGCACGCACTGCTCACAGGGGCAGGTGGCGAGCCAGGGTGGCTTGGGCGGCGCTGAACGGCGCAGGGCTACCGGGCGGCGGCGGCGGCTAGCTCTTGGCTTGCCGGGCGCGGCGAGGGGCGGCTTGGCGCGTAGCTGTGAGAAGGGGAGCGCGTGGCGTGATGCTGCCGTGTGGGCCAAAGCCAGGGGGCCAGCGTGTCGGCTCGGGCGCGTGGCTGCAATTGGCGCGCTCTGGGCGCGTCCAGAGCACGCACAGAAGATGTTTGATGAAATGCCAGGGTGGCCAAAACTGCTAGGGATCAAGTGTAAATCCACAGGTCTGGGTTGGAGACCATTAGTAGGCTATTGGACAACATGGTTTGGACAGATGGACAAGTCCATCACACAAACCTATAATCATGCCAAAACTTTTCATGCCCATAAGGTGTTTGACAAAATGCTAAGGGCACTTAGGCAGGTCTTGGAATGGTCAAAAACTCCAGATGGAAGTCTCTTTAGATGCAAGAGAGAGTGGTGAGGATATTTGGCCAAAAGCAGAAACTTGCTAGTGTAATTTTAGCAGAATTTCAATTCTGGATAGGGAATAATTGACATTATTTCATGAACCAAAAATGATCCAAAAGGTGCATGCTCCTGGACTTAAGGGTTTAACATGGGGGACTACAAGTAGGAGAAATAATCAAGGGTTAAAGAGCAAGTAAAAACATGGTTGCTGTACAAACCATCAAGTTGGTCCAGAATCAAGATGAGGTTGATTCACTCAAATTTTTCAAAGAACATAAATAGGTTTTTGCACAAAGTGAAATAATAGGCTCCTACTGACCTCCCCTAATTTTGGTAGAAGTTTTAAAGAAATATTTAAATAGGTTGTAGTGCAAAATGCACTCTGGACCAGAGAAGAAAAATTGAGTGTAGGGCTCAAAATATTTCATGAATGAAATATATTTTTGCATAAAAGTGATTTAAAAACATCACATGACATCTCCAAATTTTTGTGGGAATTTTAAGTGAATTTATCAAATGGTTGTAGTTCAAATAAGGCCATTTAACCTTAAAAAAACCATTTTTCAAGAAAACAATGATCAAGCAACTAAATTAGTTAATTAGTTATATTGGATAAGGGAAAGTTTTACTTGAGAGGTTAATCAAGTCCAATAACACATTTGAAAAGTTTTCTCTCTGGGAAAAGCTCATAATAACAGGGAAGGAAATGATTTAAAAATCAAAATGGAGCTCAAAAATTCAAAGTTTTAAATCCTGGCAAAATTTTATTCCATTAAAACAAGGCCAAATTTTTGGGGTGTCACATTTCTCCATCCTCCTGTGCTAAATTTTGCTCAGGGGGATGTTCGTCGGCGCTTTCCGGGGTAATATTATCTCCCGTGCTGGAATCGCCGTTTTTGTGTTGGCGGGATTTTGAGCGGCGCCGCTGACGCTGGCACTTTTGCTATTTCTTGGTGGGGTCATCCTCCGCTATTCCATCGCCATCTCCCTCTTTTGGGGTGTCCACCATGTATATGTCATATGACGAGGTGGCTTTCCAGGGCCTAGTAGGTGCTGGTTCTTCATCATCTCCTTCATCGGCGTCCATGCCGTCGATGTCTTCGGAGTCGAAGTCGAGCATGTCGGTTAAAATCGTCGACAGTGGCTACCAAGTGGGTGGTGGGTGGGCTTTGAATTTCTTCATCATCCGTACCCCAACCCTGCTGACCGTAGTCCGGCCAGGGCTCTCCTGACAAAGAGAGAGACTTCAGTGATTTCAAGATATCGCCGAAAGGCGAGTGCTGAAAGACGTTCGCGGCCGTGAACTCCATGATCGGCGCCCAATCGGATTCGCTCGGCAGGGGCACAGAGGGTTCGGAGTCCGGAGAAGAATCCGGCTCCATGGAGCCACGAGTCTTGCAGAGTACGGGGCTGGTGTTCGGCTCAACCGCCGTTGGGATTGCAGCCCCCGAGGTGGCGTCCAACCGCCCATCCCCGATCAGCGCGGTCGGCTCCGAACTAGGGGTCGGAGCCGATGCGGGTGCGGCCTCCAGGGCACTGTTCGGCGGCAGTGCTAGATCATGCTCGTCGTGATAGTGCGGCGCGCTCGGCAATGGTTCGAATCCGTCAAAGATCAAGTCCCCGCGGATGTCGACCATGTAGTTTAAACTTCCGAATCTGACCTGACGGCCAGGGGCATAGCTTTTGATCTGCTCTAGATGGCCAAGTGAATCGGCCCGCAGTGCGAAGCCGCCGAAGACGAAGATCTGTCCGGGGAGGAAGGTCTCACCCTGGACTGCATCGCCATTGATGATCGTAGGAGCCATCGGGCCTGACGGCGACGGCACAAAGGAACTCTCAATGAAAGCACCAATGTCGGTGTCAAAACCGGCGGATCTCGGGTAGGGGGTCCCGAACTGTGCGTCTAGGCCGGATGGTAACAGGAGGCAAGGGACACGAAGTTTTACCCAGGTTCAGGCCCTCTCGATGGAGGTAAAACCCTACGTCCTGCTTGATTAATATTGATGATATGGGTATTACAAGAGTTGATCTACCACGAGATCAGAGAGGCTAAACCCTAGAAGCTAGCCTATGGTATGATTGTTGATGTGTATGTTGTCCTACGGACTAAAACCCTCCGGTTTATATAGACACCGGAGAGGGTTAGGGTTACATAAAGTTGGTTACAATGGTAGGAGATCTGATCATCCGCATCGCCAAGCTTGCCTTCCACGCCAAGGAAAGTCCCTTCCAGACACGGGACGGAGTCTTCAATCTTATATCTTCATAGTCCAGGAGTCCGGCGGCGGGTATAGTTCGGCTATCCGAACACCCCCTAATCCAGGACTCCCTCAACGGCTCTCTTCCGGCGGAGCTCCGGAACAGGCCCCAAGATGGGATCTCGTGGATACAAAAAGTTGCGACGGTGGAATTAGGTTTTTGGCTCCTGTTCTAATCGTTTGGGGGTACGTGTGTATATATAGGAGGAAGAAGTACGCCGGAGGAGCAACGAGGGGCCCACGAGGCAGGGGGCGCGCCCTAGGGGGTGCCCCCCACCCTCGTGACCGCCTCTTTTGTTCCTTGGAGCAGGGTCCAAGTCTCCTGGATCATGTTCGGTGAGAAAATCATGTTCCCGAAGATTTTATTCCGTTTGGACTCCGTTTGATATTCCGTTTCTTCGAAACACTGAAATAGGCAAAAACACAGCAATTCTGGGTTGGGCCTCCGGTTAATAGGTTAGTCCCAAAAATAATATAAAAGTGGAAAATAAAGCCCAATATAGTCCAAAACAGTAGATAATATAGCATGGAGCAATCAAAAATTATAGATACGTTGGAGACGTATCACCCCCGCTCTGTTCGAGTGGGTGGTAGGAGACAGCCTGAGCACCGGGTCCCACTCGTCAGCGACCCGGTGGGCGGGACCCGCCCGTTTAAGAGGAGACGGACCGGGATTAAACCCGCTTCCCCCGTAGCGAACGCGTACTCCGCCCGGGGCGCCTTCGACGTCGCCCCTGCCACCCGCGCAACTGAGCCGCTGGGTCAGCCCACTGCTATCTCCCGCCAGGCGCGCAGGATAAGGGTAAAACCCTTTCCCTTTTCTTTTTTTTGTAAATTTTTAAAATCCACAAATAAATCTAATGAACTCCAAATCTTACAATTCAAATTTCTAGTGACTCCATAAATTATGCTCTACCTGTTGGTGCAACATGCACATTTTTCCAGAACACCTTTCGTCACACAAATTCATTAAAATCCCATTTTCCTTTTTTGTGATGGACATTAGAAAATCACAGAGATCTCAAGTTTGATCCAAATGCCATCATTCAAATTTGCAGATACATCTAAGTTCATAACTTAGGTTATGACCATTTTTCTTAATACTTTCTGTGCCCCACAAAATAATGAGCCATTTCTTCATGTTTGTCAACTTTGTAAATCCATAGAATATTCATTTGAACTCCAAATCTAGTGAAACTAAATCCTAGATGCTTCCAAAATTATCCTTTGTTAAATGGGTGCCTCTGCTCATTTTTCAAAATAATGTTTTTGTACGCTTCTTGCAAATCCATTAATCCATTGATTCCATGAGATTGAAATGTTCAGAAATATCCACTGATCCAATTCCAATGAAACCACTCTGGTTATTTTTCATATAACCAGAGAAGTTCTAGAAAAGTCAACTTCATATTTTTAGAGCACTTTTATTTATGCCTTGTTGTGTTGCTTATTGTGTTTGTTTCCGACGTTAGTTGACGAAGTAGACGGAATACTCGGAGGTGGACCAAAAGGTTTGAAGACTCTGATGAACCAGGCAAGCAGCCCTTTGACCATGTTGAGCCATTTTACATCACAATAGCATTTTCGTTGTTTCATCGAGTGCATGATATATCTTGAATGGCAACCTTGCTAGGCTTGCCTCCGTTGCATGCCCCCATTGATACTTGCATTGTTCATGACTCTATCCTTGTTTAGAGTTATGTTGATGGGTTGTAGAAATATGTTATAGTAGTTCGCTATGCAAAATGGGTCAGGGTTATGCATGGAAAGAAACAAGTGTGGTTTGACATACCCGCAAATAGCCCAAGTGGGTGCCACTAATGCCCTTGGGAGATGATGATGAACTAGGTCACTGCTTGGTGGAGAAGTAGTGTACCGAGGCTTGATGAAGGTGTTGTTTACAGAGATGGATTAGATTTAAGATTGTCTACCGTCCCAACCAAACATCTACAACCACACTACCCCATATGGGACGGGGCATTATTGATTACCTAGTCTGATACTAGCATGGTGCCCACTTTACTAGTGACGGGGATGAAGTGAGTTCACTCTCGGGATGGGGTTGTGCTTGGATAAAGAGTGGGGACTAAAGGTCCCCCCTTTAGTACCAGTTCATCACGAACCGGTGCTAAAGTGCCACCACGTGGCACGAGCCAGGCCCGGGTGCGCGTAGGACATTAGTTCCGGTTGGTAACACCAACCGGTACTAAATGTTTGGGGGTGTTTTGGTTTTATTTTTTATTTTTACTTTAATTTTGTGTTTTCAATTTAATTTAGTGATTTTTTTACATTATAATGAGTTGTTAAATCATTAGGTGAAAGCACCGCAGATTAGTTTCGACTCGATGCATGTGGATCCTAGCTAAGTGATCAAGTATATGACATATCCATATTATACTTGATCACCTAATTAAGTGATCGAGGTAATATGGATATGGCATATACTTGATCACTTAGCTAGGATCCATCCAGTTGAAACTAATTTGCGGTTTCTTTCATAAATGATATAATAACTCATCATCGTCATCATCGTCATCGTCGTCATCATCATCATCATATTAATATAAAAACTCTTGCATCATATATATCATCACCAACAATAGTATATATACTAGCTAGCTAAAAATCATCATAGTCATCTCATTACCACTATTTAGTCATCATATAGTCATTACCGCTATCTAATGACCACCAACACTAGCTTAAAGAAGAAACATTCACTTGTACGAGAAGCAAAGATATCATCGAGTTCAACATGGTAATGATATTAGAAGCGTTCATAACACCATAAAAGCAAATCACTCTTTGAGATTAAGTTCGGGACGAAGAACACGGACATGAGAGGACAAGTACTAAGAGCATGAACTAGCTAATCACTCCTGTTGCTCTCTCTCTCTCTCAGGTAAAATAGCATAGAACATGTATAGCTTTCCTGATTCATCATATTGGAGCATGCAGATGAACCTGTCTCCTAATCGTGGGTTGCGCTTCTGATTGCTGCCCCGTACTTCTCTATGATCGTTCACAATTTTGCTCTAGTCTTTTACTATTAAGCATTCCTCGCTATTAGAAATCCTGAATGCACTAAAGTGCAATGTAGGATATCTTGGCCGTAAGCTAACAACATTCATCGGAAGTCCCTGTTGAAGAACATCGTATGCAAACTTAGCATACTTAGCAATGAAGTTTAGTTTTAAAAAATAATGTATGCAAAAGATGCACTGAGGAGAAATAGTAGAAATCTTACCATCTTTCCTAAATATATGTGACCGTAGTTCAGTACAAACACTATTGGTCGCACGTTTTGAGTACTAACATTTCTAAGTGCAGGAAAAAAATTGTCTTGACAGCATCAAGATCCTCAAGCCATGAAACATAATGAATTGTCTCCTCATAGTTTAGTTCCGCCCCGGGACAGTGGACGGTCCTGTCTACCAAGCGTCGGACATGTTTGCTTGATTGGAAATAAGCTGTCAATAAAAATTACTTATCAACTATTTTTGAATAAACAATATCGAAGACATAAATATGGTTGAGAAACTCACATAATGGTTGAACTGGAGGTGTCTGCACATTGACCAGATGTCTCTATTACCTTCAATATCATCTTCCGCACGAATATCAAAGGTGATAACCATATCAGGCTCAAATGCATAAGCCTTGCATAGTGCTTGCCAAGTTTTGCATTCAAAATAGGTGTATGTGTCTGCATTGTATAATTTGACGCTGAAGGTATAACCATGCTCGGTCTTCAAGTAAACTTGTTTTACCTCCATAGTTTTGTTAGGACTGAAACATATCTTATCCAAGACAAAAATTCTTGCATGGCAGGGGATACGTTAGTAGAATAGTGAAAAATTAAAATTAAAAGTTGAAGCAAATGAAGCATAAGTCATGTTTAATTACGAAAAAAGACTTGTCATTGTGACTTACTGTATCCACTTCGAAGTTCTCATCCAGCTTGATGCTGAAGCGCCTATCATCAACTAGAAAATTTCTGCCGCACAGGCCGCGCTGGTCTTCGCAGAATTCGCACATAATGAAATCGTGTTCGTCGTCAGACGACATTCCTATGTTCATAGGTGAAACATTAAACACTTATTAGTTCTATTAATTCAACTAATTCAACTAAGCACTTACAAAAAATATACCTAAATAAAGTAGCTCAACTAATTCAACTAACTAGTTCAACTAATTAATTCATCTAATTCAACTAAACCAGTTCTATTAGTTTTCTTACTAAAAATAAGGTAGCTAGTTCTATATAGTAAAATGTTAATTAGATGATCAAATCTCTATATAATAAAGTAGGTAGTTCTATATAGTAATATTTTGATTAGATCATCAAATCTCATATACCTAAATTTTCTTACTAAAAATAAACTAGTTCTATTAATTCAACTAATTCAACTAAGAATTTACTAAAAATAAACTAGTTCTATTAATTTTCTTACTAAAATATATAAAGTAGCTATATATAGTAATATTTTAATTAGATCATCAAATCTCATATACCTAAATTTTCTTACTAAAAATAAACTAGTTCTATTAATTGAACTAGTTCAGCTAAGCATTACTAAAAATAAACTAGTTATATTAATTCAACTAGTTCAAATAATCTCATATACCTAATTTTTCTTACTAAAAATAAACTAGTTCTATTAATTTTCTTACTAAAAATAAACTAGTTATATTAATTCAACTAGTTCAAATCTCATATATATATATATACCTAATTAATATTTAGCTAATTCATCTAACAATTGACATTAATATTTAACAACTTTTCTATCTAATTCATCTAACATTTATTAACATTCTAACATTCTTATCTACGCAATTCATCTAACATTAATCTAAACAACAAAAAACAGAAAATAAGTAAAAAAAATATGTGATTGTGTGTGTGTGTGTGTGTCTGTGTGTGTATGTGTGTGTGTACGAGCGTTGGGCGGCGGCCTACGGGCGCTGGCGCGAGACGGCGATGCGACGAGGACGGCGACGACGGGCGGCGGGGGCGACGGCCCGATCGAGACGGCGACGTAGTACGGGGCGGCGGCGGGGGCGACGGGGACGATGGCGCGCGGCGGGGACGACGGGGATGGCGACGACGGGCGGCGAGGGCGGCGCGCGATGGGCGATGTAGTCGCGCGATGAAGTTGGATAAAAGACGGGCCGCGGATGAAAACTGAATTTTTCATAAGTGTCATATATATAGGAGGGGCCTTTAGTACCGGTTGGAGCCACCAACCGGTACAAAAGGCCAATTTTGGCCAGGTCAAGCGGCGGGAAGCGGACCCCTTTAGTACCGGTTTGTGGCTCCAAGCGGTACTAAAGGCCATGAACCGGTACTAAAGGGGTTGCGCTGCCACCCGCGGTGCACAATGTTTAGTCCCACCTCGTCGAGCGAAGGGCAGCCGCACTGGTTTATAAACCCAGCCGCAGCTGCTCCTTCGAACTCCTCTATATAGCAGGCTTCTGGGCCTAACTATGGTGCGCTGCCCTGTGAGCCTGCTGGACCTTCTGGGCCCGAATTTGCACACCCTAGGTATGGCAGGCCCACTGGATAGCGCCCCAACAATTTTTTTATAGTTTTTTCTTTTCTGCATTATTTATTTTCTTCTATCTATTTTTGAGTAATTTTTATATAGTTTTTTTCTTTTCTGCATTATTTATTTTCTTCTATTTATTTCTGAGTAGTTTTTTCTGCATTATTTATTTTCTTCTATTTATTTTTGAGCAATTTTTTTCTGTATTTAGTTTCTTTGTGACCCTCTCTACTCTTTCGCACATGCTATGCGGGTGAAATGATGATAGCATGCCAAGTTTCAACATTTTCGGAGTTCATTTTGTAGTGATTTTCAATTTCACGGTCATTTAGCTCTCTAAACAAATCGGTAAATGACTGAAAAACAGCAAATGATGTCAGAACGTGTTGAAAATTTATAAAGTCGCTTTGAATGCTGCATACTAAACACAAAAAAACTCTGGAGTTCAAATAAGTTTAAAAAACATTGAAGTGCTCATGTAACAGATGAGTTCTCGTCTGAAACCCTGATACTCCGAAAGAGATTGTTCAGTTTGTACACGAAGTGCATCCAGTTTTTTCCGTGACCCTCTCTACTCTTTCGCACATGCTATGCGGGTGAAATGATGATACCATGCCAAGTTTCAACATTTTTAGAGTTCATTTTGTAGTGATTTTCAATTTCACGGTCATTTAGCTCTCTAAACAAATCGGTAAATGACTGAAAAACAGCAAATGATGTCAGAACGTGTTGGAAATTGATGACGTCACTTTGTATGCTGATACTGAACGCAAAAAAAGTTTGGAGTTCAAATAAGTTTAAAAAACATTGAAGTGCCCGTGTAACAGATGAGTTCTCGTCCGAAACCCTGATAATCCGAAAGAGATTGTTCAGTTTGTACATGAAGTGTGTCCAGTTTTTGCCGTGACCCTCTCTACTCTTTCGCACATGCTATGCGGGTGAAATGATGATACCATGCCAAGTTTCAACATTTTAAGAGTTCATTTTGTAGTGATTTTCAATTTCACGGTCATTTAGCTCTCTAAACAAATCGGTAAATGACTAAAAAACAGCAAATGATGTCAGAACGTGTTGGAAATTGATGATGTCGCTTTGAATACTGCATACTGAACGCAAAAAAATTCTAGAGTTCAAATAAGTTATTAAAAATAAAAAAGTGGTGCAATGCTGGTTAATGAGCTTCAAACCTTTCGGAATAGTGTAGACTGCACTTCAGATAGCTCCATGCAATCTATGCTATTCCGAAAGGCTTGAAGCTAAGCACCGTGCAGGTGAGCATTGCGCCTCTCCTTCATCGTCTCTGCACTCACGGCTTATAAATCGCTCCTACTTCCTCTCTCTTGGCGAGGTGGGACTAAAAATCAGCTTACTAAGAAACTCTAGTACCGGTTCATGCCATGAACCGGTACTAAAGGTGTTCGTGGGGGCCCCAGCCTAATCATAGCCTGACACAGCCTCATTAGTACCGGTTCGTGGCATGAACCGGTACTAAAGGTTGCCCACGAACCGGTACTAATGATGTCCGCCTGCCTAGCCGTTGGAACCGGCACTAATGGACACATTAGTGCCGGCTCAAATTCAAACCGGCACTAATGTGCTTCACATTTGACCCTTTTTCTACTAGTGTAGTGTCACCTAGGGAAAGATAGTGATCGGGAGCTTACCCTGAGTACTTGAGGTACTGTGGGTCGTGGTTGACACGGAAGCTTCCAGAATCTTGTGGGTAAAGTGTACAACCTCCATAGAGTGTCAAACTATTCGAATAGCCGTGCAGGCCCCCTTCTTTCCCACTCTCTCTCACCCCCTGTTGCCCATGCCCAATGCCACCCGGCTCGACCAGCTCGGGTCCCGCTAGGAGCTCGCCACGTTCCCCCTCTCCTTTTCCCTCGGCCTAGACCACGTCTACAAGCGCCCCAGACACGCCCCAAAGTGCCCCTGGCATCTCCCAAGCCGCGGCCGTGGTCGCCGTTCACGGTGAGCCGTGGCCTCGCCATATAAGTCCGCCCATGAGATCCCTCTGGACCCCCTTTGATCTCTCTCTCTCTTTCTTTCTTTCTTTCTCTCTCTCTCTCTCTCTCTCTCTCTCTCTCTCTCTCTCTCTCTCTCTCTCTTTCTCTCTACATATATATATATATCCCGTGCACCCCCTGGACCAACCCACTCCCCTCCTCGCGCTCTCCATCCACCTCCATGGTCGGAGCCTTGCCGTCGGCCTCCGCCAAAATTCACATCCACCACTCCTCCCCCTTCCTTCTAGACTGCACCAGAGCATCTCCAGCATCTCCACGGGACCCTCCCGCGATTCTCCCTCTCCTCCCCGTGGTCGTGGCGTCGAGTTCCATCATCTACGTCAGCCTCGCCCGCCGAGGCCGATGATGCGCTCACGTCTGGCCACCCCTGTGATCGTGGCGCACCTCGGAGGATGCGGCACGCCATCCTTAGCATGTCGGTACGCCGGGCATCACCGGAGGTGGCCGGTACCGCCAGGGAGAACGTCGGAGCCCGCTCGGCCCCGCCTCCCCTGCCTATGCTCTGTTTGAGCGGGAGGTAGGTGTTGGGGAACATAGTAATTTCAAAAAAATTCCTACGCACACATAGGATCATAGTGATGTATAGCAACGAGAGGGGAGAGTGTGTCTACGTACCCTCGTTGACCGAATGCGGAAAAGTTAGCACAACGCGGTTGATGTAGTCGCACGTCTTCACGATCCGACCGATCCAAGTACCGAACGCACGGCACCTCCGAGTTCTGCACACGTTCAACTCGATGACGTCCCGCGAGCTCCAATCCAGCAAAGCTTCACAGGAGAGATTTGTCAGCACAACGGCATGGTGATGGTGATGATGATGCTACCGAGGCAGGGCTTTGCCTAAGCACCGCTACGATATGATCGAGGTGGATTATGGTGGAGGGGGCCACCGCACATGGCTAAGAGATCAATGATCAATAGTTGTGTCTATGGTATACCCCTGCCCCCGTATATAAAGGAGCAAGGGGAGGAGGCGGCCGGCTAGGGAGAGGCGCGCCAAGAGGGGGAGTCCTACTCCCACTAGGAGTAGGACTCCTCCTTTTCCTAGTAGGAGTAGGAGAGGGGGAAGGAAAGGGAGAGGAGGAGAAGGAAAGAGGGGGCCGGCCCCCTTGCCCTAAACTAATTTGGTTTGGGCCTTGGGGGCGCGCCCCACACTCCCCTTGCTGCCCTCTATTTCCACTAAGGCCCATGTAGGCCCATTAAGCCCCTCGGGGGGTTCCGGTAACCCCCGGTACTCCGGTATATGTCCGAAAACTTTCCGGTGTCCGAACATAGTCGTCCAATATATCGATCTTTATGTCTCGACCATTTTGAGACTCCTCGTCATGTCCGTGATCATATCCGGGACTCCGAACTACCTTCGGTACATCAAAACACAAAAACTCATAATACCGATCGTCACCGAACTTTAAGCATGCAGACCCTACGGGTTCGAGAACTATGTAGACATGACCGAGACACGTCTCCGGTCAATAACCAATAGCGGAACCTGGATGCTTATATTGGCTCCCACATATACTACGAAGATCTTTATCGGTCAAACCGCATAACAACATACGTTGTTCCCTTTGTCATCGGTATGTTACTTGCCCGAGATTCGGTCGTCGGTATCTCAATACCCAATTCAATCTCGTTACTGGCAGGTCTCTTTACTTGTTCCATAATACATCATCCCACAACTAAATCATTAGTTACAGTGCTTGCAAGGCTTATAGTGATGTGTATTACGTGGGCCCAGAGATACCTCTTCGACAATCGGAGTGACAAATCCTAATCTCGAAAGACGCCAACTAACAAGTACCTTCGGAGACACATGTAGAGCATCTTTATAATCACCCAGTTACTTTGTGATGTTTGGTAGCACACAAAGTGTTCCTCCAGTAAATGGGAGTTGCATAATCTCATAGTCATAGGAACATGCATACGTCATGAAGAAAGCAATAGCAACATACTAAACGATCAAGTGCTAAGCTAACGGAATGGGTCGAGTCAATCACATCATTCTCTTAATGATGTGATCCCATTAATCAAATGACAACTCATGTCCATGGCTAGGAAACATAACCATCTTTGATCAACGAGCTAGTCAAGTAGAGGCATACTAGTGACACTCTGTTTGTCTATGTATTCACACATGTATCATGTTTCCGGTTAATACAATTCTAGCATGAATAATAACATTTATCATGATATAAGGAAATATAAATAACAACTTTATTATTGCCTCTAGGTCATATTTCCTTCAGTCTCCCACTTGCTCTAGAGTCAATAACATAGTTCACATCTTTATGTGATTAGTTCACATCTCCGTGTGACTAATACTCAAAAGGTTTACTAGAGTAAATAATCTAGTTCACATCGCTATGTGATTAACACCGAAAGAGTGATCATGTTTTGCTTGTGAGAGAAGTTTTGTCTATGGGTCTGCAACATTCAGATCCATATGTATTTCGCAAATTTCTATGTCTACAATGCTCTGCATGGAGCTACTCTAGCTAATTGCTCCCACTTTCAATATGTATCCAGATCGAGACTTAGAGTCATCTAGATTGATGTAAAAAGCTTGCATCGACGTAACTCTTTACGACGAACTCTTTTATCACCTCCATAACCGAGAAATATTTCCTTAGTCATAATTTTGACCGCTATCCAGTGATCTACTCCTAGATCACTATAGTACCCTCTTGCCAAACTTATGGTGAGGTACACAATAGGTCTGGTACACAGCATAGCATACTTTGTAGAACCTATGACTGAGGCATAGGGAATGACTTTTCATTCTCTTTCTATTTTATGTCGTGGTCGGGTTTTGAGTCTTTACTCAACTTCACACCTTGCAACACATGCAAGAACTCCTCCTTTGACTGTTCCATTTTGAACTACTTCAAAATCTTGTCAAGGTATGTACTCATTGAAAAAACTTATCAAGTGTCTTGATCTATCTCTATAGATCTTGATGCTCAATGTGTAAGCAGCTTCATCGAGGTCTTTCTTTAAAAAATTCTTCTCAAACACTCCTTTATGCTTTCCAGAAAATTCCACATTATTTCTAATCAACAATATGTCATTCACATATACTTATCAGAAATGTTGTAGTACCCCCACTCATTTTCTTGTAAATACAGGCTTCACCGCAAGTCTGTATAACACCATATGTTTTGATAACTTTATCAAAGCATATATTCCAACTCCGAGATGCTTGCACCAGTCCATAGATGGATCACTGGAGCTTGCTCACTTTGTTAGCACCTTTAGGATCGACAAAACCTTCTGGTTGCATCATATACAACTCTTCTTTAAGAAATCCATTAAGGAATGCAATTTTGACATCCATTTGCCAGATTTCATAAAATGCGGCAACTGCTAACATGATTCGGACAGACTTAAGGATCGCTATGGGTGAGAAAGTCTCATCGTAGTCAACCCCTTGAACTTGTCGAAAACCTTTTGCAACAAGTCAAGCTTTGTAGACAGTAACACTACTATCATTATCTGTCTTCCTCCTGAAGATCCATTTATTCTTAATGACTCACTGATCATCGGGAAAGTCAATCAAACTCCACACTTTGTTCTCATACATGGATCCCATCTCAGATTTCATGGCCTCAAGCCATTTTGCGGAATCTGGGCTCATCCTCGCTTCCTCATAGTTCGTAGGTTCGTCATGGTCAAGTAACATGACTTCGAAAAAGGATTACTGTACCACTCTGGTGCGGACCATACTCTGGTTGTCCTACGAGGTTCAGTAGTAACTTGATCTGAAGTTTCATGATCATCATCATTAGCTTCCTCACTAATTGGTGTAGAGATCACTAGAACTAATTTCTGTGATGAACTACTTTCCAATTCGAGAGAAGGTACAATTACCTTATCAAGTTCTACATTCCTCCCACTCACTTCTTTTGAGAGAAACTTCTTCTCTAGAAAGGATCCACTTTTAGCAACAAAGATATTGCCTTTCGGATCTGTGATAGAAGGTGTACCCAAGAGTTTCTTTTGGGTATCCTATGAAGACACACCTGTCCAATTTAGGTTTGTGCTTATCAGGCTGAAACTTTTTCACATAAGCATCACAACCCCAAACTTTAAGAAACGATAGCTTAGGTTTCTAGCCAAACCATAGTTCATACGGTGTCGTCTCAACGGATTAGACGATGCCCTATTTAATGTGAATGTAGCTGTCTCTAATGCATAACCCCAAAACGATAGTGGTAAATCGGTAAGAGACATCATAGATTGCACCATATATAATAAAGTACGGTTACGATGTTTGGACACACCATTACGTTGTGGTGTTCTAGGTGGCGTGAATTGTGAAACTATTCCGCATTGTTTCAAATGAAGACCAAACTCATAACTCAAATATTCTCCTCCACGATCAGATCGTAGAAACATTATTTTCTTGTTACGATGATTTTCCACTTTACTCTGAAATTATTTGAACTTTTCAAATGTTTCAGATTTATGTTTCATCAAGAAGATATACCTATATCTTACTCAAATCATCTGTGAAGGTCAGAAAATAACGATACCTCTCGCGAGCCTCAACACTCATCGGACTTCATACATCAGTATGTATTATTTTCGACAAGTCTGTTGCTCGCTCCATTGTTCCGGAGAATGGAGTCTTAGTCATCTTGCCCATGAGGCATGGTTTGCAAGCATCAACTGATTCACAATCAAGCGATTCCAAAAGCCCATCAGCATGGATTTTCTTCATGCACTTTACACCAATATGACCTAAACGGCAGTGCCACAAATAAGTTGCACTATCATTATTAACTTTGCATCTTTTGGCTTCAATATTATGAATATGTGTATCACTACGATCGAGATTCAATAAACCATTCACCTTGGGTGTATGACCATTGAAGGTTTTATTCATGTAAATAGAACAACAATTATTCTTTGACTTTAAATGAATAATTGTATTGCAATAAACATGATCAAATCATATTCATACTTAACGCAAACACCAAATAACATTTATTTAGGTTCAACACTAATCCTGAAAGTATAGGGAGCGTGCGATGGTGATCTTGTCAACCTTGGAATCACTTCCAACTCACATCATCACCTTGCCCTTAACTAGTCTATGCTCATGTTGCAACTCCCGTTTCGAGTTACTACTCTTTAGTGACTGAACCAGTATCAAAATACCGAGGGGTTGCTACGAACACTAGTAAAGTACACATCAATAACATGTATATTAAATATACCTTTGTTCACTTTGCCATCCTTCTTATCCGCCAAGTATCTAGGGCAGTTCCACTTCCAGTGACCATTTCCTTTGCAGTAGAAGCACTCAGTTTCAGGCTTAGGTCTAGACTTGGGCTTCTTCACTTGAGCATCAACTTGTTTGTCATTCTTCTTGAAGTTCCCCTTCTTCCCTTTACCCTTTTCTTGAAACTAGTGGTCTTGTCAAACATCAGCACTTGATGCTTTTCTTGATTTCTACCTTCGTCGATTTCAGCATCACGAAGAGCTTGGGAATTGTTTCTATTATCCCTTGCATATTATAGTTCATTACAAAGTTCTAGTAACTTGGTGATAGTGACTAGAGAACTCTGTCAATCACTATCTTATCTAGAAGATTAACTCCCAGTTGATTCAAGTGATTGTAGTACTCAGACATTCTGAGCACATGCTCACTAGCTGAGCTATTCTCCTTCATCTTTTAGGCAAAGTACTTGTCAGAGGTCTCATACCTCTCGACTCGGGCATGAGTCTAAAATACCAATTTCAGCTCTTGGAACATCTTATATGCTCCATGGCGTTCAAAACGTTTTTGACGTCCCGATTTTAAGCCGTAAAGCATGGTGCACTAAACTATCAAGTAGTCATCATACCGAGCTTTGTCAAACGTTCATAACGTGTGCATATATATGCTCCTGCAATATGTCTGTCACCTAGTGGTTGCATCAAGGACATAATTTTTCTGTGCAGCAATGAGGATAATCCTTAGATCACGGATCCAATCCGCATCATTGGTACTAACATCTTTCAATTTATTTTTCTCTAGGAACATATTAAAAATAAACGGGGAAGCTATGTGCAAGCTATTGATCTACAACATAGATATGCAAATACTATCAGGACTAAGTTCATGATAAATTTAAGTTCAATTAATCATATTACTTAAGAACTCCCACTTAGATAGACATCCCTCTAGTCATCTAAATGATCACGTGATCCAAATCAACTAAACCATGTCTGATCATCACATGAGATGGAGTAGTTTTCAATGGTGAACATCATTATGTTGATCATATCTACTATATGATTCACGCTCGACCTTTCGGTCTCAAGTGTTCCAAGGCCATATCTGCATATGGTAGGCTCGTCAAGTTTAACCCGAGTATTTCTGCGTGTGCAAAACTATCTTACACCCGCTATAGATGAACGTTGAGCTTATCCCACCCGATCATCACGTGGTGTCTCGGCACGACAAACTTTGGCAACGGTGCATACTCAGGGAGAACACTTGTACCTTGAAATTTAGTGAGATAGCATCTTATAATGCTACCGCCGAACTAAGCAAAAATAAGATGTATAAAAGATAAACATCACACGCAATCCAAATATGTGACATGATATAGCCATCATCATCTTGTGCTTTTGATCTCCATCTCCAAAGTACTGTCATGATCTCCATTGTTACCGGCATGACACCATGATCTCCATCATCTTGATCTTTAATCAACGTGTCGTCACATGGTCGTCTCACCAGCTATTGCTTTTGCAACTATTACTATCGCATAGCGATAAAGTAAAGCAATTACATGGCACTTGCATCTTATGCAATAAAGAGACAACCATAAGGCTTATGCCAGTTGCCGATAACTTCAACAAAACATGATCATCTCATACAACAATTTATATTTCATCATGTCTTGACCATATCACATCACAACATGCCCTGCAAAAAACAAGTTAGACGTCCTCTACTTTGTTGTTGCAAGTTTTACGTGGCTACTACGGGCTGAGCAAGAACCGTTCTTACCTACGCATCAAAACCACAACGATAGTTCGTCAAGTTAGTGTTGTTTTAACCTTCACAGGGACTTGGCGTAGCCACACTCAGTTCAACTAAAGTTGGAGAAACTGACACCCGCCAGCCACCTGTGTGCAAAGCACGTCGGTAGAACCAGTCTCGTGTAAGCGTACGCGTAATGTCGGTCCGGGCCGCTTCATCCAACAATACCGCTGAACCAAAGTATGACATGCTGGTAAGCAGTATGACTTGTATCTCCCACAACTCACTTGTGTTCTACTCGTGCATATAACATCTACGCATAAACCTGGCTTCGATGCCACTGCTGGGGAACATAGTAATTTCAAAAAAATTCCTACGCACACACAGGATCATGGTGATGTATAGCAACGAGAGGGGAGAGTGTGTCTACGTACCCTCGTGGACCGAATGTGGAAGCGTTAGCACAACGCGGTTGATGTAGTCATACGTCTTCATGATCCGACCGATCCAAGTATCGAACGTACGACACCTCCGAGTTCTGCACACGTTCAACTCGATGACGTCCCGCGAGCTCCGATCCAGCAAAGCTTCAAAAGAGATTTTTGTCAGCACGACGGTGTGGTGACGGTGATGATGATGCTACCGACGCAGGGCTTCGCCTAAGCACCGCTACGATATGATCGAGGTGGATTATGGTGGAGTGGGGCACCGCACACGGCTAAAAGAGATGATCAATTGTTGTGTCTATGGGGTGCCCCCTGCCCCCATATATAAAGGAGCAAGGGGAGGAGGCGGCCGGCCAGGGAGAGGCGCGCCAAGAGGGGGAGCCCTACTCCCACTAGGAGTAGGACTCCTCCTTTTCCTAGTAGGAGTAGGAGAGGGGGAAGGAAAGGGAGAGGAGGAGAAGGAAAGAGGGGGCCGGCCCCCCTTGCCCTAAACCAATTCGGTTTGGGCCTTGGGGGGCGCGCCCCACACTCCCCTTTCTGCCCTCCATTTCCACTAAGGCCCATGTAGGACCATTAAGCCCCCCGGGGGGTTCCGGTAACCCCCAGTACTTCGGTATATGTCTGAAACCTTCCGAAACCTTTCCGGTGTCCGAACATAGTCTTCCAATATATCGATCTTTACCTCTCAACCATTTAGAGACTCCTCGTCATGTCCATGATCATATCCGGGACTCCGAACTACCTTCGGTACATCAAAACACAAAAACTCATAATACCGATCGTCACCGAACTTTAAGCGTGCGGACCCTACTGGTTCGAGAACTATGTAGACATGACCGAGACACGTCTCCAATCAATAACCAATAGCGGAACCTGGATGCTCATATTGGCTTCCACATATTCTACGAAGATCTTTATCGGTCAAACCGCATAACAACATACATTGTCCCCTTTGTCATCGGTATATTACTTGCCCGAGATTCAATCGTCGGTATCTCAATACCTAGTTCAATCTCGTTACCGGCAAGTCTCTTTACTCGTTCTGTATTACATCATCCCACAACAAACTCATTAGTTACAATGCTTGCAGGGCTTATAGTGATGTGTATTACCGAGTGGGCCCAGAGATACCTCTCCGACAATCGGAGTGACAAATCCTAATCTCGAAATATGTCAACCCAACAAGTACCTTCAGAGACACCTGTAGAGCACCTTTATAATCACCCAGATACGTTGTGACGTTTGGTAGCACACAAAGTGGGAGTTGCATCATCTCATAGTCATAGGTACATGTATAAGTCATGAAGAAAGCAATAGCAACATACTAAACGATCAAGTGCTAAGCTAACGGAATGGGTCAAGTCAATCATATCATTCTCTTAATGATGTGATCCCGTTAATCAAATGACAACTCATGCCCATGGCTAGGAAACATAACCATCTTTGATCAACGAGCTAGTCAAGTAGAGGCATACTAGTGACAGTCTGTTTGTCTATGTATTCACACATGTATCATGTTTCCGGTTAATATAATTCTAGCATGAATAATAAACATTTATCATGATATAAGGAAATATAAATAACAACTTTATTATTGCCTCTAGGGCATATTTCCTTCAGTAGAGACGGCCTGAGCACCGGGGCCCACTCGGCAGCGACCCGGTGGGCGGGCCCCACCCGTTTAAGTGGATACGTACCGTTATTAAACCCGCTTCCCCCGCAGTGAACGCGTACTCCGCCTGGGGCGCCTTCGACGTTGCCCCTGCCACCCGCTCAACTGAGCAGCTGGGCCGGCCCACTCCTATCTCCCGCCCGGCGCACAGGATAAGGGTAAAACCCTTTCCGTTTTCTTTTTCTTTTTCTATAAATTTGTAAAATCCACAAATAAATCTAATGAAATCCAAATCTTACAATTCAAATTTCCAGTGACTCCATAAATTATGCTCTACCTGTTGGTGCAACATGCACATTTTTCGGAACAACTTTCTTCACACAAATTCAATAAAATCCCATTTTCCTTTTCTGTGATGGACTTTAGAAAATCATAGAGAGCTCACGTTTGATACAAATGCCATGATTCAAATTTGCAGATACATCTAAGTTCATAACTTAGGTTATGAACATTTTTCTTAATACTTTCTGTGCCCCACAAAATAATGAGCCATCTCTTCATGTTTGTCAACTTTGCAAATCCATAGAATATTCATTTGAACTCCAAATCCAGTGAAACCAAATCCTAGATGCTTCTAAAATCATCCTTTCTGAAATGGGTGCCTCTACTCATTTTTCAAAATAATGTTTCTGTACACTTCTTGCAAATCCATTAATCCCTTGATTCCATCAGATTGAAATGTTCAGAAATATCCACTTATCCAATTCCAATGAAACCACTCTAGTTATTTTTCATATAACCAAAGAAGTTCTAGAAAAGTCAACTTCATATTTTTAGAGAACTTTTATTTATGCCTTGTTGTTGCTTATTGTGTTTGTTTCCGACGTTAGTTGACGAAGTAGACAGAATACTCGGATATGGACCAAAATGTTTGAAGACTCTGATGAACCAGGCAAGCAGCCCTTTGACCATGATGAACCATTTTACATCACAATAGCATTTTTGTTGTTTCATCGAGTGCATATGATATATCTTGAATGGCAACCTTGCTAGGCTTGCCTCCGTTGCATGCCCCATTGATACTTGCATTTTTCATGAATCTATCCTTGTGTTAGAGTTATTTTGATGGGTTGTAGAAATATGTTATAGTAGCTCACTACGCAAAATGGGCCAGGGTTATGCATGGAAAGAAACAAGTGTGGTTTGACATACCCGCAAATAGCCCAAGTGGGTGCCACTAATGCCCTTGGGAGATGATGATGAACTAGGTCACTGCTTGGTGAAGTAGTGTACCGAGGCTTGATGAAGGTGTTGTTTACAGAGATGGATTAGATTTAAGATTGTCTACCGTCCCAACCAAACATGTACAACCACACTACCCCTTATGTGACGGTGCATTATCGATTACCTAGTCTGGTACTAGCATGGTGCCCACATTACTAGTGACGGGGATGACGTGAGTTCACTCTCGGGACGGGGTCGTGCTTGGATAGGCGGCCATGACTGTTTCACAGGGCACCGAACACACTGTTGGTCCCTTCATGTAGTTGTGAAAATGAAAGGGACAGAGTCCCAAAAATCTTGATGGTTATACACGAGGGTTGTGTGCCAATGAGTGGACTTTATGTTAGTGTCACCTAGGGAAAGATAGTGATCAGGAGCTTACCCTGAGTACTTGAGGTACTGCGGGTCATGGTTGACACGGAAGCTTCCCGAATCTTGTGGGTAAAGTGTACAACCTCCGTAGAGTGTCAAACTATTCGAATAGCCGTGTTCACGATCAAGAACAGTTGGGTGGTGCTACTTAGACTATGTCCATATGTTTTTGACAAACAACACGGTTTGGTAATTATGAGGTTATTCATGAGGAAGTCATGATGAGCTTGAGCATGAGTTTGTTCATAACTCTTTCTTGATGTTGATGTCTGTAACCTCCTGATACTTGTTGCGGACGCATTCATGTCCTTGGTAAATGTTGATCATACTTGCATGAGAAAAACTAGCTTACCGCAAAAATGCCAATTTAGTTATAGAGCCTTGAATAATTATTTTGTTATCACTCTTGGGTTGCTTGCGAGTACATTCAAAGTACTCATTAGCTTGCCACTAGTTATTTTATTGGTCGGGCATGAAAGAACAGGAATACGAGGAAGAGTTCTTTGGTGATGATCGTGCAAGCTAGGACACTTCCTAGTCAGAATGGTTGTAGGGTTAAGGAAGATGGCATGGGTCCAAGTTGTCGACGAAGATTTCCGCTGCGATGATATACTCAAGACTTGACCATAATGGTCGCAATTTGTGAAAACGATATGTATTGATGTAAGACTCTTGTTATTCAGTTTCTGTGTGTTCAGTGAGCATTGATCTCTGGGATCACTGTACACGTGCATTCGGTGATCACGACTTATGAGTCGGGGTCCCCACAACTCCTCGTCTGACAAAGCATCAGAATCCATCATTTTCCCTAACAAAATCACAATAATTCCGGTCGGTCAATGTATTGAACACATCAGGCGCAAGGCAGAGCCGGAGAGTTGCCGGACGTACCATGGTGTTGTTCGGGCCGGCGACTACGTCCCCCGGGCGAGGACGAGAGCGCTCTTCCAGAGCTGGTGGCGGAGAGCCTGGGAACAGCTGCAGAGCGGGCGCGGCAGCGGAGCTGCGAGCCAGACGGTGCGGAGGAGGAAGAACAGAGGAGATAACAAATGGATCGGGCAGCTCGGGGGGGATTTGGTGCAATTTGGGGTGGGGGCGGGTTGTCGGGTCCGACGTGGCGGGCATGCCCGGGCGCGCCCGAGCGCCCCCCATATCCGCCCCATATTTTGGCTGGATACGGCGGTGCTGATCAACCCGGGCGTTTGAGGGCCATCTGAGAGGCCCGTCTGGGTCAAAAAATCGTGACCGGGCAGCGACCGGGCGGCCTGCCCGGGCGTTTGAGACGGATTTGAGGGGTTCGGTTGTAGATTCTCTTAAACTCGAAATCCTCACGCTTGTGATCATGGTACATGTGCTCCTAGCGACGAGGGAGTCGACGTGGCCGTGCTCCATGATGGGCAGCAGATGTCGAGCTCCCGGAGGTGGGGAAAAGAGCCGCCACGCAGGGCGGCCGTGTTCGGTAACTTCTAGAGGCTGACATAGAGGCATGTGAGGGTGGTGATGGTGTAGACGTGGCCGGGAGGGGCACCTCGCAAGGCCACGGGCGGTTGACGAGGACGAGGTATTGGACGCCCTTGGCGGCGAGGAGTTGGAGCCAGCGCGCGAGCTGGGGACGGTACCCGCTCATGTGGCTGTAGACGAGGCGGACGCAGCGTAAAAGCCCCGGATGCGCTTCGAGGATGCTGGAGACGGTGGCAGTGATGGGCGGCGAGTTGGCCGGCGTTGGGGGGCAGCCGTGAAGGAGGTGGGCGTCGCTTAGGAGAAGGGGCGTGGAGAGCCAGAGCATGCGCCATCGAGAGCAGAGGATGGTGGTGCACACGACGTCCTTGGCCGGGAGGCGGGAGAGGATTTCACGTAGGAGCGCGCGGGGAAGGCAGTCGATGCGGTCGGAGGCGGCAAGGGAGGTGAGCCGCCAGTCGTGGTAGACGGGGAAGTCGGGGGGGAGCTGGTAGATGTACGTCAGCATGAACTCCGTGACTCGCGGACGTGGATTCTTAGAGCACGTGCACCCCGGCCCTCCTATCCCGGCTCTCCAATATCGCTTTAAGATCCGTGCGACACAACTAACTTTCTATATGAATTTTTCTCTTTTTTTGCTCTCATATAGAATATGTCTTGAAGTTCAAATCTTTACAGCGTGGCAAAACTTTCTAACTAGAATCTAGGATAAATGTTTCAGAATTTTTTGTCCGACATAAATACTAAAAATATGAATTTTTTAATCAAAAAAAAACTTATTTTGTATATTTATATTTGACAAAAAATTCTGGAACTTCAAGACATGTTATATGTCACTGGGTCCACGTTGGTGAAGGCTGCCCGCCCGTCCATGGCCGACGGTGAGTGTTTTGGGGATTTGGGATTTCGAGCGGCGTGTGAAATGGTGGAGGGTGGGCGACGACTGTCTCTTGTGCGCTGCCTAGGCCAGAAGTTGGGCCAAATTCTGGCGCGGATTTCTCTCAGCCCATGAGTCACCCACTTCTACTTGTTCATTTGTATTATCCTAAATTTTCTTGAAAATGCTCTAATTCCGTCGACTGATTCTAGCACAGCTTAAACCATCGCCACGTGCACCATGAGCCCCTCGCGAGGAATGCTACACGCACGGGCACATGGTAACGGAGTTTTACGCGGAAGCTGAGCTGGGATCATCTGGTTGGAAGAAATCTTGCGTAATACCCTATAAATGTCCGTTGGTTTAGAATTTTCAGCCCCTCGCCTTCTTCACTAATGTTATTTTGCTTCTGGTCCTCTCAGGTCATTAGCAGTTTTAACCATGGAATCTCAAGATGTGGTTGTTCCTGGCCTTTGGATGCCGCTCTATTTAGCGTGCATATGAAGACCTCCTGTTTAGCGTGTCGTGCGATGCGAGTCACCCAAACGCGCACTCCCTTTCACCTAGCACACCCTTTTGGGCTGACCCATCTGTGGGGAGGGGCGCCCTTTTTTTCTTTTTTTCTGTATTTGTTTTTTCCTTATTTAAATCAAATTCATGAATTCAAAAAATGTTCATGACTTTCAAAAAATGTACATTAATTTTTAAAATATTTCAAAATTTTAAAAACAACACGAATTTAAAAAATGATCATAAGTTTAGAAAAATATTCACAAATTTGAAAAAAAAATCTTGGATTTTAAGAAATGTTCACAAATTGGCTGAGTCGAAAAAGTTCGGTTTGATGTTAGGTTGGTCATGATGGCAAGTAATTTAGAGCAACTCTAGCCGATCCTCTATATCCGGTTAGAGCCCAAAAATCACGATTTGCTCCTTTAACCAGCACCTAGCCGAACTCTTATAATTGTTAGCGGAGAATAAATTATACTCCTCGGCACCATGGACTCCTAAATAGACTCCGCCTCCATCCGATCGAGTTAAAGTTGCGGCCTATTTTTCATGCCCCACCTCCCGCTACCTCGCCACCGGCGCTGCTGCCGGCGACTACCTGCCACCTCCACCGCTACCTCGTTGCTCTCATTCGCCCTCGCCACCCTTCTGCCCCAGTCTCAGCTGGCCGCCGGCCATAGCCATCGCCGGAGTTGAGTTCAAACGTCACCGCCGCTGCATCTACTCCGCCACAGGAAATCGGCACGGATCTTCTTCCTCCTCGTAGCCTCACCAGTACATGACCGTGCTTTGTCGGTCATCTCCATGCCTCTCCGACCGATAGTATCCGCTCAACGTCGCCGGTCGGCTGTTACACGTTTGCCGCCTTGCAAGTGTTCGGCGGTTTTGCCTAGGTGAGTTTTGTTTACTTTTTGGTCAATTGAATTCAACCGAGTCATTTAAATTGAAGATCAAGAGGCTGATAGAAATGATCTTCAAGGACTCTTCGTCAGGGGAGGAGGAAGAAGATGATGATGACTTTGAAATTGTCGTTGGCGTGATCTCCAACGATGCTCGCAGTTCGACCGCATACCACACAGTCGTGATAGAGTGCAAGGCCGTGCCATGATTATGAGAGATTATTCAACCCTAATTCAACCTATCTAGAGAAGTATTTTCGGCTCCGATTTTGGATGCACACAAGTGAAGCAGCACAAAGGTTGTGAAGGAGCAACTCCATCTTGCTGCTACAATGTGTACAGCACAAGTGTTGAATGAACAGCTTCAACGTGTTGCGCTAGATATCGCTCTAGAGGCGAATGTAGGCTGATAGGGCAGCCAGAGTTCAATCCAGAACTCCTAGGGCAGAAGATCTACTCCAAGATCTTAGATAAGAACAACAAGTTCTATTATATGTAGGGGTACATAGTCTGGGTCCAAAGTAGAGGTGAAGACCTCTATTTATAGGGCTTTGGAAAGCCTTCACATACTTCTACTTATAGCTGGAATACTCTAGAAAACATTATGTAAGTTTCACCATTCTACTCATAGCTACTCACAACTAAAAGACTCTAGAAAACAATAGGTAGGATAGAAAAGAAAAGGAAAGAAATACTACACTAGAGTGGAAGCATCTAGAAGTAGTCAAACAGATCTGGCATGTGTTTTCTTTCTTCTCATCTATTGTTCCTCATCATTCTCCCCTGGTTGTTTGGAACTCGCCCTCGAGTTATCTTCATAGAGTGCTTCTTCTGGATGGTAGAGAGTCAAGTCCGCAACATTGAAAGTGTTGGAGATACCCATGTCACTTGGAAGATCTATCATATAAGCATTATCATTTATCTTCCTCACGATAGAGAAGGGCCCATACCTTCGCTGCATAAGTTTCCCTTTAACACCTAAAGGTAGCCTCTCTTTTCGGAGGTAGACCATCACCTTATCACCGACTTGGAATGATTTTGGCCTCTTTTTGCAATCAACAAGTTGTTTATATTTCTGATTTTTTGCTTCCAAAGTGCCGCGAATCTCTTCAAATAACTCGGTGTAATTATCAGTAAAGGACAATGCTGATTTTGAGTTTCCCCTTGATGGCAGCTTCACCAGGTCCACCACATGTGTTGGAACTTTAGTGTAGACAATGGAAAAAGGGCCCCTTCCTGTGGATCTATGCTTGGAGTTATTGTAGGAGAACTCTGCAAGAGATAAAGCCAAATCCCATTGCCCCTTTCTTTCTCCACAAATGCAACGGATCATATTACCCAAAAACTTGTTCACCACTTCCGTTTGTCCATCTGTTTGTGGATGAGCAATGCTAGAAAATTTCAATTCAGTGTTGAATTGCTTCCACAAAGTGAGCCAAAATGCATCAAGAAGCTTGCTATCACGATCTGAGACGATGGACCTTGGAACTCCATGATGTCTGACCACTTCTCGAAAGAATAGGTTTGCCACATGATCAGTGTCCTTGAGGCATGGAATGAAATGAGCCATCTTAGAGAATCTGTCCACGACCACAAACACAGCATCACTCCCTCGTCTTGTTCTTGGCAAGCCCAAGACGAAGTCCATAGAGATGTCCTCCCATGGAGCGACGGGAACAAGAAAAGGCATGTATAACCCTATGTTCTGGACTTGGCCTTTGTAGGTTTGACATATAGGGCATCGCTGAACAAACTTTCCAGCATCTCTCTTTAGTTGTGGCCAAAAGTAGTGAGCTTCCAGGCTAGCGACATTCTTGTCCCGTCCAACATGGCCACTAAGATCACTTGAATGGAGCTCTCTAACCAGCTTGTCACGTAGAGAACTTCTTGGAATGCACAAACGATCATTTTTGAAGAGATATCCATCTTGCATCAAATAGTCATCACCTAATGGTTGGCCCCTTGCGTGCTTTACCCAAACATGGCCAAAGTCTTCGTCACCCTCATACAACTCCTTTATTTGATCCATGCCCGGAAGTTCAACTTCAAAAGAAGTAAAGAGGCATGCACGACGACTCAAAGCATCGGCCACCCTATTAGTTATTCCAGATTTATGCACGATGAGATAGTTAAACCTCTCCAGATATGCTGCCCACCTTGCTAGCATGCGGTCAACATGCTTTTGATTTCTAAAATTCTTCAGATGGTCGCTATAAACAATGAACTCTTTAGGAAGCAAATAGACTTCCCAAGTTTTCAACGCTCTGAAAACAACATATAATTCTTCCTAATAGGTACTCCACTTCTGTCTAGCTTCACTTAACTTCTCACTAAAGAAAGCAATGGGCTTCCTTTCTTGAGATAGGACAGCTCCAATGCCTACTCCACTTGCATCACACTCCAACTCAAAAGTCTTGTTGAAATCAGGTAGCACCAAGACAGGAGCTTGTGATAGCTTTTGTTTAACCTCACTGAAACTAGCTTCAGCTGCTTCTGTCCATTGGAACTTTCCTTTCTCAGAAATGGTCTTCGGAGTTGGCCATTCTCGAATTGCTTCAACCTTAGAATCATCAACACAAATGCCGTCACATGTTATGACGAATCATAGGAAAAGAAGTTGTGTTTGCAAGAAAACACATTTCTCCAAGTTGACGTAGAGCTCATTTTCCCTTAGTACTTCTAGCACCTTCCGAATGTGATCAAAGTGTTCATCCTCATCCTTGCTTACGATGATCTTGTTAACGGCTCTACTGTCCATACACATGCGCCAAGATCCATCTTTCTTAGGCGCGAGCAGGGCTGGTACAACACATGGGCTAATACTTTCTCGAATGTGCCCCTTTTGCAGCAATTCCTCCACTTTCTCCTTCAATATATCATGCTCCTTTGAGCTCATTCGTTAGTGTGGAAGACTAGGAAGACTTGCTCCTAGAATTAAGTCAATTCTATGTTGAATTCCTCTTATCGGTGGCAAGCCATGTGGCTCCCCAAGTATGTTCTAAAATTCTGCCAATAAACCACGTACCTTTGCTGGAATTTCAACAGTCAGGTGCTCTTCTCCCTTTACAACAAGTGCATCACACAAATCTGCCTCCTTCAAGTCTTCCATAAACTCATGAGAGGTATGGGAGATAGTTAACATAGTTTTCCCCTCCTCCTTAGAGGTATTACCTTCGATTTTGTTTGGTAAGATAATGATCTTTCTCTTATTCCAAATGAAAGAGTAAGAATTTTCCTTGCCCTTGTGTGTAGTATCCACATCAAATTGCCAATGCCTCCCAAGAAGAACATGGTTGGCATACATGTCAACCACATCACACAACACATTTGAGCGATAATGCTTACCCAAAGAAAGTGGCAGGTTGCATTGTTTGGTGATCCTCATATTCACTCCTTTCTTGATCCGTCCAATAGTGTAGGGATTTGGATGATCATGGGTTTCGAGCTTTAAATGGTCCACCAACTTCTGGGAGATAAGATTCTCGCAGCTGCAATGCAACTATCAATCACTAGTTTGCATACCTTTCCATTCACTGTGCATTTGCTCTCAAATATTTTCTTCCGTTGTGTGTCATCGAGTTGTGGTGTGGAACATAGGACACACTAGATCACACATACCACCTCTTCACCTTCTTCTTAACAAACCTCTTGTCTGTCTACATCTTCAGATTCGTATTCTTCCTCATCGCTTTCACCATCATGGATAGTCATGTTAAAAAATTTCCTTAGTGGGAAACCGCTGGATATGTGTCCCTCTTTACCACATTTATAGCACTTTGGGCCTTCATTTGCCTTACCCTTGCTTCTAGTTTGCTTCAGGATGGGCTGTTTTGTCTTTGGTGGAGTGGTCTTTTCTTCCACTCTATTAGGTTGGTTCCTAGATGGGCCTTCGGTATGAGGATATGGAGCCTTAGTTGTCTTTCCCATCCTCACAAACCTCTCGGCCTTTAAGGCTAGAGCTTGTGCTTGATCAACGGACCAGATTTGTTGCATCATCAATCGATCTTGAATAGCATCATTGAGACCATTGATGTACCTTGCAACTTGTTGCTCTTCACTTTCAGCAAGGTTGCACCTCACTTGTAGCCTTAGAAAATCCTCCGTGTAATCTGAAACAGTCCTATTTCCTTGAGCACAATTTTGAAATTGGATAAATAGGATTTGGTCATAATCAGCGGGCAAAAATCTCCCTTTCGAGAGACTTTTCATTTGCCGCCAAGTTCTCACACGAGGTTCTCCTCTCAGCCTGCGCTCTTCTAGAACGCGATGCCACCATGCACCGGCTCCTCCTTTCAGCTTGTATGCGACCAAAGGAACTCTACGATCTTCCGGAACCTCCATGACCTCAAAGAAAGTCTCCACTTCATATAACCAATCCAGGCACCCTTCAATGTCAACATTTCCATTAAAACTTGGGATCAGCTTTCACCTTGTATGTATCTCTTGCATATGTAGGGTTGGGTGCTCTTCGATATGCATAGGGATTTGGTTCTTCAAGGGCATCATCATATTTTTCACCTTCAGAAGCTTCAACATAAATTGGACTTCTTGAAGCACGTTGAACAATATGTTGTTGTGGCGGTCTTGCTCCAAGATTACCTCTCCTTCTTCCTTGATGAACATCTTCCTCTTCTTTAGATGAATCTCCTTCATTGGTAGCAGGGGGGACACCCTTTCTTATCATCTCAACCAGCTGGTCAAATCTCCTATTAAGATCTTCACGCAGCTCTTTGATTTGTTGTTCAGCAGCATCCATTCTCTTCTTCAATTGCTCCATTGCTTGCTCCAAGTTGCTCTCGAAGAGGACAGCAAGAACGATTATGGGTCAACGAGGCTCTAATACCACCTGAAGCAGTAGAAAGGTTGTGAAGGAGCGACTCCATCTTGCTGCTACAATGTGTACAGCACAAGTGTTGAAGGAACGGCTTCAACGTGTTGCGCTAGATATCGCTCTAGAGGTGAATGTAGACTGATAGGGCAGCAAGAGTTCAATCCAGAACTCCTAGGGCACGAGATCTACTCCAAGATCTTAGATAAGAACAACAAGTTTTATTATAGGTAGGGGTACATAGTCTGGGTCCAAAGTAGAGGTGAGGACCTCTATTTATAGGGCTTTGGGAAGCCTTCACATACTTCTACTTATAGCTGGAATACTCTAGAAAACATTATGGAAGTTTCACCATTCTACTCATAGCTACTCACAACTAGAAGACTCTAGAAAACAGTAGGTAGGATGGAAAAGAAAAGGAAAGAAATACTACACTAGAGTGGAAGCATCTAGAAGTAGCCAGACAGATCTGGCATGTGTTTTCTTTCTTCTCATCTAGTGTCCCTCATCAAAAAGTCTGTTTCTCACCATTGCAAAACCCATGGAGAAGAATGATGATTGGTTCAAACTCAGGAGGAACACATGTGGAGAGATAAGCACGAGCTCTTATATGAAGTGTATTGCGGCTGTTCGAGTTCTGCCTATGGGTGTTCGGCCGATGCCATTGATGAGCATCTTCGCATTGGAGAAGATACAAACTTGGAGGCCATTCGAAGATACACAAGAGTCGTCATTGATATCTTAGGGCCGGAGTACTTGAAGGCACCCAACAAGGAAGACACCGGGAGGTTGTTGGCATCGAACGTAAAAAGAGATGGCCTGGGATGTTAGGATCAACTGCAAGGCGGAAAAGGTCAATACAAAGGCCACTGCCATAGTCCAACTATCATTCGTGAGGCTGTTGCATCGGAGGATCTATGGATTTGGTATTCATTCTTTGGATTGTCTGGCTCTCACAATGATTTGAATGTGTTGTCGAGATCACCACTGTTTGTTAGGCCTGTTGCCAGAGACTTGCAACTATATGATCAATGGTCGTGAGTACACAATGGGTTAGAGCATCTCCAGCCGCGCCCCCAACAGGCCCCCCGGGCCATTTTTTGCCGCCGGCGCCCAAAAAAGGGCCCAGTCGCGCCCCCAGGAGCCCGTTTTTTGCCGGTTTGGGCTGAAACTGGTGCCAGCGTACCCAGGCCGAACTCAGCGCGCTGGGGGCGCTTGGGGGCACCAGGGAAAGCGATTTTGGCATGAACGGGAATGGGCCCGCCGAGTCAGCGACACGCCGCTTCGTCGTCCTCATTGCCTCGGTTCCCGCGGGAATCAATGCCAAGGCTGCCGCGCTGGTCAGCCTCCATTGATGCCTCACGGGCGGTGCAGTGAAGGCGCCGCGACGCGCGTCCCGCCCGCTCCTGCCACGCGCCGCCCGGCATGCAGATTCTCACCACCCCGCCTCGACTATAAAAAGCCGACCACCCCGCCGGTGAACACCACAGTCGCCACAACTCGCCTGCTCTCGCCTCTCCCCCCTCTTCCCACACCGATGAGCATGGCTGAGCGGTATCCAGACGACTCCGCGGCGGCGAATGGCTTCAGCCGACGCCATATCCACGAGGACGAGGCACGCCTCCTCTACAAGGCCGACTATCCGACACCCCCAGACATGCGGGTGTCGGGCTTGTGGAAGTTGAGCGCCAGCGGCGTCCCGGTACCACAGGTGCCCACCGGGGCTGAACGGCGGGCCGAGATCGCACGCATCCGCTCGTCGCTGACGGAGGCGCAGCGGTACGAGCCGAGGTACGCCGCCGACAGCCACACGCTGGGGACGATGTACTTCGAGCGCCGCCGCGAAAACCAGATCGCCTCTGCCAACGGCATCATCCCCCGCGGCCGCCTCAACGCCGATGGGCAGCGCGAGTGGTGGGGCGTGCCCGGCCGCACCCTCGAGGCCGTCCTTGACCACATCGTCGGGCTCGAGTACCCGCCGTGCCCGTCATTCTCTCGTCGTCGTGGCAGCTCCTAGACACTGCAGCGAATGGAGGCGGGGACCTCCTCATCGTCGGGCTCCGGCTCACCGGCGCTACGCCCCATCAAGTCGGAGCCGCGAGAGAAGCCGCTTGAGCGTCGCACCTGCAACGGCGCCCTTGGCATCAACAAGGGCGGGCGCCCCTCCCCGCCTTCCCTCCGCCTAGTCCGGCCGAAGACCGAGCCGGGGCTGCTTCTCGTGAAGCTGGAGCACGCGGAGATGGGCCCCGCAGACGAGACCGCCCTTAAGTGGGCGAAGGCGGACTATGTCCGCGAGCATGTGGCTCACCAGCGCCGGGCGCACGCGGAGATCAAGGCGTGGCGCCGTGGACGCAAGGAGGACGGTGTCGTCATCCTTGACAGCAACGATGAGGACGAGCCTGGGCCGTCCAACCCCCCGCGCGTCGGCGACCTTGGTCAGGGGGGCAGTAGCACTACTAGAAAAACCCCTACTAATGGCGCACCTAGTATGGCCATTAATGGCGCATCTGTGGTGCGCCATTAACAGCACGCCATTAGTAATTTTTACTAATGGCGCACCACCTGGTGCGCCATTAGTATCTGGTATACTAATGGCGCACCGCGGGTGCGCCATTAGTATAGGCCAGGGTGCGCCATTAGTATGCCTCCCAGGGGCCATGTATATCCAGGTGCTTCGGCATACTAATGGCGCACCACCATTGGATGCGCCATTAGTAACCGCGGCATACTAATGGCGCACTGCCCAGTGATGCGCCATTAGTATGCACTGTCATACTAATGGCGCACTGTCATGTGATGCGCCATTAGTATGAATATTAGGTTTTTTTGTTTTTTATTTTCTGTTTTTTGCACAGGTTACAAAATATATAATTTGACAAAATATAGACAGCACACATCAACAACAGATTCATCGAATACAATAGAAGATTAGTCTTTGAATACAATTCATCATATTAGTCTCCGAATACAATTCATCATATTAGTCTCCGAATTGAAAAGACCGAACAAAGATAGAACATTATATTACAAGTCTCGAGACCGCGAGTAGCGAGTTTGTCTTCACATTAACAAGTCGATATCGATCATCTAAACTACCATCACATAGAAAAGAGCTGCGGTCGTCACGATGAGCATCATCACGATGAAACTCGTCTTCATCCGGTTCCTCCAACGCTCCCTCCCCTCTCCCGCTAGATAGCGGGCGTATCTAGATTCGGCCTCGGCCCTAGTGGTGTACCCTTTGTAACTGTTACCGCTGAATCGGTGAACCTGTCTCCGACACTCCTCTCAGTCATCGTAGACTCCGGGAACCTTACCCTTGTACACGACATACGTCGGCATCGCTATGCACTATCCAAACGAAACATTAGTACCAATTCACAGACAATACATAAGCAATATATAAGTATGCAACAGAACGATCGGAAGAGAAAAGCAAGACATTAATAGCATCGATTACATCTAAGTTGAACGACTCTCGAAACCAAAGAGACATACTACAAGTTCATTAAAGTTTAATTACAACATGAGCCAATCGATGTTTTAGAACTAGACACAGCATCACTGCTTTCGACTCGACTCAAGGGACCGGAGCGTGGATGAAGCCGCTGTCTATCGTGGGAGTCATTAAATAGCGGTCGTTGTCAGCCTGCATTTGTAGCATTGTGTCGATGTCACTGTTGGACGGTTGATTTCTGAGGTAGAACTGCCCCGAGGTACGAAGGACATCTTGATGGATGATTTCCGCAAACTCCGACTGGATGCGAAAGAATTCTTGTCGGAGGTCCGCGTCCTGGATTGCCGACACGCTCTTTGCCTAATCTTTGAGTTTACTCTGTAGCAGAAGTTGATGATGGTCCCGTACGATCGCCCGCATGTGATGGATGGCGTAGTAGGCACCCTTCTGACCGCCAGGCAGCTGCTTGACGCAGCAGAACGTCGTATTGTGGGAGAAACGTGCTTGCCGTACTTCCGAATAGGCCTGGTGAAGGTGCCTCCAGATTTGGCGTAGCCGGGGAGAACATCATCAAGAACCTTCTTGACATTTGTGTAGTCTATGTTTGACTGACGGTCCGGGTCGAAATACGTGGCCATGGAATATTTGGGGCTTAGGAGGATGAGCGTGCAATGTGTGTCACTGCAGAAAACACGGAATGTTAAAAGAAAAACGATCGAAATGTAAGAATTCATATGTTACGGGCCGGTTGAGGGGAGGACTTACTTGGGAAAGTAAGGCACGAGGAAGTTATCCTTATCTTGGTTTGCCAGAATGACGCCTTCGAGGTAAGAACTCGCGACTTGCCGGTCCCCAGCGCTGCCCAAGATCTTGGCACGCATGTAGAAGGGGTCGACTATCATGATGTCCGGGGTCTTGTCGCGAATGATCCGCATCTCCATACTCAGTGAAAATAGCCGAACGAAGGTGTAGTGCAGCGGATGAAGGTTCAACATAGCGTGGATGTCATCAAAACGCAGGACGATCGTACGCTCGATGGAGTTATCCACAAAGCCCTTGCCCTCTGGCACCTTGGCCGCGAAAACCGGGTATGCCACATCCTTCTCTCTGAGACGCCGCTTCTCCAAAGCAAGAACACTGTCATGCAGACTCCGCATAGCACCGGTTGCAGCATTGAGCATATTTGTCGGTAGCATCGCCCTACCCGCCACATGCACCCTCCTCGAGATATCCTGCGGTGAAGGTGGCCCGTCCTGAGCACGGATCGTACTCGGTGCCGGCTGGCTCGCACCCTTCTTAGTCTTTCTTTTGCGTGCCTTCTTCTTCTCCTGTAATGGGACCGAGTTCTGCTCACAGACCGCCTTCTTGAGTGTGTTGGGGCTGATAATATTTTGCACCTCGCCTATCTGAGGCTCGGTGAAGTCGGCAGCTAGAGGCGTCTCCTGAGAGCTGAACGCCAGACGGCGCCTGTTGCAACTTGGCTTCTCCGCGGTACCAGCTAGATCGCACACGTCTTTTGTTGGGTTTGGTTCTTGAGAAGGAGGCCCCATGAAGTCGCCATCGTACCCATGATCGGCAAAGTACTGATCGACGTTGCCAAATGTATCATCGTCGTCGTCGTCGCCGTTCTGATCCTGTGCCATATGCATGTTTGGATCCAGTGGCATAGGGATGTCCGGCACCGTTACGGCGGTCTTGCCATGGGGCCGACTTGGCGCCGGCACGACTGGCGGTGTTGTCTTTGGGGTGGTGTCCCCCGCCCCCAAATGAATCTGGCTCTTCGGCCAAAGCAGGGGCCAGCTCAGGCAGGCGCTGAGGGTCATCACATCTTCATCGTCGGCCCCGACGGGTCGAATCGGAGGTAACAAGTCGTCGCAGCCTGGCAGCACCCGAACCAGTTGAACCCTAAACAAGTTGGGTGGCATATGGGTACCGTGGAATAAGGGGTTGCCCGGTTGAACGATTTTGCCCTTGGCGACATCGACCAACTCGTTGTTCACGAAGTGGAGGAGAGTGCATGGAACGTCGGCGGCGCCCTGCGAAAACATGTAGGGCGTCAGGGATGCACAGTCAAAGGCAAGGAGATGAAGTCCTCGGCCGAGAGAGGCTTAATTAGTTACCGTGATGATGGCGTCGAGCTCGGCTAATGTCGACGCACCGCCAACGGCGGGCGTGCAGTTGACGGAGGGGCCGCTTGCTGAAGAGGTGCCGGCCGGCGTACACCCGGGTGCACTAAGCTCCCGTGCCGGCGTCGGAGACACCAATGCCGCCTCCGCCGGAGGCACCAATGGCCCCGCCATCGCATTGTGCGAGTTGCTGGCCGTGAAGCTAGGAATCGGGGGCGGCCCCTGTTGGCCGCCCGCAATCCACGCACTCAACCCCGAGATCAAGGTAGGCACAAGGGCGGTGATTGTCGCTCCAAGTCGTTGTTCCACTTGCTCTTGGACAATCTCCGGAATCCGCGCCACCTGTGCCTTGAGTTCTTGAACCTCTCGCGCTTGGCTTTCCGAGCTGGTCTTTTTCTCCTTCCGCACACCAGCGGTATAGTATGACCCCCATTTTGTCGACAAGCCTTTGCCGGCCACACGACCAGCTGACGTCGGCTTACTGAGCTTATCCTTGTTCTTCATTACATTCAACCCCCTATTTAGAGTGGTGTCCCAAGGGTTGCTCTTAGTCGACCCCGCGCTACTTCTTTTAGTCGCCTGCGGAAGGAATGTGAACCATTTAGAAATTCGGCTTCATTAATTAGAATGCAACCATATGGAGCTAATTACGTGGGGGTGTATTCCTTACCAGAACAAGCTCAAGCTGCCTGGTCTTCGGATCCGTGGTAAGCTCCTTTGTTTTTGGGTCCTTCTTGTACCGGGCCCTGACAAAGTTCCTGGTCTGCTTGTCACCGTATTTATCGAAGAGGGGCGGTAGGCCTTGCTCGGCATGGTCCGCCTCCTCCTTGTCCCATATAGGCTCCGCCACTCTGTAACCGCCGGGACCGAGTGTGTGTTCCCCTATGTTCAGCTCCCGCATTTGTTTCCCCCACTCACTTGATTGGGAGCTTGCGGTGCTCGAGCAATTGATCTTGAAGTCGTTGTAGTCATCTTCGGTGATCGAAGGATTTTTCTCCTTGATCTTCTGATAACTCTCACCTTTCTCGATCATTCTCTTCACATTGCTTTTCCAAGTAGACAGGGCCTTGCTCATCTTCGTGAGGGCAGCATTGTTCACTTTATTCCCTTTGAGGCTTGTGTTTTCAAATTCAGCGGGGAACTTGTATCATTCGTGCAGCTTCGTGAAGAGGAGGTTGCGCAAATTCCCTTGGTCAGGATGCCTCAGGTTCTCGGTGTTGATCGAGACGGTGCTTCGGACAATGCACCCGAGCTGAAGCGAGTACCCCTTGACTATTCGTTCGGGCGCCATTGGATTCCCGTTGGAGTCCACTTCAGTAACTTCCTCCTTGAGGGTGCGGAGCACGATCGGGCGCCGGTCCTTCCGTTGCCTCTTCGGTTGGCTGCCATATGTGCGTGCGCCGCCATCATCAGTGGTGGCATCAGTGTGGTCATCCTTGGCGGCACCATCCGTGGTCTCAGGATTGGTGGGGAAGGCGGCGGCCTCATACAAGTGAGGTTGTTCCTCCATCTCCTGGGACAGCTCCCAGAATGCCTTGCCGCCCGAACCCCCGGCCTCATCGTTGTGGGCCATGTTTCTCTCTAAATAGAAACAAAGTTTGGTCAAAAAGTTGGTTATTGTCAAGGAACAAGATCATGGTCTCATCATTTAGGGTTTGTCGACACCGAGGCATCCTAAAATCTAAGCTTTTATCATTGAGGGTTTTCCGACGCCAAGGCACCCTAAAAGCCTAACCTTTCATCATTTCGGTTTTTATCGACACCGAGGCACCCTAAAAGCCATGCATTAGTCACAAGTACGCCGGGGCACTTGATCCTACTTAATTAACTACTAAGATACCCCGGCCCATGCATTAGTCACAAGTACCCCATATGTCCTATTTTTAGCAAAGTCATGCTAAAATTCACGGAAAATTTCAGCATGACCTTTGCTGAAAATAGGACATATGGAGTACCCGAATTTGCCGGAACGGAAGTTAATCGACATTCCGGCAAACTCAAGGGCCTCTCGGGGTACCTGCAAAATCATTATCCCAGGTGGACATGGATGCAATGTCACATGTCACATGGATCCCACACCCACAGGAGCTGGTGAAGCTTCATGTGTATTTCACGAAAACCAGCCTGACTAAAGAGCTTTATGTAGAAAACAAATCACTCCAACAGCTCACATAGGATCATCCCTCTAAGCAATTACTCAAAATGGGCACTAGCAGCAAAATGAACATTTTACAATCTGAACTTTTTTTGTCATCTATGTGCTCATTTAACTTTGATCCAAATAGTATCAAAGTTCTTAGAAACAAGCAGCTCTGCTAACAAAGAACAGTAAAAATGGGGCTTGCCTTAAGATGGGAAGTAAAGTTGCAAAAACTATCACAAAGAACAGTAAAAATGGAACATAGCTCAGCATTTGTATTGATAGGAACAAACATAAAATCAAACCATGGGCATCTACTAGGTAGACCAACATAAAATTTTGACTGGAGTTACATAAGGGGAAATTGATGTGATGAATGGCAGTTTGGGAGCTGAGCTGATCATGTCCATGTATTCTAATTCTACAGTAAGATGGCATTGCTGTTGGTACCAATTTATTTGTTCACAAAGATACATTTTTGGTAATGCATAGACAACATCACCTTTTATTTATCATGGTTGGTTCTGTTCCATAATTATATCAGCCCAGAGTGTCTTATTAGATATCAGACTGAATTGTAATGCACACATTCTAAAACTTTAAGTGAAAATAACCCTTGGTGTTTGATATGCATAACAATGAAAGATGTTGGTTCACATCTTTGACTGGAGTAACAGAGGCATAAAAGTAGAAATTACAGGTCAGAGGATCATGCTGATTAAGGTTCTGTTTTTATACTGCAAGTTCCAGGTAATTAGAGTATGTGGCACTGTCTTGTGTTGACTAACTCATAAATGATATTATCATCTTTACTCACCGTTATGTGTATCATGGCTGAAATTCCACCGTTATAATACATGCATGCTTGGGTAATTAGCAAGTAAGTAACTCTTACATTATCAAAGCTTGCCAGTTTCTGAAATCAATTACTGACAGGGAATAGCACAGGCACACAGCAAACCTATAACTTAATGATGGTTATTAGGGAAGACAGGAAATGAGGATGGACAGAACCATATGTTTGGGAAATGCAAATAGAAGTAGTGCTATGAGAGTAAGTTTTTTTTCAATTTTCATTGATGTTTCAAATTAGATCGGTGCACATGTGGCTGCAATTTCTATTGGTCATCCAAGATGGGTGTTCATAGTAAAGTACTATATAGTGGCACTAACATAACCAAGGATTGCTTTTAAAAAAACATAACCAAGAATCACCTTCCACGTGGCTTCTTCTCTTTAGCCTGGCTTCCTTCTGCAAAGTGGGCAAATACTTCTGTCTACTGCAGTAGGTACTTCAGTCGCCCTTTCCCTTCTTGTTCTGTGATCAAAACCACGATGAGAATGCAATACACACCAAAGAATATCATATACAAGAATTGCAGAAATTAAACAAGGTCAGACCCACACTATCTATTATTTATTCATGGCAGAATATCATATACAAGGACGAATTTTGTTCACATTTATATAGCAACAAATATTTATACACTCATATAGCAGCACTAAGTATATTGCACTTAGAAGAAGATTTGCTTTTACATCCCACCCAACTCAACAATCTAGTAGAGTTGTGATTTATTAATATTTCTTTCAGTTTATCAGTGCAAGTATATCATTCCACAAGCTTCAGAGAGCAAGCAGGAGTACACTACTGCACAATTTAACTGAATTTTTTTACTCCAATAATACTGGTACACTCGCTACTATAATGGAATACCTGATCTTTGATTCAAGTAATAGTGTATGATGAATTTGATTATTCAGACTTAAGTTTCTTCAAGTGATGTCACTAGTTTCAGTTAACTGGAGTACTACAGCAAATGGAGTACCTAATCTGATCCAGTTAAAGTCTCTAAATGGAGTACTACAGCTCCTGCACCTGCTTCTATTATGTTTATCTTGATAAGGAAGATTATGTTTCCATGTATAGTTCTAAAGGACTACCAGAACACAAAGGCACCTGCTTCCATGTATAGTTCTAATGTGCATTTTATTTTCTACTTGTAGCCTTGTAATCTTAATTTAAATAAATATAACAGGGGGTGTGGGGCTTTGCCCTACTGCGCAACTCAAAACAAATGAACTGAATCGCATGAACATAAGGCATAAGATAAATTTATCCCCATGGAAATAGAAAACATTTTGAAAAAATCACCAATTGCGCAGACCATTACAGTTGTATCAACATCACAAGTAAACAACAATTTGTTTTCGTATTTTGAGCTTTGGACAGAGTTCTAATACATGAATAAAAAGTGGTATATTATAGTATTTCACAAAGTTTCTGGAACTTGTTGAGAAGAAATCATGCACACGGAGTGACATATATTAACACTAAAAATGACTAAATATATACTAATCAGCCAGCTTAACTGGCAGGATTTTCCCCAATTTTTTTGACAGAGCAGACACGAACACTAAAACAGTAGAGTGGCATTTATCTATGATCAACAGATCCGCCAAAGAGCATAACAAATTTCTATATACATTTAACATAATCGATCATTCGAACTTGATTCTAAGGATTTGAGTTCAATTCGAAGGTCGCATGGACAATTCACAGAGGAGAGGGGGGAGCGGAGGAGCAGAGACGGGTACCTAATCTGATCCTGGTCGCTCGCCGGCGTCGGGGCGTCGAGGCGGCGTCGGGGCGTCGGGGCGGCGTCGAGGCGGCGGGGCAGCGTCGGGGCGGCGGGGCAGCGGCGTCGGGGCGGCGAGGCGGCGGGGCAGCCTCGAGGCGGCGGGGCAGCGGCGTTGGGGCGGCGTCGAGGCGGCGGGGTAGCGGCGTCGAGGCGGCGGGGCAGCGGCGTCGGGGCGGCGTCGAGGCGGCGGGGCAGCGGCGTCGGGCGGCGGGGCAGCGGCGTCGGGGAAGGAGATCGAGGGCGAGGGCGAGGGAGAGAGAGGGGATCGAGGGCGAGGGAGAGAGGTGGGCCGCCGGGAAGGACTATGGATGGATGGAGGCACAATACTAATGGCGCACCACCCCTCGGTGCGCCATAAGTACATCCACACTAATGGCGCACCTCACCCTGGTGCGCCATTAGTAATTTTTTTTCTGCTCGAACCAATAGGTTATATTCCACCTGACCTGCTCCACATCAAGCGCCCTCTACTAGCTCGACTGGTCAGCAGCCAGTTCTCACACCAGGAGGTCCTGGGTTCGATTCCCAGGCTCCACAATTTTTTTCATTTAAAATACTTATTTATGGACAGAAAATAAAAGTTATACAAATGGTTAAAAAATTGCCATGGTACGGTACAAATAAGAATTAATAAAATTGCCATGGACGAATTGAAAACAAGAAAAAAGCGGCCATGTATCTAAAACTATTTTTTTACATAGTCTACCGTCTGTGAAAAAAGAAAAAAAAGGTTTTTATTGCAAACTTGCCATGTATCTAAAACTAATACTCATATTTGCATAATCCCTCACCCCCCTGTTGACTCCCGGGTGGCAGCTAGATGCACTAGCTAATGTGATGGGTGTGCGTGGGTTCCCTGAGGAGAGCGTCCACGCCCATTATAAAACAAACGCGTGACTTTCCCCTATGCCTTGAGATTCGTGTAGGGGAACGGACAATGCAGAGGAAGTTCACGTCAACGTGCAAAAAATTTGACATCTGTTTTTCATAAATTGGGAAAAAAGGTTCTGTGGGTGTTCTACTCGAACTCCAGCCAGACCGGAGCCATGCTCGCCGGCAGGCGGGGATAACTTTTATGAGTATTTGAGTAGGGGAGGGGTGCGGGGGGTCGGCGGCGGCGGTTGAGTAGGGGAGGGGTGCGGGGGGTCGGCGGCGGCGGTTGAGTAGGGGAGGGGTGCGGGGGGTCGGTGGCGGCGGCCAGTGGACCGGGGGGTGCTCAGCGGCGAGGGGGACCGGATCTGGCGAGGTGGGATAGCGATCGAGATGGAGGGGGATCGAGATCGAGTGTCCATGAAATTTGAAAATATTCATGATAGTTCAAAAAGTGTCCATGAAATACAATCGAGAAATGAAGGCTACGATTTAAATACAATCGATCTTAGCTAGCTATCTGTTCACAATCTTCTTGCCCTTCTTTTTCGCAAATGGAGTTCTTCTGTGGAACGGACGTCCTTTAGGTAGGGTGGTCCTGCTTCTTCTTGTGGTGTATGCTGCTACTTCATCATCGTCGTCATGTTCGATCCTCGGGTCGCCGTACTTGTCGAAATCTTGCTCATTGGCTACTCCATCCATTCCGATGATCTTCCTTTTGCCTCTCCTCATGACAACACGACTGGGCTTTGGCGGGTCGGTAATGAAGAAGCATTGGTCCACTTGGGAAGCCAGTACCCATGGCTCATTTTTCGCGGTGACGTTTGCGCCCGCGGTCTTGGATTTGGCTTCGGGTATAACCATGGTGGTGAAATACCGGTCTTCTTTTATGACGTTCTTGGCCCATCTGACACGGAACATCGGGACCTTCTCTCCAGCGTAGCTCAGCTCCCAGATCTCCTCGATCCTTCCGTAGTATCTGTCCTTGTCGTTACCGGTGTAGGATTCCATCGTTACCCCAGAGTTCTGATAACCATCGCTCTTCATGTCCTTGGCCTCGGTGTAGAATGTGTAGCCGTTGATATCGTACGCCTCATAGGTCATCAGGTTGTGCTCGGCGCCCTATGACAAGGCGAATATGAGTTGTTCTTCCGCGGAAGAATCCTCATGTAAAGGGTACGACAGAAGCTTCTGCTTGAACCAACGCGTGAAACATGAGTTGTGCTCTTTGAGTATATCTCCGTCCGTCCTCTGTTGGCCTCGGTCATTGTACGTCTTCTTAATACAGGTTTTGTGCTCTACCACCCAAGGATCGACCACGTCTATGTCTTGTAGCGCGACTAGGTTTGCTCTTTCAAAGTCAGCGAGTCGACCCTCGAAGTCGACATGCATTTCGCGGCGACCCTCACGGTGACCCCATCCAGCGAGCCTGCCGAGGTGCCTGTTGACGGGCAGACCAACGGGGTTCTCAATGCCTAGATAATTCGTGCAGTAGGAGATGCACTCTTCGGTCAGAAAGCCCCTGGCTATGCTTCCTTCTGGACGTGACATGTTGCGGACGTATCCTTTGATGACACCATTCATCCTTTCGAACGGCATCATGCTGTGCAGGAACGTCGGCCCGAGTTGGATGATATCCTCCAGTATATGGACCAGCAGATGCACCATAACGTTGAAGAATGCGGGCGGGAAGTACATCTCAAGCTCGCATAGTATCACCACGATCTCTTCCTGTAGCCTTCTGAGTTGCCTCACGCCAATCGACTTCCGAGAGATGACGTCAAAGAAGTTGCATAGGCCAAATAGCGTTTCACGGACGTGCGCGTCCATGATCCCACAGATTGCAACTGGAAGTATCTGCGTCATCAGCACGTGACAGTCGTGAGACTTCATCCCGCTGAACTTCTGCTTCGCTGGGTCTAGGTATCTGCTTATCTTCCCCGCGTAACCATAAGGAAGTTTTACTCCTAGGAGGCAGGTGAAAAACTGCTCGATCTCCTCCTGACTTAGAGTGAAGCACGCGGGAGGGTAGTCATTTCCGGTCTTCTTGGCCTTTTTGCCTTTGCGACGACTTTCTGTGTCCTGCTTCGCCTCATCAACATCATCATCATCATCATATATAGCGTGAAGCTCCTGCCTGATGCCCATTGATTTCAAGTCTGCCCTTGCTTTCGGCCCATCTTTGGTCCTCTCTGGCATGTTGAGCAGGGTACCAAGCAGACTCTCGCACACGTTCTTCGTGATATGCATGACATCAAGGCTGTGAGGCACACGGTGGATCTTCCAGTACGGAAAGTCCCAGAAAACAGACCTCGTTTTCCATACCTTCAGCAGCGGCTCTGGTGCCTTTCGCTTCTTTCCCGGCTCTGGCGCCTTTTGCTTCTTTCCCGGCAGTGGGCAGTCTTTCCAATTTTTCAACAGCTTGTCTATTTCCACGCCGCTCCTCGTACACGGGCGTTTTCGGGGTTCGGTTTCACCATCGAACAGATCCTTGCGTTTCCTCCACGGGTCATTGTCGCGAAGCCACCTTCGATGTCCCATGAACACGGTTTTCGAAGACCCGGGATCTCTATCTAGCTGGCGATATGTTGTGTCATCCATGCACCTTACGCATCCAGAAAATCCGTGGACTACCTGCCCCGCAAGATATCCATAACCGAGATAGTCGTGCACCGTCGTGAGCAGTGCGGCTCTCATAGGGAAATATTCTTTCTCTGCGGCATCCCACGTATTGGCTGGCGTTTTCCACAGCGTGTCAAGCTCCTCTTTCATCAGCCCTAGATACAGATTGATGTCGTTCCCTGGTTGTTTCGGCCCTTCAATTAGCATACTCATGTGAATGTACTTCCTCTTCATGCACAACCAGGGGGGAAGGTTGTACATCCACACAAACACAGGCCAGGTGCTATGTGTGCTTCTCTGGCTGCCAAACGGATTGACTCCGTCGGTGCTCGCGCCCAGCACGATGTTCCTTGGATCGTTCCCAAATTCTGGGTATTCAAAGTTCAACACTTGCCACTGGCTCGCATCCTTAGGGTGACTCAGCATCTTGTCTTTTTTATCTATCTCCGGATCATTTGTGCCATCTTCTCGCTTCTTCTCCTCCCTATCCGCGTGCCAACGCAGGAGCTTTGCTACCTTAGGATCCGCGAAATACCGCTGCAGACAAGGAGTGATCGGAAAGTACCACACCACTTTTCGAGGAGCTTTCTTCCTCTTCTTGTATCGAGTGACACCGCACACCGGACATATGGTAGACTCCGCGTGCTCGTCCCGATAAATGATGCAATTGTTCATGCACACATGGTATTTCACGTGCGGTAAATCCAGAGGACACACGATTTTCTTCGCCTCCTCGAAACTGGTCGGGCACTTGTTCCCCTTGGGAAGACGTTCGTGCCAGAATGACATGTTCTCGTCGAAGCATGCGTCGGTCATTTTGTGTTTTACCTTCATCTCCAGAGCCATGAGCGTTACTTTCAGGCGGGTATCCTCGGGCCTGCATCCTTCATACAATGGAGTAACCGCGTCTAACTCAAGTTGATCCATCTTGGCTTTCTCTCGGGCGGCAGCTCTTGCGTTATCCGTCTGCTTGAGAAGCAGCTCTTGAATATGAGGGTCCTGCACCCAGCCCATCGATGGTCCAGCGTCGTCTGCTCCGCCGGCATCATCATCATGTCCTGCATCTTCTACATGATGACTGTGTACAGCATCACCGTCGTGATCATCTCCTGGGGATTCTTCGTCTTCTCGCCCCCCCCCCCGAGCTGCGGTGGTTGTCTTGCTTCCCTTCCTCATTTCTTGCCCGGCCCCCATGGACGACTTCGTAGTCATCTTCATCACCTTGCCACCGATAGCCATCCATGAAACCACGCAAGAGCATGTGGTCCCGCACCTGCCCGGAATCCGGGTCCGCAATAAGGCTATTCAGCTTGCATCTTCGACACGGACATCTTATCTCCGTCTCATTCTTTTGAAGCATCTCGGCCTTCGCGGACCTCAAAAACCTATTCACGATGCCTTCACTACTAGGAAAAGGGCTATAGATGGAATTGACACTAATGGCGCACCAGATATGTGGTGCGCCATTAGTATATACTAATGGCGCACCACCCTCTGATGCGCCATTAGTGTTGAAACTACTAATAGCGCACCCTGCCCACTGTGCGCCATTAGTACCAATTTTTTTTGAACTAGTGCGCCTGTCCAAACATACTAATGGCGCATCCTCTGGTGGTGCGCCATTACTAGTTGTAACTAGTAATGGCGCACCAGCCAGAAGGTGCGCCACTAATGTTATTTTTTTTATTATTGTTTTTATTCCTTTTTTTGCAAAAGTACTAATGGCGCACCACCAGGGGGTGCGCCATTAGTAACCTGGATTACTAATGGCGCATTTGTTGTTGGTGCGCCATTAGTAAGTGGGCAGCAACAAGATATTTTGGACAGCCTCTCCTCCCACACTCACTTTCTCCCCACTTCATTCTCTCCACCGCCTCCTCCTTGTCTCGGGTGCCTCCTCTTTTTCACCTCATTTCCACCATAGATTCATTCAAATTAAGTGGTTAAGTTACCTTGTTTTGCTAGGTAAGTAAGGGGGGAAGCTATATTTATGTTGTTCTCCCTACAAACAATGTGCACATGCACTTTTTATGGCCTAGCTAGATCTATGTATGTTCGTGGTGTTGCATATGTGTTTGTGTTTGGAGGTGTACCAGTATTTGAAATGCGATAGTTGCCAATATTTTGCCGGAATGTTGATTCATTTCCGTTTCGGCGAGAATTTTGGCATTAAGCATTCTTTTTGGTCCTATTTTTAGGGAAAGTCATGCCAAATTTTTTCTTGGTTCTAAAATATCGTTTTGCTCTACCCCGCAGGCGACCATGGTCCGCACGATGACCGAAGGCATCGTGAATAGGTTTTTGAGGTCCGCGAAGGCCGAGATGCTTCAAAAGAACGAGACGGAGATAAGATGTCCGTGTCGAAGATGCAAGCTGAATAGCCTTATTGCGGACCCGGATTCCGGGCAGGTGCGGGACCACCTGCTCTTGCGTGGTTTCATGGATGGCTATCGGTGGCAAGGTGATGAAGATGACTACGAAGTCGTCCATGGGGGCCGGGCAAGAAATGAGGAAGGGCAGCAAGACAACCACCGCGACTCGGGGGGGCGAGAAGACGAAGAATCCCCAGGAGATGATCACGACGGTGATGCTGTACACAGTCATCATGTAGAAGATGCAGGACATGATGATGATGCCGGCGGAGCAGACGACGCTGGACCATCGATGGGCTGGGTGCAGGACCCTCATATTCAAGAGCTGCTTCTCAAGCAGACGGATAACGCAAGAGCTGCCGCCCGAGAGAAAGCCAAGATGGATCAATTTGAGTTAGACGCGGTTACTCCATTGTATGAAGGATGCAGGCCCGAGGATACCCGCCTGAAAGTAACGCTCATGGCTCTGGAGATGAAGGTAAAACACAAAATGACCGACGCATGCTTCGACGAGAACATGTCATTCTGGCACGAACGTCTTCCCAAGGGGAACAAGTGCCCGACCAGTTTCGAGGAGGCGAAGAAAATCGTGTGTCCTCTGGATTTACCGCACGTGAAATACCATGTGTGCATGAACAATTGCATCATTTATCGGGACGAGCACGCGGAGTCTACCATATGTCCGGTGTGCGGTGTCACTCGATACAAGAAGAGGAAGAAAGCTCCTCGAAAAGTGGTGTGGTACTTTCCGCTCACTCCTCGTCTGCAGCGGTATTTCGCGGATCCTAAGGTAGCAAAGCTCCTGCGTTGGCACGCGGATAGGGAGGAGAAGAAGCGAGAAGATGACGCAAATGATCCGGAGATAGATAAAAAAGACAAGATGCTGAGTCACCCTAAGGATGCGAGCCAGTGGCAAGCGTTGAACTTCGAATACCCAGAATTTGGGAACGATCCAAGGAACATCGTGCTGGGCGCGAGCACCGATGGAGTCAATCCGTTTGGCAGCCAGAGAAGCACACATAGCACCTGGCCTGTGTTTGTGTGGATGTACAACCTTCCCCCCTGGTTGTGCATGAAGAGGAAGTACATTCACATGAGTATGATAATTGAAGGGCCGAAACAACCAGGGAACGACATCAATCTGTATCTGGGGCTGCTGAAAGAGGAGCTTGACACGCTGTGGAAAATGCCAGCCAATACGTGGGACGCCGCAGAGAAAGAATATTTCCCTATGAGAGCCGCACTGCTCACGACGGTGCACGACTATCTCGGTTACGGATATCTTGCGGGGCAGGTAGTCCACGGATTTTCTGGATGCGTAAGGTGCATGGATGACACAACGTATCGCCAGCTAGATAGAGATCCCGGGTCTTCGAAAACCGTGTTCATGGGACATCGAAGGTGGCTTCGCGATGATGACCCGTGGAGGAAATGCAAGGATCTGTTCGATGGTGAAAGCGAACCCCGAAGACGCCCGTGTACGAGGAGCGGCGAGGAAATAGACAAGCTGTTGAAAAATTGGAAAGACTGCCCACTGCCGGGAAAGAAGCAAAAGGCGCCAGAGCCGGGAAAGAAGCGAAAGGCGCCAGAGCCGCTGCTGAAGGTATGGAAAACGAGGTCTGTTTTCTGGGACTTGCCGTACTGGAAGATCCACCGTGTGCCTCACAGCCTTGATGTCATGCATATCACGAAGAACGTGTGCGAGAGTCTTCTTGGTACCCTGCTCAACATGCCAGAGAGGACCAAAGATGGGCCGAAAGCAAGGGCAGACTTGAAATCAATGGGCATCAGGCAGGAGCTTCACGCTATATATGATGATGATGATGATGATGATGATGATGATGATGATGATGATGATGAGGCGAAGCAGGACACAGAAAGTCGTCGCAAAGGCAAAAAGGCCAAGAAGACCGGAAATGACTACCCTCCCGCGTGCTTCACTCTAAGTCAGGAGGAGATCGAGCAGTTTTTCACCTGCCTCCTAGGAGTAAAACTTCCTTACGGTTACGCGGGGAAGATAAGCAGATACCTAGACCCAGCGAAGCAGAAGTTCAGTGGGATGAAGTCTCACGACTGTCACGTGCTGATGACGCTGATACTTCCAGTTGCAATCCGTGGGATCATGGACGCGCACGTCCGTGAAACGCTATTTGGCCTATGCAACTTCTTCGATGTCATCTCTCGGAAGTCGATTGACGTGAGGCAACTCAGAAGGCTACAGGAAGAGATCGTGGTGATACTATGCGAGCTTGAGATGTACTTCCCACCCGCATTCTTCGACGTTATGGTGCATCTGCTGGTCCATATAGTGGAGGATATCATCCAACTCGGGCCGACGTTCCTGCACAGCATGATGCCGTTCGAAAGGATGAATGGTGTCATCAAAGGATACGTTCGCAACATGTCACGTCCAGAAGGAAGCATAGCCAGGGGCTTTCTGACCGAAGAGTGCATCTCCTACTGCACGAATTATCTAGGCATCGAGAACCCCGTTGGTCTGCCCGTCAACAGGCACCTCGGCAGGCTCGCTGGATGGGGACACCGTGAGGGTCGCCGCGAAATGCATGTCGACTTCGAGGGTCGACTCGCCGACTTTGAAAGAGCAAACCTAGTCGCGCTACAACACATAGACATGGTCGATCCTTGGGTGGTAGAGCACAAAACCTTTATTAAGAAGACGTACAATGACCGAGGCCAACAGAGGACGGACGGAGATACACTCAAAGAGCACAACTCATGTTTCACGCGTTGGTTCAAGCAGAAGCTTCTGTCGTACCCTTTACATGAGGATTCTTCCGCGGAAGAACAACTCATATTTGCCTTGTCACAGGGCGCCGAGCACAACCTGATGACCTATGAGGCGTACGATATCAACGGCTACACATTCTACACCGAGGCCAAGGACATGAAGAGCGATGGTTATCAGAACTCCGGGGTAACGATGGAATCCTACACCGGTAACGACAAGGACAGATACTACGGAAGGATCGAGGAGATCTGGGAGCTGAGCTACGCTGGAGAGAAGGTCCCGATGTTCCGTGTCAGATGGGCCAAGAACGTCATAAAAGAAGACCGGTATTTCACCACCATGGTTATACCCGAAGCCAAATCCAAGACCGCGGGCGCAAACGTCACCGCGAAAAATGAGCCATGGGTACTGGCTTCCCAAGTGGACCAATGCTTCTTCATTACCGACCCGCCAAAGCCCAGTCGTGTTGTCGTGAGGAGAGGCAAAAGGAAGATCATCAGAATGGATGGAGTAGCCAATGAGCAAGACTTCGACAAGTACGGCGACCCGAGGATCGAACACGACGACGATGATGAAGTAGCAGCATACACCACAAGAAGAAGCAGGACCACCCTTCCTAAAGGACGTCCGTTCCACAGAAGAACTCCATTTGCGAAAAAGAAGGGCAAGAAGATTGTGAATAGATAGCTAGCTAAGATCGATTGTATTTAAATCGTAGCCTTCATTTCTCGATTGTATTTCATGGGTACTTTTTGAACTATCATGAATATTTTTAAATTTCATGGACACTCGATCTTGATCCCCCTCCATCTCGATCGCTATCCCACCTCGCCAGATCCGGTCCCCCTCGCCGCCGAGCACCCCCCCAGTCCACCGGCCGCCGCCGCCGACCCCCCGCACCCTCGATTCCCCTACTCAACCGCCGCCGCCGACCCCCCGCACCCCGCGCACCGTCTTTTAAAAAAAATAAGTATCAAACAGCTTTTTAAATGCTACTGTCTTATAAAAAAATATTACTGTTATTATTTAAACAAGTTTGAACATATTTAAACACAAATAAGTATGAAACAGCTTTTTAAATGCTAAAAGAAATTTGTGGAGCCTGGGAGTCGAACCCAGGACCTCCTGGTGTGAGAACTGATTGCTGACCAGTCGACCTAGTAGAGGGGACTTGATGTGGATCAGTTCTGGTGGTACATAACCTGTTGGCTCGAGTTGAAATAAACAAAATACTAATGGCGCACCACGGTGAGGTGCGCCATTAGTATGGACATGCTAATGGCGCACCACGGTGAGGTGCGCCATTAGTATTGTGCCCGATCCCCCCTTCCCTCTCCCCCTTCGCCCGATCCCCCCTTTCCCTCTCCCCCTCGCCAGTTCCCTCTCCCTCTCGATCCACCGCCGCTGCCGCCGCTGCCCTGACCCTCCCCTCGCCCTCGCCCTCGCCCTCTCTCTCCCTCACCCTCTCCTCGCCTTCCCTCTCCCTCGCCCTCTCCCTCGCCCTAGATCCCCTTCCCCTCTCCTCTCCCGACGCCGCTGCCCCGCCGCCTCGACGCTGCCCCGCCGCCCCGACGCCGCCTCGACGCCGCCCCGCCGCCCCGACGCCGCCTCGACCCCGCCCCGACGCCGCTGCCCCGGGTCGGTCAGCCAGCCTCGTCTCCACCGTCACCGGCGACAGCTTAGCCCGACTACAAACGTGGTACGCTCTTCCTCCTCTTCTGTTCTTCCCCTTTTCTCTGGGCACATGGTCATTGAGTAAAATCTGAGTAGATTAGGCCATAAATTGGATTACGAGCACAGTTTAGTCAAGAAAATGCTTCGGGGCCAATGTTCATTCAATTCTTCAGATAAACAGGGCATGTATTCAGTTTTTTTCTCATAAGGAGAGCAGATTTTCATCACTTGCACTTACACAGAGTTAATGTAAATGTTTTGCACAATAACGTAGCATGTATCTTCAGTTTTTGCACTTAAAAAAGCCAATCTTCAGTTTGTCCACTTCAAAATATTATAAACTCTAAAAGAACCACATGTTAGTACAGAACTTATACAAGGATCGTCACACAACCCTTATGCGCATCATGGAATCAGTGGCTTTCTCAAGGTAGTTTCTGTGAAAACACATAGCGGAGAAAAGGAAATTTTGCGTGGTGCTAAGTCTAGATTATCATGATTGTGCATCTGCAAAAATTTATAACTGTGAGTGCAATCTGTACCTAACAAGCAAGATAGATAAGATTTCAAATGCACAAATAAGAAATTGCAACACAACTGCAGATTTCAAGAAGTGCAATTTCATCAAATTTAGTATTAGATAGTAGATACTGACAGTCTGACAGTTATATACCAATTTTCTTCTAAAAAATACCTCATGGTTTTGATGATTGTACTCACAAAGAAAAAGCAGGCATTATTAGATATGAAATCTGGAAATCTTTTCAGTTCTATTTTTGTAATGACAGGAAATATTGTGGTCACTTTTCTCATCCCTTTTAACATGATGTAGTGTAACAGAACATATCTGCATAGAAACCATATACGATAACAAGCCATTAAGCCCTTTGAGAAGAAGACCTTGTTCATATTAAACAGCCACAAAGTTGAACAACAACAGATAAGGTAAAGCCTCAGATGAAAGTAAACATAGAGGATCAACAGAAGGTTCCAGTCTGCAGATTCCACCAATTCCAATGGTTCTTTCCTTCCACTGTCCAAATTTCAGTGAAACGTCTCCACCTTCGACACAACAGTGATTCTCAAAATTGACTACGCAGACCCCAAACATGATGCTCCTACTCTTTTCATAGAGACAAGGACATTAGCAACAACGTAGTGGCTTTTCTCCGGGTGTTGGAGAAAGCATAGATGATCCTTCCATTTACAGTAGCAAGGACAATTTTACAACAAGACGATACCACTAGGGCAGGTTCCTTGAATCCTCAACATGACAGAAACAACCTTCTACTTTGAAGCCTCCTCTTTTGATCAGATTCAAATCATCACCCTTTCCAGCGGCAGCAGTAGTAACTAGCACTAGAATCACATTGTTCCGCACTTCTTCTTGTTGTGTTTGCTGCTGGGTAGAAGAAGCTTTGGTGGGCTGCTGCTTGTCTTGGTTCTCATCGAAACAACCCAGCTACGCGAAATCCTCGATCGACTTGACATGAACCTGCAAAGGAAAGACAATATTAATAAATCACAACTCTACTAGATTGTTAAGTTGGGTGGGATGTAAAAGCTAATCTTCTTCTAAGTGCAATATACTTAGTGCTGCTATATGAGTGTATAAATATTTGTTGCTATATAAATGTGAACAAAATTCGTGCTTGTATATGATATTCTGCCATGAAGAAAGAATAGATAGTGTGGGCCTGACCTTGTTTAATTTCTGCAATTCTTGTATATGATATTCTTTGGTGTGTATTGCATTCTCATCGTGGTTTTGATCACAGAACAAGAAGGGAAAGGGCGACTGAAGTACCTACTGCAGCAGACAGAAGTATTTGCCCACTTTGCAGAAGGAAGCCAGGCTAAAGAGAAGAAGCCACGTGGAAGGTGATTCTTGGTTATGTTTTTTTAAAAGCAATCCTTGGTTATGTTAGTGCCACTATATAGTACTTTACTATGAACACCCATCTTGGATGACCAATAGAAATTGCAGCCACATGTGCACCGATCTAATTTGAAACATCAATGAAAATTGAAAAAAATTACTCTCATAGCACTACTTCTATTTGCATTTCCCAAACATATGGTTCTGTCCATCCTCATTTCCTGTCTTCCCTAATAACCATCATTAAGTTATAGGTTTGTTGTGTGCCTGTGCTATTCCCTGTCAGTAATTGATTTCAGAAACTGGCAAGCTTTGATAATGTAAGAGTTACTTACTTGCTAATTAGCCAAGCAGGCATGTATTACTTACTTGCTAAGAACTTTGATACTATTTGGATCAAAGTTAAATGAGCACATAGATGACAAAAAAAGTTCAGATTGTAAAATGTTCATTTTGCTGCTAGTGCCCATTTTGAGTAATTGCTTAGAGGGATGATCCTGTGTGAGCTGGTGGAGTGATTTGTTTTCTACATAAAGCTCTTTAGTCAGGCTGGTTTTCGTGAAATACACATGAAGCTTCACCAGCTCCTGTGGGTGTGGATCCATGTGACATGTGACATTGCATCCATGTCCACCTGGGATAATGATTTTGCAGGTACCCCGAGAGGCCCTTGAGTTTGCCGGAATGTCGATTAACTTCCGTTCCAGCAAATTCGGGTACTCCATATGTCCTATTTTCAGTAAAGGTCATGCTGAAATTTTTCGTGAATTTTAGCATGACTTTGCTAAAAATAGGACATATGGGGTACTTGTGACTAATGCATGGGCCGGGGTATCTTAGTAGTTAATTAAGTAGGATCAAGTGCCCCGGCGTACTTGTGACTAATGCATGGCTTTTAGGGTGCCTCGGTGTCGATAAAAACCGAAATGATGAAAGGTTAGGCTTTTAGGGTGCCTTGGCGTCGAAAAACCCTCAATGATAAAAGCTTAGATTTTAGGATGCCTCGGTGTCGACAAACCCTAAATGATGAGACCATGATCTTGTTCCTTGACAATAACCAACTTTTTGACCAAACTTTGTTTCTATTTAGAGAGAAACATGGCCCACAACGATGAGGCCGGGGGTTCGGGCGGCAAGGCATTCTGGGAGCTGTCCCAGGAGAAGGAGGAACAACCTCACTTGTATGAGGCCGCCGCCTTCCCCACCGATCCCTAGACCACGGATGGTGCCGCCGAGGATGACCACACTGATGCCACCACTGATGGTGCCGCCAAGGATGCCACCACTGATGATGGCGGCGCACACACAGATGGCAGCCAACCGAAGAGGCAACGGAAGGACCGGCGCCTGATCGTGCTCCGCACCCTCAAGGAGGAAGTTACTGAAGTGGACTCCAACGGGAATCCAACGGCGCCCGAACGAATAGTCAAGGGGTACTCGCTTCAGCTCGGGTGCATTGTCCGGAGCACCGTCTCGATCAACACCGAGAACCTGAGGCATCCTGACCGAGGGAATTTGCGCAACCTCCTCTTCACGAAGCTGCACGAATGATACAAGTTCCCCACTGAATTTGAAAACACAAGCCTCAAAGGGAATAAAGTGAACAATGCTGCCCTCACGAAGATGAGCAAGGCCCTGTCTACTTGGAAAAGCAATGTGAAGAGAATGATCGAGAAAGGTGAGAGTTGTCAGAAGATCAAGGAGAAAAATCCTTCGATCACTGAAGATGACTACAACGACTTCAAGATCAATTGCTCGAGCACCGCAAGCTCCCAGTCAAGTGAGTGGGGGAAACAAATGCGGGAGCTGAACATAGGGGAACACACACTCGGTCCCGGCGGTTATAGAGTGGCGGAGCCTATATGGGACAAGGAGGAGGCGGACCGTGCTGAGCAAGGCCTACCGCCCCTCTTCGATACATACGGTGACAAGCAGACCAGGAACTTTGTCAGGGCCCGGTACAAGAAGGACCCGAAAACAAAGGAGCTTACCACGGATCCGAAGACCAGGCAGCTTGAGCTTGTTCTGGTAAGGAATACACCCCCGCGTAATTAGCTCCATATGGTTGCATTCTAATTAATGAAGCCAAATTGCTAAATGGTTCACATTCCTTCCGCAGGCGACTGAAAGCAGTAGCGCGGGGTCGACTAAGAGCAACCCTTGGGACACCACTCTAAATAGGGGGTTGAATGTAATGAAGAACAAGGATAAGCTCAGTAAGCCGACGTCAGCTGGTCGTGTGGCCGGCAAAGGCTTGTCGATAAAATGGGGGTCATACTATACCGCTGGTGTGCGGAAGGAGAAAAAGACCAGCTCAGAAAGCCAGGCGCGAGAGGTTCAAGAACTCAAGGCACAGGTGGCGCGGATTCCGGAGATTGTCCAAGAGCAAGTGGAACAACGACTCGGAGCGACGATCACCGCCCTTGTGCCTACCTTGATCTCGGGGTTGAGTGCGTGGATTGCGGGCGGCCAACAGGGGCCGCCCCCGATTCCTAGCTTCACGGCCAGCAACTCGCATAATGCGATGGCGGGGCCATTGGTGCCTCCGGCGGAGGCGGCATTGGTGTCTCCGACGCCGGCACGGGAGCTTAATGCACCCGGGTGTACGCCGGCCGGCACCTCTTTAGCAAGCGGCCCCTCCGTCAACTGCACGCCCGCCGTTGGTGGTGCCTCGACATTAGCCGAGCTCGACGCCATCATCACGGTAACTAATGAAGCCTCTCTCGGCCGAGGACTTCATCTCCTTGCCTTTGACTGGGCATCCCTGACGCCCTACATGTTTTCGCAGGGCGCCGCCGACGTTCCGTGCACTCTCCTCCACTTCGTGAACAACGAGTTGGTCGATGTCGCCAAGGGAAAAATCGTTCAACCGGGCAACCCCTTGTTCCACGGTACCCAGATGCCACCCAACTTGTTTAGGGTTCAACTGGTTCGGGTGCTGCCAGGCTGCGACGACTTGTTACCTCCGATTCGACCCGTCGGGGCCGATGATGAAGACATGATGACCCTCAGCGCCTGCCTGAGCTGGCCCCTGCTTTGGCCGAAGAGCCAGATTCGTTTGGGGGCGGGGGACACCACCCTAAAGACAACACCGCCAGTCATGCCGGCGCCAAGTCAGCCCCATGGCAAGACCGCCGTAACGGTGCCGGACATCCCTATGCCACTGGATCCAAACATGCATATGGCACAGGATCAGAACGACGACGACGACGACGATGATACATTTGGCAATGTCGATCAGTACTTTGCCGAGCATGGGTACGATGGCGACTTCATGGGGCCTCCTTCTCAAGAACCAAACCCAACAAAAGACGTGTGCGATCTAGCTCGTACCGCGGAGAAGCCAAGTTGCAACAGGCGCCGTCTAGCATTCAGCTCTCAGGAGACGCCTCCAGCTGCCGACTTCACCGAGCCTCAGATAGGCGAGGTGCGAAATATTATCAGCCCCAACACACTCAAGAAGGAGGTCTGTGAGCAGAACTCGGTCCCATAACAGGAGAAGAAGAAGGCACGCAAAAGAAAGACTAAGAAGGGTGCGAGCCAGCCGGCACCGAGTACGATCCGTGCTCAGGGCGGGCCACCTTCACCGCAGGATATCTCGAGGAGGGTGCATGTGGCGGGTAGGGCGATGCTACCGACAAATATGCTCAATGCTGCAACCGGTGCTATGCGGAGTCTGCATGACAGTGTTCTTGCTTTGGAGAAGCGGCGTCTCAGAGAGAAGGATGTGGCATACCCGGTTTTCGCGGCCAAGGTGCCAGAGGGCAAGGGCTTTGTGGATAACTGCATCGAGCGTACGATCGTCCTGCGTTTTGATGACATCCACGCTATGTTGAACCTTCATCCGCTGCACTACACCTTCGTTCGGCTATTTTCGCTGAGTATGGAGATGCGGATCATTCGCGACAAGACCCCAGACATCGTGATAGTCGACCCCTTCTACATGCGTGCCAAGATCTTGGACAGCGCTGGGGACCGGCAAGTCGCGAGTTCTTACCTCGAAGGCGTCATTTTGGCAAGCCAAGATAAGGATAACTTCCTCGTGCCTTACTTTCCCGAGTAAGTCCTCCCCTCAACCGGCCCGTAACATATGAATTCTTACATTTCGATCGTTTTTCTTTTAACATTCCGTGTTTTCTGCAGTGACACACGTTGCACGCTCATCCTCCTAAGCCCCAAATATTCCATGGCCACGTATTTCGACCCGGACCGTTAGTCGAACGTAGACTACACAAATGTCAAGAAGGTTCTTGATGATGTTCTCCCCGGCTACGCCCAATCTGGAGGCACCTTCACCAGGCCTATTCGTAAGTACGGCAAGCACGTGTTCTCCCACAATACGACGTTCTGCTGCGTCAAGCAGCCGCCTGGCGGTCAGAAGGGTGCCTACTACGCCATCCATCACATGCGGGCGATCATACGGGACCATCATCAACTTCTGCTACCGAGTAAACTCAAAGATTGGGCCGCGAGCGTGTCGGCAATCCAGGACGCGGACCTCCGACAAGAATTCTTTCGCATCCAGTCGGAGTTTGCGGAAATCATCCATCAAGATGTCCTTCGTACCTCGGGGCAGTTCTACCTCAGAAATCAACCGTCCAACAGTGACATCGACACAATGCTACAAATGCAGGATGACAACGCCCGTTCTTTCATGACTCCCACGATAGACTGCGGCTTCATCCACGCTCCGGTCCCTTGAGTCGAGTTGTCTAGTTCTGAAACATCGATTGGCTCATGTTGTAATTAAACTTTAATGAACTTGTAGTATGTCTCTTTGGTTTCGAGAGTCGTTCAACTTAGATGTAATCGATGCTATTAATGTCTTGCTTTTCTCTTCTGATCGTTCTGTTGCATACTTATATATTGCTTATGTATTGTCTGTGAATTGGTACTAACGTTTCGTTTGGCTAGTGCATAGCGATGCCGACGTATGTCGTGTACAAGGGTAAGGTTCCCGGAGTCTACGATGACTGGGAGGAGTGTCGGAGACAGGTTCACCGATTCAGCGGTAATAGTTACAAAGGGTACACCACTAGGGCCGAGGCCGAATCTAGATACGCCCGCTATCTAGCGGGAGAGGGGAGGGAGCGTTGGAGGAACCGGATGAAGACGAGTTTCATCGTGATGATGCTCATCGTGATGACCGCAGCTCTCTTCTATGTGATGGTAGTTTAGATGATCGATATCGACTTGTAATGTGAAGACAGACTCGCTACTCGCGGTCTCGAGACTTGTAATATAATGTTCTATCTTTGTTCGGTCTTTTCAATTCGGAGATTAATATGATGAATTGTATTCGGAGACTAATATGATGAATTGTATTCAAAGACTAATCTTCTATTGTATTTGATGAATCTGTTGTTGATGTGTGCTGTCTATATTTTGTCAAACTATACATTTTGTAACCTGTGCAAAAAACAGAAAATAAAAAAATAAAAAAAACCTAATATTCATACTAATGGCGCATCACATGACAATGCGCCATTAGTATGACAGTGCATACTAATGGCGCATCACTGGGCAGTGTGCCATTAGTATGCCGCGGTTACTAATGGCGCATCAAGAGGTGGTGCGCCATTAGTATGCCAAAGCACCTGGGTATACATGGCCCCTGGGAGGCACACTAATGGCGCACCCTGGCCTATACTAATGGCGCACCCGAGGTGCGCCATTAGTATACCAGATACTAATGGCGCACCAGGTGGTGCGCCATTAGTAAAAATTACTAATGGCGTGCTATTAATGGCGCACCACAGATGCGCCACTAATAGCCATACTAGGTGCGCCATTAGTAGGGGTTTTTCTAGTAGTGCTTCGGTTATTGTGCGGACCATGGTCGCCTGCGGGGTAGAGCAAAACAGTATTTTAGAACCAAAAAAAATTTGGCATGACTTTCCCTAAAAATAGGACCAAAAAGAATGCTTGATGCCAAAATTCTCGCCGAAACGGAAATGAATCAACATTCCGACAAAATATTGGCAACTATCGCATTTCAAATACCGGTACACCTCCAAACACAAACACATATGCAACACCACAAACATATGCAACACCACGAACATACATAGATCTAGCTAGGCCATAAAAAGTGCATGTGCACATTGTTGTAGGGAGAACAACATAAATATAGCTTCCCCCCTTACTTACCTAGCAAAACAAGGTAACTTAACCACTTAATTTGAATGAATCTATGGTGGAAATGAGGTGAAAAAGAGGAGGCACCCGAGACAAGGAGGAGGCGGTGGAGAGAATGAAGTGGGGAGAAAGTGAGTGTGGGAGGAGAGGCTGTCCAAAATATCTTGTTGCTGCCCACTTACTAATGGCGCACCAGCAACAAATGCGCCATTAGTAATCCAGGTTACTAATGGCGCACCCCCTGTTGATGCGCCATTAGTAATTTTGCAAAAAAAAGGAATAAAAACAATAATAAAAAAATAACATTAGTGGGGCATCTTCTGGCTGGTGCGCCATTACTAGTTACAACTAGTAATGGCGCACCACCAGTGGATGCGCCATTAGTATGTTTGGACAGGCGCACTAGTTCAAAAAAATTTGGTACTAATGGCGCACCGTGAGCAGGGTGCGCCATTAGTAGTTTTAACACTAATGGCGCATCAGAAGGTGGTGCGCCATTAGTATATACTAATGGCGCACCACATGTCTGGTGCGCCATTAGTGTCAATTCCATCTATAGCCCTTTTCCTAGTAGTGTAGGGATGACGGCGGCTCCGCGGGGCGCAGGGTGGCGGCGACGACGACGACGACGGCGGCGGCGGCGACTACACCCGGTTCTACAGGCTCCTTGGCATGTAGAAGGCGGGCGGCGGCCACGGCGTAATAGGGCTAGGCATTGTTTGTATGTTTCTCCATTTTTGTACAAATTTTAATGAAAAATCGCCGAGTTTGTGCCAGATTCGCATCAGATCGCCGAGTTTGCGTGATTTTGGGGGCGACGACTGGGAACGCAATCGGCCCCACGCCGAAAGCAAACGCCGGTTCGGCCCCAGACGTTGCTTTTTCGGTGTCCTAAAGGGCTGAACGGCTGAAGATGCTCTTACTACCTTGCAGATGACACCTATTTTTTATGGTTCACATTTGTCAAAAAACAATTCCGCATCTAAAAGGTAACAAAAGATCTCACTTTGCAACACATCAGGAGTCGAAGGACGTGGCATCTGTCACTCACTTGCCACATAAATGTCGGTGATTTGTGATTTTTGAGAAAACCGATAACATCATCATGTTATCCTATCTATAAATGTGGTGGTTTTGCAGAAACTCAATTCTGCTCTCGGACCCAAAAATAAATTTTTAAATGTAAAAAAAACAAGACAAATTTTTTATGTGTTCTTAGTCACATCCAAATGCTACCTGTAAATTTTGAGGCAAAAGTGTTAAGCATTTTGGCCTGTGCAAAAAAAAAACACCAAATGTCATCCCAAATTTGTTTTGCATGAAATTTGTCAGACATGCTTGTGACACCAAATGTCACCGACGAAACACAGGTGCTCCATTTAGCATGAAATTTGTCAAACATGCAACACCAAGATCAACAAAAAGAATCTGGATTTTTCTTACATTTTTATTTTGAATTGACTGTTCATCCAGCCAAAACGCCCCTGAGCAATTTAGTCCGGCAGGTGAAGCCATCAACCTGACTTTGCCTCTTTACTCCTCACCGCTCCCTCTCCGTCATAAATCTTGCTGCCCTATTCCTATTCCAGTGGCAGTGAGAAAGCGGAGCCTCAGCTCCGGGCTCCCTGCACTGCGCTCTCTATCCCCAACTTGACAGCTCACATTCTCCCCCCGAGGCCGAATCCCCTTTCTCCCGGTGCCTCACCAATTTCGATCGACGGCGCAAGGCGGCCGGCCGGAACCCAGTCGAGTCGAGCTCCTCCCGGCGCGGCCTTCAGCAGTGCGCGGCGCTCCAGCTCGTCTTCACCGTCCAGCCCGAAGAACATACAGGTATGGATAAAATCGTGTTGATCTCAACACATCCATGGCCGTAGCCCTTGCTTACTTTGCAGATCAGCGGATCTGAACCCCAACAAAAATAGCAGGACAGGAAAATTAGTCCGCTGAGGTGAAATGCCTGCAGCTTGTGATCTCCAACTCGCATTTCCTTTAGGTGCCATGCCAGGCTGAGTGTTGCAGAGTGATTTTCAGAAACAGAGCTGCCAGAATGTTCAGAAACCGCTGCTTTGCCTCCCGCAATACTACCTATAATCTCCTCCTACATTTGCCTAGAAATATGGCATTTGGCATAAATCACATTAGCATTCATTTTCCTCTCCCATATGTACCATCAAAAATTTAAATAGGCATACGAGTGTGGCTACAATTTCATTTGAGTCTCCCATAGAGTTGCTGCAAATTTAGGATGTCAGTGAGCACTCAGCAAGCCTTGTGAATAAGACGAAAAGTCAGCTTCCACCTCCAACCTTGCCCGTCTAAGTTATCTTTGCAAGTAACTGGACCTTTTCATGTGTAGGGTTTGCAAACTCGATCTCAGTTTACAAGAATATAAAGGAAGCTTTTTGACATAACCAGAATGAGCACACATAACATCGTTTTCGTTCAGCCATAGTTTCCTGCCATCGTTTTCGTTTCTGTTTATTGACAAAATTTCTTATCCAAGAAGCTTGGGTTTGTATTTTCTCTTTTGTTGTATAGTGGTTTTGTCCCTTTGATCTGTTTTTTTTTATGGTGGTATCTAGCTTGCCTATTATGTTTGTACTCTCACAGTAGCAATGTCATGTGCAAGATCTGAAGTGTTGTTGTCGGCTTTTCTCGTAGGAAAACTAGTATTTTGTTTCTGTACAATGTCGTTGGCTTATAATTGATAGCAATTTCTATTTTTTGTTGTTGCTTTCGTGTGCAGGATCTGAAGTATCAACCTCTTTAATATTCCTTCTCCCGGCAGCAGCACACTTCGTCGGTTTTGTCCCGCTCGGCACTCTCCTCCCAGGCTCCCACCTAGTGGTCAGCTCTTCTCGAATGTTGTTGGCCATGCTTTTGCTATTACTTATTTTCTTTTACCTAGCTTGTAGTGATTTTCCTCTCTAATGAAAGGTCTATAAGCTGTATGGTTTGATATTACATTTGTGTCTTGCGAATACGACAATAATCAATAAAGAGTAAAAATGCTACTCATATATCTAGTGCTAACCACACTTGAATAGACATTAATTTCTTTTAGCAAGAAAATTTCAATTTTCAAACTTCAATCTTTTGTGACCACATTAACTTCAATCTTTTAGCAAGATTGAAGGAACATTCCATGGTTGATGATGAAGCTGGTTTGCGAGGGTCTTGACTTGGAAAATGGTGCTAATTATGAATTTGTATCTATGGTTTAATATACTCATTTATAACTCCGAAGTGTCCTTCAATTTTGACATTTTGTAGTTCTAAAAAGGAAATCTGACATTTTATTTTATTTTGAAGTGTGTTTAAACCCTGGTTAAGAACTTGTAGTGATGTATTTGTGTTTATTCATGTAAAATGCTTTTTCAAATTCTATGTGAAATAGATGGTTTTGAAATTCTGTTCACTGATGTATGTGGAAAACCAGTGCCAGTTTGATTCTGTGATGTAATCTGATTACTAAAAGCAAATGCTCCTGTTACACCACGATCCCACCGCTACCTGATTCCATTACCAGTCCCGTTACCTTGTGTTGTACCAAACACCTCCAAAGTGTTGCTATGTTGCGCACTCCGTACTTCCAATCAACAATATGCTTTGCAGATGCATTATGCTTTCAATCACTTGCTTTGCACTTCGCTTCAGCAGACTAATCCTACTCAACTATGACTTCCCTGCAGTTTGCCGGTGGAAAACCAAAGATGAAGCAGAGCAGCCTCGCGTGCGCGGCCATCGGTCTGCTCGTCGCGTTCGGATGGCTCGCAGCTGCTGGAGACTGCAGTCTTTCCCTCAAGTTCTGCGTCATGAGGGATTGCAAGACCAAAGGTGAGTTTTGGAAGTGGAAACCGGACTGCTTCTGCTGCGTCGTGCAGCCGGGCGTTCCGTGCTGGCACACGGTTAAGGAGTGCCAGGCAAATTGCCGGGCCTGCAGCCCCAAGTGCTAGCTAGGAGTTACATGTGTGATCATGTGTGTGTCTATGTCCAATGTTAGGAAAACCTGATGCTACGCCCTGTTTGCTGTTGCAACCCCTGTCTACGTGTGGTACTACGCCTGTTTGCTGCTGTACTGAGGTGCGAGGCTGGGTTTTGTGAGTTCCAATCTGCTTTGGTTTTGCCACACCCAAAGATGTATCATCTGTTTCCAAATGATAGATCTGAACTGCCCGGACTGCCGCACTACGGTGCCATATAGTCTGCCTCCAAGAGTCGAAGATGGAGAACGTCGACCCCTTTACGGCTGCTCGCCTTGGCGGATGAGACCCTTGCTGCCATATAGTCTGCCTCCAAGGTTGTATTCCTGTGGATGATCTGGAGCTCAAGGAGAAAAGTTCTTCACAAGGACATATACCAGACGCCGTTTGCTACTAATGCTTTCATCAACTCATTCATAGATGACTTACAGGCGATGAAGAAGCCATAAGTAGTGAGAGGGCCAAGCATCCTGCTAGGCAGAGCGGATGGGTTGCTCCACCGGAGAATATGAAGAAAATTAATGTTGATGCCGCCCTTGGAATGCTTCGGTGGGAGCTGTGGCCGCTGTGTGCAGGGATTTTCATGGAAATTACATGGGAGCTTCAACGATCACTTTTGTGGGAATCTTTGACCCAACCACACTAGATGCCCTTGTAGTTCGAGAAGCACAGGCTTTGGCCGATGATCTCTATGAGCGGAGAATCTATATTGCTTCATATTGCAAAGCTGTCATCAACGACATCAAGCAGAGAAGTGCGGCAAGTCATGGTGCGATTATTCAAGAAATTATAGATCGTTCTAGTCTTTTTACTAGTTGCTTTTTTAGTCATGAGTATTAGGAACTCGAATATCGGTGTTGGCCGTCATGTTTGGTTGGGCAACCCGGGAGATCTTACTTTCATCCATGTAAACATTGTGATGAGTTAAATAAAAGCTTCATGAGATTTTCTCAAGAAAAAAAACACAGAACAGGATTTGCCCTCGACATCGTTCAACATTTGAATGCCAATTTAACAGAGGTGAGTGTTTCCAATCACTCGAAACATGATACTAGTAATTAGGGAAAACGGAAAAAAAGAAACAGAATTTTTTCAAGCAACTGGGTAAACTGCAGGACAGTGGCTTCATTCAAGCAACTGAGACGCGATTGCAAGTTTGCACAGGACAATCCTTAGTTCGCAGAAATGTCTTCTTCTTGGCATCTTTCGTTTTCGCATGATATGGGTAGGTGGGTCACTCTGATGGCTGAATGGGCTTTCGGAGCCGCGGGCTCCTTCTCGGCTGGGGAGGTACTGATGCCATGGCGGCTGGAGTTGACGTCGTCGCGGCGCTGGTGGTGACACTCTTCTTTGGAATTGGAGGCAAGAGCACACTGCTTAGGGCATTGCGAGTATCCAGTGAAGCTCTTAGTAGCTTCAAAACCTGTTGCCAGAAAAAACAGCTGTTAAGAACATACAAAACTGGAAAAGGGGAGAAAACGATGTACTACTTTTCTTGCCTTGTTGACTTACCTGGGTTTTGTCAAGTGTTATCTCTTTCTCCACAAGCTCGCCCTTGGGAATCTTGGCTGCATGTATGGCTTGGAGACTCTTGGCCAGGGAGAAATCGACGATACGAAGATCATCAGTCACGATGAAGTTGATGGACCCTCCATTGACATAAGCCCTATAAGAAGCTTCATCTCCTCTTTTGGGGGATTTCGGATTCATCTCGTAAAGATACCTTGGAAAGTTATGGCATCTCCGAGGTAATTCTTCTACTTGGAGCACATTACTGCTGCACCCAAAGAAAGGGGCCAGCTTTGGGGATAGGAGTAAGCTTCTGCAGTCTTGTTTTACTCATCCTGCTCCATTTACACTTTTGTAGAGATTATCAAGACATCTATTTGGTGACAGTCGACTATAAGTCTTCATTATAGACCCAACAGGAATGCAAAGGAGGCCAAACAAAAGATCAACCAAGTCTTGTTTAACTTCCGCGTACAACACCGAGGAATTATCCTTCTTCTGAACAAGCTTTATCGTTATTGGTTTGAACTTGGGCTCAGCCTCAATTGCTTGTGGTGCGAACAGATTGTGAGGAAGCTGGGAAGAACTCACCCCATTGGGCGTTATAGCAGCATTGAAATATAGGCCAGTCAAAGGGTGCTTAGACAGCAGTGCTCTCCTAAGCAAGCCAATCATCTGGAAGGAATACAATGTAACTGTAAATGATAGGGGGGGGGGGGGGGGGGATCCCAATTTGCACTACAGAAGTATAGATCAATGTTTTAAATAGCGGACTGTCAGCTATAGCAGGGCTATATCTTTATTTTAGAACTTTTTCGAACAATTGTGCATGAATCCTATAGTTGGTCATTTAAAACTTTTGTACAGAACTACAGATACATCAAGATTCTAAACAAATTGGTGAAATTCAAATTATAAAATCTAATAAAAACGAAGCTAGAAAGACAGACCTTATTGGAATTGAGATGTAGCACCTCCTCCTTGATATTCAATTGTTCATGCAGCCCAAGCTTGTCCATCAGGGAGAACATGAGACTCGTAGAGGAAGGAGCAACATGAAGATCATCCGTGATGATGAACTTCGATCCACCTTTGGAAAAAAATCCCATCCGCAGTTTCTCCAGCAGCAACGAGAGAGCTTTGTGGCCACCTCCTAGTGTCACTAATGGTACTAGTACCACACCTGCATCGAATACCCCGTACTGTGCTGAAGTACCTTTCGCTGCAGCTCCCATAATAAAAGCAGACATATATTGCCGTCAGATCGGCGTCGTCAACTTTGACTCTAAGCCGGTCGCAGTGAAGTGCCGCGGCATTGACGGGACGAAGGAGCATGGCCTTGCACTCCTTGGTTTGGAAGTGATCTTCGCCGAGACTCTCCACGCTCCTGTACAGCTCGTCCAGGCACCCGATCTGAGACTGCTTGTTGAAGAGACGGACGATGGTGCCGAGAGGCAGCGTGAGGAAGCTGAAGAGGATGTCCACGAAGTCCTTGTCGGATTCGGCGAACAGCACCCTCTTCTTCTCCTTGTCAATGAACAGCTTCACGGCGACCGTTGGTCCGCCATTGCTCGACATGGCGTATGCAATGTGCTACAACTTCTGAAACTAAACTGATGCGCAGTTTAACTTTAGAGGATGCTTATGCAGCCCTTAAATATCCACCAAGGCCTGTTGAAGTGGCACGGTTTAATGGTCTCAAGGGTCTACACCAAGAGTCTTCGTACTGGAACGCTAGTATAAATGCTATAGTAATCTTTACTTTTCCCAACAGCAAGATGGTTGAGCTTCCCCGTACTAATTTATCAGACTTGAAGTGACAGGATTATAACGAGTCATGCAGAGGCCGTCTGTCTCCTTGTGTTTGTATTCTTTTTTTTTTTTTTTTGCTTTATTTTGAGCCAATAAAATTCATTCTTTGTCGAAAGAAAACTTAGGTGGTAGTTTCAGATTTTTTTAAGAAAAAAAAAGCTTCTCATGTTCTATGTACTTCCCCCGTCTTATATAATATAATGTGTAATATATTTTTCTTCAAATCCAAACTTTCTAAATTATGACCAAGTTTGTATAAAATCTTTCAACATCTAAAATATCAAAACAATACCATTAGATTCACCCTAAACTACATTCTTTTGAAAAGGCCGAAGACCATATACTGAAATTATAGCCAAGTCCTTAAAGAAATCATAATCGTCTTCCTTCTGCACCCACTGATGGTGCGCCATAAGCAAAGCTATAAAGGTCTTTGTCTTACCGGAGCAACCTTGTTGAAACACAGAAGTTTGTAGAAGCAACAGCCGAGAAGTCATCATGTAGACCAAAAGATGCTGGCAACTACATATATCCGGTATTGTATGTATAAATGATTTTCTCTATTAACTTGATCACAGTTTATGTCATCTCACCTCCTGACAGGGGCAATGCAGTTCTACTAGTGTGGTAAGAGGAGTATTTAACAAAAAAACTACCACAATTCATGAAAACGTGCTCAGAAACTACCACTTTACAAATTTGTGCCGAAAACTACCACTTTTTCTCTAATCTTTAACTAAAAACTACCAAGTATGTAAATCGACCCGTTCGTCCATTTTAAACGCCCTTATGACAGGCATTGCCCGCATGTAAGTGCTGGCATCGTTAGTCAACGCCGTTTGTACCTGCTGCTGCTCGCCCGTTCCGCCGCGCGCCGCGTCGCCGCTCGCCGCGCCCGCCGGTCGCACGCTGGACACAGCGAGGGTCAACGCGCGCGGCTGTGCGTTCGCTTGCACGCACGCGAGAAGCAGGGCTGCGGAGGCGTGGGCCGTGGGACTTGCAGCGGCAGTAGCAGAACATGGCAGCAGGGCGCCTGAGCTCCTCGAGGTAGCCGAGGGTGGCAAACGCGCGGATCCGGGCGGGGTCGCTGGAGCTAAGCGGTCGAAGCTTCGGGCCATCCATGGCGTTTTCCTGTAGCAGCAGAGGATGAGAGAGGTGAGGAGAAGGGGCCACGCGAGCGAGAAAGAAGCAGATGGGTTGGAAGGCAGAAAGGAAGAGCAGGCCAGCGGGGCTCCTCTGCTTGGTTACCTGAGGCAAGGTGCTCCGGGGGCGAGCAGGAGGAGGCCGGATCGAGGGCGGTTCTGGCGTCGGGTCTCCGTTCGTCTCCTAGCAGAGAAGAAACGAAGAAGGGAGAGAGATTAGAGCAGGGGAGGGAGAAGAAATCAGTGGAGGAAAGGCGTCGTGCGGGCCTGGCTGGGGTCACCGATGGAGCTCGCTCCAGCGGCTCGGCTCGCCGCGAAGGCTGCCGCCACTGCCGCCGTGCAGTGCGAGGCAGAGCCGGCCCGGAGCTGGTTCACCCGACGCTCGTGCTGGGGTCCGACGTGGTGTAAAGCGAGCAGGCTGCCGGAACTCCTCTGCTTTCGTCCTATGCACAAGAGGTGTTTGTTGAAATGTCAAAGAGAGAGAAGAGGGGAGGAAGAAGAAGGTTGATGATGACGTGTGGGTCCCACCTGCCATAACGGTTAATTTAACGGTCAAAATAAACAGAGTTGACTTTGCCGCCACGTCATCCCTGACTTGTGGGCCCATCCTGTCAGAAAGGCGTTTAGAAGAGGCAAATCGGGCACTTTTGCGACATGGTAGTTTTTAGTCAAAGATTGGTCAAAAATTGGTAGTTTTCGGCATAAATTTGTAAAGTGATAGTTTCTGGACACGTTTTCATGAATTGTGATAGTTTTTGGTTAAATACTCGTGGTAAGAGATAAGCAGGCAAGCATAGAAATTCTTTCTATTTCGCAATTACATGCAAAAGGGCAAAAGCTCCTTCACATAAGAATATACTAAGTGGAGAAGGCCTGAAGTAATGTTTGGAGTTATAAGTCACAACTGACCAAGGGCACCAAAGATCTTACCATAGTGGAATGCAAAATTAGCAGGCACCAAGGGATGAAATACGTTGCCATAGTGAAATGTCTTAGGGATCACAGTCAGGAAGAAGCTAATAATCTCCAACGCCCACCAGGCCATAGTTTGTACCATACTTCATATAGTTTGTACATATATATAAAAAAAAAAACACTTGTCCGCAGAAACTAGGCTCGGCTGAGAACCCCAGCTACCGAAAAGGGGTCCTGGAAAGAAAAATCTGCTCCGGTTTTGAAGTTCCAGACCTCACCTCCGGCGGGACCGTTACTCCTGCGGACAAACATTTCGCAGGACTTACTTGCCATGTTTACGGAACTCTTCCTCACTTTGTAAAGCGCCTCGTCTTCCAAGGACGGTGTGAAGTTTGGATTGGCCATCACGACGGTTGCGGCCTTCAGCGCCCGTGCGCTCTGGAAGAAGAACTCGAGGAAGCCAAGCTCACTTGGCTCCCCTCTGAACTCACGGAGACTCATCACGCTGACACGCGAGAGTACGTTTTCGATGGGACCAGACTCCTCCCAGAACTTGACGGTGAGGTTACCGGTGGGTTGATCACATTCCTCGCTCTGCAGAAATTGATTAAACCAGTCGACAGATCTGAGGAAGGTGATATGACATGGTGAGTAAAGTAAGCCTCAAATTACATGTTATACATTATATTTGTGCATACCTAAATGTCAATGTCATGGAAGATCTGATATGTTGGGAGTAGGGCTGGAATTCAAGCCGAGTCGAGCCAGCTCGGCTTGACTCGCTAGAGCTCGTTTCATTAATGAGCTAGCTCGACTCGACTCGTTATTATTAACGAGCTTAAATTCAAGATTGGCTCGACTCGTATAACTTGCGAGCTGGCTCGTTTAGCTTGTTAAGCTCGTTAAAGATATAAATATAAAATCCTCAAATATTATAAAAATTATTATGTATATATTAAACAATAGTAATTTTCTTGTAACGCATGAGTCTTCTAGGCGGTTGGGCCTTCAATGGCTAGGCCTTGTGTTGTGCGCTTGGGACATAGGATGCTGAGTGGCTAATCTTTTTTTATATTGAGAGTGGCTGATCTTTTGTACCGAGCCTAACGAGTTACACGAGTACTCGTGAGATTGACTCGTTTAATTTGGTCTATAAACGATCTTAAACTAAAGCTCGGCTCGACTCGTTATTCTTCGAGTTCGAGTCGATTCGAGCCGAGTCACGAGCTACCCGTTTAGCTCACGAGTTTCGAGCTTTTTTTCCAGCCCTAGTTGAGAGAAACAAGAAATCAATGCTTCCATGCATCAAACTAGCACAAAGCAACAAGTAACCTACTAGAACAGAAAAAACAACTGTGCTGGTATATATGCAGCCCCTCATGTATTACAAATTAGAAAGTGAGGCAGCCGAGTACAATCTACAGTGGAGGTCTTGAGCATGTGAACGGTTTTGCCAAAAATATTCTTCAAGGCAGAATTCCAGAAGTGAGCCATGCCAACTACTTAAGGCTGGTCATAGTGGAGAGTAACTTAGACTAGTGTTACTAGTCTATGTTACTACCTTTATAGTGGGTAGTGTCATAGGTGTGGTGACATAGTTGCCTTCATTTATTACTTTGTAGACTCATTATGCATTGGAAACCGCTATGTGATGGTAACATATTATGTTACTCTATTTGTCTCTCTCCTCATTAACTACTTGTCACATCACCAATTTTGCTTATGTGGCATCTATGTTACTATCTATGTTACTCCCACTATGACCAGCCTAATAATTACTTAATTGGAGTCAAGTGCCTGATGTTGTGTCATTAATCCGGTAGCATCAATTTGGTATGATGACATACCGAATACCGTCCAGCCTCCAAGAAACTGTACGCAGGAAATGTGCTAGTTTATCAAGTGTAAGTTTAATCGGTTTGACATAAGCATTGCATGCCATTTGCATCATTCACAACACAAATACTGCTAGCTGAGATAAATTGTGGCAGAGGAAATTTGTCAAATGTAAGCAAAGCATGAATAAACTGAGATAAATTTGTATCATTCTCCAAGAAACTGTACACAATCCTTCGCAAAAAAAAAAAGAAACTGTACACAATAAGAAACACTAACGAGAAAATCTGGACATACCAGATATCAAAAAACAAGCAATACAATGCACAACAATAAACTGTGGCAGAGGAAAATTTCCAAAAACAAATGTCACAACACAAACAAATGAACATGCAACCACAATAATTCCAATTGCGTATTCTAGTCTGTGTGGGTAGAGACGACCTGATGGCTGAGAATAAATGGCAATGCTTGGCTGATTTAGCTGTATTGATCAAGTATGCCTAGTCACATTGCTTACCTTAATTTGTTATTCACGAGCAATTACTTAGCCTAGTATGCAGAACTGCATGTCTGCACACATATATGACTCGCATTTCACAATGGAAGAAAACGAAAAGACCATAAATAGTTCTAATAATAATTTACTTGACAGTTGACACATATATGCAAATAAGTCCGAAAACAGCAAATAATAATATCTGCTGCTAGATCGGAACAAATAATTTCAAGTAACATGTAAAGGAAATCGGTAAAAATGTAAGCAAAGCATGAATAAACTGAGATAAATTTGTCTGTAGCTTCCATTATCGAAAAAGACTTTCGCCCCGCTTTATATATAAAGCACGATCCACAGCAACATGGTACAAACGCACGCGACCAAAACACACGCACACACCCAAGGCCGGATACAAAGATGGTGAACGCAGCAACACCTCCCCTAGCACTACAACAGCCACCGGGGTCTCCGCCGTGAACACGCCACTGCGATGAGATGAAGCCATATATGACGAACCGTGAGCTCCAAAGCGGCGCCTTCAGGAAGGAAACGACACCGGAGCGCCGCCACCGTCCGACCCGAGGGTTAGAGTTTCCCCTAGAGCAACATGACGGGCAATGAGAGCCACGACGATGCCTTCAGGAAGGGAGCGAGATTCGCCGCCGCCGTTCCGTCCGAAGAAAGAGCGGGTTTTCACCCCGGCCAACACTCATGCCACTGAACGCCATATCCCGGCAGCCACACCGCCCCCATGGTCATAGTCACCGGGCAGCACCGAGCCACGGGCTCTGCCCATGAGCACCGCGCAACCACCACCAGGGCCGCCGCCCCGGCATCCAAGGCCTAAACACCACCTCATCCGAGACCCGCCGCTACCCCAACCAAAGAGACTGAGCGGCCCCAAGCATTTGGCCACCATCGTCTCGTCCTGCTGCACCGTGCGCTAGATGAGCTCGGTCATGTCGCCGGGTGCGAGACGAGCTCGGTCCTGCAGCCGTGCGCGAGACGGGCTCGGTCCTGCAGCCAGGTGCAAGAAGAGATCGGTCCTGCAGCCCGGGCGCGAGACGAGTGAGGGAGTCCTGGATTAGGGGGTGTCCAGATGGCCGGACTATACCTTCAGCCGGACTCCTGGACTATGAAGATACAAGATTGAAGACTTCGTCCCGTGTCCGGAAGGGACTTTTCTTGGCGTGGAAGGCAAGCTTGGCGATACGGATATGTAGATCTCCTACCATTGTAACCGACTCTATGCAACCCTAACCCTATCCGGTGTCTATATAAACCGGAGGGTTTTAGTCCGTAGGACAACACAATCATACCATAGGCTAGCTTCTAGGGTTTAGCCTCTCTGATCTCGTGGTAGATCTACTCTTGTACTACCCATATCATCAATATTAATAAAGCAGGACGTAGGGTTTTACCTCCATCGAGAGGGCCCGAACCTGGGTAAAACTTCATGTCCCTTGCCTCCTGTTACCATCCGGCCTAGACGCACAGTTCGGGACCCCCTACCCGAGATCCGCCGGTTTTGACACCGACATTGGTGCTTTCATTGAGAGTTCCTCTGTGTCGTCGCCGTCAGGCTTGATGGCTCCTACGATCATCAATGGCGATGCAGCCCAGGGTGAGACCTTCCTCCCCGGACAGATCTTCGTCTTCGGCGGCTTCGCACTGCGAGCCAATTCACTTGGCCATCTGGAGCAGATCGAAAACTATGCCCCTGGCCGTCAGGTCAGATTTGGAAGCTTAAACTACACGGCTGACATCCGCGGGGACTTGATCTTCGACGGATTCGAGCCACTGCCGAGCGCGCCACACTGTCACGACGAGCATGATCTAGCTCTGCCACCAAACAGTGCCCTGGAGGCCACACTCACATCGGCTTCGACCCTTAATTCGGAGCCAACTGCACCGATCGAGGATGGGTGGTTGGACGCCGCCTCGGGGGCTGCGATCCCAACGGCGATCGAGCCGAACACCAGCCCCGCACTCCGCGAGACTCGTGACTCCAAGAAGTCGGACTCCTCTCCGGACTCCGAACCCTCCGTGCCCCTGCCGATCGAATCCGATTGGGCGCCGATCATGGAGTTTATTGCCGCGGACATCTTTCAGCACTCGCCTTTCGGCAATATTCTGAAGACACTGAAGTCTCTCTCTTTATCAGGAGAGCCCTGGCCGGACTACGGTCAGCAAGGTTGGGGTACGGACAATGAAGAAATTCAAAGCCCACCCACCACCCACTTTGTAGCCACTGTCGATGATTTAACCGACATGCTCGACTTCGACTCCGAAGACATCGACGGTATGGACGCCGATGAAGGAGACGATGAAGAACCAGCGCCTATTAGGCCCTGGAAAGCCACCTCGTCATATGACATATACATGATGGACACCCCAAAAGAAGGAGATGGCGATGGAACAGCAGAGGATGACCCCTCCAAGAAACAGCCTAAGCGCCGGCGTCAGCGGCGCCGATCAAAATCCCGCCAAAACAAATACGACGATTCCAGCACGGGAGATAATAATACTCCGGAGAGTGCCGAAGAAAACCCCCTCCAGCAAGATTTAGCACAGAAGGATGGAGAAACCAGTCCTCATGAGAGAGCGGCAAACAGAGAGGTCGAGGACGATAATTATATGCCTCCCTCCGAAGACGAGGCAAGCCTCAACGACGACGAATTTGTCATGCCAGAGGATCCCGTCGAGCAAGAGCGTTTTCAACTCAGGCTTATGGCCATGGCAAGAAGCCTCAAGAAAAAACAGCAACAACTTAGAGCTGACCAAGATTTGCTAGTCGACAGATGGACTGAAGTCCTTGCGGCCGAAGAGCATAAACTCGAACTCCCCTCCAAGAGCTACCCAAAGCACAGGTTGCTACCCCGATTAGAGGAGGAAGCACTTGATGCGGCCGACCGGCCACCTCGTGGCCGCAACAGAGAGGCCTCTCGGCCCTCCACTCAAGCCGCACCCCGTACCAAGGCACGGGAATATGCGCCGGACTTACGAGATATGTTGGAGGACAAGGCAAGGCAAACAAGATCGATCTACGGATCGCGTGGGCGCCCCACGGCTTGAGACGGTAACCGTCACGCCGGCCACAAATTCGGCAGGGCCGAACACAGTAGACAAAGCTCATTGGAGCTACTCGTGATATAGCCCAGTACAGAGGCGCCGCACACCCACTATGCTTCACAGACGAAATAATGGATCATCAAATCCCCGAGGGTTTCAAACCCGTAAACATCGAATCATATGATGGCACAACAGATCCTGTGGTATGGATCGAGGATTATCTCCTTCATATCCACATGGCCCACGGCGATGATTTCCACGCCATCAAATACCTCCCACTCCAGCTTAAAGGACCAGCTCGGCATTGGCTTAACAGCTTGCCAACAGGATCAATCAGTTGTTGGGAGGACCTCGAAGCCGCATTCCTCGACAATTTCCAAGGCACTTATGTGCGACCCCCAGACACCGATGACCTAAGTCACGTAATTCAGCAACCAGAGGAATCGGCCAGGCAATTCTGGACACGGTTCCTAACAAAGAAAAATCAAATAGTCGACTGTCCAGATACTGAGGCCTTAGCAGCCTTCAAGTATAATATCCGTGACGAGTGGCTTGCCCGGCACCTTGGACAGGAAAAGCCGAAGTCTATGGCAGCACTCACGACACTCATGACCCGCTTTTGCGCGGGAGAAGACAGCTGGCTTGCTCGTAGCAACAATATGACCAAGAACCCTGGTAATTCGTATACCAGGGACAGTAGTGGCAGATCGCGTCGCAACAAGCAGAAGCGCCGCATTAACGGCGACAATACTGAGGATACGGCAGTTAATGCCGGATTTAGAGGCTCTAAATTCGGTCAGCGGAAAAAGCCATTCAAAAGGAATCCTAGGGGGCGTCCAGTTTGGACCGAATACTCGACCTCTTATGCCAGATACATGGCACCCCCGAAAAGCCGGCCAATCACACCAACAGGGATTGTTGGGTGTTCAAGCAGGCAGGAAAGTTAAATGCCAAAAATGAAGACAAGGGGCTGCATAGCGATGACGACGAGGAGCCCCGGCCGCCGAACAACAGTGGACAGAAGGGTTTTCCCCCACAAGTGCGGATGGTGAACATGATATACGCAACCCACGTCCCCAAAAGGGAGCGGAAGCGCGCGTTAAGGGATGTATACGCGGTAGAGCCAGTCGCCCCAAAGTTCAACCCATGGTTCTCCTGCCCGATCACCTTTGATCGAAGGGACCATCCCACTAGCATCCATCATGGCAGATTCGCCGCATTGGTTCTAGACCCAATTGTTGACGGATTTCATCTCACTAGAGTCCTTATGGACGGCGGCAACAGCCTGAACCTGCTTTACCAGGATACAGTGCGGAAAATGGGCATAGATCCCTCGAGGATTAAGCCCACTAAAACGACCTTTAAAGGCGTAATATCAGGTGTAGAGGCCAACTGTACAGGCTTAGTCACACTTGAAGTGGTCTTCGGATCTCCGAATAATTTCCGAAGCGAGGAGTTAATCTTCGACATAGTCCCATTCCGCAGTGGCTATCACGCACTGCTCGGGCGAACCGCATTCTCCAAGTTCAATGCGGTACCGCACTACGCATACCTTAAGCTCAAAATGCCAGGCCCTCGAGGAGTAATTACGGTCAATGGAAACACCGAACGCTCCCTCCGAACGGAGGAGCACACGGCGGCCCTTGCAGCAGAAGTACAAAGCAGCCTCTCCAGGCAGTTCTCCAGTCCGGCCATTAAACGACCGGACACCGTCAAGCGCGCCCGGAGTAACCTACAACAAGACCGCCTGGCACGACCCGAGCAGGCGTAGCAATGCGTCCTCAACCCCAGCCCTCGCAAAAATGCGATACCAGTACTTCACGTACATAATTACGCTCTAGAAATACCATGGGTACAGGGGAGGGGCACCATCACGGCACGCCCGAAACACGGCTTAAACCGCACCAGGGGCTGCCGATTTTTTAATTTTCTCTTACTTTCAGGACTCCACTCTTCGGAAGGCCTGTTCGGCAGTTCAATTGCCGCACAAACGATGCAAGAACCAGGGAAGCAGACAAGCCACGCCGCATTACGGAACTCCCAGGTGGTCTCTATCACGAGCAGTATACCTGTTTCGCATACTATTCCACAGCTTGCCCCTGGAACGGACATGTTACATAGTCCAACCTTTTGCTTATCGCATTATTTGTATCGTTCTGCTTTGATCGCAGCCCTCTTTAATAAACAATGCATAGCTTTTGTCTATTTTTGCATTACTCTTTTTTAATATATGTTCCTTAACGACATGTTGCATCTGTACACTTTGGTACGACCAAAATACGCCAGGGGCTTTAGTACCCCTCAATATGGTGTGAGAAGTCCGAACACTTTAACAAGTGCGGCACCCCGAACTTATAGCATTATATGCATCGGCTCCGAATCATGTCTTGGGTCAATAGTTGGGTTTGCCCGGCTCCTATGTTTTGGTGCCTTATGTTCCGCTATATCGGCTAAGGTAGCACTAGGAGAACCACTGTGATTGTGCCCCAGTTGAGCTGGTTCGAGCACCTCAGTGGAGAAAGCTAAAACTGACTGTCATGATGAAGCGAGAGCTGGTCGCTGTTCGAGAGGTTTTTCGAGTCCCTAAAGACTGATGCCGCTTAGAGCGAGGAGCCGGCTCTATCTGGCCAAGGCATGGATAGCGCCCCAAACTCGGTCTTCCGAATACCAGGGGCTTCGCCGAAATTTAAAATTATAGAATTCTATGGCTAAGTGAGAGTATTCACGCATTATAGTCCGATTGCCTTGTTCGTTGGGCTGAGCGCCTCCCTCGAAGGACCCAAACATGGGGAAAAGAGCGCTCAGGTTTATCCCCGAACACCCCAGCACTAGCGGCACGGGGGCAGAAGCCGACGACTTGCCATCTCTCAGAATTGATAAACAACCGCACAGAAGGTAATATTTTAAATTCCAACAGCATTGCTTAGCGCATATGAACAAGTTTTCAGCGCACAGGACAAAACGAGCAAGTTTCACTTAAAAATTACATCCCTAGAACATTCATCCGCCACAAGGCAGGCACCCTTCAGAACATCCTTATAATAATTCTCGGGCTTGCGATGCTCTTTCCCCGGCGGTGGCCCGTCCTTCACAAGCTTCTCAGAATCCAGCTTGCCCCAGTGCACCACTGGTAGAAAAAGAGGCTTCCGTCCAGCCCCATTAGTCGCGAAACTGTAGGAACCGCGACTAATGAAGTCTTTAGTCGCGGTTCGGCAGACGAACCGCGACCAAAGGCCTGGGCCCAGGGCGCTCGGTGGCCAGCTGGTGCACGTGATGGGCTTTAGTCGCGGTTGGCCAGGCCAACCGCGACTAAAGGTGCCCAAAGGCCTTTAGTCGCGGTTGGCCAGGCCAACCGCGACTAAAGCTCCTCCCCTATATATACCAATTCAGCACGCTCACTTAGCCATTTGGTGCCACTTCTCTTCACAAGCTTCACAAGGGGGTGTAGGTTTGCTTTTGGTTCCTCTTATGCACACAAGGTGTTTGATGAAATGCCCCAAGAGGGTGAAACAAACATGATATGAAGTGTTGGAGCCACACTTGAGGTTCCTCATTTATTTTTTCCTCCTCGATCGCGGTTAGCAACTTGAACCTTTCATGCATGTGTGTCATTGATAAAATATGCATGTGTGTTGTTCATTGTTTAATTTCTATTGTTTATAGCTAGTTAGTTTAACAAATGCATGATGGTTAATTATATATTTTATATTATAATAATGCAGATGAATCGGCAATGGATGTACGGTAACCGACTCTCCCGCGAGTTCACTACGGGTTTGAAAGATTTCCTCGTAGTGGCTAATGCGAACAAGCAGAAGGGTTTTGTTATCTGTCCATGTGTTGAATGTAAGAATCAGAAGGGTTACTCTTCCTCAAGAGAAGTTCACCTGCACCTGCTTCGGCACGGTTTCATGCCAAGCTATAATTGTTGGACCAAGCATGGAGAAAGAGGGGTTATAATGGAAGAAGATGAAGAAGGGGATGATTTCATCGATGAAAGCTATCTTGCTCATTTCGGTGATACTTTCATGGAGGATGCTGAAGGTGAAGGGGAAGGTGAAGGGGAAGGTGAAGGTGAAGAAGAGGCACGTGATGAGACCGTTGATGATCTTGGTCGGACCATTGCTGATGCACGGAGACGCTGCGAAACTGAAAAGGAGAGGGAGAATTTGGATCGCATGTTAGAGGATCACAGAAAGTCGTTGTACCCCGGATGCGATGATGGTCTGAAAAAGCTGGGCTGCACACTGGATTTGCTGAAATGGAAGGCACAGGCAGGTGTAGCTGACTCGGCATTTGAAAACTTGCTGAAAATGTTGAAGAATATGTTTCCAAAGAATAACGAGTTGCCCGCCAGTACGTACGAAGCAAAGAAGGTTGTCTGCCCTCTAGGTTTAGAGGTTCTGAAGATACATGCATGCATCAACGACTGCATCCTCTACCGCGGTGAATACGAGAATTTGAATGAATGCCCGGTATGCACTGCATTGCGTTATAAGATCAGAGGCGATGACCCTGGTGACGATGTTGAGGGCGAGAAACCCAGGAAGAGGGTTCCCGCCAAGGTGATGTGGTATGCTCCTATAATACCACGGTTGAAACGTCTGTTCAGGAACAAAGAGCATGCCAAGTTGTTGCGATGGCACAAAGAGGACCGTAAGTCGGACGGGGAGTTGAGACACACCGCAGATGGAACGCAATGGAGAAAGATCGACAGAGAGTTCAAAGATTTTGCAGCTGACGCAAGGAACATAAGATTTGGTCTAAGTACAGATGGCATGAATCCTTTTGGCGAGCAGAGCTCCAGCCATAGCACCTGGCCCGTGACTCTATGCATCTACAACCTTCCTCCTTGGTTGTGCATGAAGCGGAAGTTCATTATGATGCCAGTGCTCATCCAAGGTCCGAAGCAACCCGGCAACGACATCGATGTGTACCTAAGGCCATTAGTTGATGAACTTTTACAGCTGTGGGGCAGACCTGGTGTCCGTGTGTGGGATGAGCACAAAAAAGAGGAATTTAACCTACGAGCGTTGCTTTTCGTAACCATCAACGATTGGCCTGCTCTTAGTAACCTTTCGGGACTGTCAAATAAGGGATACAATGCATGCACGCACTGCTTACATGAGACTGAAAGTGTACATTTGCCAAATTGTAAGAAGAACGTGTACCTTGGGCATCGTCGATTTCTTCCGAAAATTCATCCAGTAAGAAAGAAAGGCAAGCATTACAACGGCAAGGCAGATCACCGGCCGAAGCCTGCGGAACGCACTGGTGCTGAGGTATTTGATATGGTCAAGGATTTGAAAGTCATCTTTGGAAAGGGTCCTGGCGGACAATCAGTTCCGAAGGGAGCTGACGGGCACGCAGCCATGTGGAAGAAGAAATCTATATTCTGGGAGCTAGAATATTGGAAAGTCCTAGAAGTCCGCTCTGCAATCGACGTGATGCACGTTACGAAGAATATTTGCGTGAACCTCCTAAGCTTCTTGGGCGTGTATGGGAAGACAAATGATACAAAGGAAGCACGGCAGGACCAGCAACGTTTGAAAGACCCTGATGACCGGCATCCGGAATGGTTTCAAGGTCGTGCCAGCTACGCTCTGACCAAAGAAGAGAAGGTCATCTTTTTTGAATGCCTGAGCAGTATGAAGGTCCCGTCTGGATTCTCGTCCAATATAAAGGGAATAATAAACATGGCGGAGAAAAAGTTCCAAAATCTGAAGTCTCACGACTGCCACGTGATTATGACGCAATTGCTTCCGATTGCTTTGAGGGGGCTCCTGCCGGAAAATGTTCGAGTAGCCATTGTGAAGCTATGTGCATTCCTCAATGCAATCTCTCAGAAGGTAATCAATCCAGAAGATCTACCACGGTTACAGAACGATGTGATCCAATGTCTTGTCAGTTTCGAGTTGGTGTTCCCGCCATCCTTCTTCAATATTATGACGCACCTCTTGGTTCACCTAGTCGAAGAGATTTTCATTCTCGGTCCTGTATTTCTACACAATATGTTCCCCTTCGAGAGGTTCATGGGAGTATTAAAGAAATATGTTCGTAACCGTGCTAGGCCAGAAGGAAGCATCGCCAAGGGCTATGGAAATGAGGAGGTAATTGAGTTTTGTGTTGACTTTGTTCCTGACCTTAAGCCGATTGGTCTTCCTCGATCGCGGCACGAGGGGAGACTAAGTGGAAAAGGCACGATCGGAAGGAAATCAACGATATGTATGGACGGCCATTCTCTGACTGAAGCACACCACACTGTACTGACCAATTCCAGCTTGGTGGCTCCGTACTTTGAGAAACACAAGAATATTTTACGCTCGGACAACCCGGGGAAGCCTGAATCCTGGATTAGGAAGGCCCACATGGAGACTTTCGGCAGTTGGTTGAGAAAACATTTAATGAATGACAATGATGTTGTAGATCAGCTGTACATGTTGGCCAAGACACCATCTTCGACTATAACGACTTTCCAAGGGTACGAGATAAATGGGAATACATTTTACACGATCGCCCAAGATAAAAAGAGCACCAACCAAAACAGTGGTGTCCGCTTTGATGCAGCAACCGAGAATGGGCAAAAGGTCACATATTATGGTTACATAGAGGAGATATGGGAACTTGACTATGGACCCTCCTTTAAGGTCCCTTTGTTCCGGTGCAAATGGTTCAAGCTAACAGGAGGTGGGGTAAAGGTGGACCAGCAATACGGAATGACAATGGTGGATTTCAACAATCTTGGTTACCTTGACGAACCATTCGTCCTAGCGAAAGATGTCGCTCAGGTTTTCTATGTGAAGGACATGAGTAGCAAACCGAGGAAACGGAAAGATAAGAAAACGATCAGTACATCATGCGATGATCCAAAGCGCCACATTGTTCTTTCAGGGAAAAGAAACATCGTGGGAGTGGAGGACAAGACAGACATGTCAGAAGATTATAATATGTTTGCTGAAATTCCGCCCTTCAAAGTGAACACCGACCCAAGCATTAAGTTAAATGATGAGGATGCTCCATGGATACGGCACAATCGTAAGCAAGCAGGGACACAAGGGAAGAAATGATGTGTAATAATTTATTGTACCAAACTTTGTTGAATGGATCATGTGAATTATATTACCCGTGATGTGTTTGGTGTCCATTTTCGAATGATTCGAGATACCAATGATGATACATGAAATTTGGAGTGATTTAGTCATACTCCTGCCTAGGCGTATAATATGCATACTCGTAGTCTTCATAGCCGCCGCCGTTGTACTGGTAGTCGTCGCCTTCTAAGTTGCCGCCGTCGTCGTCGCTGCTGTCATCGCTATCGTCGGGCGGCGCTCGTGGCTCGAACTGAGGGTAGCGCAGGCGGGGGATATCGCCGGCCGTGATGTAGTCCATGACGCTCTGCAGAGTCCGGCCGTACCACCATAGCCGACGGCCGGCCTCTGGTATATTTTTTGAATTGAATTAGTTTTATTTTTCTTAATTTTTTGATATATTATTTGTATTTTTAGAATTTTGAATTGAATTAGTTTTATTTTTCTGAATTTTTTGATATAATATTTGTGTTTTTAACATATTGAATTGAATTAGTTCTATTTTTCTGAATTTTTTGATATATTATTTGTATTTTTAACATATTGAATTGAATTAGTTTTATTTTTCTTAATTTTTTGATATATTATTTGTATTTTTAAGATTTTGAATTGAATTAGTTTTATTTTTCTGAATTTTTTGATATATTATTTGTATTTTTAACATTTTGAATTGAATTAGTTTTATTTTTCTTAATTTTTTGATATATTATTTGTATTTTTAGAATTTTGAATTGAATTAGTTTTATTTTTCTGAATTTTTTGATATAATATTTGTGTTTTTAACATATTGAATTGAATTAGTTTTATTTTTCTGAATTTTTTGATATATTATTTGTATTTTTAAGATTTTGAAAAAGAAAAAGTATTTTGAAAAATACCTTTAGTCGCGGTTGGCCTGCCCAACCGCGACTAAAGGTCGTTGCGCGCGGGAACGCAAATACCCGCCAAAAACCCCTTTAGTCGCGGTTGGTCTGGCCAACCGCGACTAAAGGTTACCCTTTAGTCGCGGGTCGCCTCCCCAACCGCGACTAAAGGTTACCTTTAGTCGCGGGTCGCCTCCCCAACCGCGACTAAAGGGGGGGGCTATAAATACAAGGGCCCGAACCCTTTCTCGTCTTCTCCGATTCAACACCGCGCCGAAGGCCCGCCGCCGTCGCCCTCGCCCTCGACGCCGCCCGCCGTCGCCCTCGCCCTCGACGCCGCCCGCCGTCGCCCTCGCCCTCGACGCCGCCCGCCGTCGCCCGCCGCCCCCTCTCGCCCACGTACGGCGCCCGCCGCCCCCTCTCGCCCTCGTACGCCGCCCGCCGGCCTCCCTCGCCCACCGCGCCGCCTCTCGCCCGCCCTCAACGCCGCCGGCCGGCCTCGCTGCCGCGCGCGCACGCGCGCGCCTCTCTACAGAGAGCGAGATCGTGGAGAGAGAGAGAGAATTTTTTTCTTTTTTTTCTTTTTTTTGTTCTTTTTAATTTTAACTAGTTAATTAGTTTAACAAAAACGGTAAAATAACTTAAAACTTGATAATTAACAAAAAAACCGTAAAATTTGATAATTAACAAAAAAACGTATATACGGAGAGGGGGCGGCGAGGGGGGCGGCGATGCGCGCGGTGTTTTTTTAGGGATCGAGAGGGGGCGGCGAGGGTTATACATGTGTGTTGTCCTCGCCTCCCTCTCCGTGACGCCGTCGTCTGCCGCCCCGTCTCGCGCTCTACCGCGACACCCTCTCCCACCCCTTCCTCGCCCCCTCCTTTTGCCACCGCCCTTTCGCCACCGCCACCGCCACCGCCCCCCTTCTTCACTTAATTAATTTGTTTTTACTACATGTTTTCAGGACTGACATAATGGCGGACGATAGAGCTGACCCGATTATGGACAACTATGATCCGGACGGTGAAGCACATATGTTCGGCATCATAAACGGCGATATTCTATATGTGCCGACCGGACAAGAAGAAGATGATATCTCTTCTTATCTGAACCTTGACGGTGAAGATGAAGGGCGCCGTCAGCAAGATGATGCCGAACAAACGTCGATAAACGACGATCTTCAAATGGAAGTAGCAACCACCTCCGGCGCCGAGGTATATATATACATTGAGCCTCTGGTGATACAAACTAACTGATTTGAATAAATATGTGTGTACTAACGCGCGCGACTCTCTTTCTTATTTTAGCCCTCGGCCGGATCGTCGAAACAATCGAGTACGTCGTCAAAGCGTGGCGCAACCAAGACGATGAAACAAGGAGAAACATGCACCATCGAGGTTGTCGACAGTGCAACCGGCAGGCCGCTGGAGCCCCGCAAGAACGCCACCAAGTTTGTCAACCAATGCGGAGCCATTGTTAGAGACAACGTCTCGATCACCGTCCAGGAGTGGAATAAGCCAAAGAAGGCACGAATTGCTGGTTTCACTTTTGTCGATAAGAGAACAAAAAAAGATTGCTTCAAGAAGCTTATGGAACATTTCGTTCTACCTCCGGAATACAACAAATTCGATGAGGAGGGTAACAAGATTGAGGAAAACAAGGAGAGGAGGAGGCTAGTCAAACAGTTCGCTCTTCATAAGATGGCCGACGCATTCCGGAAATTCAAGCAAAATCTAGCCCATGACTTTGTCAAGCAGAACAAGACTCCGGATTTCAAAGGACAATATGAGAAACTGAAACATGATTGGCCAGAATTTGTGAAGCAAAAGAAATCGGAGCAGTTCATTCAAATATCGAAAAAAATAAGGAAAATGCGGCTAAGAAGGAGTACAATCATATTATGGGGCCAGGAGGGTATCGCCTTTGGGAGCCTAGGTGGGAGAAGATGGAGAACGAGCTGAGGGCGCGAGGAATCCGTCCAGGTACGGAGGGATGGGACCCAAGGGCCAAAAGCTGGTGGTACGGGCATGGGGGAACGCTGAACCCGGAGACAGGGGAGTGTGTTTACCGGGGCAAAATAATTAAACCCACCCAAGCCCTTATTGACGCAATGAGGGATGCTCAAGAGGGGAAGATCAAGTTCAACAGAGAGAACGACGCGCTGACAAAAGCCCTCGGGAATCCTGAACACGGAGGACGTGTACGAGGCATGGGGCACATTCCGTGGAAAATAGGGTTCCCCCAGAACGATGACCCGTACGGTTACAGAAGCCGGAAGAGAAAGATGGATCGGGAAGCAGATGTTGTGGCGCGGTTGGCATCGGAAATGGATGTGATGAAGAAAACCGTGAGTGTACTAGTAGCCGAAAGAGATGCAGCTCGGGCGCAGCATGAAGATCATCCAGCGGATCTCAGAAGCCAGCAGCGGAGAAGCAGTGTGGCTTCCACGGAGGCCCCATCGGCTGGTGCAGATGCACCGACGATCGAAATTACTGCACCGGAGCCTCTGGTGGTCGAAATTACTGCACCGGAGCCTCCTCGCTACCCCGTGGACGATATAAAGGAGATGAAAGAATGTCATCTGTATTATCCTATCGGGAACATGTCCATGAAGGTAGCCATCGGCAGTGCTTTACCATGTTTACCTGGAGCACTCCACCACAACAACCCCATTCAAGATGGCTATGCTCGTGTCACGGTGGAGGACATAGTCCAAGGGTTTGAGGACCTGGAGATTGACATTGCTACACCTGAAGGGGAGAAAAGACTTGGAGATGTCAAGCGCCATTTCATTCTATGGCAAAAGAAGTTTATCAAGTTTCCAGGCGAGGCGCCAAGGACAACAAGTCCACCCCCCTACGGTGGTGGTGGTGGTGGCGGTTCACCTACACCTCCGTCACGTCAGCCGACGCCCCCCAGTCCACAACGTCCGGCGGGTGATCAGACGCCGCCCCCCAGTCCTCGTCCGGCGGGTGATCAGACGCCGCCCCCCAATCCACCTCCGGCAAAGAAGCAGAAGCAGTCCTGGATTATTAACCCGGACCCTTATGTACCTAAGACCACAAAGGTACCGGAGCCATCACTGAAGCCTCTCCCCACAAGGCCTTGGGAACGTAGTGCCGAGGAAACTGCCGCGGCCGCGGCTGCTGATCATGAGAAATGGAAGGCGGACTGCAAGAAGAAAAGAGAGCCCGAGCCCAAGCCAGTATTTTCTGATGAGCAAAAGAAGTGGGCTAAGTCATTTTTGAGCACACCGTCCCAAGCCGCGAAGAATCTGCCTGACGACTATGCACGTGAACTTCGTAGGCAGGCACTCATGTTGAAGGAGAAGAAAGAGCGGGCGGAGAACCAGGAGAACAAAGCCTTGGAGGAGGCCGAGAAAACGGAATTAGAAAGTAAAAAAAGCGGGAAACGAGTTGCCCAGCTCGGGGAACAAAGTAAACAATCGATTGCCCCGCTTATAGTGAAAGCCGCCGGTCCGGATGACCCCGATATCATAGCAGCTGCGGCAGCACATGGATTGACTGTAACGAGTGCCAGAGAACAAGCGGCCAACTTAGGTATTACTCTTCGTGAACTGTTAGGCCTTGATGAGGCGCCAGTGAAGGAGGTAGTAATTACATATGTGAAGAATGGGCCTCTCGTCGAGCCTGCGCAGGAAGAGGATCTACCTCCACAAATGAAAGGTCTGCTGAAATGGTACAAGGGTTACATAAAAAATAAAAACGCCAAAGAATATATTTATGCGGAAGTTAGATATGAGCATCACTTCAAACATTACTATGTACAAATTCATCTGAGTGAATTGTTCCAGCTTTTCAATCTGCGCGAGCTCGACAAATCTATCATCAGTTGCTACGTTCTGTAAGTGATTTATTTCTACCCCATCTCGTTCATATTGCCTGCACTATATATATGTCCTAACTATATTGTTGTGTCCGCTATTATACATGCAGAATGAAGATTAAGGAATGCAGAGTAAGGAACATCCATGATGTTGGGTTCATTGACCCACACATCGTTAATGGATATGTGTTGGAGCATCACCCCGCCGACATGGAGGCAGACCTGTGGCAGTTTCTTACAAAGCAGGAACTCAAAAGTGATATTCTATTTCCTTACCATTTTGGGTGAGTGTTTCTGTCTTGAGCACATTCTCTTTTGTTTACTCCATGCATGGTATGTGGCCGGCTAATCGATGAGTTATGCATGACGTACTGTGCATGTATCGTGTCCGCAGGTTCCACTGGATTCTGCTAGTAATTAAAGTTGACACCTCAGAATGTCTCGTCCACGACTCTCTGAATAAGGATCCAAAGCTTTGGGGCGGCATGAGAAGAATGCTGCAGAAGTAATTATTTTCATTCATTTGCGCTCTATATCGATCGGCCTATTTCGTTCATTTCCTAATATCAAGTAACTAATAACTCTCTTGTTCATTTAATTTTCTTTGCCTCGTAGGGTTTGGAGACGGTTCGTAGATACAAAGGTCGGTGAATTCAAAAAAGAGCTAGAATTCAAAAGGTCAAAGGCTAAGAATGGTGAGGATATTCAGCCAGCGGGGACCAATCTATGTGCATACTATGTCTGTGAGATGATCCGGAGATACACCTCTGAGCGGCGGGTTCCGAGTGATACCAATGCTCAGAGGAATAACCTCCGGATGATGCTTAGTCCAGAAGCTCGCTTCCGACCACTTCAAGAGGAACTAGCTGGATGGTTCAGGAGGGAAGTCCTCCATCCTAAAGGAGAACACCATTACGAGGACGTAGAACTTTATATGCATTAAATTATGTATGGAAACTTGTTCAAAATTGTATATGGTCATCCGATGATATTGAATATATATTGTATATTCCTCTTGAATTCTTTTTGGTTCTAATTTCAAATTTGTTTGAAATTGTACATTCATATGCATGTATGTAGTACCGTAGAATATGTGAAACTCCTTCAAAATTAAAATAAAGCACAAAAGAAATAAAACAATACAAATTAAACAGAAAACAGGTTTAGGGGGGGGGCTAAAACCCTAAACCTGCGGCGGCCTTTAGTCGCGGTTGGCCAGAAGAACCGCGACTAAAGGTCCTCCGCCCCGACGGCCGCCTGGCGCCCACGTGGACGGGCCTTTAGTCGCGGTTCTTAAGCAACCGCGACTAAAGGGGGGGGCCTTTAGTCGCGCCTGTTTGGTCGCGGTTGCGCAACCGCGACTAATGGCAGTTGCGAACCGCGACCAAAGGCCCTTTTTCCACCAGTGCACCTTAGCACGGGCAAGGGCCCTACGGGCACCTTCAATGCAGACGGAGCGATTGATGACTTCGAGCCTTGGACATGCCTTCACCAGCCGCTGCACCAGCCCGAATTAGCTCCCAGGCAGAGCCCCTCCAGGCCACAGCCGAACTATGAGGCCCTTCATGGCCTGTTCGGCCGCCTTGTGGAGCTCGACCAGTTGCTTCAGCTGGTTTCTCAGGAGGCACGGGGTGTCCGGCCTCAGCATACTGAGACCAGAACACCTTCTCTGTCGAGATGCCCTCCTCGGCTCGATAGAATGCGGCGGCATCGGACACACTCCGGGGAAGATCTGCGAACGCTCCTGGAGAGCTCTGGATTCGGGTAAGTAACAAGTAACTCAAGTTTATGTGTTTGCTTTGCATAAAGAATGCCTTACCCGCCGCTATCTTCTTCACCTCATCCAACTCCTGGAGGGTCTTCTGGGATTCGGCCTTGGCAGACTTGACATTTTCAATAGCCACCGTGAGCTCGGACGCTTGCGTCTTTGAGTCAAGCTCCAAACTCTCATGTTTTTCTATGAGAGTCTGGAGCTCTTGCCGTACCTTGCCAATCTTGGCCTCATACTTCTCCCGCTCGGTGCGCTCCGTGGCCGCCCTCTTCTCGGCCTCGACCAGCGCTTGATTAACGGTCGCCACCTCAGACGTGGCCCCTACAATAGCCACGATAATCCTGTCATTTTTTTGCAATTGCACCTTTTTATATATATTTAAACAAGGTATTTCTTACCTTCATTGTCCTCGAGCTGCTTCTTGGCACGCCCGAGCTCTTGCTCGGACCGCTCGAGGTTCTGCTTTAGCGTGTCCACTTCCGCAGTCAGTGCGGCGGATGCAAGCAGAGAAGCCTGCATACGCATATTGACTCCTTTTTGTTAGACTCCTTTGAATTTTATTTGATCCTCTATTCGGCTTTTCTTCCTGAATGCCAAACAGAGCATCAGGGGCTACTGTCTATGCGGTAATATTATTTACACATTCTTTACTTGCCTCAAAGCCTGTTAAAAGGCTAGTACAAACTTCAGTCAGTCCGCTCTTGGCGGACTGAACCTTCTGGACCACCGCACTCATAATGGTGCGGTGCTCCTCGTCGATGGAGGCGCCTTGGAGCGCCTCCAACAGATTGTCCGGCGCCTCCGGTTGGACGGGGGTCACCGACACGGTGGGCTTGCTCCTCTTGGAAGGAGGTCCCCCGCCGGACTCTGGAACCTTTGAAGGTTCTGGAGCGGTGTCCGGCCTAGAGCCGGACTTGGAGCCCTGGGGGGTTTCATCCCCTTTACTCCTGGAGTCCGGGAGGTCGCCTTGCGGCGCCTCCAGGACCACCTCCTCCCGGCTTGGAACCTGTTGGGACAACACTTCGGTGTCGTTCGTAGGGCGGGGGGAGGAAGCCGTCGGAAGCGAGTTCACATCCGACGAGTCCAGTGAGCCGCTCGACGACGCGTTGAGCCGGTCTTTGGGTGGGCTGCATAAACATATTCGACATAAGGGAAAGCTGTGCAATAAACGAATACTATGAATTACTCTGGTATCCGGATACTTACGATTTTGCCAGGGGCTTGGCCCTGGGTGGCCACTCCTCTCCGCCGTCATTGGCGTCGGTGGAATAGTCCGGAGGAAGGGTTTTCCCCTTCTTGGACCCTCAGGCCTCCCCAGAAAGGGCGGCCTTCCTTTTCTTCTCTCCTCCCGCTGGAAGGGGGGAGGTCTCTTCTTCTTCCTCCTCGTCTTCACGGGAGGAATGCGCCTCGGAACCGTTGGATGATGGGTCCGACACCTCCTGGCGCCGAGCACTCTTTCGAGTCCCCGTGGCCTTTTTCGCGGCCTTCTTCTCTGGCACCACATAGGGTGCCGGAACCAGCAGCTTTGCCAAACGAGCGTCCGCTGGGCCTTCGGGCAAAGGAGTCGGACAGTTGATTTGTCCGGACGTCTCCGCCAATCCTGTCAAAGGCAAGGGAGTTTAGATCCTGCATGGAGTCAAACTATGAAAAACTGATACCCTGTAGAAGGTAAAAATAGCTTACCGAACGAGCGTGACGCTGCGTGCTGAATCCGTGATCCTCGGTTGCGGATGCGGGGGCCTCGGCGCCTTTGAAAAGCACCTTCCAGGCATCTTCGTACGTCGTGTCGAAGAGCCTCCTCAAAGTTCGGTGCCGCGCCGGGTCGAACTCCCACAGGTTGAAAGCCTGTTGTTGACACGGGAGGATCCGGCGGATGAGCATAACCTGGACGACGTTGACAAGCTTGAGCTGCTTGTCCACCAGGGTTTGGACGCATGTTTGGAGTCCGGTCAGCTCTCCTTTTTTACCCCATGACAGGGCCCGTCTCTTTCCAGGACGTGAGCCGCGTTGGGGGTCTGGATCGGAACTCGGGGGCTGTGACCCACTTAGGGTCGCGTGGCTCGGTGATGTAAAACCACCATGATTGCCACCCCTTCAGGGTCTCCACAAAGGAGCCCTCGAGCCATAATATGTTGGGCATCTTGCCCACCATGGCGCCTCCGCACTCCGCCTGGTTGCCGCGCACCACCTTCGGCTTGACGTTAAAAGTCTTGAGCCATAGGCCGAAATAGGGGCAGATGCGGAAGAAGGCCTCGCACACGACGATAAACGCCGAGGTGTTGAGGACAAAGTTCGGGGCCAGATCATGGAAATCTAGGCCATAGTAGAACATGAGCCCCCGGACAAATGGGTGGAGAGGGAAACCCAATCCGCGGAGGAAATGAGGGAGGAACACCACCCTCTCATGGGGCCTAGGGGTAGGGATGAGCTGCCCCCCTTCGGGAAGCCGGTGCGCAATGTCGTTGGACAAGTATCCGGCCTTCCTTAGTCTTTTGATGTGTCCCTCCGTAACGGAGGAGACCATCCACTTGCCTCCCGCTCCGGACATGGCTGGAGAAGGTTGAGGTGGGAAGTGCGGATTTGGGCGCTGGAGCTCGAGCGCGCGAAAATGGATAGGCAAAGGAGGAAGAATGCATAGGTGAAAAGGTGGATCCTTATCCCCTTATATGGGTGGACGCGGCTATGCGTCCCCACCAGCCTGGTAAAACTCGCTTATCTCCCAAGCGTCTTAATCAATGGCGCGGTTGGGTTACCCACGCCCGTATTAATGAGAATCCCAGAATAAGGGGACACGATCTTTGCTTTAACAAGACGTGCCAAGGAAGCTGCCTCGCATAACACGCTGAGATGGGACAGTAAAACGGTTCAAATAAAAGCTTGGCCGTGGTGTGATGTCACACTACGGAATACATCAGCAGATTAGATTTGCGTAAATATTATTCTCTCTATGGCAATATGTGGAAACTTATTTTGCAGAGCCGGACACTATCTTTGTGTTCAAAATCTTCTATGAAGTACTTGGAGGAGGAACCCGCCTTGCAATGCCGAAGACAATATGTGCGCCAGACTCGTCGTCATTGAAGCCTGGTTCAGGGGCTACTGAGGGACTCCTGGATTAGGGGGTGTCCGGATGACCGGACTATACCTTCAGACGGACTCCTGGACTATGAAGATACAAGATTGAAGACTTCGTCCCGTGTCCGGAAGGGACTTTCCTTGGCGTGGAAGGCGACCTTGGTGATACGGATATGTAGATCTCCTACCATTGTAACCGACTCTATGCAACCCTAACCCTATCCGGTGTCTATATAAACCGGAGGGTTTTAGTCCGTAGGACAACACAATCATACCATAGGCTAGCTTCTAGGGTTTAGCCTCTCTGATCTCGTGGTAGATCTACTCTTGTACTACCCATATCATCAATATTAATCAAGCAGGACGTAGGGTTTTACCTCCATCGAGAGGGCCCGAACCTGGGTAAAACTTCGTGTCCCTTGCCTCCTGTTACCATCCGGCCTAGACGCACAGTTCGGGACCCCCTACCCAAGATCCGCCGGTTTTGACACCGACAACGAGCAATGGACCAAAGCTGGGGACGAGCCAACTCTTCGACGAAGATTGCGCCCGGGCACCGAGAAGAAGGGTTGAAGGCATGCACAAGCCGCTCACCGACGGGCCGACGCCGAAGAGATCCAGCCGCCGCCGTGAGACGAACCCGACCACCGCCAAGGGCCACCACCACGCCGTGGCAGCCCCATCCACGCCGAGCACAGCCCGCGGCACCTGCCATCGCCGGATCGGCCGGGGGCCGGCAGGCCCGCCACCACCATGGAGCGCTGCAGCAAGGGGCGGTCACCGGAGCCGGCCACCACCTGCAGGAGCCGGAGCCTCGCCACCATATAGGCCCAGGCCACCCGCGCCGCAGCTTCGTCAGATCTGAGCCACGCCCAAAGCCGCCGCCACCGGGAGCAGAGAACGCCCCAGCCCGCACCAGCCACTCCATGCCGCCGCCGCGCCACCGCCCAGCCCCGATGGCCCGCGCCATCCAGCGCCGTGCGGGGGGAGGAAGAGGCCCCGCTGCCACCCGAGCTGGCCGGGCTTTGCCCGCCAGCACGCGGGGGCAGCGGCGAGGGGAGGGAGGAACAAGGAGGAGGGCCGAGCCCGCGTGCTAGGGTTTCCCCCCCGGCGGGAGCGGCCAGGAGGGGAGGGGAGTCTATCCACTCACCTGTAGCTTCCATTAGCTGTTTGGGAAGAAAAGGTTAGCAAAAGCAATACTATCATCAAAATTATTGTCACATGCAGTTCTCCTGCATTGTTCGAAAAAAATACTATCATCAAAATTCTTTTCTCATGAGCAAATGGGGCTTTTTTGCAGCTAAGATTCAGCAGTGCTAGCAGCTCAACGCCAAGTACTGCAAATTATATTATATTGGTCCATAAATAAATTATTGGTCTGATTTGTAGAGGTGACAAATCATACTTCCATAGATGAAAGTAGCAGAATATACTAATTACCAGATGGCGTAGCAGTGGAGAGAAAAAAACAAGAATGATGTATGCACTAAACAAGATCTCATGGTCATAATTCACACATGTCAAATTAGATGTAAAGGCTGCAAAGCTTAGTCCGGATGCCTTAAATCTTAACCACATTTTGCTACTGCTAATTTCCAGAAGTGAGCTCTGACAGCTTTTTACAATAAATTAGTCAAGATAAGTTCCTAACACTACAAGAAAAAAATGTAAGCCGTGTGCCTAATACATTCGGCTTATGCCGATTTGCACTCGGCTTATATATAAACCGAGTAAAACTCCCGGTTTATAGGACACGGCTTACAGGGGACCGGCTTACCAGGTATAAGCCGGGTGCCGTGCTAAAAAAACTCAGTTTATATATAAACCGAGTGTTTGCGCGAGGCACACGGTTTAATAAAGTAACATAACGGTAGTCATGTGCTAACGGCCATGTGTCGGCATCGGGCCGCACAACAGACAATTTATATATATTATATATAAGCCGAGTGCCTCCTTCTCGGCTTATATTTGGCAGGCCGCCACTTGTAATGCCTATAAGCCGGGTGTCTGGCACCTGTTACACACGGCTTATACCTTATAAGCCGAGTGCCAAATCTGAGGTATTGTGGTTTGCAGTTATTCAAAGGGAAGTGTTTGTGGCTGGGGTGCCGGCCGAACCGTTGCGTCGGTCGCGCTCTGTGCGTTGGATCTCTTTTGATCCAAGGACGTTGTCTGCGCCACGTGTTACCACAGACCCATGTTTTTTAACGCGCACGGGTTATCCCTTCCCTAGTTTTTTGCTGCAACCGCACGGGGGCGTCATTTCGGTGCGAGGAGGCAGGGCGACCTGCGGGCGACGGGCTTGTTGGCGCCTGGAGATCAGGAGCGGCGGCGGCGGCCCAGGGCGGATCTCGATTCTCCGACGATCTATGGCTTCCCCGGATGGTAACTCTCCCCTCTTGCTCTCCCTTTCGTTGTTGTCTCCCCCTCCCCCGTTGGCTTTAGGGTTAGGGCGGGTTATGGTGCGAGCGAGTTGTTTGTGTTCCCGCGGGCCGGCGCCGGCGCCGGCGCGGACGGGGACGGGGTGGTGTTCCCGCGAGTTGAGGGAGGGGGCGGGGTGGTGTTCCCGTGGGCAGAGGGAGGGGCGGGTGGTGTTCCCGCGGGCAGATGGAGGAGGCGGGGTGGTGGATTTGAATCTTGTGTTCACTAGGGATTTGGGATGGGATTGGGATTAGGATTTGGGAGGATTTGGGATTTTGTTCATCCACGAACTATTGGATACAGGGAATTGGTATTGCTATGTTTAAATGGTCACTGGACACTTCCGAGGGGAATTTGTGAGGAACATTTTGTTTTAGATGATACAGTAGAACAGAGTAAACTTCATATCACCATGTGAAGATGCATGCACACTGCTGTGTTTGTGTTTTTGTGTTGTATATACGGCCGAAACCAACTTTGTACTTTTGCAAATGTACGTGCACTTTTTCTAAGATCATCATCTGCAAGCATGTAGGAGTACTAGAGTTTACCAGCAAATGTACTAGATCAATATGTATTACGAACCTTTTTTTTGCGTATGATGAACCAAGTTTGAACTCCGCAACCCAATACCCCTGCTTCTGAATCGAGGATCATTTCAGATTTGATTGCTGAAACTAGAACAAACAGAAATGAATTCATCTCTGAACATGAATCTTATGCGGCGGATTTACCAGTAGCTTACACGGAGTGACGGAGTTATGACCGGCCTCGCGCCGAACGCGTGTTCGCAGCAGCAGAGTTACACGAAACATGTGAACTCTTATTTATGTATCTCAAGCTCCAGCGCTGAATAGAATGACGCTGAAAATTAACTTGTTTGAGATCCTGAAGGAATCACACACCACATAGAGGCATCCTTGTTTGCCATGTAAATTTGTAAATAGGTTTCTTGGTGCTACAAAATCTCCTAGGTTTTATTCTATAGCAGACATACTTGTATAAATGCTAATTTTAGAGTGCAATGTTTTATTCTGTACATTTTTTATGTGTGCTTGTATGTTTCATAGGTTTTACAGATTTTTTAGGTGTTCTTGTATGTTTTTTCCTAGCTACTGATGATGCAGTTTTAGGGTTTTATTGACTTGTTTTTTTTCCTTTTTGTAGATGTCGCAGGCACCGCTGGTGAGAATGAAGGGAGTAAGAAGGTTAAGAAGAAGATCAAGAAGAAAGGCAATCTATGTGGCTTTAAGTCAAGGTTTAACTCAAAAAGGCTGGCTGAGATTGGGAAGCAAGTAACACCAGAAAAACAGAGAATCATAAGGGAGGGACCGTTTGGAGACTTGTTGGACATCCGGTCTTTCAAGGTGCCCCATGAGGTCATTGAGTTTGTTGTGATGAACACGAATCACATACTCTCTGAGTTCAAACACAAGAACAAGTCCATCACCTTCAGCAAGCTCATGGTGAAAAGGATTTTCAACGTGCCATCCGGTGATAGACCGGTGAAGCTTCTTAAGAAGAGCGATGAACATGATCTTCGCAGCATCTACAAGGAGGGGAACAGGGCTCCAATCGCCCATGTTATCAAGTTGCTCACTAGTTGCAGCGATGAGGACGTGGTTATGATAAATAGGACTTGGACACTCCTTGCGTTGGCAACAGTTTTGTGCCCAGGCACTGGCAATATGGTGAATCTTGAGTATCTAGCTTCCTTGGAAGATATGTCTTTGGTGCATGAATTCGCTTGGGATGAGCACTTGTTGGCACGAGTGATGGAGGAGGTTGGAGTCTTTCAAGAGAAGAAGAGGATGCAAGCAAATACAGAAAAAGCAGCGGAGTTTCAGATCGCTTCATGCCTTCCCATGTTAGCGGTATGCAACGCAACATTATGAAAGACATGCATTTTTTTCTTTGCTGCATGAAACCTTATATACATTTCTATAGCTCGCATTTATGTTTTTGTTGGCTAATGTCCTTTTCCATTCTATGCAGATCATATACATGGATCATATTGATATTCTGGCCGGCCTCCCAAATGAGCATGCCATTGCTTATTCCGTGCCGAGGATACATTTTGTTTGTCAAAAGGATTTTGATTGGTTGGATAAAGTTGACAAGAACAAGCTCACTCTTGTCCAACCTTTCTACGGGAAACACACCCAAGTAATTTTGCTACATCCCGCCTATGTATTTTCCTTTGCCAATGGAGTATTAAGACCCCCCCCCCTGTTTTTTGCTCACTGAATTTGCATGTAGCAATCTTTGCTTTTCCATTTAGGTTATGGCAGCCTTCTTATTTCCGCCACTCATGTTTTGTTTTCCTAGATACGGAGTTTGTGCAACACCCCCTATGCAGCACAACTCGCGGGACAGGAAGTTGGTGCTGAAGCAGCCAGTGGGCAGGGAGTTGGTGCTGAAGCACCTAGTGGCCAAGGAACTAGTGGCCAAGGAAGCCAAATTCAAGGTGCTGAAATTCAAGCAAAGGACTCTCAATCAAACGAGGCTCAACAAAATGTTGAAGCTGAACCACACCTATCATCCTCGCTCAACGATTGGCTGCAGCAATCATTCCCTAGCATGCAAGATCTAAGGGTACTTTTCCCCCATCTACACTATTTTTTTCTTTGTATTCATTTCTTGTTTGCCTTTGGCTTTGCATTATTTACTATACCCAGTTGCAAGTGTATATTTTGTTTGCTGCATCCCTCATTCTGATGTGCTACAACCATGTTCTGTTTTTGCTTCATATGTGGTTTAAGTTCATACCTACTAGGCTTTTTTTCTGCATCCATATGACTAGTGTGCTACAACTACATTCTGTTTTTGCTTCAAAGATATCATAATTTTGCTACATCCATATCAATAATTTGCTACCTAGAGGTATAGACCATTTGTTTTTTATGCTTCATCCATGACAGTAAATTGCTACAATCACACTGTTTATTTGATATATAGTGACACAGTAGCACACCTACTTGTTTCTTGCTTCATCCATACCTCTAATGTGCTACACCCACATTTGTGTTTTTTTACATCCATACTTCTCAAAATCTGGATATACTTGTCACTAAAAATGTTGGCGACTTGCCTTCTTGTAGGTACCAACTCAGTTTCAAATGCTCTACGACAAGCACAAGGGTATTTTTGCAGCAGAGGTGGATGGTGTAGTAGGCAAGTTTGGCAGTGTTTAAAGGAATTGCAGTGCAACCGGATGGCTCCTCTCCTTCGTGATGTTGGAGACGCCATCACAGCTACCAATGAACCCAACTTTTCCTTTGAAGCACCTATCATGGACGAATGTCGCGGAAAAGAGAATGATGCTAAAGCTGCAAATGCCGACATTGGTGCTCAAGCTCAAGCTCAAGGTACAACACCTAGCATCAACAAGGATGAAGTCACCGGATTGAACCTAGAAGTTGCAATAGAGGCTGTGGAAACTTGTGAGCAACAAAGAGTGAGTTTCGAGATGGAAGGCAACGCCTCACCTCACAGCCCCCCACTCTTCTATGATGCACCCAGGAGTGCGACAACCGGCATTTGGGACGACGAGCCATCCTGTGAGTTGTTCCCAAAGGGCTCCGAAGACTATGAGATGATGCATTTCACGGATGAGCCTATAATTAAGAAGAGCACGGTCAGCCCCATCTATGCAAACATCCCCGTGTTTCCTGTTGTTCAGACGATGATGACAGCCCAAGTATGCTTCCTTCATCTTGCATCATTTCTTTTTGTTTTTCTCCATATCATTTTTTCACATTTGTGTGATTCCAGCAAATTCTTGTTGTACAATCTCTTGCAAACTCATCCATTTGTATTTTTTTGCTACAGCTCTTAAGATGGTCGCTACAGAAGAGCATTTTGCTGATGCAAGCAGTGGCCCTAGCACACATGACAAGAACACTAGGAAGAAGAGGATGGCCAAAGTTCCAGCCATAAAAAATACCAAGGCAAAGAAGCAAAAGGTCGACAAGGCTGCAGAAATGTATGAGAGGTTTGTAAAATATGGGAAACCATTGAGGAAATCACAACCCAATGAACAAGTGTGAGCTACCTAAGCCTTATCTGTTTTTGCTTTCTATTTTTTTATTTTTTTTGCTCGAAAGAAATGATTCATTTTGGTTGCATCTATGGTAACAGGACACCTTTCATCAAGCTAGGTGGATTTTACATTGGATACAAGAAATTCCTTGTATGCTTCAAGCCTCGTCGGGATATGAATGATGAGGTCATGTCACTATGTATCGAGATGAACAACATTGCATCCCGTGCAGCAAAAGAACCGGAGCTGAAGAAATACATTTTCTCAGTCCACGCGGGGGTAAGTTCTTGTAAAAACAAGCAATGCTTCATTCTTTTCTTTCTTTTCACATTTTCGTTGCAACACACACTAACCATTTTGTTGTATCTTTCAAGTAGATCCTACTAAAATAAGACCCATCAACTTTCCAACCAGCAAAACTCATGGCTGAGCTTGAAAGGGTTATGAAAGTGTTCAAGGTTCAAAAGTTTGACCTCGTAAGTTTCACGAAGCTTTCTTTTGTTCCACACCACAAATAACTTCCAAATATGATCCAATGATGTGACGCGGCTGTAACATTTTTTACATGTTCTGAGTACCTTTTCGCCTTTCTTTTATTTTTTGCAGCACTTTTTCACAATTGTTCATGATCGCCATTGGATAGTTGTTTGCGCAAACTTGCTTCACAAGCAGTGGAATGTATTTGACTCAATCCATTCAAAAGGAAAACAATCTCCTTTGAAGAAGCAGGCCAATAACTTGGTATGCTCATGCTCTCTAATTTTTTCTGTTTAGCCTTCAGATTCATCTACATAAATGCCCTATTGTCATCTTTACACACCTCATTTTATTTTTGAAACTTTTGTGTGTGTTTTCAGTGCTAGATCACAAACTTTGCAACCCTCGCACAAGAGTGCAGCGAATTCAATGTCAATGTTGGATCCTTCGCCTGTGTTGACCTAGAGGATTACCCAAAGTAAGATACCCTGTGAGTTTTCTTTTTGAATTTTGCTTCAATCATGTGTTCCATTTCAACATTTTGTTTTTTCAACTACGCATGGGAAGTATGATGGAGAACTTTTTTTATCTCACAGATGTGATTGTGGTTTTTTTGGGCTCAAGTATGTGGAGAACTATGATGGGAAGTCAATGAGAGAGTTCAAGCAGGTACACATTTTTAATTTTTTGTCTTGTCATTTTGTTACAATCTACTTTCTTTGTTTTCAATACTCATGCAACAGAAGAATACCATGTTTTGTTGTTGCTTCATATGTGGTTCAAGTTTGTACCTACTAGGCTTTTTTAGCTACATCCATATGTCTAGTGTGCTACAACTACATTCTGCTTTTGCTTCATCCATATCATAATTTTGCTACATCCATAACAATTTTTTGCGGTGGATGGATGTGAACTTTTTGCATTCATCACTCATGCAACTCAAGAATAACGAGTATCATACTTGCTTACTTTTTGTATTCATTTTTTATAGGAAGACATGGCGCGATACCGCATCGATGTGGCATACAACCTTTTCAGCCACCCAATGAACAACACCCCAAAGGAGCGGGCGTTCAACGATGAGTTGGCGGCTTGATTTTCTGGAAGGTTCAAGACGAACAAGCTTGTTTCTTCGTTAGGTCTAGATCATGTCCGAGGTGGTAGCGTTCTGATAGGATTAGAGTACTGCGCGTTCGTATGTAAACTGTTGATACCTCCAGTAAACATGTGTCCTTTTGGTATGTAAACCGATGATAACTTTATATTTGGATGATGCACTTATGTTTTTAATGGATGCGTTCTTCTGTTTGCCAACATGATCATGCGTTGACAATTGTTTTTTGTTTCACTGGTTCTAAAATATGAAAATATTTCAAACTTCATCCATTGAAGTTTCAAGGGAATCTCTGTGCATTTTCCCCCTCAAAACATATTTTCTGAAAAATAATATGTGAATGCTATTTTTTTGTCACACACTTAAATTGCTGCAAGCTCACAGGAAATAGCTACAACCTTCTGTTAGATTTGTTCCAGAGCCAAAATATACTTTTTTACCTGCAAATTAGCTACATCCCTATAATATTTTTGCTGGAAGCATAATATAAATATGCTTCCTTTTCCAACTTTTGCTGTATAGCTAAATCAACACTTTAAATCATTCAAGGCTTTTTCCTTTTCAAACTTGTTATTTTGCTTCAACCATGTTTTAAAAAGCTTCAACCATGTTTGCAAAAAGCTTCAACCATGTTTCCTAAAATCTGCAACCATATTTTGAAAAAGTTTCAACCATACTTTGAAAAAGTTACAACCAAGTTTTCAAAAGCTTCAACCATGTTTCCTAAAAGTTGCAACCTTGTTTACAGAAGCTTCAACCATGTTTTTAAAAAGCTGCAACCATGCTTTTCAGAAATCTTCTAAACATGTTTTCTTAAAGCTTCAAACATGTTTCCTAAAAGCTTCAACCATATTTTCAAAAAGATTCAACCATGTTTTTTAAAATCAACCATGCTTTTCAAAAGCTTAAAACATGTTGTTTTTAAGCATGGATCAAGCTGTGGTTACAACAACCATTGAGTACTATTTTAAAAAAAATAAGAAAAAACCCACATTCTGCTTTTTTAAAAAAAATCTACAAATTTTGGCACCATCATACTACAAAAAGTAAGCTCTCACAAACATATAACAATAAGAATTTTTTTAAAAACAACTCTTGTAAAAAGCAACATTCTGCTTTTTTCAAACCACACATGTAGTAATATGTTGCAATCCCACAAAACAAACATTCATAGCTAGTCAACACAACTTATTATCATAAGTCATGGGGTGTTACAAGGCAATTCATCATTTTTTCCCTCACGAAAATATCCTAAAGTGTAAGGATTGTTTCGACACCCGGAGCTTTCGCGCTCGCACTCGCAGCAAGAAAAGCTGCAAGGAGTTGGCAATACTTCACGTTGTGATCTTCATCTTCACAATATTTGCATGGAGTCTTCTTTTCCCTTAGCTTTGGAGCTTTCTTCGTTTTCGCCGCGTCCTTCTGCTTTCTTCTTCATTTCATCTTCTCGAATCTTAATTAGTGGTTTCCTGCGCTTCTCTTTCTCCTTTAGCCTCCCCTTCTTTGCTGACTTTGGTGGGTTCCGCAGTCCTACTGGGGGTGGATCCCACTGACCTGTACTTGGACCCCCTGAGACTTGTTCATTTCCTGCATGACCTTGGCCTTCTTCGTCTCCTGCAAACCCATCAGTTGCTCTAGCTTTTATTGCAGCAACCCCAACACTGCCCTGATCAATTAACCTAGAGACAAAACTATAAGCTTCATCATTGAAGCAAGCATCAGAAGCGAGTTTCCCAAACTTCCGGCATAGAGAGTTAAACTTTAGGGTGTTTGTCGTGGGGACGCTGAAATGCATAGCTCTATGCCCATCGCCCGGTTCAGGCGCAAGGTCGGTTGCTCTCTTAGACCTTCTTGGAAGCATGTAAGTCGCAGGTATCTTTTGCACATTCAGGTGCACCATGACACGGATGATATGTGGGCAGATCAGCCCACACATCTCAAACATGTTGCAGGTGCACATGTATGCCTGATCTTTAGGAGCAACACGCACCGTGTACACTTTTGGGTTGACGCCATAATTTGCAACAAGGCGAAACCAGATGACATCCCCTTGCAGCTGATATTGCAGACCATAGCCTGTTGATTTAGCCAATAGTTTCTGAAACTTGGAAAATACCTCTCTGGTATAGAAATCTGCAGCTTGCTTTTCAATGTTGTAGCTGCAAACAAAAAAAGCTTCCAACATCAATAAGAATTGCTACATATGTTTCAAAGAAATGCTGCAACCACACTATGCTGGAAAACTAAAAAATGCTACATGACTTTGGACTTACTTGCCCCAGAGCGGAGGCCTCGTCGCTTCATTGATGAAGCCAGCATTGTCTTCACGATCAAGCATTAGCTCCTGGCAAAGCTCAAACTGCTGGACAAATGTCCAAACCGAGTCTCCGTGATGATTTAAAGTCTTGAAGTAGGAATTCAGGCCCTCGGACCGCCCGGTTGTTCCTGTGAATGGGAAGAACTTATTCCTAAAGTACACAGGAGCCCACATCTCCCTGCTGTCCCACATGTTCTTGAGGTGTTTCTTATCAGCCACACCAAATGACTCGACCATCTGCTTCCACCGTTCTTGAAACTCCTCAACGGTATCGGAATCATTGATGCAACCATAGAATGCTTCAGCAAAAGGCTCATCCTTACCCAACATCTTCCCTAGTTTCGTCCTTGCAACCCGGAAGACGTGCCACTTGCAACATCTGTGTGTTGAATGTGGAGATACCATTGAGATGGCTTTAGCCATCGCCTGGTCTTGATTAGTCATAATGTTCAACGGATGCTCGTTATTCATTGCCAACATCCATGGCTGGAAGATCCATTGCTGGAACAAAGCGCACCCCAAGCAAACAGTATGTGTGTGGTTGTTAATGCCAACAATCGCAGCAAAGGGCAAGTTGTAGCGATTGGTGCAGAATGTGGTGTCGAAAAACACACAATCTTTGTACTTTGGATACAAGGCCCTTGTTCTCCCATCAACCCAGAAAAGTGCCCTAACAGCTCCATCTTCTTCTAGCTTCGAGAAAAAGAAGTTGGGATTCTCCACTTGTCTTCTCTCAAAGTACTCGATTGTCAGCTCCAAATCACGCTCTGACAGGCCCCTTCGCAGCTTTGCTCTTGCATTTATCACATCAGTCTTCACATACGGCAAACTCCTAGGATCGCAACACCGTGCATCTCCAAGCAAGCCCATCATATTAGCCGTTGATATGTTGCGATAGTGCAGCGAAGTGATGTATTGCATGTCTGCATCAGGGATCTTTCTGTGAGAGCGGCAAAATCTCCGACGCCCCCTTTGCAACATCAGCTGGTGTGTGTGATCGGCCTCAAAAACTATCACAACCAAGCTACCGTCTTTGAGGCTAACACCCATACGAGCCTTGCAATCATATCGCTCCAACCGGTTTCTTCGCCTCTTGTCACTCACATCCATATAGATGCCAGCTTGTTTGCTTGGAGATTTTTTATTACTAGCATAGCTCATATCAACATCATCACTTTGATTTGTTGCAACCGCGTCAGAAATGCTTCCACCAACATTCTTCGAAGGATCTTTCCGTGAGTGTATGCACTCAAAAACTCTATAGATTAGGATGCGCTTCTGTTTCAAGCTATTTTTCCTACTATGCTTTGACGTCACAATGCGAGTTCCAAAGCCCATCTTCGAAGCATATTCATTGTAAACACACTGAGCTTTTTCAACATTGTCAAAAATCATTCAAACAAAAGGGACAACTGGCTATGATGATATATCTTCGTCTGGTTCATCAACAAGTGTTGCAGCATTTTCATTGGCATTGTCACCGGTCACACAGGCATTGCAATGGTTTGGAGCTGCACCATCCGTGTTCAGCCGCAAGGAATCGTCACTATCATGTCCCGGAGTATCATTCAGATCAATGCCATCATCTTCTTCTTCGTACGCAACATTTTGCATATCATCATTAAGGAAAATCGATGGCTCCACAACAACATTCTGCAACAAAATAAGCACCCAAGTCAGTTCTTTTTTGCTGCATGAAAAAACATGCAAAAAACGCGAACAAAAAAAGTGGATGCAGCATGTCAATCACAATTCCAAAACAACTCCTGCATGCAGCATTTTAGGATGTAGCATGTAACATCCAGCAAGTAGCACGTAGCAAGTGCAACACATACTTGTAACATTTTACTAGCAGACAGCAGGAAGATGCTAGCATTAATTGACAACATATCAGAAACATTACAAAAAATTAAACACAAGTATGTTGAGAACATCTCTTTTTAATCTCATGCTCATCAATTGAAATCAAAGGTTGCAACATTTTTTTGTGAACAAAAGGATCTAGGGTTGCAATTGGAAATCATACCAGATCAATTTCATCCCGGCCATACCATGCTGCATCTTGGAAGACCACACCAGGGTTGTAGTACCGTTGCAGCACCGGTCCACTACCACCAGGGCCTTGCCGCCTCAGGGGACTTCGGCCATGAACGGCAGCGAAGCTCAAGCCCAAATCCATGGAGGCAAGGAGGTCATTATGGATGTAAGACATGATTGAAGCAATTCCAAGGCCGCTTGATATATGGGGAAGCCCCTCCTCGACGTGATTCGGCCGTGGGAAACTTAAAACAGGCGGATCCGGCCGCTGCCGCCGCGGATCGGGGACGGGCAGACGCGGGGGATCCAGCTCCCCTGTTTTTCTCGTTGTGACTGTTTTGTACAACGGTTGTAACAAAACGTGTTTTTTTTGCTGCAACAGTTGGTTCGGTACACACTCGCACGCAGATCTTACGGTTCGCGCTAACCGCATCTGCCCTTATTTGTATACACACCCCAGGTATTCGAGTATTCAAATGTATATGTATACACCCCGCCTACAAACGCCCACATAGGAATCAATCGAGTGGATCGATTAGCTAGCTATATACATACTACTAGTGGTCTAGTACACGTGAGAGTAGATCGAGCGGCTCGATTAGCTAGATAGGGGCTAGCTTTGCTTGCTGGTGGATCGACGCGGCCGTGCTGGAGCACTCACCCGCCGGCGAGGAGGAGCACTGCATCGAGCTGAGCATGGACGGGTAGGTTCTGCTGCCGCGAGCTGCTGCTGCTTGCTCCGTTGACTGCTGCTCTTTGAGGAGGCTGCGGCACTTCGGCGTAGGCGGCGGCGGCGTGGAGTGGAGAAGGAGTGGACAGAGAGGAGAGAGATGTTCGGGAGAGGATGGGATATAATAAGGGAGAGAGGGGAGGGAGGAGAGAGGCCAACAGCCGTTCGATTTCAGAAGGAGCGCACGAGATATGCGGCTGAGTTCTTGCCATGTCACTGATCCGTGGCTCAAACGGCTCAGCCAATGAGAAAAAAGCACAGGAGCTACATTATGTGTGTTGTTTTACTAGTACGTTTTCATATTAATTAGGACCCATAATTGCATTATTTTCTCATACATTTTTATCACAGCCTCTAGGTATCATATAAAGACACGCTACCAAGTTTCAAGAATTTCGGAGTTCGTTTGCATTCTCTGGAATTAAAAAACCAACAAACTTTATGTTTGGGTCGAATATTGGTGCCCTTGTGTTTGGAATTCCTTTTTTTCTTGTATATGGTCTAAACATAGACTCAAGAACGCAAATATGAATTTTCAATCAAATTTTGCCAACTTTTTCACGCACTTGTAGTTCAATTTTGAATTATATCCGTTAAATGTCTATAAATGCACTTAATGACTTAAATATAGCAAACGGAACCCGAAAGATACCAAAATTTTACATGGATCAAGTAATGGTGTATATTCAGTGTATAAAAATTTCCAAGACCAACGGATGTAGCAACGGTCGCTTTGCCTTCATACCTTACTCGTTCCCTCTCGAAAACACGTTTCTTCCTCGGAGACGGTCTAGTTTTCAAGCAATGTACATCACAACTTTTACGAAATGTTCTCAAATTTATAACACAGCATTTAGGTGTCATATGAAGGCACCATGCCAATTTTCATGTTTTTCGAAGTTTGTTTGCATTTTTTGGGATTTATAAACCGAAAAACTACATGTTCGGGATCAAGTCTTGGCACTCTCATGTTTGGAGTTCCTTTCTTTTTATTGCATATGTCCTATACATACACTCAAGAACACAAATATGTTTTTTTTACCCAACGTTGCCAACTTTTTCACGCACTTGTAGTTCAAAACTGAATTATATCTGTTAAAGATATAGAAATGCTCTTAATGGCTTAAATATAGCAAACGGAGCCCGAAAGATTTCAAATTTTTACATGGATCACGTAATGGTGTATATTGAGTGTATAAAAAAACTCAAGGCCAACGGATGTAGCAACGGTCGCGTTGACTTCATACCTCGCTCGTTCCCTCTCGAAAACACGTTTCTTCCTTAGAGACGGTCTAGTTTTGAAGTGATTTGCATCACAGTTTTTACGAAATGTTCTCAAATTTGTACCACAGCATTTAGGTGTCATATGAAGACACCATGCCAATTTTCATGTTTTTCAAAGTTTGTTTTCATTTTTTGAAATTTATAAACCGAAAAACTACATGTTCAGGATTGAGTCTTAGCACCCTCATGTTTTGAGTTCCTTTCTTTTTATTGTATGTGGCCTAGACATAGACTCAAGAACACAAAAATGATTTTTTAACCCAACTTTGTCAACCTTTTCACACACTTGTAGTTCAAATTTGAATTATATCCGTTAAAGATATAGAAATGCATTTAATTGCTTAAATATAGCAAACGGAGCCCGAAAGATTCTAAATTTTTACATGGATCATGTAATGGTGTATATTGAGTGTAGAAAGAAAATCAAGGCCAACGGATGAAGGAACGGTCGCGTCGCCTTCACACCTCGCTTGTTCCATCTCAAAAACATGTTTCTTCCTCGGAGATGGTCTAGTTTCCAAGCAATGTACATCACAACTTTTACTAAACGTTCTCAAATTTTTACCACAATATTTAGGTGTCATATGAGGGCACCATGCCAATTTTCATGCTTTTCAGAGTTCATTTGCATTTTTTTGGAATTTATAAACCGAAAAACTAGATGTTCGAGATCGAGTCTTGGCACACTCATGTTTCGAGTTCCTTTCTTTTTATTGTATATGGCCTAGACATAGACTCAAGAACACAAATATGATTTTTTAACCCAACTTTGTCAACCTTTTCACACGCTTGTAGTTCAAATTTGAATTATATCCGTTAAAGATATAGAAATGCATTTAATGGCTTAAATATAGCAAACAAAGCCCGAAATATTCCAAATTTTTACATGGATCAAGTAATGGTGTATATTGAGTGTAGAAAAAAAAATTCAAGGCCAACGGTTGAAGGAACAGTTGTGTCGCCTTCACACCTTGCTCGCTCCATCTCAAAAACACGTTTCTTCTTCGGAGATGGTCTAGTTTCCAAGCGATATACATCACACCTTTTACGAAATGTTCTCAAATTTTCACCACGGTATTTAGGTGTCATGTAAGGGCACCATGCCAATTTTCATGCTTTTCAGGGTTCGTTTGCATTTTTCAAATTTTATAAAAAGAAAAAGTACATGTTCGGGGTCAAGTCTTGGCACCCTCATGTATGAAGTTCATTTATTTTTCTTGCATATGGCCTAAACATAGACTCAAGAACACAAGTATGATTTTTTTAACCTAACCTTGTCAACTTTTTCACACACTTGTAATTCAAATTTGAATTATATTCGCTAAAGATATAAAAATGTACTTAATATAAGCCGAGTGCTGTCACATGGCACACGGCTTATAGGCCATATAAGCCGAGTGTTGTCGTGGTGCACATGGCTTATAGGCCATATAAGCCGAGTGATGTCGCAGGGCACACAGCTTACAGGCTGTTCTGTGACGGTACCGTCAATCACCTCCGTTTTGGACACGTGACAACTCTCTTTGTCGTGTCTGCTCTATAAGCCGAGTGCTTTTTTGTGTAGATGCCGTGTACCTCATGTAAGCTGAGGGCTTTTCGGCACCACTCGGCTTATAGACTGCCATAAGCCGAGTCCTTTTTATTTGCCGGGTGTTTTTTCTAGTAGACTCGGCTTAGAGTGACATAAGCCGAGTACCCGAAAAAAAAAACTCAGCTTATACTATTTCACACGGCAAAACGTGATTTTCCTGTAGTGTAAGCTCCTGATATGACGAAACTAGCGTACATATACCAATAAAGAACAGTCGACGTGAATGTGCTAGTTTATGTACCATTTTAACTTTTGTAAGTCTGTAATAAGAAAATGTTTGTTACACCATAACACCAAATACTACTGTAGTAGCTCATATGAACACGGTGAGAGGCACTAGAAAAAGAAAATCTGGACATACCTAACGAAGCAAAAGCACCATAAATCAAGATCTATACTGAAACAATGATCATTGTGCCACAAGAAACACTTCATAAGTAATAATTTTGTATTCTAGTCTATGTATGCAGATAGTAGAGAAGACCTGATTGCTGAGAATAAATGGCAAGGCATGTCCATCTAACCTAGAACTGGCACATATGTTAGACATTATAGCTGCCAAGTATGCCTAGTCATCCAGCTGATGTTTTCCTCACCTTAATTTAACGCACAGCAAAATTACTTAAGCTAGCTTGCACAGTATTCACATTACATTGGAAGAAACCAAAAGACCATAGTTATCTCGGCAGCATAACTGACTTGCAGCAATCTATGCAATCAATCTGAATTCTGAAGCACTATCAACTAGCGATGACATGCGAGAACTGCACACAAACGTAAGCAGAATATGAATTGGTGATAAATACCACAATGTGCAGTCTCTCCGCATTGGGAAAGCATCTGAGGAAGGTGGGCACCCTCTTGACATCATTGCGAACTCCGAACCGCACATTCAGACTTAGAATCCTCACACTTGTGATAATGGCACTTGTGCTCGCATTTATCCCAGCCTGGACCCTGGAATTCGCCGAATCCAATAAGGAAGAGTACACATTTGAGTCATGGACATCCATCAGCTGGACACATATGCTAATTTAAGCAATGCAAAGACCAGACATGGGACGAGAGATGTACCATGATGATGGTGTTTTGGATCTCTAGGACGCGGCCTGGCTCCAAGTATCCAAATGCGTGCAGCTTGGGAGCATGGCCAATCCTAATTCGGTGCACAAGCCACCGCCGATCTTGTAAGTTCGGAACAGAATGAGCCTCTCGAGGTGTGGAGCCTTCACCACTGCGATGTTCTCCATAATCGACATACAGATTTGCACGCACCGGAGGCTCTGGCTGATGACGCGGAGCCGCGGCCCCTTCATGCATCCCTCGGTGTTGAGGATGTTGGAAAAATGAGCAAATTACTACGAGATTTAATCCGAACAAATAGAAGATAAATCATGACGGCAATAGCATAGGTTAAACTAATCATGCGAACTAGCATAGTAGATGAACGTGGCCAGAGGTGTGCGCCGGCGTGCGCACGACACCGATGAAGGTGGCGGCGGGGGATCCGGCGGCTCCACATAGCGTGGAGGGCTCGGCATCCAGGGCGGCGGCCCCGGGCGAAGAGCGCCGGGTGGCCCGGGCGGCGGGCCACTCCGGCCGGAGCTGGTGAGGCGCCTCCCTCGGTCTCGCGGGGGACGAGGAGGCGTCGGTCCACGGTCGCTGGTGTGCGGCCTCCCCTGCGCGGTTGCCGTCGCCAGATGCATCTCATCCTCTCCGCCCCGATCTGCTCCTTCCATCGCCGGATCCGGGTCCTCCCAGGCGTCGGCAGCGTGGATCTCGTCGAGGGGGTTGGTTCCGGGGGAAACCCCTGGCCGGCGCAGCCACATCGCAGGCGACGCCCTGGGCGCCGTGCCCCTCCCTGGAGACTGTGGTGAGGATCCTTCTCCCCCTCCTTCCGTTCCCTGCTAGGTGAAAGCCTAGGTCCGCTGATTCGGGCGGCGACGACACATCGGTGTCGTGTTCCTTCTTGGAGGCACAGTCCGGGGATCGCAGGGGCGGCGAGAGAGTCGGGTTGTGGGTGTGATGGTGGCGGGTGGCAGCTTGGCTCGGCGCTTCACTGCCTTTTCTTCGGTGGCTCATCGCTGTTGCCCTTGTTGCTGCGACTGTGGCCGACAGCTCTAGCCCTTCGGTGTGGCTTAACCGCGGACGACGATGGTGCTCGGAATGGTGTGCTCTGAGCTAGCAGGTCTGCTCCTAGTTCTTTCTTCATGCGCAGCTTGGGCGTCTTCCTCTGGGTTCTTGGGTGAACCGAGCTGCCGCTTGCCGGTGCGGCATCCTTCGAGCCAGGATGGGAGGGCAGGGGCCCTTTGCAGTGGCAGTTCCAGAGGAGTGTCAGTGCTGTCTTCGAGTTTGGCTACGATCACGAAGCTTGCGCGGTGGTGCATCATCTCAAGTCCGTAGCTTGTCCGGTTGGTGTAGGTCGTCCTGTAGGGTGTTGGCGGCAGCATGGCGTGATCTTGCTATCGCTGCTACCTTTGAGTCTGTTTCGCTTTTTGCTCCTTGTATCAGCCGCTTGTTTCTCTTCTTGCTTTCCTTGTAAGTTGGTGTTCTTGTATTCCTGGTCGGTTGATGGCTTCGTTAATTCAAAGCCGGGCTCTTCTTGAGCCTTCGTTCAAAAAAAAGCATAGTAGATGAACAAATCACATCTAGGACACATACTAAAAACACGAATTCTACCATAATCTCGAACAGGAAGGATAGAATCACATACGATGCAGCGGGAGCAGCACCGCCAGCGTCGACGTTGTCGCCCATGTCGTCGAGGATGAGGCTGCCGAGGTCGGGGAAGAAGTCGTCGTTCGCGAAGTCGTCGCTGCCAGTAGTCGCGTGAGAGCGCTCCCTAAAAACCTGATCGTCCCTCTCCCGTACAGGATCACGAGAGGCCGGGTTCCGAAGGCCTGCTGCCCCTTCTCCCAGTGCACACCGAAAGGAGGGATGGAGAAGACTTGCTTGGCGGCGAAATGATCTGGAACGGTGATGCGAAACCATACGAAGCAGCTGCGGCTAGGGTAGACGTCTGCCTGACTATATAGTGCAGGCCGGGTAGGCCGTGGGAGTAAACCCCACGTCCGAGTCGCGATCCAAAAAATCGGAAACGGTTCAGTAAATAATGCGTCCGTTAATTATTAAGCAATGACTCATTAATTTTTCTCGAGCAGCAAAAATATAGACAACGTGCATAGCTCTGTCCTCGACTCGGTTCAATCCTGCAGCGCGGCGAGCGAGGAGGAGGAGTGCGCGTGTAGATCTCATCTTCTCATGCTCATACAAGTGGTAGAGGAGCTCACCTTATAAGAAGGTGCAAGTCTCTCTCAACTTCCGGGGTGGGACTAAACTCTAGTCTCACTCACTCCACTCACATGTGTGCATGAATGGGCCAAGAGAATTTTAGAATTTTATTTGGGCTTTGGGCCAAAGGCCTACTAACAAAATTTCAACAATCCCCCACAAAGTCTCATTGGCACATCTCATCATTTAGTTGCAAAACATTGTTTATATACCGGTGCTCAGTGGAGACTGTAAAGTTGAACTTTCACTCAGAGATTTATGCTACACTAGATCAACACTTGAATAGTGGACTATGCCTTGAACTGCAAGTTTTCTGCGAGACTAGTTTCACACAAATTCTTGACCGATACTCGGCCGCCGCAAGGCTTCCCCGTGGGTGGAGCGTATACGTCATACTCCAGGGCCTTTCATGAATTTATTAGAGTTCCTCAGGAGATGCTCCGCACGACAACATCTCTGCTTACCTGAATAAGCCACTTGGAACACATTAAGATAAATATCAACCTGCCATGCAGATCAGGGGAGTATTGCATCTTCACGGAGTGAGATAATTAATATAGGAATACTCTCCTTCCAACTGACCAACAGTTTGTCCCCTACTTCTACTTCACGGGATCTTGGATCACATAGAGTGGGTTACCACTATGGACAACTCATGCGGTGGGTCTCAGACCCATCCCAATCGATGCATTATCTATCACGTTACGTGATAGACCTTTGTGAAGAGATTTGTCAAGTTTTTTGATGTTTGGATATAATCCAACATAATAACTCCGGAGTTCCTCAATTTTCTGACAGATTTTAGTCTCCTCTTCACATGCCTTGAGGACTTTATATTGTCCTTAGAATTGTTTATCTTGACGATCACAGTTTGATTATCACAGTTCATCGGGATAGGGGGTATTGGTTTTTCAACCATAGGTAAGTCCATCAAGAGCTCACGAAGCCACTCTGCTTCAATAGTGACAGTGTCTAATGCTGTGAGTTCTGCTTCCATAGTTGACCTCGTTAAGATGGTCTGCTTGCAAGACTTCCAGAAAACAGCGACACCACCAAGTGTAAAAACATTATCACTTGTGGCCTTAATCTCATCAACATCAGATATCCAGTTTGAGTCACTATAACCCTCTAGTACCCTTGGATACCCGATGTAGTGAAACCCATAGCTCGTAGTGCCTTTCAAATAGTGCATAACTCTCTCAAGCGCAAGCCAATGATCATGTTCCGGTTTTGACACAAACCGACTCAGCTTGCTCACAGCAAAAGAGATGTCAGGCCTCGTGGCATTTGCCAAATACATAAGCGAGCCAATAATCTGAGAATACCTCGGTTGATCTCTAGCAATCCGTCGATTCTTTCGAAGCAACACACTAGCATCATATGGAGTTGGAGAAGGCGTGCAGTCGCTACACCCAAAACGACTCAAGATCTTTTTCACATAGTGAGACTGAAGCAGTGCGATCCCACCATTATCATCTCTCAACAGCTTGATGTTTAAGATAACATCAGCTACTCCTAGATCCTTCATCTCAAAATAGCGAGATAAGAAATCCTTAACCTCCTTGATTAGATCAAGTTTGGTTCCAAAGATCGGTATGTCATCGACATACAGACAAAGAATAACTCCTTCACCCCCACCATGGCAATAGTACACACATTTGTCACCATCGTTTACTACAAAGCTGGCTGCAGTTAATGTTTTTTTGAACTTCTCATGCGACTCCTTGGGAGCTTGTTTAAGACCATATAAAGACTTTAATAACTTGCACACATTTCCTTCCTGACCAGGTACTACAAAACCATCTGGCTGATCCATGTAAATTTCCTCCTTCAACTCCCCATTGAGGAAAACCGTCTTAACGTCCATTTGATGAACGAGAAGACCATGTGAGGCAGCCAGTGACAGTAGCACCCGAATTGTGGCTAGTCTAGCCACATGTGAGTAAGTGTCAAAGAAGTCTTCACCTTCTTTCTGGGTATAACCCTTAGCCACAAGTCGTGCCTTGTACTTTTCAATTGTACCATCAGGTCTAAGCTTCTTCTTAAACACCCACTTACATCCTACAGGTTTGCACCCATAAGGACGGTCAGTGATCTCCCAGGTTCCATTAGCTAAGATGGAATCCATCTCGCTATGAACAGCTTTCTTCCAGTAGTCAGTATCGGGAGATGCATAAGCTTCTGAAATAGTCCTGGGTGTGTATCCACAAGGTACATAATGAAATCATCACCAAAGGACTTTGTAGTCCTCTGTCTCTTACTCCTCACAGGAGTTCCATTGTCACCCTCAACGGGATTCTCAACGTGTTTCATCGCAATGGTGGGTTCAGGAATTACAGTGAATTCCTCACTTGATGGAGTAGGTATCTCCTGATTTGATGAACTCGACATATCCTTCATAGGAAATATGTCCTCAAAGAAAGTTGCATCATTCGACTCCATAATCGTACCAACATGCATGTCGGATACCTCAGATTTTATTATCAAAAATATATAACCAATGCTATGAAAAGCATAGCCCAGAAGAACACAATCCACGGTTTTTTATCCAAGCTTGTGCTTCTTAGAAATTGGTATATTTACTTTCGCCAAACAACCCCAAGTACGTAGGTAAGAGAGTTTCAATCTTTTCCTTTCCCATTTCTCAAATGGAGTCATGGTCTTATGCTTTGTGAGAACTCGGTTTAGGACATGACACGCAGTCATCAGCGCCTCCCCCCATCATTCCTTGGAGAGACCCGATGTGTATAACATGGTGTTAACTATATCAGTTAGAGTTGTTAAGCGACAGATATGGCGTGTAAGGTCCGGTTCAGCCTAGCCTAGACTAGGGTAGTTAGTTGTGATTTCATCTTATCTCTTGTAACTATCTCTATCTCTCTAGTCTATCTCTTGGGCTCCAAGTTAAGGATCCTAACAATGTAATCTTCTCTGTACGCTATACGGGAGTCGAGACACGCTCTATATAACACGCAACCGTCGCCCTAGACAAGGTACGACGTTCTCTCACATGGTAATCAGAGCCTACCTCTTCCATCTCATCTAGTTCCTCCATTGCCACAAACCTCCTACCATGGCCTCCTCCGGCTCCTCCAACTCAAACCTCTCCGGCCAGGTCACCGAGCGCCTCACCCGCACCAACTACATCCTCTGGCGCACCCAGATCACGCCGCAGCTCCAAGGTGCTGGTTTCTTCGGGTATGTTGATGGAAGCATACCCGAGCCGGCCAAAACCGTCGTCACCAAGGATAAGGATGGCAAGGAGGAATCCATCCCAAATCCGCTCCACCACGTGTGGATCCGGGAGGATCAACAGGTACTGGGATATCTCGTGAATAACCTCTCGAAGAAAGTGCTCGTGCAGGTCACGTCGATCGCCCATGCACACGAGCTGTGGTCGGCACTGGCGAAGATGTTCTCGTCGACCTCGCTGTCCCGCGTCAACAACATCCGGGCGGCGCTCACCAACGCGCAGAAGGGCACACAATCCGTGGCCACCTTCTTTGCACACATGCGATCTCTCGCCGACGAGCTCGCGGCGGCCGGCAAACCCCTGGACGATGACGAGCTCATCTCCTACATCATCAACGCCCTGGACATGGAATATCAGCCACTGGTCTCTGCCCTTGATGCTCGTGTCATCCCGGTCACTCTTGACGAACCGTTCGCTCAGATGAGCAACTTCGATCAACGAGTGACCCTCTTCCAAGGGGCTGGGACCGGTGGCGACTTCAAGTCTTCGGCAAATGTCGCCACCCGTGGGCGTGGCGGTGCCTCTCGTCCTCGTGGCCCTCCTCGCGGGAAGAGCAGGGGCCCTGGCAGGGGCAACACCAGCGGCAACAACAACGCACGCAGCTATGGCCGACCCTCCTACTCCAACACCAAGGGCGGCCGCCGATCTAATGGCTCCACCAACAAGTCTCGGCCTGATGCTATCCGCTGCCAAATCTGCGGTAAGCTGGGCCACTCTGCAAAAGATTGTTGGTACCGGTTTGATGAAGATGAAGAATCATCTCAAGATGAAAAGGTGGCCGGGGCTGCTGAAGCTTCCTACGGCGTCGACAAAAATTGGTACGTCGACAGCGGTGCCACAAACCACATCACCGGTGAGCTGGAGAAGGTGACCATGCGGGAGAAGTACCGCGGCCAAGATCATATCCACACTGCTAGTGGAGAAGGTATGAAGATTAGTCATATTGGTCACTCAATTATTAAAACCCCTCATAGGAAAATTCATCTCAAACGCACCTTGCATGTCCCTAGTGCCAACATAAATCTCCTTTCTGTTCACCGCATTGCCATTGATAATCATGTCTTTCTTGAATTTCACCTCCTCTTCCTTTTGATCAAGGATCAGGCAACGAGGAGGGTGCTGTATCGAGGTAGATGCATTCATGGGCTTTACCCGTTGATTCCGGAGATTAGAAGATCTAATAAACAAGTTCTTAGTGCCACCAAAGTGTCTTTAACACGGTGGCACGATCGGTTAGGTCATGCAAGTTTCTCTTTAGTTGAGCGTTTGCTTAGGAAAAATAAACTCCCATATGTTGGGGATCGTGATGTTGAAACAATTTGTGATTCGTGTCAAAGGGCCAAGAGCCACCAATTGCCTTATCCAGTTTCTACAAGTATTTCTACCAAACCTTTATAGCTCATTTTTTCTGATGTCTGGGGGCCTGCCCCCTCCTCTGTTGGTAGACATACATATTATGTGAGTTTCATTGACGACTATAGCAAGTTCACGTGGATCTATCTCCTTAAGAAACGTTCAGATGTCTGCCAAGTTTTTCTCAATTTCCAAGCTCTTGTAGAAAGAAAATTTGACAGTAAAATTCTTTCTCTCCAATCTGATTGGGGAGGGGAATATGAGAAGCTAAACTCGTTTTTCAGAAACTTGGCATATCCCATCATGTTTCATGCCCTCATGCCCATCAACAGAATGGGTCAGCCGAGTGCAAGCATCGATATATCGTAGATGTTGGTTTTTCTCTTCTAGCCGGCGCCTACATGCCCCTTAAATTTTGGGACGAGGCATTCCTCACTGCTATCCACATTATAAACATGCTACCTAGTCATGTGATTAACAATGAAACTCCCATGGAAAGGCTTCTTCACACCAAACCAGACTACACGGCACTTCGTGTGTTTGGATGCGCCTGTTGGCCGAATCTTCGCCCTTACAATGATCGCAAACTCATGCTTAGGTCAAAACAGTGTGCCTTTATTGGTTATAGTGCTCAACACAAGGGCGTCAAGTGCCTTGACATTTCCACTGGTCGTGTCTATATCTCCCGAGATGTAGTGTTTGATGAAACAAAATTTCCCTTCGCAAATCTTCACCCCAATGCCGGAGCTCTTCTACGTCAAGAAATACTTCTCCTACCATCTAGTCTCACCGGCGCTCATCAAGGGGGAAATGATTGTGATGATTCACTATTGACTAATCCTCATAACCTTGCTCTTGAGTCCTGTACTAATGCAGATGCAAACGTTGAAGAAAATGGCGAAGGAAATTCTCAAAACGATGCAAAATATGCTCCAAACGAGCGATATTTCATGTGCCACCGAACGGGGGACATATCCGACTCAGGATCGGTGCCCCAGCAGCGCGCCAGTGAATCCTCCACGGGATTTGTGCTGCAGCAGGGCATCAGCGCATCGGGTTCTGCCCCAACTGCTGGGCGCGGCAGCAGCCAGCCCGCAACTGCCATGCGGGCACCTCCCACTGCGCCAGGTGCGCTATCCGCTCCACGCCGATCAGCTGGCGACACGTGCCAGCCTCCGCCTCGCTGGGCAGCGGACGGACCCCGCCACTACGTGTGCCGCCAGCCAGGTGGGCCTTCAGGCGCGGAAGCTGGTACAGGCACGGGATCCGGTGCCAATCCTGCCACGGACGCGCGATCCGGCGTAGATTCTGCCGGGCCCGCGCAATCATTGCGTCATGATGGGTCCGATGCAGATCGCATGCATGGCTCGGGATCTTCTGCTCCGCTCGACACGACCACACCGACCGATGATGCCGCAGAAGATCCTGCTGCTCAAGAAACCGCGCCAGGAGTATCCGCCTCGGGAGCGCCTCGACCAGAGGTTGGATCCTCTGTGGAGGGCAATAGTGCAGCTCCTCCTGTTCCTTCACATACAAGGCTGCAAAAAGGGGTAATTAAACTTCTTAATTATAAGCAAATAACCAAATTTGGTCTAGCTTGTTCTACAGGTGAGCCAGACACTTTTGATGAAGCACTTGGTGATGAAAAGTGGAAGAAGGCCATGGAAGAAGAATACATGGTACTTCAGAAAAACAGAACTTGACATTTAGTTCCCCCACGGCGAGGTAAAAATCTAATTGATTGCAAGTGGGTTTACAGAATAAAGAGAAAATCTGATGGAACTATAGATCGCTACAAGGCCAGGTTGGTTGCAAAAGGTTTCAAACAGCGGTATGGTATTGACTATGAGGACACTTTTAGTCCTGTTGTTAAAGCCGCAACCATTCGTCTTGTACTGCCTATTGCTGTATCCAGGGGATGGAGTCTTAGACAATTGGATGTTAAGAATGCATTTCTTCATGGCGTTCTAGAAGAGGAAGTATACATGAAACATCCTCCTGGGTTTGAGAACAAGAGCAAGCCTTCCTATGTGTGCAAGCTTGATAAAGCCCTATATGGACTAAAGCAGGCTCCCAGAGCATGGTACCCACGACTGAGTCAGAAATTGCAAGCACTTGGTTTTACTCCTTCCAAGTCTGATACATCTCTGTTTATTTACAATAAGTCAAATACATCAATTTTTGTGTTGATTTATGTGGATGATACCATTGTTACAAGTTTATCAAATGAAGCAGTGACAGGGCTGTTAAAAGACTTAAATGCTGAGTTTGCTCTCAAGGATTTGGGAGATCTGCACTACTTTCTAGGTATTGAGGTAAAGAAACATGAAGATGGCCTCCACCTATCTCAAGAAAAATATGCTGCTGACCTGGTAAGAAGGGTTGGTTTACAAGGATGCAAACCATCGTTGACCCCCCTCTCAAGTACTGAAAAATTATCACTTGAAGAGGGAGTTCTCTTGAATCAAGAAGATAGTACTAGATACAGAAGTTTAGTTGGGGCTCTTCAGTATTTAACCTTGACTAGACCTGATTTATCTTTTGCTGTCAACAAAGTATGCCAGTTTCTTCATGCACCCACCACAATTCACTAGACTGCTGCAAAGCGCATTGTGAGATATGTTAAACATACTATGAAGCTTGGTCTCTTTTTCAGCAAGTCATCATCAAATCTTGTCAGTGCATTTTCTGATTCTGATTGGGCAGGATGTGTAGATGATAGACGATCCACAGGTGGCTTTGCAGTGTTCTTTGGACCAAACTTGATATCATGGTGTGCCAAGAAACAGGCTACTGTATCTAGGTCAAGCACTGAAGCAGAGTATAAATCATTAGCAAATGCTACAGCAGAAATTATCTGGGTTCAGTCTATATTAAGATAACTTGGTGTGAAGCATACCAAAGTTCCATGTTTGTGGTGTGACAACTTGGGTGCTACCTATCTATCTGCTAACCCAGTGTTCCATGCAAGAACAAAGCATATTGAGATAGATTTCCATTTTGTCAGAGAAAGAGTTGCAAACAGACAATTAGAAATCAGATTTATTCATTCACAAGACCAAGTTGCAGATGGCTTTACCAAGGCGTTGCCCACAAGGATTTTTGAAGAATTCAAGCGTAATCTCAACCTTATACAGTTGTGATTGAGGGAGGGTGTTAAGCGACAGATATGGCGTGCAAGGTCCGGTTCAGCCTAGCCTAGACTAGGGTAGTTAGTTGTGATTTCATCTTATCTCTTGTAACTATCTCTATCTCTCTAGTCTATCTCTTGGGCTCCAAGTTAAGGATCCTAACAATGTAATCTTCTCTGTACGCTATACGGGAGTCGCGATCCGCTCTATATAACACGCAACCGTCGCCCTAGACAGGATACGACATTCTCTCACAAGAGTTCGGTTCTTTCTTTCGGCTACCCAAGATAAGTAGGGATGCGTCCTCTCATGGATTATACCAACTTTGTATTAACTTTTGGGTCATCTATTTTGGAACGGAGGGAGTATGATTGATGCAATAACCATCCTTTCTTTTCCCGTGAACCTTGCCGCTGTTTGCTTCTTCTCCATGCATGAGTGGATTTTATTGTTCTACTAGTCTCTTGCTCTGTTGGCGAAGAAGGGCTTAGTAGTCCCTACTTCTTCCCCTATGCTGATGTGACTGGTTGATTGTCTCAATGTTTACATAATTACCTGTGAGTCTTGGGTCCTATTTTTTTATATCGTCTCATGTTTACATACTTCCACTCTAATTTTTTTGAGCTATGAACCAACCTGTATCGGCCTCAAATCCCCTGTTTCCTCTTTCAGAGCTCGGCACCAAAAGAACCTACATGTCCAGAGCTCTGCATAAGAACAACCTATTTTGGAGCAGAGATCAATAACTGCACCGAGCTCAGAGCAATGTACTATGCCACGAGGCACAAGCATACCATCTGGCTGATACTAGTTCATTGGATTTTGTTTGTTTGTTCTTTGTTGGCAGTAGATTGATGAATCTGACTGCTGAAATATAAAAGTTGGTGTTTTGGTTCTCAATCTGTTCTCAACCTGTTCTTTGGTTACTTCAGAGGCATCCCTCTGGAGCTCGGGGAGCTCGTCCATCTCACAATCATCAGCTATTCCGCCAGCCTGTGCCGGAGCTTACTGGACGCCTCCTGCACTGCCCCTCCTCCAGTGACGGCTTCTTCGTCGACTGGTAAGCCACTCGGTTCTTCTCCCCTGCTTTCTCTATGTCTACTAATATGTGTTTAGTTCTGCGACCGTGCAAGTTTCACACTGAGTACAAGCGCATAATTTGCTTTGCGGATTCATTATGCACTAGCCCTTTCTTTGCATTTCGCTTCAGCAGACTAATTTTCCTCACCTAAAACATACTGAATATTATGACTTCCCTGCAGTTGGCTGGTGGAGACCAAACATGAAGCGGAGCAGCCTCGCGTGCGCGGCCATCGTTCTGCTCGTCGCGTTTGGATGGCACGCAGCTGCTGGAGAGTGCAATCTTTCCCTCAAGTTCTGCGTCATAAGGGATTGCAAGACCAAAGGTGAGTTCTGGAAGTGGAAACCGGACTGCTTCTGCTGCATCGTGTTGCCGGGAGTTCCGTGCTGGCATACGGTTTAGGAGTGCCAGGCAAATTGCCGCTCCTGCAACCCCAAGTGCTAGGTAGGAGTTTCATGTGTGAAGGTCGAATTTAGCTATTGTTCAGTGAAATTTGAGTTTGAAAGACGTGTGTGGAGTTACATGTATGAGGATGACTGATAGCACTACTCAATGCAGACTCAGCAGTTGTCCGTTCAGATTTCGTAGCTAACCCAGTTCTGATTTCTGCGAAAATTCTCCCAGTGCCGAAAAATGCTGGATGCCGGCTGGTCCCTAGTTCATGCCTCCAACTAATCGATTTGAAGCCTGGTGAAGCTGCGAAGGAGGGTGATGCTTCACATTCCCCACTGATCAAAGCCAAAATACTGTTGGAGTGTGCAAGATGGTCCTGAATCTGAACAGTAACTAAATACTTAGTGAATTGTGGAGCAATCATAAAAACCATGATGTAGAAATATTTGAATTTCAACGAGTGGTCGCTGAAGAGGCTTGTGTGCCCTGAAAATATGTATGGAGATAATCTTCATATGTATCACTGCTGCTATAAACAATCATTATTGGCAACAGAGGGATGGCGAGTTGGCAAGTATAAACTGATTGTCAAAATGGATAAGCAGATAAGGCACTCCAATGTATTATGACATAACAGATGGAGGAAGGGACAATAACTCGAATGAAAAACGAAAGAAAAATAAATACAACAGGATTGTTCTAGAGAAGTAGTAGTCAGCTAAAAAGGTTTTTGTAACTAAAGAAGATATAAATAGATGACGGGTAGAAGATTAGTATCTGGTAATTCTTTGGCTACGATGACCAGTCATTTTAGGACAACCAACAGTCAATCGCACAACATAAGAAACAAATTGGCAACTACTGGCTAGACCTAATATTATGTGTTCATATATCATGTTTTCCGAACAGATTATAGGAACCTCAAATGTATGACGTTTTGCAAACGGATTATAAGGAACACCGACATTCTGCAAGTCATGGGTTACTAAATTGTATATATGAGACTGAAAACATCAGTTTCGGGGAGATGAACTAGATAGTAAAATTAGAAAGAGTAATCTACTTGCAGAACAGTATGAGAACTTCCAATTTTTTGTATATCATCATTATTTTTCATAAATAACTTTTCTTGATATTTTACCTTGATTCAATTAATGGAGGTTTGGGCTCTGATTTAATTACTGGTTGTTGGTTGACTACTCTTTTCAATCAAATTTCTTGCCACAAACTGAAGATAAACCGTTTCCATTAACAAAGGAATTTTGGCAGACTAAAGAAATTGTCAAAGACCACATGCTAACAAGAAAAGGAACAAACACAAAACAGGAAAAGGGATAGCATTTCGGTTTCTCAAAATGTTCAAGAACAGAGGCCTGTAACATTAGATTCGACATCTGCATCATCTTTCAACACAACCTACATATTCCAAACTGTGAGAAACCAAGAAGCACTTACTTAAATAAGCATTAAGTAAGGAGTGGCATATCTCCGCGTACATCAAAGGTATTTTGTTTGGCCTATACTGGTTTCTCTGTTTAAGGAATACCCCCTAATGTTCCTAAATATAAGACGTTTTGGCAGTTCTTTAGGAACGGAGGGAGTATATATTAGAAATGAGAAAAATTTAAAGACCACAATTATGTATTGTTTGATATGTTTTGGTTTCACTTCAGGGAGGTTCCATGATTTGGTTTCTAAACTCTAAAATTAACTTTATTTTCTAACAGAAGAACATGCTTTGTTTTTGCTTCAGAGAGGTTGCAACTGATGTGAAAACCCATTTCAGGGACCTCCTACAAGCAATTCGTTAGAAGGCCGGTGCAAACTAAGTTTTTTTCCTTGAAAAACATGAATTTCAAAAGGAAATCACATATTACCTGAGTGCCAATGAGGCATTCATGTACATGAACAACTAGTAAGGTTTAGTTGGACATTAAATAAAGGCACTTTCCATCTAAGATGGCCAGAAATGAGTCACAAGACATGTGTAGCAAAGTAATATACCGTCAATCTGTACAGCAATTTCCAGGTACTGATTTCTGCATATACAAGTACTAACAACTACTCCACTTTTATCCGTTTTGATAACAAGTATTTCCGAACAGAGGAAGTACGTACTTATGTGGAAACGTTTTTCTTCAATTGGCACAACGACACGCAACCCCGCAAAAAAAAAACTATATACAAATATGAAGGATCTAGAGTATTTTTAATCTTGCTGGTGCAACTAAGGATAAACTTTTTACCCTTATAATTGAAGATCATATATCGATTTGGAGCACATTATGTGTGCTAATGCCGCTGATTCCAAACGAGTTGGGACAAAATTACGCCCAAATTGGAAAGATAATACAGTCGTAAATCATGGATAGGGGAAGAAGAGAGCATATGGTCACCTTGCCCCACATCATGTCCCTCTCTTTTTAATTCAATTTTGACTCAGGTTGGATCAGAGCAGTTTTTTTAAAGGTGGTTAAATCTCCGGCCTCTGCATCAGTCGATGTATGCAGTCATTTTTATTAATTATTCCACAAACATATGACAAGAATATACATGAATCCACCAAAATCACCACTCACATCTACAAACTCGATAATGTGGAGTGTTCTCACTCCTCATATCTAAAATTGGTGTCGTTGCCGATCCATCCACATAATGTATCGGGACTAACAGCCAGTCCAACCTACCTAAAACACACACCACATGTACACATTTTAAAAGCCGCCATCATTATCAGACCACTGACCCATCTTCAGAAAAGAGATCCGCATCATTCTTGCCAGTCCGGACATCCGTCGATGCCACCATGGGAACCAACGGTGCCATTGCCCTGCGCTCGTCCGTCCATACGCGAAGACTCTGGAAGATATTCGTGCGTAGCACCTGTCACCCAGGCATGACTTGACAGCTTCACCGAAGCTCCATGCAATACGAAGCCGCTCCACCTCCTGCCTCTGTCTTCCAGCGCTGCTCCACTAACGATGCTCCCAAGAAAGAAACAGCACCGTAGTACCGCCATCGTGCGATCTGGAAGACCAGATCCTGGGGTTTCCCTCGAAGCAGCACGAGTGAGTCAACAACAGTTACACTATGATGCATTCATCAAGGTAATGGCGCAAAATGCCGCCACCGCCCACCAACGGCTCGGTTTTCACCGGAAACTATGTCTCCTCAACTCATTTTTTTCAGAAAGGGGGGACTCCCCAGCCTCTGCATCAGAACGATGCATACGGCCACATTTATAGATAAATAAAGAGGTTCAACAAGGTCTTATAGTCTGAAAACAAAATAATGGCAGGCTCACAAAGAGCCACAACGCTAAAAACAATAGGCCCAAAAGCCACAACCGGCTGGCATAACAAAGATAGGTAAACTAATCGCCTATCCTATTACATGACCGCCATCCTAACCGGTTGAAGATATTCCGCGCTACCATCTCCTAGCGGAAAGATCCAGTAACCAAACGCTCCCTGGCATCCGTTAGAGTGAGTAACGACCACATACGGATCAACGCAGTAGCCCGGAATAAAACCTGCAAAAAATGAATATTTGTTGTTCTGTTAAAAGCCAAATCATTTCTACAGTTCCAAATTTCCCACAACAAAGCACATACTCCTATGCGAATGTGTCTAGCTGTTTCGGACTCTATCCCAACAAGCCACGTTCCAAATAATGTACTGACTGAATTCGGTGGAGTAATGTTAAAGGCAATATGCACCGTGTGCCACAAAACTCTCGCCAACAGGCAGTCAAAGAAGAGGTGCTTGATAGTTTCGTCCCGATCACAAAAACTACATCTAGTAGATCCTATCTAGTTGGGCTTAACCAAATTATCCTTTGTTAAAATGACTTGTTTATATACAAACCACATAAACACTTTAATTTTCAAAGAAACTTTGACTTTCCAAACATCTTTGGAACTAGGAAGAGCACTAGAGTTAATGATATCGATATACATCGACTTAACTATGAACTCTCCAGACCTAGTAAGCATCCAACACAACTGATCGGGCTGATGAGATAGCTGAACCTCCATTAGTCTACTCACCAAATGAAGCCATGCTTCCCACCGGCCGCCAACAAGCGCCCTCCTAAACTGAATATTAAGGGGAATGGACCGCATAATCGTTGCAACAAGAGCATCATGTCGTTGGACAATACGATACAGGGACGGATACTGAAGCGCCAACGGCGTTTCACCAAGCCAAGTATCCTCCCAGAAGCAAGTGGTGTTGCCATTACCGACAATAAACTTTGTTCTATTAAAGAAGGCAGCTTTGACTCTCATAAGCCCCTCCAAAATGGAGAGTCAGTCGGTCTCACTGTCGCGTGGGACAAAGTCTTGGACTGCAGATACTTACTACGAAGAATCTGCGCCCACGTGGCCTCAGTCTCAACTGATAACTTATACAACCACTTACTGAGAAGACATCTGTTCTTGACTTCAAGATTCTCAATACCAAGGACCCTCTGGTCCTTTGGTCGATAGATGATATCCCATTTGGCGAGTCGGTATTTTCTCTTTAGTTCATCACTCTGCCAGAAGAATCAGGATCGATAGAAGTCCAGCCTTTTCCTAACACCAACTGGGACATCGAAGAAAGATAAGAGAAACATAGGCATGCTCGTGAGCACCGAATTAATAAGAATCAATCAGCCTCCATATGACATGAGTTTGCCCTTCCAGCAACTCAGTTTCTTCTCAAACCGACCCTCGATGCACTTCCATTCTCTGTTTGTCAGCTTACGATGGTGAATGGGTATACCTAAGTACGTGAAAGGTAATGCCCCCAATTCGCATCCGAACAATTGCCTATAAGCCTCTTGTTCCTCATTGACTCTACCAAAACGGAACAACTCGCTTTTATGAAAGTGAATCTTCAATCCGGTCAATTGTTCAAATAAGCATAAAACCAACTTCATATTTCTCGCTTTTGCCAAGTCGTGCTCCATAAAGATGATTATATCATCAGCGTACTGCAGGATGGACACACCACCATCAACTAGATGATTGTCTCCTCAACTTGTAGCCGGAACTAGATGACGAATCTCAAGATCCGACCACCCAGCCGCAGGGCGACCACTTCTGACGGAAGAGATGACCACCACCGCCGGTTGCACCGGTGAGAACAGATCTAACCGGAGATGTCATCGACGCGACCACCAGTCCCTCCATGCCGCCGTCGATGCAAAGGCAGATGGCGCGCCGCCTCCCGAACAGGGCTGGCTGCCGCGCCCGCAGCTACGCCGCCTCGGCCGCCGCCGCGCCACAACCTTCATCGCTGCCGATCGGATCGGACACGCCTCCCCACGATTCGAAGCCCCACACAACCCCAAATCCATGGGAGAGAGGCGATGTCCTCCGCCACTGCCGTCGGCCCCCAGGTTTAGGCCGGCGACGGCGGAGAGATGGGAGGAGGGAGTGTGCACCCCCGGCGGCTGGGTTTAGGGCGCCGCCCGAGTCCCCTAGCGGGGACGACGCGGGGGCTCTAATCCCTGACATGGCTTCACGGTTGCTGCACGAGCGCGTCCGTTTCACAGGATAGGCTCTCCTTTCTCTCCCCGGCCGCTCCCTCTCCGTCATAAATCTTGCTGTCCGATTCCCATTCCAGCGGCAGTGAGAAAGGCATTATGACAACCCTGCACTGAGCACACTCTCCTCGACAGCTCACATCCACATTCTCCCCCCGAAGCCGAATCCCCTTTCTCCCAGAGCTTCACCAATCTCAATCGACGACGCAAGGTGGCCGGCCGGCCGGAACCCAGTCGAGCCGACCTCCTTCAGCAGTGCGCGGCGCTCCAGCTTGTCTTCACCGTCCAGCCCGAAGAAAATACAGGTATGGATAAAATCCTGTTGATCTCAACACATCCATGGCCGTAGCCCTTGCTTACTTTGCAGATCAACGGATCTGAACCCCAACAAAAATAGCAGGACAGGAAAATTAGTCCGCTGAGGTAAAATGCCCGCAGCTTGTGATCTCCAACTCGCATTTCCTTAGGTGCCACTGTGCCAGGATGAGTGCTGCAGGGTAAAAAAATTGTAGGGTCTGCAGAGTGACTTTGAAGTACAGAGCTGCTACAACATTCAGAAATCAAGACTTTGCGCCCGCAATATGACGTTTTGTCAGTTACAGCACCTGCTATAAACTCCCAAGTTACATTTGCCTAGAAACATGGCATTTGACATAAATCACAGCAGCATCCATTTCCCTCTCCCATATGTTTCATAAAAAATTCAAGTAGTCATACGAGTGTAGTGTTACAATTTGATTTGAGTCTAATTGGTGCGACAAAAAAAACTAGAAGCTGCAATTTAGGATGCCAGTTAGCACTCAGCAAGCCTTGTGAATAAGATGAAAAGTCAGCTTCCACCTCCAACCTTGCTCGTCTAAGTTATCTTTGCAAGTTGTTGATCATGTCATGTGTAGGGTTTGCGCAATGGGTGGTGGTATGTTGGTGTGTGTTGACCTTGGGTCTTGCTGTAGAGGTCTCGGAGTTGGTTGTGATACGGCTTGGTTGCTCCGTGGCTTGCCTCATCACCTTGGCGTCTTCGTCTCACACGTCTGACGAGCGATGGCGCGTATCCTACGCCGCCGATCTGCAGACGCATACGCTCGCGTTCCATGACGGTGAGTTGATTCTCTGCCGCGACGCGCTCCCCCTCGTGCTGATCGACGGGCGCGGGGTTACGGTTGACGCGTAGTTCCTCCGCGTGGGGGAACACATCGACATCGATGACGTCATCTCACTGCCGTGCCATTTTGCGAAGATTCGGGAGCGATTACCGGCGACGTGGTTGTCTCCAGCGAGTGCGGCATACGGCCCAGACCGAGGCGCGGTACATGGGAGACGGGCAGGCCATCAGGTATGCGCATCGACCCGTGTCGAGGGTGTCCAGAACCACACCCACCGCCCGTCAATGGCGGATGGGCGACACGTGGGAGCAGATCGCCATGGGGGACCCCACCCCAACCCTGGGGCAGAAACATATGGAGCGGGGGAGGCGGGGGAAACACATTATTCTCCCCACCTACCACCACTACGAGCGCACGAGACGCGCATCTCGCCTTCCTCTTCGGGCATCTATGGGAGCGAGCTAGGGTTTGCCCCCAACTACTCCGCGCGCGAGTCCTTCGCTGGTGGCGACGACCGCTCCTTCACCCAGGTTGCTGCGGCCGAGCGGTCCGGTGGTGCGCGGCGTGAACCGATGGGAGAGTGTGGTGGGGGGAGATCCGGAGGGTGGCGGGACAACATGGCGCGGGGCGGATTTGGCGGGGGGCACACGGCTCCGCTGCCAAATCAGACTCGCCATATGGTATGGCAGCGGCCAGATCCACCACCGCCGGCGACTGGTGGTTCGAGATCTGGCGGTGGCGAGGCCGGAGACAGATGGGAAGCCGCCGCGCGAGCCATGAGCGGGGCGGCCAAGGAGACGACGACGGGCGCCAAGGAGCCACCTCCACATCCTCCACCTCCACCTCCACCGACTGGACAAGCTGCGACCAAAAGCACCAACGAGATCTGCATCAACTGCTCCCTCTCAGGTCATTTCGCTCCTCGCTGCCCTACTATCCGATGTGAGAAATGCAACAAGCTAGGTCATATGGCTCAATTATATCAAACTCTAAGGCCTTGGGAATGTGTTCCATTCATGTACGGATTCCAGTCGCCTGGCCAGGGTTTTTTTCTATATTCCTGATATGTGTGCCGCTAAGCAAGAGTGTAGAAAAAACTAACAACATAGTGATCACTATTGTGGAGGGGGTTGCATCTGTGAAAGAGATTGAACATGAATTTAATGCCATCTTTGCTAAAAAGCCTGGTAAGAATAAGTGGCGATGTACGGCTCGTTCCATTGGCCCTGCTAAGTTTGTGATGCGTTTTCCTAATGCTAGTGAAGTTGAGAGGGCATGCTGTTATGGGAAACGCATGCCTTTGATGGAGGGGGCCGTTGTGGTTTGCATTACACCTTGGACTGCATCTGTAGGGGCCAAGGGAATAATGGAAAAATCTTGGGTGAGGGTTTGTAATATTCCTATAAAAAAAAGGTGCACTGAACACGCGGCTTATGCTGGGGCTCTGGTGGGGATAACACTGGAAGTTGATGAAACTACTATACATAAACCTGAATATGTTAGAATTTTACTTGGGTGCAGAGAGGTGGAGAGAATTCCCCCCTCGGCTGAAGGAATGCTTGGAGAGCAATATTATGACTTCTTTTATGAAGTTCAGAAAGTTGTGACATTGGGGGCTGACTGCTGCCTCTTGAGCTTGCGTTGGATTTCCCCGAAGAGGAAGGGATGATGCAGCAGAGTAGCGTAAGTATTTCCCTCAGTTTTTGAGAACCAAGGTATCAATCCAGTAGGAGGCCACGCTCAAGTCCCTCGTACCTGCACAAAACGATAGCTATTCGCAACCAGGGATGGCAATGGGTCGAGTTTGGGGCGGGTGGAGCTGGTCCAAATCCAACCCATGACCCATCTCCCTACCCTCTTCACATCCATCAAATTATCCATGGGCATAACCTGTGCCCATGCCCAAACCCGCTGGATACCCACATACCCATGGAGGCCCATGGGCATAAGAAAGTTAGCATGAAGCCTTCCCAAAGATCAAATTAACTTGTAAGTGCATCTAGTGCCACCCCTAGTTGGTTTTGGAGTATTGACGACAAACTTGGTTGAAGGACTAATGTGTTTGTGAGAATTCCAGGATAACACAGGTAGAAGTCCCTCATTGATTCGGTTTTCCTACCAGATATGACCCCTAAAAATGTATGAAGACATTGAAGTCAAAGGTGGTATGTGAAGACATTCACATTGAAGACTATGACAAGAGAAGACATCGCGTGAAGACTATGGAGCGCGAAGACTTAGCAGTTTCGTCGTTCTGTGTTTTTCCTTGTTGAGTCATTGGAACCACCATACTATTAAGTGGGGTCCAAGAGAACCAGTCAGAATGACTGAAGTGATGCTTAACCAAAATCCTATGTCTTCGAGTGAAGACTATGAGAGCAAATCTTGTCCAGAGTTGGATAAGTCAGCTTTGCTTGTAGCCCAAGTAAAGTTGCCGTGTGTATTTGAAATCTGACCGTTGGAACACGTGTCAGTTCCTTAGTGACCAAGGGTCATTTCAGAAAAATCAGGTTGGGTTGCCTAGTGGCTATAAATAGCCCACCCCCTACAACCATAAACGGTTGGCTGCTCAGAGTTAGTGCACGGCTTTTTTCGTTTGAGAGCAACCCACCTCGAAGCCTTTGAGAGAGAATTCCTTGCAAGGATAAATCCCTAAACACCCAGAGCCAAAGAGTGTTAGGCATCACTTAAGTCTTCCTGTCTGTGTGATCTGAAGACATATTACACTTGAGGACTGTGAATCCTCCAGCCGGTTAGGCATCACGTTCTGAGCATCCAAGAGTCATTGTGGATCGCCGGTGAACGAAGTCTGTGAAGGTTTGGAAGTCTACCTTGAAGACTTACCAGAGTGATTGGGCGAGGACTGGGTGTCCTTAGCTCAAGGGGAATAAGGTGAAGACTAGGTCTTTTGAGTTGAATCTCAGCCTCCCTAACCAGAGGTACAGTTGTCACAGCAACTGGAACTGGTCCAACAAATCATTGTCTTCAACGAGTCTCTGGTTTCATCCTTCCCTTCCCTTTACTTACCGCTGGTCCTTGTGAAGTCATTGTATGATTGCTTTATCTTTTGTCTTCACTGAGTGACTGCTTGTTCTGATTGGCTTCACAATATCTTCCTACCTGATCTTTACTGCCTAGCTACTATTAGTCATTGTGCTTTCACTCCATTGAATACTTGACTATGGTTTGCCTAGTGTAGTCTACCTTCCGCTGCATGGTAATAGGTTTATTTCTATCGTTTGTCTTTGAAACTTCCATGTTTTGAAGACTTTCATAAAAATCGCCTATTCACCCCCCTCCTAGTCGATCACTAGCACTTTCAATTGGTATCAGAGCAAGGTACTCCCTTGTTCTGTGTGATTCGGTTTAACCACCTGGAGTTTTAGCTATGTGGACTACAGGGATAATCAAAGTCTCCGTTGCGTGCCCAGTCTTCGATGGAACTCAATATCCCTACTGGAAGAATAAGATGCGCATGCATCTTGAAGCCATTGATGTCGACCTATGGTATGTCGTCAAGAATGGCGTTCCCAAGGCTGGTGAATGTGTCACCGCTGCTGATGTCAAGAAGTTCGTTCAACTGGACTCCACTGCTAAGAACATCATCTGTGGTCATTGTTGGGGAATGTAGCATAAATTCAAAATTTTCCTACGTGTCACTAAGATCTATCTATGGAGTCATCTAGCAACGAGGGAGGAGTGGATCTACATACCCTTGTAGATTGCGCGCGGAAGCGTTCAAGAGAACGGGGTTGATGGAGTCGTACTCATCGTGATCCAAATCACCGATGATCCTAGCGCCGAACGGACGGCACCTCCGCGTTCAACACACGTACGGAGCAGCAACGTCTCCTCCTTCTTGATCCAGCAAGGGGGAAGGAGAGGTTGATGGAGATCCAGCAGCAGGACGGCATGGTGGTGGAAGTAGCGGGATTCCAACAGGGCTTCGCCAAGCGCTGCGGGAGGAGGGAGATGTGTCATGGGAGGGAGAGGGAGGCGCCAGGGCTTGGGTATGGTTGCCATCCCTTTCCCCCACTATATATAGGGCCAAGGGAGAGGGGGAGGGCGCAGCCTTGCCCCTTCCTCCAAGGAAGGGTGCGGCCAAGGGGGGGAGGAGTCCATCCTCCCCAAGGCACCTCGGAGGTGCCTTCCCCCTTTAGGACTCTCCCCTCCTCTTGTCCCTTTGGCGCATGGGCCTCTAAGGGCTGGTGCCCTTGGCCCATGTAGGCCAAGGCGCACCCCCTACAGCCCATGTGGCCCCCGGGGCAGGTGGCCCCACCCGGTGGACCCCCGGGACCCTTCCGGTGGTCCCGGTACAATACCGGTGACCCTGAAACTTGTCTCGATGGCCGAAATAGCACTTCCTATATATAATTCTTTACCTCCGGACCATTCCGGAACTCCTCGTGACGTCCGGGATCTCATCCGGGACTCCGAACAACTTTCGGGTTACCGCATACTAATATCTCTATAACCCTAGCGTTACCGAACCTTAAGTGTGTAGACCCTACGGGTTCGGGAGACATGCAGACATGACCGAGATGACTCTCCGGTCAATAACCAACAGCGGGATCTGGATACCCATGTTGGCTCCCACATGTTCCACGATGATCTCATCGGATGAACCACGATGTCAAGGACTTAATCAATCCCGTATACAATTCCCTTTGTCTAGCGGTACGATACTTTCCCGAGATTCGATCGTCGGTATCCCGATACCTTGTTCAATCTCGTTACCGGCAAGTCTCTTTACTCGTTTCGTAACACATCATCCCGTGATCAACTCCTTGATCACATTGTGCACATTATGATGATGTCCTACCGAGTGGGCCCAGAGATACCTCTCCGTCACACGGAGTGACAAATCCCAGTCTCGATTCGTGCCAACCCAACAGACACTTTCGGAGATACCCGTAGTGTACCTTTATAGCCACCCAGTTACGTTGTGACGTTTGGCACACCCAAAGCACTCCTACGGTATCCGGGAGTTGCACAATCTCATGGTCTAAGGAAATGATACTTGACATTAGAAAAGCTTTAGCATACGAACTACACGATCTAGTGCTATGCTTAGGATTGGGTCTTGTCCATCACATCATTCTCCTAATGATGTGATCCCGTTATCAATGACATCCAATGTCCACGGTCAGGAAACCGTAACCATCTATTGATCAACGAGCCAGTCAACTAGAGGCTTACTAGGGACATGGTGTTGTCTATCTATCCACACATGTATCTGAGTTTCCTATCAATACAATTCTAGCATGGATAATAAATGATTATCATGAACAAGGAAATATAATAATAACTAATTTATTATTGCCTCTAGGGCATATTTCCAACAGTCTCCCACTTGCACTAGAGTCAATAATCCAGTTCACATCGATATGTGATTAACACTCAAGGTCACATCCCCATGTGACTAACACCCAAGAGTTTACTAGAGTCAATAATCTAGTTCACATTACCATGTGATTAACATTCGATGAGTTCTAGGTTTGATCATGTTATGCTTGTGAGAGATGTTATAGTCAACGGGTCTGAATCTTTCAGATCCGTGTGTACTTCGCAAATCTCTATGTCATCTTGCAGATGCAACTACTACACTATATTTGGAGCCATTTCAAATAACTATTCTACTTGGAGCTATTCTGAATTGTTGCTCCATTATACGTATCCGGTATCTCTAATCAGAGCTATCCGGATAGGTGTTAAGCTTGCATTGGTGTAACCCTTTACGACGAACTCTTTTACCACCTCCATAATTGAGAAAATTCCTTAGTCCACTAGTTACTAAGGATAACTTTGACCGCTGTCTGTGATCCATTCTTGGATCACTCTTGTACCCCTTGACCAACTCATGGCAACGCACACTTCAGCTGCAGTACACAGCATAGCATACTGTAGAGAGCCTATGATAAAAGCATAGGGGACGACCTTCGTCCTTCCTCTTTCTTCTGCCGTGGTCGAGCTTTAAGTCTTAACTTCATACCTTACAACTCAGGCAAGAACTCCTTCTTTGACTGATCCATCTTGAACACCTTCAAGATCATGTCAAGGTATGTGCTCATTTGAAAGTACCATTAAGCGTTTTGATCTATCCTTATAGATCTTGATGCTCAATGTTCAAGTAGCTTGATCCAGGCTTTCCATTGAAAAACACTTTCCAAATAACCCTATATGCTTTCCAGAAATTCTACGTCATTTCTGATCCATAATATGTCAACAACATATACTCATCAGAAATTCTATAGTGCTCCCACTCACTTCTTTGGAAATACAAGTTTCTCATAAACTTTGTATAAACCCAAAATCTTTGATCATCATCAAAGCATACATTCCAACTCCGAGATGCTTACTCCAGTCCCTAGAAGGATTGCTGGAGCTTTGCATACTTATTAGCATCTTTCAGGATTGACAAAACCTTTTCCCTCAAAAACGTCGAGGAAACAATGTTTTGACATCCTATCTGCAAGATTTCATAAATAATGCAGTAATCGCTAATATAATTCCAACAGACTCTTAGCATCGCTACGAGTGAGAAAGTCTCATCGTAGTCAACTCCTTGAACTTGTCGGAAAACATCTTAACGACAAGTCGAGCTTTCTTAATGGTGATACTTACCATCATTGTCCGTCTTCCTTTTAAAATCCATATGTACCTAACAGCCTTACGACCATCAAGTTGTTCTGCCAAAGTCTACACTTTGTTTTCATACATGGATCCTCTCTTGGATTTTATGGCCTCGAGCCATTTATCGGAATCCGGGCCCACCATCGCTTCTCCATAGCTCGTAGGTTCATTGTTGTCTAGCAACATGACTTCCAAGACAGGATTACGTACCACTCTGAAGTAGTACGCATCCTTGTCATCCCACGAGGTTTGGTAGTGACTTGATCTGAAGTTTCATGATCACTATCATAAGCTTCCACTTCAATTGTTGTAGGTGCCACAGGAACAACTTCATGTGCCCTGCCACACACTAGTTGAAGAGACAGTTCAATAACCTCATCAAGTCTCCACCATCCTCCCACTCAATTCTTTCGAGAGAAACTTTTCCTCGAGAAAGGACCCGATTCTAGAAACAATCCCTTATTGCTTTCGAATCTGAGACAGGAGGTATACCCAACTGTTTTGGGTGTCCTATGAAGATGCATTTATCCGCTTTGGGTTCGAGCTTATCAGCCTGAAACTTTTTCACATAAGCGTCGCAGCCCCAAACTTTTAAGAAATGACAGCTTAGGTTTCTCTAAACCATAGTTCATACGGTGTCATCTCATCGGAATTACGTGGTGCCCTATTTAAAGTGAATGTGGTTGTCTCTAATGCCTAACCCATAAACTATCGTGGTAATTCGATAAGAGACATCATGGTATGCATCATATCCAATAGGGTGCAGTTATGATGTTCGGACACACCATCACACTATGGTGTTCCAGGCTGTATTAGTTGTGAAACAATTTCCACAATGTCTTAATTCTGTGCCAAACTCGTAATTCAGATATTCATCTCTATGATCATATCATAGATCTTTTATCCTCTTGTCACGACGATCTTTCAACTTCACCCTGAAATTACTTGAACCTTTCAATAATTCAGACTCGTGATTCATCAAGTAAATATACTCAACATCTACTCAAATCATCTGTGAAGTAAGAACATAACGATATCCACTACATGCCTCAGCACTCATTGGATTGCACACATCAAAATGTATTACTTCCAACAAGTTGCTTTCTAGTTCCATTTTACTGAAAACGAGGCTTTCAGTCATCTTGCCCATGTGGTATGATTTGCATGTCTCAAGTGATTCAAAATCAAGTGAGTCCAAACGGTCCATTTGCATGGAGTTTCTTCATGCATATACACCAATAGACATGGTTCGCATGTCTCAAACCTTTCAAAAACGAGTGAGCCCAAAGATCCATCAACATGGAGCTTCTTCATGCATTTTATACCGATATGACTTAAGTGGTAGTGCCACAAGTAGGTGGTACTATCATTACTATCTTTTGGCATGAACATGTGTATCACTACGATCGAGATTCAATAAACCATTCATTTCAGGTGTAAGACCATTGAAGGTATTATTCAAATAAACAGAGTAACCATTATTCTCTTTAAATGAATAACCGTATTGCGATAGACATAATCCAATCATGTCTATGCTCAACGCAAACACCAATCTCGATGGTAGAGGGAGCGTGCGATGCTTGATCATATCAACATTGGAGACACTTCCAACACATATCATCAGCTCACCTTTAGCTATTCTCCGTTTATTCCGTAGCTTTTATTTCGAGTTACTAACACTTAGCAACCGAACCGGTATCTAATACCCTGGTGCTACTAGGAGTACTAGTAAAGTACACATCAACACAATGTATATCCAATATACTTCTATCGACCTTGCCAGCCTTCTCATCTACCAAGTATCTAGGGTAATTCTGCTCCAGTGGCTGTTCCCCTTATTACAGAAGCACTTAGTCTCGGGTTTGGGGTCAACCTTGGGTTTCTTCACTAGAGCAGCAGCTGAATTGCCGTTTCATGAAGTATCCCTTTGTGCCCTTGCCCTTCTTGAAACTAGTGGTTTCACCAACCATCAACAATTGATGCTCCTTCTTGATTTCTACTTTTGTGGTGTCAAACATCGCGAATATCTCAAGGATCATCATATATGTCCCTGATATATTATAGTTCATCACGAAGCTCTAGCAGCTTGGTGGTAATGACTTCGGAGAAACATCACTATCTCATCTGGAAGATCAACTCCCACTTGATTCAAATGATTGTTGTACTCAGACAATCTGAGCACAAGCTCAACAATTGAGCTTTTCTCCCTTAGTTTGTAGGCTAAGAAAATCGTCGGAGGTCTTATACCTCTTGACGTGGGCACGAGCCTGAAATCCCAATTTCAGCCCTCGAAACATCTCATATGTTTCGCGACGTTTCAAAACGTCTTCGGTGCCTCAACTCTAAGCCGTTTAACTGAACTATCACGTAGTTATCAAAATGTGTATGTCAGATGTTCGCAACATCCACAGACAACGTTCGAGGTTCAGCACACTGAGCGGTGCATTAAGGACATAAGCCTTCTATGAAGCAATGAGGACAATCCTCAGTTTACGGACCTAGTCCGCATAATTGCTACTATCAACTTTCAACTAAATTTTCTCTAGGAACATATCTAAACAGTAGAACTGAAGCGCGAGCTACGACATAATTTGCGAAGACCTTTTGACTATGTTCAGGATAATTAAGTTCATCTTATGAACTCCCACTCAGATAGACATCCCTCTAGTCATCTAAGTGATTACATGATCCGAGTCAACTAGGCCGTGTCCGATCATCACGTGAGACGGACTAGTCAACATCGGTGAACATCTTCATGTTGATCGTATCTTCTATACGACTCATGCTCGACCTTTCGGTCTCTTGTGTTCCGAGGCCATGTCTGTACATGCTAGGCTCGTCAAGTCAACCTAAGTGTTTCGCGTGTGTAAATCTGTCTTACACCCGTCGTATGTGAACGTAAGAATCTATCACACCCGATCTTCATGTGGTGCTTCGAAACGACGAACTTTCGCAACGGTGCACAGTTAGGGGGAACACTTTCTTGAAATTTTAATGAGGGATCATCTTATTTACTACCGTCGTTCTAAGCAAACAAGATGCAAAAACATGATAAACATCACATGCAATCAAATAATAGTGACATGATATGGCCAATATCATATAGCTCCTTTGATCTCCATCTTGGGGCTCCATGATCATCTTGTCACCGGCATGACACCATGATCTCCATCATCATGATCTCCATCATCGTGTCTTCATGAAGTTGTCTCGTCAACTATTACTTCTACTACTACAGCTAACGGTTAGCAATAAAGTAAAGTAATTACATGACGTTTATGTTGACACGCAGGTCATAAATAAATTAAGACAACTCCTATGGCTCCTGCCGGTTGTCATACTCATCGACATGCAAGTCGTGATTCCTATTACAAGAACATGATCAATCTCATACATCACATATATCATTCATCACATCCTTTTGGCCATATCACATCACATAGCATACCCTGCAAAAACAAGTTAGACGTCCTCTAATTGTTGTTTGCATGTTTTACGTGGCTGCTATGGGTTTCTAGCAAGAACGTTTCTTACCTACGCAAAACCACAACGTGATATGCCAATTGCTATTTACCCTTCATAAGGACCCTTTTCATCGAATCCGATCCGACTAAAGTGGGAGAGACAGACACCCGCTAGCCACCTTATGCAACTAGTGCATGTCAGTCGGTGGAACCAGTCTCACGTAAGAGTACGTGTAAGGTCGGTCCGGGCCGCTTCATCCCACGATGCCGCCGAATCAAGATAAGACTAGTAACGGCAAGCATATTGAACAAAATCAACGCCCACAACTACTTTGTGTTCTACTCGTGCATAGAAACTACGCATAGACCTAGCTCATGATGCCACTGTTGGGGAACGTAGCATAAATTCAAAATTTTCCTACGTGTCACCAAGATCTATCTATGGAGTCATCTAGCAACGAGGGAGGAGTGGATCTACATACCCTTTTAGATCGCGCGCGGAAGCGTTCAAGAGAACGGGGCTGATGGAGTCGTACTCGTCGAGATCCAAATCACCGATGATCCTAGCGCCGAACGGACGGCACCTCCGCGTTCAACACACGTACGGAGCAGCGACGTCTCCTCCTTCTTGATCCAGCAAGGGGGAAGGAGAGGTTGATGGAGATCCAGCAGGCACACGACGGCGTGGTGGTGGAAGTAGCGGGATTCCAACAGGGCTTCGCCAAGCGCTGCGGGAGGAGGGAGATGTGTCATGGGAGGGAGAGGGAGGCGCCAGGGCTTGGGTATGGTTGCCCTCCCTTTCCCCCACTATATATAGGGCCAAGGGAGAGGGGGAGGGCGCAGCCTTGCCCCTTCCTCCAAGGAAGGGTGCGGCCAAGGGGGGAGGAGTCCATCCTCCCCAAGGCACCTCGGAGGTGCCTTCCCCCTTTAGGACTCTCCCTCCTCTTGTCCCTTTGGCGCATGGGCCTCTAGGGGCTGGTGCCCTTGGCCCATGTAGGCCAAGGCGCACCCCCTACAGCCCATGTGGCCCCCGGGGCAGGTGGCCCCACCCGGTGGACCCCCGGGACCCTTCCGGTGGTCCCGGTATAATACCGATGACCCCGAAACTTGTCCCGATGGCTGAAACAGCACTTCCTATATATAATTCTTTACCTCCGGACCATTCCGGAACTCCTCGTGACGTCCGGGATCTCATCCGGGACTCCGAACAACTTTCGGGTTACCGCATACTAATATCTCTATAACCCTAGCGTCACCGAACCTTAAGTGTGTAGACCCTACGGGTTCGGGAGACATGCAGACATGACCGAGATGACTCTCCGGTCAATAACCAACAGCGGGATCTGGATACCCATGTTGGCTCCCACATGTTCCACGATGATCTCATCGGATGAACCACGATGTCAAGGACTTAATCAATCCCGTATACAATTCCCTTTGTCTAGCGGTACGATACTTGCCCGAGATTCGATCGTCGGTATCCCGATACCTTGTTCAATCTCGTTACCGGCAAGTCTCTTTACTCGTTCCGTAACACATCATCCCGTGATCAACTCCTTGATCACATTGTGCACATTATGATGATGTCCTACCGAGTGGGCCCAGAGATACCTCTCCGTTACACGGAGTGACAAATCCCAGTCTCGATTCGTGCCAACCCAACAGACACTTTCGGAGATACCCGTAGTGTACCTTTATAGCCACCCAGTTACGTTGTGACGTTTTGCACACCCAAAGCACTCCTACGGTATCCGGGAGTTGCACAATCTCATGGTCTAAGGAAATGATACTTGACATTAGAAAAGCTTTAGCATATGAACTACACGATCTAGTGCTATGCTTAGGATTGGGTCTTGTCCATCACATCATTCTCCTAATGATGTGATCCCGTTATCAATGACATCCAATGTCCATGGTCAGGAAATCGTAACCATCTATTGATCAACGAGCCAGTCAACTAGAGGCTTACTAGGGACATGGTGTTGTCTATGTATCCACACATGTATCTGAGTTTCCTATCAATACAATTCTAGCATGGATAATAAACGATTATCATGAACAAGGAAATATAATAATAACTAATTTATTATTGCCTCTAGGGCATATTTCCAACAGTCTCCCACTTGCACTAGAGTCAATAATCCAGTTCACATCGATATGTGATTAACACTCAAGGTCACATCCCCATGTGACTAACACCCAAGAGTTTACTAGAGTCAATAATCTAGTTCACATTACCATGTGATTAACACTCGATGAGTTCTGGGTTTGATCATGTTATGCTTGTGAGAGATGTTATAGTCAACGGGTCTGAATCTTTCAGATCCATGTGTACTTCGCAAATCTCTATGTCATCTTGCAGATGCAGCTACTACACTATATTTGGAGCCATTTCAAATAACTGCTCTACTTGGAGCTATTCTAAATAGTCATCTGACCAAAGGACAGTATGGCCATGTGAGTGCTTTGGAAACATCTAAGCTAGTTTGGGACTGGCTCTCCAAGGTCAACGAAGGCGTCTCAACACAGAGAGATCAGAGAATCAGTGTCCTTCGCAACCTCTTCAACCGCTTCAAGAGAAATGACAATGAGAATGTTCAGCTCACGTTTGATCGACTCACTGACATCACAAATGAGCTTCAAGCCCTCGGCGCCACTAAGATCACCAAGCATGAAGTTGTCAAGACACTCCTGAGATCACTTGACAGCTTGTTTGACACCCTAGCCCTGATGATTCAAGAACGTCCTGACTTCAAAACACTCGATCCGTCTGACATACTTGAGAGGCTCAACACACACGAGTTTCAGCTTTCTGAGAAAAGAGACATCTACGGTCCCAACTATGGGCGAACTCGTGCCTTGAAGGCAAAAGTTGTCTCCTCATCTAAAGAAGAGTCTGACGGCAGTTGTGATGATCCTGAAGACATTGGAAAGGAGCTTGCTATGCTTGTGAAGAAGTTCCAAAAATTCACCAAGAATAAAGGCTTCAGAAAGTCCTCACGATCAAGCTCAAGGAATGATGAAGCTTCTACTCATGACTACAAGAAGAGAACATGCCACAAGTGCAAGAAACCTGGCCACTACATCTCTGAGTGTCCGCAGTGGGACAATGAGAACAAGAAGAAAAAGAAGAGCAAGGAGTATGATTCTGACGACAAGAAGAAGAAGAAATACTCAAAGTCTTCTTCCAAGTCCTCCTCAAAGTCTTCATCACAAAAGAAGAGCTCATCTGGCAAGGCACGTGCGTTCGTTGGCAAGGAAATGGATTCAGAGGAGGAGTCCGCTTCTGAGGAGGCGGAGGTGGAGTCTGAGGAGGAGTCCGATTCTGGCGTTGCAAGTCTGGCTACAACATACGTTGCCAAGTCCATCTTCAACACTGAAGACAATGACTCGCCAACGCCGATGCTAATGACAAGGACGACTCCACTCCCACCTACTGCTTCATGGCACGCGGTGCCAAGGTAAACACACGCACTACTCACTATCAAACTTCCAGTGAAGATGACTCTGATTGTGGTTCCAAACCCAGCTACAAAACACTTGCTAAAATTGCAACTGAACAACAGAAAGCTATGGAACATATTCAAAAACTATTAGAAAAAAGCGATGACCTGTTGGACGCTGAAATGACTCGATCTCAGTCCTTAATTGAAGACATAAAAAATCTTCATGTTAAGTATGAGGAACTTGAAAGTCGTCATGAAACGCTCTCAACATCTCATGAAAAGCTTTCCTATGATTATCTTCAAAGGAAGCAAGACCTTGAAAAATTGAGAGCGGCTCATAAAGATCTTCAAAAGGAAAACGAGTCACTTCGCGCCAAACAGATCAGTTCCGCTCAGGAAGGTTTTGAACCACCATGTCTTAAATGCATTGAGCGTGATAACACCACTTCTGTTGCTGAATGTTCTACTGCTGCTACTGTTGCAATATCTTCAACTGTTGATGTGATAACTAACCCCTCTGCTGAGGATGCCACTGCTATTGCTGATGAGCATGCTAGGTTGAAGACATTGCTTGAAACAGGGATGTTCAAAAGCCTCAAAGGGCATCAGACACTATGTGATGTCCTCAAAAGGCAGATCCTGAACCGAAACCCTAGGAAAGAGGGTGTTGGGTTCGAAAGGAAAATGAATGCTGATGGCTCTTACTGGAAACCTGAGCAGTACCCCAAAACCACATGGGTTGCTGCAAAGGGACCTTTAGTGGATCCATCCACCCTATCTGGCTTCACTTGTGCTAATCCCATTGTTATTGATGAATCCTTTGATGCAAACTATAAACTATTTAAGAATCAGAAGGGTGAAGTGTTTGCCAGGTATATTGGTACTAACTGCAGGAATGGACCGCCTATGAAGAAGGTCTGGGTGCCGAAAAGGTGTTTGGAGAATCTTCCTGTGAATGTCATCATGACACCACAGGTGAAGAAGACAAACCCCAGACCACAGGCTTCATACGGTCCAAAGGCTTCATATAGACAGAGGACTCACATGAGTCGCACTAACGCAAATGTTTTGCAGGGAAGCCATACTTAGGCCTGTGAATATGAGCGCGTTTCATCAAACCGCCATGTTCATAAGACCAAGAACTATTCTGCTTATTCTTATGAGTACTATTGTCCACCTGCAAGACTTTTTGCTAGGGCTCCAAAGCCAAAGTTCTCAGATGCTGCACTTAGACTCATTGCTTCGAAGCCACCCTTGAAGATGTGGGTGGCTAAGAAAGCTTAACTCTCTTTTGCAGGGAAAGGTCTCCAGCCGAAAACCAAAATCGTCTGAAGCTATTGCTGGGGACCTTAAACATCTTGTAGGGCGCAAGATCAAATGCCCAAATGGTCTTATTATGTACTTTGTTCCTGAGTCGCTTGCTACTTGCCCTATCAGTCCTAATCTCGATCTAAGCTTTCATAATCCACTGGCTCGTCAAATGTTTTTGCTTCACAATTCTCTTCGTGAAGCCTATCCCCCTAACTGCACTGTAGGGTACGACACCAGCTGCTTCAGAATGGATTATTGATAGTGGGTGTACCAATCACATGACTGGCAAGCGAAGCCTTCTTATGGACTCAACCTTACGTCCATCTGACAAAAGTCACATCACATTTGCTGACACTGGTAAAAGTAAGGTATTGGGTCTAGGTAGAGTTGCAATCTCAAAGGATCAACACATGGATAAAGTCATGCTTGTTGAATCCCTTGGTTTCAACTTAATGTCCATCTCAATGCTTTGCGATTTAAACATGATTGTGATGTTTGGAAAATATCGTTTCCTTGTTCTAATGGAATCTGACAAGTCTCTAGTGTTTGAAGGGTATCGGAAAGATGATTTGTACGTGGTAGATTTCTCAGCAGGACCACATCTTGCCGTATGTCTTCTAGCAAAAGCTTCAGAATGCTGGCTCTGGCATCGGAGGCTAGGGCATGCTGGCATGAGGAACTTGCACACTCTTGCAAGAAATAAGCATGTCATAGGCATCGAGGGCGTCAAGTTCAAGAAGGATCACTTATGCGGTGCCTGTGAAGCAGGAAAGATGACGAGGGCCAAGCATCTCTCGAAGACAATCATGACAACGACTCAACCCTTCGAACTGCTCCACATGGATCTTTTCGGTCCCACTCATTACTCAACTCTTACTACTACTGCTTGTCTCTATGGCTTTGTCATTGTTGATGATTATTCAAGATATACTTGGATGCATATAATCCTCTACAAGACTGAAGTGCAGGATGTCTTCAGACGCTTCGCCAATCGAGCAATGAACAACTATGGCGTCAAGATAAAGCACATCAGAAGTGACAATGGCACTGAATTCAAGAACACTAGCCTAGATACATATCTTGATACTTTGGGCATCACACATGAATTCTCAGCTCCGTACACGCCACAGCAGAATGGCGTCGTCGAACGCAAGAACAGAACACTTATTGAGATGGCTCGGACGATGCTTGCTGAATACAAGACTCCAAGAAAATTCTGGCCTGAAGCCATTGATACTGCATGCCATATCATCAACCGTGTTTATCTTCACAAGCTTCTGAACAAGACATCCTATGAATTCCTTACTCGCAAGAAGCCAAATGTCAGTTACTTCAGAGTATTTGGTGCCAGGTGCTGGATCAAGGATCCACATCACACTTCAAAATTTGCACCAAAAGCACATGAAGGTTTTATGCTTGGATATGGAAAGGATTCGCACTCCTACAGAGTCTTCAACCTCTTTCACTATAAAGTGGTTGAAACTGTGGATGTGCGGTTCGATGAGACTAACGGCTCGCAAAGAGAGCACCTGCCAAATGTGCTAGATGAAGTTCCATCCAGTGAATCAATCAAACTTATGGGAACTGGAGAAATCATACCTTCTGAAGCTCAGCCTGAAGAGGAACTTATCATCTCCGCACCTGATCAACCTGAAGACAATGTCAACCTGAAGACAATGCTCAGCCTGAAGACAATCCTTCTAACGATGACAATGATCAGCAAGAGCAAAATCTTCGTCCTGTACATCCTCGTGTTGCAAATGAAGTACAGATTGAGAGAATAATTGATAGCATCAATGCACCAGGTCCACTCACTCGTTCAAGGGCAACACAGCTAGCAAATTTCTGTGGGCACTTCGCATTTGTCTCAATATCTGAACCCAAGAAAGTTGATGAAGCCTTCATGGAACCTGAATGGATTCAAGCTATGCAAGAAGAGCTTCAACAGTTTGAGCTGAATAATGTATGGGAACTGGTTAAGCGTCCTGATCCTCGCAAGCACAATATAATAGGCACCAAATGGATATATCGCAACAAGCAAGATGAGCATGGTCAAGTTGTCAGAAACAAAGCTCGTCTCGTTGCTCAAGGATATACTCAAGTTGAAGGGATTGACTTCGATGAGACATTTGCTCCTGTGGCTAGACTTGAAGCCATACACATACTGCTGGCCTATGCAAATCATCATAACATTCTTCTGCATCAAATGGATGTGAAGAGCGCTTTTCTCAATGGCAAGATTGATGAAGAAGTGTATGTTGCACAACCGCCTGGCTTTGAAGATCCAAAACATCCTGACATGGTGTACAAGCTCAACAAGGCACTGTATGGCCTCAAACAAGCCCCTAGGGCTTGGTATGACACACTCAAAGACTTCCTGAAGAGCAAAGGCTTCAAACCTGGTTCCCTCCACCCCACTCTCTTCACGAAGACATATGATGGTGAACTGTTTGTGTGCCAAATATATGTGGATGACATTATCTTCGGATGCACCAATCAGAAATACACTGATGAGTTTGGATATATGATGCAAGAGTAATATCAGATGTCCATGATGGGAGAGCTGAAGTTCTTCCTTGGTCTTCAAATACGTCAGCAACGCAACGGCATCTTTATATCTCAAGAGAAATACCTCAAAGATTGCCTGAAGAAATTTGGAATGGAAGATTGCAAAGGCTACACGACGCCAATGCCAGCCAAACATCATCTGGGTCCCGACGACAATGGTAAAGAGTTCGATCAAAAGGTATACCGCTCCATGATTGGTTCCTTACTTTATTTATGTGCATCTAGGCCAGATATCATGCTTAGTGTTTGCATGTGTGCCCGGTTCCAAGCGGCACCAAAGGAATCACATCACTTAGCTGTGAAGCGAATTCTTAGATATTTGGCTCACACCCCAACACTAGGATTATGGTATCCAAAGGGCTCAGAGTTTGATCTTGTTGGATTCTCGGATGCTGATTATGCTGGTGACAAGGTGGATCGCAAGTCTACATCAGGCACATGTCATTTTCTGGGACGATCACTTGTATGTTGGTCTTCAAAGAAGCAGAACTGTGTATCTCTCTCCACTGCTGAATCTGAATACATTGCGGCTGAATCTTGCTGCGCTCAGCTTCTATGGATGAAGCAAACACTCAAAGACTATGGCATTCACCTGAAGCAAGTACCACTCTACTGCGACAACGAAAGCGCCATCAAGATTGCCAACAACCCAGTTCAACACTCGAAGACAAAGCACATTGAAATTCGTCATCACTTTCTCAGAGATCATGTTGTGAAGGAAGATATTGATATCATACACGTCAACACTGAAGAGCAATTGGCAGATATCTTCACCAAGCCCTTGGATGAGAAGAGGTTTTACAAGTTACGGTGTGAGCTAAATATCTTGGAATCCTCAAATGTCCTGTGATCAGGCACACATCCTAACACTTATGCATGTTGATGACTTAGATGTGCAACACACGAAGTAAAATATATCTTCAATCAATGAAGACTTACATTCTGAGTGTGAATACATTAACGTGGAATTTGACTTCGGAGCGCCACGATAATTGTGCGCCGTGTCTGGGTCTAATACTTCCTATACGGTGGGTAACACCACCACCAAATTCTTCTGTTTGAAGTGTTTTACCCATGGCGTTACATGTGCTATGTCTTCACATTTTGTTTGTCTTCATTTTCAACTTGTCTTCATGATTATCTTCAATATGTTGACTTGATTGTCTTCTGATATATACATACTAGTGTTCTGTCCCCTACAACATTCACTTATAGCTACGTCTTCCTTGTTGAATCTTTTGAACTAAGTGAATGTGATCGGACCCTAGTCTCTCTATGATTTCTATCTCAAACTCTATCTGTCCAAATCATATGCATTCTATTGAAACTGTCGAATGTCTTCTCTATGTCCTAGTCAGCAGAAGATACAGAGACAAACATTAAGTCCGTTTTCAATTCTAATTCCTTCACCTGAAACCCGGAGAAGTGGGAACGACCACCCGACAATCTAGGCATGCATGGGAACATGGAACAACCTCCAATATGTTGCATGATGACCACGTGTCCTTCAGATGTGAATCGCTAGGGGCACCTGTGTAATAACACTGTGCCGTCCCTGTCCCTATAAATACACGCCTCACCACAGTCATTATCCTTTCTTCGACTCTCGCACAAACCCTAGCGCCACTGCTAGCCCTCGACGACGCCGGCGACAAAGCGCTTAGCTGCCGTGACCTCACCGACGTCGTCTTCACGCCGGCCGCGGACATCGTCTTCTCCGTCGTCGCCGTAGGTGTCCTCCGTCGCCAAGTTAGGGCACGGACGATCGAACTACTCAGCCTCCTCTCCCACTCCGTCTAGTAGTTCTTCGTGTGGTAAATAAAACTTCCTTTTTACGGCCCCTTTGATCCTATAGATTCATCACTTTCTACCACAAGCAGTTTCTGTTCACACAAGTTGGATCTATTTCATACTGCATCTCATAATATGCCTAGTATGTTCACTTATGCTTCACAAAGTAGTTAGATTCCTCACTTGTACTTAATCGTGGATTCGTACAAATCTAGAACCAACTCTCTATCTATGAGTGAATGTCTTCGCACTATGAGGTCAATGTCTTCTAAACTGATTTATCTTCAAAATCTTCTGAGAATGCATATGACCTCTTCCCCTTCCCTTGCACCTTAATGCTGTCATAGGTACATGTCCGTGGGAGAATCCCTTGGTTCTCATAGTCTGCATTCGTTTGCAGAATTCTTACCGCATCACATTAACTCTCCCGAAGCCAGTTCCTGTTTGACCAGAAAGCGAAAGCCTTTGAAGCCTTTAAACGTGTTGAAGCCTTTCAGTTTAAGCTTCATGGCACCAAAGAAACCTACAAGAAAGGGTGGCAGACAGCGTCGTGGCCACACCTCAAGAGATTTGCCACCTGACCTCTATGAGCTGTACAAGACAGATCCAGAGGAGGACTACAATCAGCGAAAAACTCGAATCCAATGGATTCGAAGATATTGGGCAGAACAGTGGTTCAAGTACAGGTTCGTGAACCAGGAGTATGCTGAGAAGAATGCCATTAAACGACCATGGGGAGACATTCTATACAGAAATCTTCAACCCAAGTCCAGAGCTGAAGCCATTGAACAAGGCTTCTATCCTTGCATGGTCCGTGGACCGCAGCCTGCAGATGGAGACCCATCTTCATTACTGTGGTGCCGCGATGATAATCTGTTCAAGCGCCACCTTCAGTTTGCCAGGAACTCGGCCAAAGAGAACAAGAAGTCACGAGGCTTAGACTGCAATCCAGGCCCCTCTGCTCCTCGTGCTGATGGCACACGCGAAGCTGAACCCAATCTTGTTGGGCCCTTCTACAACCTGGAAGGTCTCATCACTCATATCATGGTTCAAGGGACAGCCATGGATGAGCCTGCAGATGACATTGAATCTGATGAAGCGCCTGCACTACCAAAGCCAAAGAAACTGAAGAAGCCTAAAGCTTCAAAGCCTGCTCCTGCACCAAAGGTCTTATAGGCGAAGCCTCTGGCTACTGCACCTCCTGAACACAGTGTGTAGTCTGAAGATTTGTCACGCATCTCCAAGCCCTCGAGAGAAAATATGCCCTTGCAACCCACCAGCCAAGAACTGACTGTGCTGCTATTCTGCGCAATGACGCCACTGATCTGTCCAGCGATGAAGATCTTGCAGATGACGTTCTTGAGCAACTGATTAAGAGTAAGGAAGAAGCAGAAATCTTCAATGATTTGCCTCTCTTTGACATGGCAATCATCCACAACGTCATTGATGAGTGGTTTGAAACCCCCAATCTCAGCTTTGATGATCTGCAACTTCCAATTGGCCTCAGCGTCACCTTCACTGGCGCCATTGCTTCTGAGCTAGCTCTAGCTCAGCGCATCATTGAACTGAAGCAAAAGATCGACTATGAGAAAGCTCAGTTCAAGAAGCACATGGCCAAGCTCAGCATGCAAGATGTGAAAAACTTCAAGATTATGCTGCACGAGCTCAAGGAAGCCTTTCTCAAGAAACGTGAAGAAGCTAAAGGGTCTCGTGAGCGCATGAAGAGTCTGGCTGATAAGTGCGTGTAAGCCTACAATGAAGCTGAGAAGCGCAAGGCTCTTGGGCGTCCTGGCATTGACCCCAGAATGGCTGCAAAGAAGAAGAAGCCATCGACTGACACATCTGCACCTTCAAGGCAAGAAGAACCCCGCATTGTCTTCCCAAGAAACATGTCCGGCTCGAAGCCAAAGGTCACTTCCACCGCTTCAGACCTGAAGAAGACAAGGGCTGCTGAGGTTGAAGCCAGAAAGAGGAAAAATCCTAACGCTTCCGATGTCGCTCCCTCCAAGAAGAAGCACAAAACCAAGAAAGATCGGGCTGCTCCCACAGAGCCCCTTGTTGTCGAGCCCATCTCGGTTGCTCGTCCTAAATCTTCGCATCAAGAACGACGGATGATAGTTCATGAGCCTGCTTCCACAGAGGCTCCTGAAGCTGAAGACATTCCTGTTGGAAATATGCCCTAGAGGCAATAATAAATTGATTATTATTATATTTCCTTGTTCATGATAATCGTTTATTATCCATGCTAGAATTGTATTGATAGGAAACTCAGATACATGTGTGGATACATAGACAACACCATGTCCCTAGTAAGCCTCTAGTTGACTAGCTCGTTAATCAATAGATGGTTACGGTTTCCTGACCATGGACATTGGATGTCGTTGATAACGGGATCACATCATTAGGAGAATGATGTGATGGACAAGACCCAATCCTAAGCCTAGCACAAGATCATGTAGTTCGTATGCTAAAGCTTTTCTAATGTCAAGTATCATTTCCTTAGACCATGAGATTGTGCAACTCCCGGATACCGTAGGAGTGCTTTGGGTGTGCCAAACGTCACAACGTAACTGGGTGGCTATAAAGGTACACTACGGGTATCTCTGAAAGTGTCTGTTGGGTTGGCACGAATCGAGATTGGGATTTTGTCACTCCGTGTAAACGGAGAGGTATCTCTGGGCCCACTCGGTAGGACATCATCAAATGTGCACAATGTGACCAAGGGGTTGATCACGGGATGATGTGTTACGGAACGAGTAAAGAGACTTGCCGGTAACGAGATTGAACAAGGTATCGGTATACCAACGATCGAATCTCGAGCAAGTACCATACCGCTAGACAAAGGGAATTGTATACGGGATCGATTGAGTCCTTGACATCGTGGTTCATCCGATGAGATCATCGTGGAACATGTGGGAGCCAACATGGGTATCCAGATCCCGCTGTTGGTTATTGACCGGAGAACATCTCGGTCATGACTACATGTCTCCCGAACCCGTAGGGTCTACACACTTAAGGTTCGATGACGCTAGGGTTATAAAGGAAGTTTGTATGTGGTTACCGAATGTTGTTCGGAGTCCCGGATGAGATCCCGGATGTCACGAGGAGTTCCGGAATGGTCCGGAGGTAAAGATTTATATATAGGAAGTCCTGTTTCGGCCATCGGGACAAGTTTCGGGGTCATCGGTATTGTACCGGGACCACCGGAAGGGTCCCGGGGGCCCACCGGGTGGGGCCACCTGCCCCGGGGGCCACATGGGCTGTAGGGGGTGCGCCTTGGCCTACATGGGCCAAGGGCACCAGCCCCTAGAGGCCCATGCGCCAAGATATAGGAAAAAGGGGAGAGTCCTAAAGGGGGAAGGCACCTCCGAGGTGCCTTGGGGAGGATGGACTCCTCCCCCCCTCTTAGCCGCACCCCTTTCTTGGAGGAAGGGGCAAGGCTGCGCCTCCCCCCTCTCCCCTGCCCCTATATATAGTGGAGGGGAGGGAGGGCATCCATACCTGAGCCCTTGGCGCCTCCCTCCCTCCCGTGACACCTCCTCCTCTCCCGTAGGTGCTTGGCGAAGCCCTGCAGGATTGCCACGCTCCTCCATCACCACCACGCCGTTGTGCTGCTGCTGGATGGAGTCTTCCTCAACCTCTCCCTCTCTCCTTGCTGGATCAAGGCGTGGGAGACATCGTCGAGCTGTACGTGTGTTGAACGCGGAGGTGCCGTCCGTTCGGCACTAGGATCATCGGTGATCTGAATCACGACGAGTACGACTCCATCAACCCCGTTCACTTGAACGCTTCCGCTTAGCGATCTACAAGGGTATGTAGATGCACTCTCCTTTCTACTCGTTGCTGGTCTCTCCATAGATAGATCTTGGTGATACGTAGGAAAATTTTGAATTTCTGCTACGTTCCCCAACAGTGGCATCATGAGCTAGGTCTATGCGTAGTTACTATGCACGAGTAGAACACAAAGTAGTTGTGGGCGTCGATATTGTTCAATATGCTTGCCGTTACTAGTCTTATCTTAATTCGGCGGCATCGTGGGATGAAGCGGCCCGGACCAACCTTACACGTACGCTTACGTGAGACCGGTTCCACCGACAAACATGCACTAGTTGCATAAGGTGGCTGGCGGGTGTCTGTCTCTCCCACTTTAGTCGGATCGGATTCGATGAAAAGGGTCCTTATGAAGGGTAAATAGCAATTGGCATATCACGTTGTGGTTCATGCGTAGGTAAGAAACGTTCTTGCTAGAAACCCATAGCAGCCACGTAAAACATGCAAACAACAATTAGAGGACGTCTAACTTGTTTTTGCAGGGTATGCTATGTGATGTGATATGGCCAAAGGATGTGATGAATGATATATGTGATGTATGAGATTGATCATGTTCTTGTAATAGGAATCACGACTTGCATGTCGATGAGTATGACAACCGGCAGGAGCCATAGGAGTTGTCTTTATTTATTTGTGACCTGCGTGTCAACTTAAACGTCATGTAATTACTTTACTTTATTGCTAACCGTTAGCCATAGTAGTAGAAGTAATAGTTGGCGAGGCAACTTCATGAAGACACGATGATGGAGATCATGATGATGGAGATCATGGTGTCATGCCGGTGACGATGATGATCATGGAGCCCCGAAGATGGAGATCAAAAGGAGCAAAGTGATGATGGCCATATCATGTCACTATTTGATTGCATGTGATGTTTATCATGTTTATACATCTTATTTGCTTAGAACGACGGTAGTAAATAAGATGATCCCTTACAACAATTTCAAGAAGTGTTCTCCCCTAACTGTGCACCGTTGCGACAGTTCGCTGTTTCAAAACATCACGTGATGATCGGGTGTTTTATTCAGACGTTCAAATACAACGGGTGTTGACGAGCCTAGCATGTACAGACATGGCCTCGGAACACGGAGACCGAAAGGTCGAACATGAGTCATATAGAAGATACGATCAACATGAAGATGTTCACCGATGATGACTAGTCCGTCTCACGTGATGATCGGACACGGCCTAGTTTGACTCGGATCATGTAATCACTTGGATGATTAGAGGGATGTCTATCTGAGTGGGAGTTCATAAGATGAACTTAATTATCCTGAACATAGTCAAAAGGTATTTGCAAATTATGTCGTAGCGCATGCTATAGTTCTACTGTTTAGATATGTTCCTAGAGAAAAATTAGTTGAAAGTTGATAGTAGCAATTATGCGGACTAGGTCCGTAAACTGAGGATTGTCCTCATTGCTTCATAGAAGGCTTATGTCCTTAATGCACCGCTCAGTGTGCTGAACCTCGAACGTTGTCTGTGGTTGTTGCGAACATCTGACATACACGTTTTGATAACTACGTGATAGTTCAGTTAAACGGTTTAGAGTTGAGGCACCAAAGACGTTTTTGAAACATCGCGAAACATATGAGATGTTTTGAGGGCTGAAATTGGGATTTCAGGCTCGTGCCCATGTCAAGAGGTATAAGACCTCCGATGACTTTCTTAACCTGCAAACTAAGGAGAAAAGCTCAATTGTTGAGCTTGTGCTCAGATTGTCTGAGTACAACAATCATTTGAATCGAGTGGGAGTTGATCTTCCAGATAAGACAGTGATGGTTCTCCAAAGTCATTGCCACCAAGCTGTTAGAGCTTCGTGATGAACTATAACATATCAGGGATAGATATGATGATCCTTGAGGTATTCGCGATGTTTGACACCGCGAAAGTAGAAATCAAGAAGGAGCATCAATTGTTGATGGTTGGTGAAACCACTAGTTTCAAGAAGGGCAAGGGCAAGAAGGGATACTTCATGAAACGGCAAATCAGCTGCTGCTCTAGTGAAGAAACCCAAGGTAAAACCCAAACCCGAGACTAAGTGCTTCTGTAATAAGGGGAACAACCACTAGAGCAGAATTACCCTAGATACTTGGTAGATAAGAAGGTTGGCAAGGTCGATAGAAGTATATTGGATATACATTGTGTTAATGTGTACTTTGCTAGTACTCCTAGTAGCACCAGGGTATTAGATACCGGTTCGGTTGCTAAGTGTTAGTAACTCGAAATAAAAGCTACGGAATAAACGGAGACTAGCTAAACGTGAGATGACGATATGTGTTGGAAGTGTTTCCAATGTTGATATGATCAAGCATCACACGCCCCCTCTACCATCGAGATTGGTGTTTGCTTTGAGCATAGACATGATTGGATTATGTCTATCGCAATACGGTTATTCATTTAAGGAGAATAATGGTTACTCTGTTTATTTGAATAATACCTTCAATGGTCTTACACCTAAAATGAATGGTTTATTAAATCTCGATCGTAGTGATACACATGTTCATGCCAAAAGATAGTAATGATAGTACCACCTACTTGTGGCACTGCCACGTAAGTCATATTGGTATAAAACGCATGAAGAAGCTCCATATTGATGGATCTTTGGGCTCACTCGTTTTTGAAAAGTTTGAGACATGCGAACCATGTCTATTGGTGTATATGCATGAAGAAACTCCATGCAAATGGACCGTTTTGACTCACTTGATTTTGAATCACTTGGGACATGCAAATCATACCACATGGGCAAGATGACTGAAAAGCCTCATTTTCAGTAAGATGGAACAAGATAGCAACTTGTTGGAAGTAACACATTTTGATGTGTGCAGTCCAATGAGTGCTGAGGCATGCAGTGAATATCGTTATGTTCTTACTTCACAGATGATTCGAGTAGATGTTGAGTATATTTACTTGATGAATCACGAGTCTGAATTATTGAAAGGTTCAAGTAATTTCAGTGTGAAGTTGAAAGATCGTCGTGACAAGAGGATAAAAAGATCTATGATATGATCATAGAGATGAATATCTGAATCACGAGTTTGGCACAGAATTAAGACATTGTGGAAATTGTTTCACAACTGATACAGCCTGGAACACCATAGTGTGATGGTGTGTCCGAACATCATAACTGCACCCTATTGGATATGATGCATACCATGATGTCTCTTATCGAACTGCCACGATAGTTTGTGGGTTAGGCATTAAAGACAACCACATTCACTTTAAATAGGGCACCACGTAATTCCGTTGAGATGACACCGTATGAATTATGGTTTAGAGAAGCCTAAGCTGTCATTTCTTAGAAGTTTGGGGCTGCGATGCTTATGTGGAAAGGTTTCAGTCTGATAAGCTCGAACCCAAAGCGGATAAATGCATCTTCATAGGACACCCAAAACAGTTGGGTATACCTCCTGTCTCAGATTCGAAAGCAATAAGGGATTGTTTCTTGAATCGGGTCCTTTTTCGAGGAAAGGTTTCTCTCGAAAAGTTGAGTGGGAGGATGGTGGAGACTTGATGAGGTTATTGAACCGTCACTTCAACAAGTGTGTAGCAGGGCACAAGAAGTTGTTCCTGTGGCACGTACACCAATTGAAGTGGAAGCTTATGATATTGATCATGAAACTTCGGAGCAAGTCACTACCAAACCTCGTGGGATGACAAGGATGCGTACTACTTCAGAGTGGTACGTAATCCTGTCTTGGAAGTCATGTTGCTGGACAACAATGAACCTACGAGCTATGGAGAAGCGATGGTGGGCCCGGATTCCGATAAATGGCTCAAGGCCATAAAACCCGAGAGAGGATCCATGTATGAAAACAAAGTGTAGACTTTGGCAGAACAACTCGATGGTCGTAAGGCTGTTGAGTGCAGATGGATTTTAAAAGGAAGACAGACAATGATGGTAAGTGTCACCATTGAGAAAGCTCGACTTGTCGTTAAGATGTTTTTCGACAAGTTCAAGGAGTTGACTACGATGAGACTTTCTCACTCGTAGCGATGCTAAGAGTCTGTTGGAATTATATTAGCAATTACTGCATTATTTATGAAATCTTGCAGATAGGATGTCAAAACATTATTTCTTCGACGATTCTTGAGGAAAGGTTGTATGTGATACAACCGGAAGGTTTTGTCCATCCTGAAATATGCTAATAAGTATGCAAAGCTCCAGCAATCCTTCTGAGGACTGGAGTGAGCATCTCGGAGTTGGAATGTATGCTTTGATGATGATCAAAGATTTTGGGTGTATACAAAGTTTATGAGAAACTTGTATTTCCAAAGAAGTGAGTGGGAGCACTACAGAATTTCTGATGAGTATATGTTGTTGACATATTGATGATCAGAGATGATGTAGAATTTCTAGAAAGCATATAGGGTTATTTGAAAGGTGTTTTTCAATAGAAAACCTGGATTAAGCTACTTGAACATTGAGCATCAAGATCTATAAGGATAGATCAAAATGCTTAATAATACTTTCAAATGAGCACATACCTTGACATGATCTTGAAGGTGTTCAAGATGGACCAGTCAAAGAAGGAGTTCTTGCCTGAGTTGTAAGGTACGAAGTTAAGACTTAAAGCTCGACCACGGCAGAATAGAGAGAAAGGACGAAGGTCGTCCCCTATGCTTAAGACGTAGGCTCTTCAGTATGCTATGCTGTGTACCGCACCTGAAGTGTGCCTTGCCATGAGTCAGTCAAGGGGTACAAGAGTGATCCAAGAATGGCTCACGGGACAGCGGTCAAAGTTATCCTTAGTAACTAGTGGACTAAGGAATTTTCTCGATTATGGAGGTGGTAAAGGGGTTCGTCGTAAAGGGTTACGTCGATGCAAGCTTAACACCTATCCAGATAGCTCTGAGTAGAGATACCGGATACGTATAATGGAGCAACAATTTAGAATAGCTCCAAGTAGAACAGTTATTTGGAATAGCTCCAAATAGAACGTGGTAGCTGCATCTAGGAGATGACATAGAGATTTGTAAAGCACACACGGATCTGAAAGGTTCAGACCCGTTGACTAAAACCTCTCTCACAAGCAACATGATCAAACCCAGAACTCATCGAGTGTTAATCACATGGTAAATGTGAACTAGATTATTGACTCTAGTAAACTCTTTGGGTGTTAGTCACATGGGGATGTGACCTTGAGTGTTAATCACATATTGATGTGAACTAGATTATTGACTCTAGTGCAAGTGGGAGACTGTTGGAAATATGCCCTAGAGGCAATAATAAATTGATTATTATTATATTTCCTTGTTCATGATAATCGTTTATTATCCATGCTAGAATTGTATTGATAGGAAACTCAGATACATGTGTGGATACATAGACAACACCATGTCCCTAGTAAGCCTCTAGTTGACTAGCTCGTTAATCAATAGATGGTTACGGTTTCCTGACCATGGACATTGGATGTCGTTGATAACGGGATCACATCATTAGGAGAATGATGTGATGGACAAGACCCAATCCTAAGCCTAGCACAAGATCATGTAGTTCGTATGCTAAAGCTTTTCTAATGTCAAGTATCATTTCCTTAGACCATGAGATTGTGCAACTCCCGGATACCGTAGGAGTGCTTTGGGTGTGCCAAACGTCACAACGTAACTGGGTGGCTATAAAGGTACACTACGGGTATCTCTGAAAGTGTCTGTTGGGTTGGCACGAATCGAGATTGGGATTTTGTCACTCCGTGTAAACGGAGAGGTATCTCTGGGCCCACTCGGTAGGACATCATCATAATGTGCACAATGTGACCAAGGGTTGATCACGGGATGATGTGTTACGGAACGAGTAAAGAGACTTGCCGGTAACGAGATTGAACAAGGTATCGGTATACCGACGATCGAATCTCGGGCAAGTACCATACCGCTAGACAAAGGGAATTGTATACGGGATCGATTGAGTCCTTGACATCGTGGTTCATCCGATGAGATCATCGTGGAACATGTGGGAGCCAACATGGGTATCCAGATCCCGCTGTTGGTTATTGACCGGAGAACATCTCGGTCATGACTACATGTCTCCCGAACCCGTAGGGTCTACACACTTAAGGTTCGATGACGCTAGGGTTATAAAGGAAGTTTGTATGTGGTTACCGAATGTTGTTCGGAGTCCCGGATGAGATCCCGGACGTCACGAGGAGTTCCGGAATGGTCCGGAGGTAAAGATTTATATATAGGAAGTCCTGTTTCGGCCATCGGGACAAGTTTCGGGGTCATCGGTATTGTACCGGGACCACCGGAAGGGTCCCGGGGGCCCACCGGGTGGGGCCACCTGCCCCGGGGGCCACATGGGCTGTAGGGGGTGCGCCTTGGCCTACATGGGCCAAGGGCACCAGCCCCTAGAGGCCCATGCGCCAAGATATAGGAAAAAGGGGAGAGTCCTAAAGGGGGAAGGCACCTCCGAGGTGCCTTGGGGAGGATGGACTCCTCCCCCCCTCTTAGCCGCACCCCTTTCTTGGAGGAAGGGGCAAGGCTGCGCCTCCCCCCTCTCCCCTGCCCCTATATATAGTGGAGGGGAGGGAGGGCATCCATACCTGAGCCCTTGGCGCCTCCCTCCCTCCCGTGACACCTCCTCCTCTCCCGTAGGTGCTTGGCGAAGCCCTGCAGGATTGCCACGCTCCTCCATCACCACCACGCCGTTGTGCTGCTGCTGGATGGAGTCTTCCTCAACCTCTCCCTCTCTCCTTGCTGGATCAAGGCGTGGGAGACATCGTCGAGCTGTACGTGTGTTGAACGCGGAGGTGCCGTCCGTTCGGCACTAGGATCATCGGTGATCTGAATCACGACGAGTACGACTCCATCAACCCCGTTCACTTGAACGCTTCCGCTTAGCGATCTACAAGGGTATGTAGATGCACTCTCCTTTCTACTCGTTGCTGGTCTCTCCATAGATAGATCTTGGTGATACGTAGGAAAATTTTGAATTTCTGCTACGTTCCCCAACAATTCCAGCAGTTGACCCCATCGCTGCTGAAGACATTGGTCACCATGACAATGTTGAAGATGATGAAGTCCTTCCTTAGATCGAGCACCAATTGGTATCATCGCCTGTGCTTACGCACAACGAACTCATCAGTATTGGTCGTCCTCTGCTTAGGATGCATCATGGGCTGATCACCCACAGAGACAAGACACTCCAAGCTCTCCCCAACAGCAAGCAACCCCATCAGTGCAAGAAGAGGATGACTTTGAGGCCCAGCCAACTCCATCTTCACAGGCGTCGCTAGCGTTACGCAGGCTTCACAAAGGACCAAGGACCAAGGCCCCAAGTCCCTCTTTCGAGCATTTCAGAAGGAGAAGTGCACCACCAATCTGTTGCATGTCAGGTGTTCCCCGAAGCCACTCCTACTGTGAACGTTTCCGAGTCTGAAGCTAAAGTTGTTGAAGACAATCCAGCTGCATCAGCCGAAGAAAAACAAGCAGAAGAACGTGTCCCTACTTCCCCCATCACTGAAGAAGTTGTTCCTGTAGTGAACGTGTCAGTGCCTGACCCTCCAGCTCCTCAAGTGGAGGTTGAGAATCCTGAGGCTGCCACCACAAACACCACTGAATTCAATGACGTGGTCATGGCTGAAGACACTATGGAGCCTGCACCTAACACTGTGCCAGAGGCCAATGAAGCCAATGATGCACCTGCAATAGATGTGCAGCCTGACGCCTCTGTTGATGCCATTGCTCCTGTTCCGCCACTAAGGACACATACTATTGAGCAAGCTACAACTATGGTTAGCTCATCACTGTCAAATGGCCTCTTCTTGTTCCTCCACCTGCTGCTGGTCCCCAATTTGACTATCACGTCGAGCGCGGGCCTCATGTTCAGAAGCCAATGCCAAGGCTGCCTAGGTTTCCAGGCACTGCATCTGCACCCGGATCGTTCAATATCAATGGCTTCAAAGCACACAACACCTTCTTCAATAGCGCCAAGAACCCCTACTCAAAGGCAAGAATATCTTCTGATCGGTTCTGGAGCTATCAGCAGCACAGTTATTACTCATGCATCTTGTACAATCAAGGTCGCATTTTCCCCATATGCGTCTTGGCACTGAAGCCATAACTGGTTTGCCCTGTTTGGAAGAAGCGCTGGATTGCTTCAGAGAATCTGGTTTGTTGCAGTTCGTCACTGACAAGGAGCACTGGAACGAAGAATTGTTGCTCCAATTATATGCCACTCTTGATATTCGTGGCTACAACAGAGATCTGAAGACTTGGGTCCTTGAGTGGATGACAGGCAATGTTCATCACGAAGCCAAAGCCTTTGATATCATTGAGCTCACTGGCCTTCCCACTCCAGGAGATCTTTATGCACCTGGTTGTCAGCTTCACAGTGCTGCTATGGAAAGCATTTTTCACAAGCCTGAACCCAACATGAGTCAGATGCTTAGCATGATGAATCCTTTGTCTCCAGATGCTGAATATCCTAAGGAGTTCTTTGTTCAAGACCTTCAGTATCTGCCACGCACTACCTATCACATCATGCGGCAAACTCTCTGGCCCATCAAAGGACATTCTCCACATGCAAAGCTGGAAGGTGCAATGAAGACTTTGGTCTTCCATATTCTTCACGGCAAAAACTTCAATGCACAAGACTTCTTCATCCGCCAACTTGCTGCATCCGGATCTGATCTCTTTGGCTTGAAGTTTTACGCCCCATGGATTATGCGTCTACTTAAACTACACTCAGCTGTCACCTATCAGCCCTCTGCTCGCAATCATCGGATTTTTCTGCCTGACGTCGACATGTCAGTTGAAGCCATCTGTCCAGAGCCTTCCAAGGAGCCCCTTAGTCTTCAGAATGCTGATAAGAAAAGTTTCTCTCAACACATTGAAGGCGACCCAGCAGTCACTCGTATTTATCCTCTGGCTGGTACTACCCGTGCACCTCATCGTGCCCTCACTGAAGCCACTAAAAGCACCATTGCACAACAGCCCAAGAAGCGATCCCGTGTTCTCAATGACCGAGAGCTTCTGGTTGCCCTTCATCAGAAACAGGATAAGCATCATGACTAGCTATAGCGCCAAATGCAAAGCCTCTTGGTGGACGTAAACAAGATTCACAACCTCGCCACCAAGAATGCATTTGTCGCCCATGAAACTTGTCGGCGTACATGGAAAGGGCTGACGCTTATGTGTTCTGAAGATGATCTTCAAGAGGATGGTTTCTCTGAACGCTTCAAGTTTGACTCAACACCTCCAAGAAGGACCTTGCTGCGGCGTACTCTGTCTCTTGAAGACTCTGAGTTCTCCTCCTCTGCTGCAACAGTGAATGCATGTGTCATCGATGATGAAGACGATGCTACTTCACCACCTTCGGCGCGAATCACCACTGCACCGAGTTCGTCTGCACTGCCAACCAACTCCGACGATCCTGCTGCTTCACCAACTCCTCATGGGAACGAGTAGGTGCTCTATGTATTCAAACCTTTTTGGTCCTTACTGACAAAAGGGGGAGAAGCATATGAGTTTGATAGTCTTCAAGCGGGTCGATATGGGCGGTGGTTTTATATTTTGCCTAGTGTTTACAACTCTCGCGTTTTGATACATTTGGTTCTTTGAGTTGTAACACTCAAACTCGTTGGTCGTCTGCTACTTATTTGCTTTACTGTGATGCGATGATAAATTCCGCATGTGCGACGATAAATTCCGCACTTAGATCATTTTCAGAAGTCCATTTTTCATTATGCATGTCATTATCTTCACATACTTTTCATGCATGATGAATTGTCATCATAAGTTGAAGAGGATCTCCACAAGTACAACCTACCATGTGCATTTGCATACCAAAAGCAAATTACTTATATGCACATCTTCAGGGGGAGCCTTTGCCACTTATGAAGACAATAACCTATCCTTTAACATTTCACATATTTTATTCCCCATTGAAAACTTCAACCAGTTTGTCATCAATCACCAAAAAGGGGGAGATTGTAAGTGCATCTAGTGCCACCCCTAGTTGGTTTTGGAGTATTGACGACAAACCCGGTTGAGGGACTAATGTGTTTGTGAGAATTGCAGGATAACACAGGTAGAAGTCCCTCATTGATTCGGTTTTCCTACCAGAGATGACCCCTAAAAATGTATGAAGACATTAAAGTCAAAGGTGGTATGTGAAGACATTCACATTGAAGACTATGACAAGAGAAGACATCGCGCGAAGACTATGGAGCGCGAAGACTTAGCAGTTTCGTCGTTCTATGTTTTTCCTTGTTGAGTCATAGGAACCACCGTACTGTTAAGTGGGGTCCAAGAGAACCAATTAGAATGACTGAAGTGTTGCTTAACCAAAATCCTATGTCTTCGAGTGAAGACTATGAGAGCAAATCTTGTCCAGAGTTGGATAAGTCAGCTTTGCTTGTAGCCCAAGTAAAGTTGTCGTGTGTGTTTGAAATCTGACCGTTGGAACACGTGTCAGTTCCTAAGTGACCCATGGTCATTTCGGACAAATCAGGTCGGGTTGCCTAGTGGCTATAAATAGCCCACCCCCTACAACCATAAACGGTTGGCTGCTTAGAGTTAGTGCACGGCTTTTGTCATTTGAGAGCAACCCACCTCGAAGCCCTTGAGAGAGAATTCCTTGCGAGGATAAAGCCCTAAACACCCAGAGCCAAAGAGTGTTAGGCATCACTTAAGTCTTCCTGTCTGTGTGATCTGAAGACTTATTACACTTGAGGACTGTGAATCCTCCAGCCGGTTAGGCGTCGCGTTCTGAGTATCTGTGATGGCCTGGCTTATTAGGGATGATAGACTAATCATATCAATAAGGAATTCCTTCTTTTCCAGGAGCCCATTCGAAAAGAGCTCCAAAGTTAAGCATGCTCAGCTTGGAGTAGTTTCAGGATGGGTGACCGACCGGAAAGTTGCTCCCGGGTGCGCACGAGTGAGGACAAAGTGCGCAGAAAAGACTAGTATTGATCTGTGGGGCCAGTCTAGATCCCGCCTGGAGTAACGACCACCGGCGGGTGTGTCCGGGGCGTTACAAGTTGGTATCAGAGCCGACCCTCGCGGTTACACGGATGGTTGCGGACAGATGCATGGTCATGTTGTTCATGACATTTGTGACCCGTCGTGGCACCCTGCATGGCACATGTACCAGACTGGAAGCACAGACGTTTGTGCCAAGAGGGAACGTTCTTGTGGCCCGACGAGGACGTCGGTTCCTCTGAGTGGGGGTGTATGTGATGGCCTGGCTTATTAGGGATGATAGACTACTCATATCAATAAGGAATTCCTTCTTTTCCGGGAGCCCATTCGGAAAGAACTCCAAAGTTAAGCGTGCTCAGCATGGAGTAGTTTTAGGATGGGTGACAGACCGGGAAGTTGCTCCCGGGTGCGCACGAGTGAGGACAAAGTGCGCAGAAAAGACTAGTATTGATCTGTGGGGCCAGTCTAGATCCCGCTCGGAGTAACGACCACCGGCGGGTGTGTCCGAGGCATTACAGTATCAAAGAGTCATTGTGGATCGCCAGTGAACGAAGTCTGTGAAGGTTTGGAAGTCTACCTTGAAGACTTACCGGAGTGATTGGGCGAGGACTGGGTGTCCTTAGCTCAAGGGGAATAAGGTGAAGATGAGGTGTTCTGAGTTGAATCTCAGCCTCCCTAACCAAACGTACAGTTGTCACAGCAACTGGAACTGCTCCAACAAATCATTGTCTTCAACGAGTCACTGGTTTCATCCTTCCCTTCCCTTTACTTACCGTTGGTCCTTGTGAAGTCATTGTATGATTGCTTTATCTTTTGTCTTCACTGAGTGACTGCTTGTTCTGATTGGCTTCACAATATCTTCCTACCTGATCTTTACTGCCTAGCAGCTATTAGTCATTGTGCTTTCACTCCATTGAATACTTGACTATGGTTTGCCTAGTGTAGTCTACCTTCCACTGCATGGTAATAGGTTTATTTCTATCATTTGTCTTCGAAACTTCCATGTTTTGAAGACTTTCATAAAAATCGCCTATTCACCCCCCTCTAGTCGATCACTAGCACTTTCATAACTCATCATAATTCACTCACAAATGACAACTTAAGATACATGCATAAATAGGCAACAAGTAATACGATGAGTCCTTATGTGTGACATACCAGAGGTTGATTCTGCAGCATATAGCTTATGGCACCAATTACATATTGCCTTCCATTTCTCGTTGATTCATTCTTTCTACTATCACTCGCATATGGTCGCACATGTCATACGGGTATCCAATGGATATCCATGGAGCACAAACTATAATCATGTCCAACCCGGTTGTTCGTGGGTATCCATATCCACGGACCCGTGGGCAGAAATGCGCTCCATACCCTTACCCAACCAGGTCGGGTATCCATGGATATCCAGATCCATGGATAAAATTGCCATCCCTACTCGCAACCAACGTGATTAGGGGTTGTCAATCCCTTCACGGTCACTTACGAGAGTGAGATCTGATAGATATAATATTTTTGGTATTTTTGGTATAGAGATGCAAAGTGAAAAGTAAAAAAGCAAAGCAAGATTAAAGTGATGGAGGTTAATATGATGAGAATAGACCAGGGGGGCATAGGTTTCACTAGTGGCTTCTCTCAAGAGCATAAGTATTCTACAGTGGGTGAACAAATTACTGTTGAGCAATTGACAGAATTGAGCATAGTTATGAGAATATCTAGGCATGATCATGTATATAGGCATCACGTCCGTGACAAGTAGATCGAAACGATTCTGCATCTACTACTATTACTCCACTCATCGACCGCTATCCAGCATGCATCTAGAGTATTAAGTTAAGAACAGAGTAACGCTTTAAGCAAGATGACATGATGTAGAGAGATAAATTCATGCAATATGAAATAAACCCCATCTTGTTATCCTCGATGGCAACGATGCAATACGTGCCTTGCTGCCCCTTCTATCACTGGGAAAGGACACCGCAAGATCGAACCCAAAGCTAAGCACTTCTCCCATGGCAAGAACTACCAATCTAGTTGGCCAAACCAAACGGATAATTCGAAGAGACTTGCAAAGATAACCAATCATACATAAAAGAATTCAGAGAAGATTCAAATATTATTCATAGATAGACTTGATCATAAACCCACAATTCATCGATCTCAACAAACACACCGCAAAAAGAAGAAGATTACATCGAATAGATCTCCACAAAAGAGGGGGAGAACTTTGTATCGAGATCCAAAAAGAGAGAAGAAACCATCTAGCTACTAACTATGGACCCGAAGGTCTGAGGTAAACTACTCACACTTCATCGGAGAGGCTATGATGATGTAGAAGCCCTCCGTGATGACAGCCCTCTCCGGCGGAGCTCCGGAGCAGGCCCCAAGATGGGATCTCGTGGATACAGAAAGTTGCGGCGGTGGAATTAGGTTTTTGGCTCCTCTCTGTTCGTTTGGGGGTACGTAGGTATATATAGGAGGAAGGAGTACGTCGGTGGAGCACCGAGGGGCCCACGAGGCAGGGGGGCGCACCCCCACCCTCGTGACCACCTCTTTGACTCCTTCGAGTAGGGTCCAAGTCTCCTGGATCACGTTCGGTGAGAAAATCACGTTCCTGAAGGTATTATTCCGTTTGGACTCCGTTTGATATTCTGTTTCTCCGAAATACTGAAATAGGCGAAAAAAACAGCAATTCTGGGCTAGGCCTCCGGTTAATAGATTAGTCCCAAAAATAATATAAAAGTGGAAAATAAAGCCCAATATAGTCCAAGACAGTAGATAATATAGTATGTGATACGTCTCCAACATATCTATAATTTTTGATTGCTCCATGCTATATTATCTACTGTTTTGGGCAATATTGGGCTTTATTTTCCATTTTTATATTATTTTTGGGACTAACCTATTAACCGGAGGCCCAGCCCAGATTTGTTGTTTTATGCCTATTTAAGTGTTTTGAGGAAAAGGAATATCAAACTGAGTCAAAACGGAACGAAATCAACTGGAGAAATTATTTTTGGAAGGAAACCTACCGGATAGACTTGGACCCTACGTCAGAAGATGAAGGAGGAGCTCACGAGGGTAGGGGGTGCGCCCCCCTGCCTCGTGCCCCCCCCCTTCGGTCCACCGATGTACCTCCTGCACCGATATATACCTACGTAACCTAAAACTTCCAGAACGAAGATTAGATCGGGAGTTCCGCCGCCAGAAGCCTTCATAGCCACCGAAAGCCAATCTAGACCCGTTTCGGCACCCTGCCAGAGGGGGCAATCCTTCTCCGGTGGCCATCTTCATCATCCCGGTGCTCTCCATGATGAGGAGGGAGTAGTTCTCCCTCGGGGCTGAGGGTGTGTACCAGTAGCTATGTGTTTAATCTCTCTCTCTCTCTCTCGTGTTCTTGAGGTGATACGATCTTGATGTATCGCGAGCTTTGCTATTATAGTTGGATCCTATGATGTTTCTTTCCCCCTCTTCTCTCTTGTAATGAATTGAGTTTCCCCTTTGAAGTTATCTTATCGGATTGAGTCTTTAAAGATTTGAGAACACTTGATGTATGACTTGCCGTGCGTATCTATGGTGACAATGGGATATCACGTGATTAACTTGATGTATGTTTTGGTGATCAACTTGCGGGTTCTGCCCATGAACCTATGAATAGGGGTTGGCTCACGTTTTCGTCGTGATTCTCCGGTAGAACTTTGGGGCACTCTTTGAGGTCCTGTGTGTTGGTTGAATAGATGAATCTGAGATTGTGTGATGCATATCGTATAATCATACCCACGGATACTTGAGGTGACAATGGAGTATCTAGGTGACATTAGGGTTTTGATTGATTTGTGTCTGAATGTGTTATTCTAGTACGAACTCTAGGGCTGTTTGTGACACCTATAGGAATAGCCCAACGGATTGATTGGAAAGAATAACTTTGAGGTGGTTTCGTTCCCTACCATAATCTCTTAGTTCGTTCTCCGCTATTAGTGACTTTGGAGTGACTCTTTGTTGCATGTTGAGGGATAGTTTTATGATCCAATTATGTTAGTATTGTTGAGGGAACTTGCACTAGAGAAAGTATGAACCCTAGGCCTTATTTCCTATCATTGCAATACCGTTTACGCTCACTTTTACCATTAGTTACCTTGCTGTTTTTATATTTTCAGATTACAAATACCTTTATATACCATCCATATTGCACTTGTATCACCATCTCTTCGCCGAACTAGTGCACCTATACAATTTAGCATTGTATTGGGTGTGCTGGGGACCAAAGAGACTCTTTGTTATTTGGTTGCAGGGTTGCTTGAGAGAGACCATCTTCATCCTACGCCTCCTACAGATTGATAAACCTTAGGTCATCCACTTGAGGGAAATTTTCTACTGTCCTACAAACCTCTGCACTTGGAGGCCCAACAACGTCTACAAGAAGAAGGTTATGTAGTAGACATCAAGCTCTTTTCTGGCGCCATTGCCGGGGAGGTGAGTGCTTGAAGGTATATCTTTAGATCTTGCAATCGAGTCTTTTAGTTTCTTGTTTTATCACTAGTTTAGTTTATAAAAGAAAACTACAAAAAAATGGAATTGAGTTTGTCTCATACGCTTCACCTTTTTAATATCTTTCGTGAGTATGATGGAAAGGATAATTGTGCTCAAGTGCTAGAAGAAGAAATCTATAAAATGTTTGGCACTAAATATTTGAATGATGAGCATGATTGCAATGTTGTTAGTATGAATTCCTTGAATATCCATGATGCTAATGATATGCAAAGCCACAAGCTTGGGGAAGCTATGTTTGATGAAGATGATATTTTTTGTGAAAGTGCTAGTGATCGACTAGAGGGGGGTGAATAGGCGATTTTTATGAAAGTCTTCAAAACATGGAAGTTTCAAAGACAAACGATATAAATAAACCTATCACCATGCAGCGGAAGGTAGACTACACTAGGGAAACCGTAGTCAAGTATTCAATGAAGTGAAAGCACAATGACTAATAGCAGTTAGGCAGTAAAGATCAGGTAGGAAGATATTGTGAAGCCAATCAGAACAAGCAGTCACTCAGTGAAGACAAAAGATAAAGCAATCATACAATGACTTCACGAGGACCAACAGTAAGTAAAGGGAAGGGAAGGATGAAACCAGTGACTCGTTGAAGACAATGATTTGTTGGAGCAGTTCCAGTTGCTGTGACAACTGTACATCTGGTTAGGGAGGCTGAGATTCAACTCAGAAGACCTCGTCTTCACCTTATTCCCCTTGATCTAAGGACACCCAGTCCTCGCCCAATCACTCTGGTAAGTCTTCAAGGTATACTTCCAAACCTTCACAGACTTCGTTCACCGGCGATTCACAATGACTCTTGGATGCTCAGAACGCGACGCCTAACCGGATGGAGGATTCACAGTCCTCAAGTGTAATAAGTCTTCAGATCACACAGAGAGGAAGACTTAAGTGATGCCTAACACTCTTTGGCTCTGGGTGTTTAGGGCTTTATCCTCGCAAGGAATTCTCTCTCAAGGGCTTCGAGGAGGGTTGCTCTCAAACGACAATAGCCGTGCATTAAATCTGAGCAGCCAACCGTTTATGGTTGTAGGGGGTGGGCTATTTATAGCCACTAGGCAACCCGACCCGATTTGTCCGAAATGACCCTTGGTCACTAATGAACTGACATGTGTTCCAACGGTCAGATTTCAAACACACACGGCAACTTTACTTGGGCTACAAGCAAAGCTGACTTATCCAACTCTGGACAAGATTTGCTCTCATAGTCTTTACTCGAAGACATAGGATTTTGGTTAAGCAACACTTCAGTCATTCTGATTGGTTCTCTTGGACCCCACTTAGCAGTACAGTGGTTCCTATGACTCAACAAATAAGAAAAAGAACGATGAAAGAACTAAGTCTTCGTGCTCCATAGTCTTCATGCGATGTCTTCTCTTGTCATAGTCTTCAATGTGAATGTCTTCACATACCACCTTTGACTTCAATGTCTTCTTACATTTTTAGGGGTCATCTCTGGTAGGAAAACCGAATCAATGAGGGACTTCTACCTGTGTTATCCTGCAATTCTCACAAACATATTAGTCCCTCAACCAGGTTTGTCGTCAATACTCCAAAACCAACTAGGGGTGGCAATAGATGCACTTACAATCTCCCCCTTTTTGGTGATTGATGACAAACTGGTTGAAGTTTTCAACGGGGAATAAAATATGTGAAATTGTAAAGGATCGGTTATTGTCTTCATAAGTGGCAAAGCCTCCCCCTGAAGATGTGCATATAAATAATTTGCTTTTGGTATGCAAATGCACATGGCAGGTTGTACTTGTGGAGATCCTCTTCAACTTATGATGACAATTCATCATGCATGAAAAGTATGTGAAGATAATGACATGCATAATGAAAAATGGACGTCTGCAAAATGATCTAAGTGCGGAATTGATCGTTGCACATGCGGAATTTATCATCTCATCACAGAAAAGCAAATAAGTAGCAGACGACCATCGAGTTTGAGTGTTACAACTCAAAGAACCGAATGTATCAAAATGCGAGAGTTGTAAACACTAGGAAAAATATAAACCCACCGCCCATATGGACCCGCTTGAAGACTATCAAACTCATATGATTCTCCCCCTTTTGTCAGTAAGGACCAAAAAAGTTTGAAGACATAGAGCACCTACTCGTTCCCATGAGGAGTTGGTGAAGCAGCAGGGTCGTCGGAGTTGGTTGGCGGTGCAGACGAACTCGGTGCAGTGGTGATTCGCGCCGAAGGTGGTGAAGTAGCATCGTCTTCATCATTGATGACACGTGCATTCACTGTTGCAGCAGAGGAGGAGAACTCAAAGTCTTCAAGAGACGGAGTACACCGTAGCAAGGTCCTTCTTGGAGGTGTTGAGTCAAACTTGAAGCGTTCAGAGAAACCATCCTCTTGAAGATCATCTTCAGAACACATAAGCGTCAGCCCTTTCCATGTACGCCGACAAGTTTCATGGGCGACAAATGCATTCTTGGTGGCGAGGTTGTGAATCTTGTTTACGTCCACCAAGAGGCTTTGCATTTGGCGCTATCAGCTAGTCATGATGCTTATCCTGTTTCTGATGAAGGGCAACCAGAAGCTCTCGGTCATTGAGAACACGGGATCGCTTCTTGGGCTGTTGTGCAATGGTGCTTTTAGTGGCTTCAGTGAGGGCACGATGAGGTGCACGGGTAGTACCAGCCAGAGGATAAATACGTGTGACTGCTGGGTCGCCTTCAATGTGTTGAGAGAAACTTTTCTTATCAGCATTCTGAAGACTAAGGGGCTCCTTGGAAGGCTCTGGACAGATGGCTTCAACTGACATGTCGACGTCAGGCAGAAAAATCCGATGATTGCGAGCAGAGGGCTGATAGGTGACAGCTGAGTGTAGTTTGATCAGACGCATAATCCATGGGGCGTAAAACTTCAAGCCAAAGAGATCAGATCCGGATGCAGCAAGTTGGCGGATGAAGAAGTCTTGTGCATTGAAGCTTTTGCCGTGAAGAATATGGAAGACCAAAGTCTTCATTGCACCTTCCAGCTTTGCATGTGGAGAATGTCCTTTGATGGGCCAGAGAGTTTGCCGCTATGATGTGATAGATAGTGCGTGGCAGATACTCAAGGTCTTGAACAAAGAACTCCTTAGGATATTCAGCATCTGGAGACAAAGGCTTCATCATGCTAAGCATCTGACTCATGTTGGGTTCAGGCTTGTGAAAAATGCTTTCCATAGCAGCACTGTGAAGCTGACAACCAGGTGCATAAAGATCTCCTGGAGTGGGCAGGCCAGTGAGCTCAATGATATCAAAGGCTTTGGCTTCGTGATGAACATTGCCTGTCATCCACTCAAGGACCCAAGTCTTCGGATCCCTGTTGTAGCCACGAATATGAAGAGTGGCATAGAATTGGAGCAGCAATTCTTCGTTCCAGTGCTCCTTGTCAGTGACGAACTGCAACAAACCAGATTCTCTAAAGCAATCCAGCGCTTCTTCCAAACAGGGCAGACCAGTTATGGCTTCAGTGCCAAGACGCATATGGGGAAAAATGCGACCTTGATTGTACAAGATGCATGAGTAATAACTGCGCTGCTGATAGCTCCAGAACCGATCAGAAGATATTCTTGCCTTTGAGTAGGGGTTCTTGGCGCTATTGAAGAAGGTGTTGTGTGCTTTGAAGCCATTGATATTGAACGATCCGGGTGTAGATGCAGTGCCTGGAAACCTAGGCAGCCTTGGCATTGGCTTCTGAACATGAGGCCTGCGCTCGACGTGATAGTCAAATTGGGGACCAGCAGCAGGTGGAGGAACAAGAAGAGGCCATTTGACAGTGATGAGCTAACCATAGTTGTAGCTTGCTCAATAGTATGTGGCCTTAGTGGCGGAACAGGAGCAGTGGCATCAACAGAGGCGTCAGGCTGCACATCTGTTGCAGGTGCATCATTGGCTTCATTGGCCTCTGGCACAGTGTTAGGTGCAGGCTCCACAGTGTCTTCAGCCATGACCACATCATTGGCTTCAGTGGTGTTAGTGGTGGCAGCCTCGGGATTCTCAACCTCCACTTGAGGAGCTAGAGGGTCGGGCACTGACACGTTCACTTCAGGAACAACTTCTTCAGTGATGGGGGAAGTAGGGACACGTTCTTCTGCTTGTTTTTCTTCGGCTGATGCAGCCAAATTGTCTTCAACAACTTTAGCTTCAGACTCGGAAACGTTCACAGTAGGAGTGGCTTTGGGGAACACCTGATGTGCAACAGATTGGTGGTGCACTTCTCCTTCTGAAACGCTCGAAAGAGGGACTTGGGGCCTTGGTCCTTTGCGAAGCCTGCGTAATGCTGGCGACGCCTGTGAAGATGGAGTTGGCTGGGCCTCAAAGTCATCCTCTTCTTGCACTGATGGGGTTGCTTGCGGTTGGGGAGAGCTTGGAGTGTCTTGTCTCTGTGGGTGATCAGCCCATGATGCATCCTGAGAAGTTGGCGTCAGAGGACGACCAATGCTGATGAGTTCACTGTGCGTAAGCACATGCGATGATACCAATTGGTGCTCGGTCTGAGGAAGGACTTCATCATCTTTAACATTGTCATGGTGACCAATGTCTTCAGCAGCGGTGGGGTCAACTGCTGGAATGTCTTCAGCTTCAGGAGCCTCTGGGGAAGTAGGCTCATGAACTATCATCCATCGTTCTTGATGCGAAGATTTAGGACGAGCAACCGAGATGGGCTCGACAACAAGGGGCTCTGTGGGAGCAGCCCAATCTTTCTTGGTTTTGTGCTTCTTCGTGGTGGTAGCGACATCAGAAGCTTCAGGATGTTTCCTCTTCCTGGCTTCAACCTCAGCAGCCCTTGTCTTTTTTAATTCTCAAGCCACTGTGGGGACCTTAGGCTTCGAGCATGTCATACTGGCTGGGGAGACAATGGGATGTGCTTCCTACCTTGTTGCTTCGGGTTTGGCCACAGCTGGCTTCTTCTTCTTCTTTGCAGCCATCCTGGGATTGATGCCAGGACGCCCAAGAGCCTTGCGCTTTTCAGCTTCATTGTAGGCTTGCACACACTTGTCAGCCAGACTCTTCATGCGCTCACGAGAACCTTTAGCTTCTTCGCGTTTCTTGAGAAAGGCTTCCTTGAGCTCGTGCAGCATAGTCTTGAAGTTCTTGACATCTTGCACGCTGAGCTTTGCCATGTGCTGCTTGAACTGAGCTTTCTCATAGTTGATCTTTTGCTTCAGTTGAACGATGCGCTGAGCTAGAGCTAGCTCAGAAGCAATGGCACCAGTGAAAGCGACGCTGAGGCCAATTGGAAGTTGCACATCATCAAAGCTGAGATTGGGGGTTTCAAACCACTCATCAATGAAGTTGTGGATGATTTCCACGTCAAAGAGAGGCAAATCATTGAAGATTTCTGCTTCTTCCTTGCTCTTAATCAGTTGCTCAAGAGCGTCATCTGCAAGATCTTCATCGCTGGACAGATCAATGGCGTCATTGCACAGAATAGAAGCAGAAGTCAGTGCCTGATCAGTATTCTTTCTCATCTCAGTCTTCTTGGAGATATGTGATAGATCTTCAGACTGCACACTGTCTTTAGGAGGTGTAGTAGCCAGTGGCTTCGCCCGTAAGATTTTTGGTGCTGAGGCAGACTTTGAAGCTTTGGGCTTCTTCAATTTCTTTGGCTTCGGCGGTGCAGGCGCTTCATTAGATTCAGCGTCATCTGCAGGCTCATCCACGGCTGTCCCTTGAACCATGATATGAGTGATGAGACCTTCCAGGTTGTAGAAGGGCCCAACAAGATTGGGTTCAGCTTCGCGTGTGCCATTAGCACGAGGAGCAGAGGGGCCTGGATTGAAGTCTAAGCCTCGTGACTTCTTGTTCTCTTTGGCCGAGTTCCTGGCAAACTGAAGGTTGCGCTTGAACAGATTATCATCGCGGCACCACAGTAATGAAGATGGGTCTGCATCCGCAGGCTGCGGTCCACGGACCATGCAAGGATAGAAGCCTTATTCAATGGCTTCAGCTCTGGACTTGGGTTGAAGATTTCTGTATAGAATGTCTCCTCATGGTCGTTTGATGGCATTCTTCTCAGCATACTCTTGGGTCATGAACCTGTACTTCAACCACTGTTCTGCCCAATATCTTCGAATCCATTGGATTCGAGTTTTTCGCTGATTGTAGTCCTCCTCTAGATCTGTCTTATACAACTCATAGAGGTTAGGAGGCAAATCTCTTGAGGTGTTGCCACGATGCTGTCGCCACCTTTTCTTGTAGGTTTCTCTGGTGCCATGAAGCTTAAACTGAAAGGCTTCAACACGTTCAAAGGCTTCAAAGGTTTTCGCTTTCTGGTCAAATAGGAACTGGCTTCGGGAGAGTTAATGTGATGCTGTAAGAGTTCTGCAAACGAATGCAGACTATGAGAACCAAGGGATTCTCCCACGGACATGTACCTGTGACAGCATTAAGGTGCGAGGGAAGGGGAAGAGGTCATATGCATTCTCATAAGATTTTGAAGATAAATCAGTTTAGAAGACATTGACCTCATAGTGCGAAGACATTCACTCATAGATAGAGAGTTGGTTCTAGATTTGTACGAATCCATGAATAAGTACAAGTGAGGAATCTAACTACTTTGTGAAGCATACGTGAACATACTAGGCATATTATGAGATGCAGTATGAAATAGATCCAACTTGTGTGAACAGAAACTGCTTGTGGTAGAAAGTGATGAATCTATAGGATCAAAGGGGCCGTAAAAAGGAAGTTTTATTTACCACACGAAGAACTGCTAGACGGAGTGGGAGAGGAGGCTGAGTAGTTCGATCGTCCGTGCCCTAACTTGGCGACGGAGGACACCTACAGCGACGACGGAGAAGACGATGTCCGCGGCCGGTGTGAAGACGACGTCGGTGAGGTCACGGCAGCTAAGCGCTTTGTCGCCGGTGTCGTCGAGGGCTAGCAGTGGCGCTAGGGTTTGTGCGAGAGTGGAAGAAAGGATAATGACTGTGGTGAGGCATGTATTTATAGGGACAGGGACGGCACAGTGTTATTACACAGGTGCCCCTGGCGATTCACATCTGAAGGACACGTGGTCATCATGCAACATATTGGAGGTTGTTCCATGTTCCCACGCACGCCTGGATTGTCGGGTGGTCGTTCCCACTTCTCCGGGTTTTAGGTGAAGGAATTAGCATTGAAAACGGACTTAATGTTTGTCTCTGTATCTTCTGCTGACTAGGACATAGAGAAGACATTCGATAGTTTCAATAGAATGCATATGATTTGGACAGATAGAGTTTGAGATAGAAAGCATAGAGAGATTAGGGTCCGATCACATTCACTTAGTTCAAAAGATTCAACAAGGAAGACGTAGCTATAAGTGAATGCTGTAGGGGAGAGAACACTAGTATGTATATATCAAAAGACAATCAAGTCAACATAGTGAAGATAATCATGAAGACAAGTTGAAAATGAAGACAAACAAAATGTGAAGACATAGCACATGTAACGCCATGGGTAAAACACTTCAAACAGAAGAATTTGGTGGTGGCGTTACCCACCGTATAGGAAGTATTAGACCCAGACACGGCGCACAATTATCGTGGCGCTCCGAAGTCAAATTCCACGTTAATGTATTCACACTCAGAATGTAAGTCTTCATTGATTGAAGATATATTTTACTTCGTGTGTTGCACATCTAAGTCATCAACATGCATAAGTGTTAGGATGTGTGCCTGATCACAGGACATTTGAGGATTCCAAGATATTTAGCTCACACCGTAACTTGCAAAACCTCTTCTCATCCAAGGGCTTGGTGAAGATATCTGCCAATTGCTCTTCAGTGTTGACGTGTATGATATCAATATCTTCCTTCACAACATGATCTCTGAGAAAGTGATGACGAATTTCAATGTGCTTTGTCTTCGAGTGCTGAACTGGGTTGTTGGCAATCTTGATGGCGCTTTCGTTGTCGCAGTAGAGTGGTACTTGCTTCAGGTGAATGCCATAGTCTTTGAGTGTTTGCTTCATCCATAGAAGCTGAGCGCAGCAAGATCCAGCCGCAATGTATTCAGATTCAGCAGTGGAGAGAGATACACAGTTCTGCTTCTTTGAAGACCAACATACAAGTGACCGTCCCAGAAAATGACATGTGCCTGATGTAGACTTGCGATCCACCTTGTCACCAGCATAATCAGCATCCGAGAATCCAACTAGATCAAACTCTGAGCCCTTTGGATACCATAATCCTAGTGTTGGGGTGTGAGCCAAATATCTGAGAATTCGCTTCACAGCTAAGTGATGCGATTCCTTTGGTGCCGCTTGGAACCGGGCACACATGCAAACACTAGGCATGATATCTGGCCTAGATGCACATAAATAAAGTAAGGAACCAATCATGGAGCGGTATACCTTTTGATCAAACTCTTTACCATTGTCGTCGGGACCCAGATGATGTTTGGATGGCATTGGCATCGTGTAGCCTTTGCAATCTTGCATTCCAAATTTCTTCAGGCAATCTTTGAGGTATTTCTCTTGAGATATAAAGATGTCGTTGCGTTGCTGACATATTTGAAGACCAAGGAAGAACTTCAGCTCACCCATCATGGACATCTGATATTGCTCTTGCATCATATATCCAAACTCATCAGTGTATTTCTGATTGGTGCAGCCGAGGATAATGTCATCCACATATATTTGGCACACAAACAGTTCACCATCATATGTCTTCATGAAGAGAGTGGGGTGGAGGGAACCAGGTTTGAAGCACTAGTGCAGAACCGGGAAATAGCACCGGTTCGTAAGGCCCTTTAGTGCCGATTCCATAACCGGCACTAAAGTGTGGGCACTAAAGGCCCCCCTTTAGTACCGGTTCAGCATGAACCGGTGCTAAAGGGCAACCACGTGGAACGAGCCAGCTCCGGGGGCCGGGAGCCCTTTAGTACCGGTTGGTAACACCAACCGGTACTAAAATGTTTGGGATTTCTTTTTCATTTAATTTTGTGTTTTCCATTTTAATTCTTTTTCGTTTGCTGGTATTTTACGATACTACACATTGTACACGTTATGCATATATATATATATATATATATATAAATAGAATTTCTAGTAGAACCAATTATATATATATATATATATATATATCCTCAATGTCTCACAAACCACCATATTAATTCACACATACACACATGTATAGCTATATACAATTTCTCCTACATATGCATGTTGCCTTTGGAGCCAGTGGCATTAGCCTAATTGGTGCCTTCGGAGCACGATGACAATTGGAAGTGGTTCATGACCTGGTCGATGGGGGCGGTAGCGGGTAATAGTATTCTCCCTTCGGATTTATGACCTGGTCGAGCAAAAATCCCGCTATTTCCTCTTGAAGTGCTTCTACACGCTCCGTTTCTAGGAGCTTGTCCCGCACCTCTGTGAACTGTTAAGAAGGAGATCAATATGCATGTGTATTAGTTGTGTGACTAGATATCGATAATGGTGTAAAAATTGTGAATAGTGTTCTGACAAGCGTACCCATTCCTGTCTTTGAGATCTGCTCCTTTCGGACGCCATCATGCGAATGTTCTCGCAAACACAGAATGCACATAGATCAGTCCCCTGCGCCTGCTTCAGGGCCTTTATTACGTGAATGGAATTTAATTTGATTAGATAATAATTAATCAAGCATGATAATTAAAGAGATGGCAGCTAGCTAGCTAGCTAGTACTACTTAATTACTTACCTTGGGTCGAAACCATTTCAGCTGTCATTTCCATTCGCCTTCCGTGACGCTGATGAACCTTGCCCAAGCCCTGCCCACCGACAAAGAAAATGAATAAAGGGGTTATTAAATAGTTCATATCATGAAATGATGAACTAAATAGGCCGAGATATATAGTTAATAATGATTGAAATTACCTGTTGACTATCCTAAACAAGATGTTATAGTCACTATTTGCTTTGAGTAGTGAGTCCAGTATTTCAACTGTTCCGGCGTCAACTTTAATGATACACAAGATCCAGTGAAATCTGCATGCACACACGTTTGCATGTCTTAATTAAGCGGGCATATGTAAGAAAAAACATGTAGCTAGCTAGTAGGCAAAAACAGAGAATTTGTAGTACAAGCAAGTGTGACTCACTTGAAGTTGTAAGGAAGTAGTATATCTTCATTGTATTTGAGGCCCTCTAACGCAACCATGTAGCGATGGACGTGCTCGTCCTCCTCCCTGACACGGCGACGTACCACCTCCGGCGGGGCCGGCTCCCTCCGCACCGAAACTGGCCCACGCGAACGCCACCAAACGAGACCAGGGTTGATGACGGGACCCGGGTCCGGGTTCCTCATCAAGCGGCGTGCCCCTCCAGGCAGCACCTCCCAGTGCCAGCCCGGCGGAGCCCAGTCCCGGACATGGGTTAGTCGGACGTCGTCGCGGACGGGTCGACGGCGAGGATGCGGGCCGGGCACCGTCGAGAACAAATACTAGCTATATGCCCGCAAAAATAACATTTTTTTAATGATTGGATTTTGATAACTAAAATTTCTAACATTTCTATATAACACTAATTATGCTATCATTGCATATGTCAAAATTCTATATGCTATTTCATACTAATTAAGCATCTAACACTAAAAACAGAAAACACAACTTTTATACATCCATTAAAAAACTGAAAAACAACATTATATAAAAAATTTCCATACTAATTAAACACTAATTATATCCATCTAACATGCATTCATACATATATACTAGTGAAAAAATAATAATCTAAAAAATCTAAACTAATTAAACATACAAAATACATATATACTAATATATACATGCATTAATTCATACATATGTATGTGTGTGTGTGTGTGTGTTCATCATGCTTGTGTGTGTGTATGGGCTCGGGGAGGGGCGGCGCCCATGGTGGCCGCCGGGGGCGAGGGAGAGGGGTTAGAGGGGGAGAGCTCACAGCGGGGAGACGGCGACGGCGAGGCGACGGCCGTGGGCGGCAACGGGCCGGGGCGTGACGCGGGGACGGCGCGACGGGGACGGGCCCAGGGCGGTGACGGATAAGGGAGCGGCGACGGCGACGGCGTCGATTGATCGGGGCGCGCGGGCGGTGCTTCAATGGCGAAACAGAGGAAGAAACAGAGGGAGAATGAAATTTTCGTAAGTGTTGTATATATAGAAGGCACCTTTAGTACCAGTTGGAGCCACCAACCGGTACTAAAGGCCTGTTTTGGCCAGGCCAAGTGGCGGGAACCGCACCCCCTTTAGTACCGGTTGGTGGCTCCAACCGGTACTAAAGGCCCCCCTTTAGTACCGGTTGGTGCCACGAACCGGTACTAAAGGGGGTGCGCTGGCGCAGGTGCGGTGTGCTAGTTTAGTCCCACCTCGCTAGCCGAGGGGCGACCGCACTGGTTTATAAACCCCCGTGCGGTAGCTCTCTCGAGCTCCTCTCCAAAGCAGGCCTACTGGGCCTACATGTTCTGTGCTGCCCTATTGGCCTACTGGGCCTTTGCGGGCCTGCATCCTGGCCCAACAACAGGTTGGGTTTCTAGTCGTATGCAGGCCGCTCTGGCCTAGTAGGCGGGCTTTTTTTTATTTTTTTGCTTTATTTATTTTTGAGTTGTTTTTTGTGTATTTAGAGTTTCTTTGTGAATATTTTTGCTTTAGGTACAAAAAATTACAAACTTTCTGTTAGTGCATGTGGTTTTCAAATTTGAATAGTTTAAATTTTGAATTATTTGAAATTAGTGTGAATCACTAGTTTGTGAATAATTTAACTTTAAAAATCAGTAAAGGCATGAAAGAATTTGTTTGCCCATAAAATTTCTTCGCGTTTCAAATGCCAAAACACATAATTAACTACCCTAACTATTACAGAGATTCCCTTCTGGGTGTGAAACACAGAAGAAAGTGATGATAGTGAAGCCGATCACATCCCAGATCTTTGGGTGTGAAACTTTTTCTTCGCGTGTGTCCCTTTGCGCCGTAACCATGGAAAATCTTCATCATTTAACGGGATGCTCGGGTCAATATTCACTGTGAATGGAGCAATTTCATGAAACTTTTCATAATCTTCTGACTTGTCTATCTTGTCATCCACTCCCACGATGTTTCTATTCCCAGAAAGAACTATGTGCCGCTTTGGCTCATCGTATGATGCATTCGCTTCCTTATCTTTTCTTTTTCTTGGCTTGGTAGACATGTCCTTCACATAGAAAACATGTGCCACATCATTGGCTAGGACGAATGGTTCGTCTGCATACGCAAGATTGTTGAGATCCACTGTTGTCATTCCGTACTGCGGGTCTTCCGTTACCCCGCCTCGTGTCATATTGACCCATTTGCACCGAAACAAAGGGACCTTCAAACCACGTCGATAGTCAAGTTCCCATATGTCCTGTATATAACCATAATATGTTTCCTTTCCCGTCTTGGTTTCTGCATCAAAGCGGACACCACTGTTTTGGTTGGTGCTCTTCTTATCTTGGGCGATCATGTAAAATGTATTACCATTTATCTCGTACCCTTTGAAAATCATTATATTCGAAGATGGTAACTGGGACAAAAAGTACAGGTCATCTTCAATAGAGGTGTCATGCATGGTACGTGTCTGCAACCAGCTGGCGAAACTCCTGGTTTGTTCACGTGTAATCCAGTCATCAGACCGCTCCGGGTGTTTGGAGCGTAGCAAATTCTTGTGTTCATCCATATACGGAGCCACCAAGGCGGAATTCTGTAGAACTGTGTAGTGTGCTTCAGTGAGAGAATGTCCGTCCATACATATTAATTGTTCCCCTCCTAGTGTGCCTTTTCCATCCAGTCTGCCCTTATGTCGCGATTCAGGAACACCAATCGGCTTAAGGTCAGGAATAAAGTCAATACAAAACTCAATGACCTCCTCATTTTGACGGCCCTTGGAGATGCTTCCTTCTGGCCTAGCACGGTTATGAACATATTTCTTTAAGACTCCCATGAACCTCTCAAAGGGTAACATATTGTGTAGAAATACAAGACCCAAAACGTTAATCTCTTCGCATAGGTGAACTAGGACGTGTGTCATGATGTTGAAGAAGGATGGTGGGAACACCAACTCGAAACTGACAAGACATTGCACCAAATCATTCTCTAACCTTGGTATGATTTCTGGATCGATTACCTTCTGAGAGATTGCATTGAGAAATGCACATAGTTTCACAATGGCTAATCGAACATTTTCCGGTAGAAGCCCCCTCAATGCAACCGGAAGTAGTTGCGTCATAATCACGTGGCAGTCATGAGACTTTAGGTTCTGGAACTTTTTCTCTGCCATGTTTATTATTCCCTGTATATTCGACGAGAAGCCAGACGGTACCTTAATCTGAGCAGGCATTCAAAGAAGATTTACTTCTCTTCTTTGGTAAGAACGTAGCTTGCATGACCCTGATGTATGCCGTCTTTTCCGTGCATACGTTGCTGGTCCTCTCGTGCCTCAGGTGTATCTTTTTTCTTCCCATACACGCACAAGAAGCCAAGCAGGGTCACACAAAGATTCTTCGTCATGTGCATCACATCGATTGCGGAGCGGACCTCTAGGTCTTTCCAATAGGGCAGGTCCCAAAATATAGATTTCTTCTTCCACATGGGTGCGCGTCTGTCAGCGTCATTCGGAACAGGTTGTCCACCAGGACCCTTTCCAAAGACCACCTTCAAATCCTTGACCATATCATGTACATCAGCACCAGTACGGTGGCGAGGCTTCGTCTGGTGATCCGCCTCACCTTTGAAATGCTTGCCTTTCTTTCTTACGGGATGCCTGCTCGGAAGAAATCGACGATGTCCCAGGTACACATTCTTCTTACAATTAGCCAAATATATACTGTCGGTATCGTCCAAACAGTGTGTGCATGCGCGGTATCCCTTGTTTGTCTGTCCTGAAAGGTTACTGAGAGCAGGCCAATCATTGATGGTCACGAACAGCAACGCCTTTAGGTCAAATTCTTCCCCCATGTGCTCATCCCACGCACGTACACCTGTTCCATTCCATAGTTGTAAGAGTTCTTCAACTAATGGCCTTAGGTACACATCAATGTCGTTGCCGGGTTGCTTAGGGCCTTGGATGAGCACTGGCATCATAATGAACTTCCGCTTCATGCACAACCAAGGAGGAAGGTTATACAAACATAGAGTCATAGGCCAGGTGCTATGGTTGTTGCTCTGCTCCCCAAAAGGATTAATGCCATCTGTGCTTAGACCAAACCATACGCTCCTTGCGTCATCGGCAAACTCCTTCCCGTACTTTCTTTCGATTTTTCTCCACTGCGACCCGTCAGCGGGTACTCTCAACTTTCCGTCTTTCTTACGGTCTTCTCTGTGCCATCGCATCGCCTTGGCATGCTCTTTGTTTTGGAACAAACGTTTCAACCGTGGTATTATAGGAGCATACCACATCACCTTGGCAGGAATCTTCTTCCTGGGGCGCTCGCCCTCGACATCACCAGGGTCATCGCAGCTGATCTTATAGCGCAATGCACCACATACCGGGCAAGCGTTCAAATCCTCGTACTCACCACGGTAGAAGATGCAATCATTAGGGCATGCATGTATCTTCTGCACCTCTAACCCTAGAGGGCAGACAACCTTCTTTGCTTCATACGTACTCGGGCAATTCGTTGTCCTTTGGAAGCATATCCTTTATCATTACCAGCAACATTCCAAATCCCTTGTCAGATACACCATTCTCTGCCTTCCATTGCAGCAATTCCAGTGTGGTGCCCAACTTTTTTGTCAGCACCGGATTTTCGGGATATAATTTCCAGAAAATGGCCCTTGTGCTCATTAGCCCCAGGATTACTGTTAGCTGATGAGGCACCAACTTGATACAGAAATTCCAAGCAAAAATACATAATATGTAGTACAAGACCATTCTGGTCTGTGAGTACAACAAAAGGTTTCTAGTGGTTGATGGCGGAAGCGGTTTGTGGATCATCCGTGTCTATGGGACTCCATTTCCCACAGGAACAGCTGACCAGGTTAACTCCTATCTTCGCAAGGTTGCTACCTCCATTGCTTAGGTTCCGGGGCTGTCATCACCATGCTCCTCTCCAAGCAAGAAATCTGGCCAAGACAATAGCCAGGGACAAGCCAGTGTGTACTTTTGAATGTACTCGCAAACATCATGAACACGGGTATAATATAACAGATGATAACTATGCTCTGAGAACATTCTATACTCGCAACGTCAGTCGTGAAAATAAAATCCCCGATACAAGCAAGCAGGTTATTTATATGCAACATGAACATGTAAGAATGGAATAGACATAAGATGCACCGATCGGATGTCTGAAGCGACATCTCGAAAGGATTAGTAAAATAACGAGCATGCCTCAGTAGGGCGTCTGAGCGACACCACATAAAGGGCTTATAAGGTAAATAAATAACAGGTATGCCACAGTCGGGCGTCTGAGCGACACCACATAAAGGGCTTATAAGGTAAATAAATAATAGGTATGCCACAGTCGGGCGTCTGAGCGACACCACATAAAGGGCTTATAAGGTAAATAAATAACAGGCATGCCACAGTCGGGCGTCTGAGCGACACCACATAAACGGCTTATAAAGTAAGTAAATAACAAGCATGCCACAGTCGGGCGTCTCAACGACACCGCATAAAGGGCTTATAAGATATTCACAGCGAATATCCAGGAGGTAGGACCGTCCCAGGGACACTCATTAAATTTCAATAATATAAATGATTAGTCCACAATAATAATAATCATAACCATCATATGCCACAGGTCATAATCAATGTTCTGGTTTAGTAGTTTCTCCTCCGAAGACCGACACTAAGACTGACACTTGACCCATCCCAGACTGTAGTCCTTAACCATGGACACGGCTATTTGAATAGATTTAGTACCTCTGCAGAGGATGTACTCTTTACCCACGAGTAACGGATTTCTTTAGTCCATCGGGACTAATCCCGTCTACGGTCTTTTAGTCGAAAACACGCCTGTCTTGCACACACTAGCTTAACTTTACTCGTGTCTGGAATCACCCACGACACTTGTTAAGAAAAACTCTAAGTGGGGAGGCTACAACCTCGCGTAGCATGGGATCAAATTTCTATCGCACGCTCTAAGGGGTGCCCCCCTCTCGGTACGCACCGGAAACACCCATGCTCCCGGACCAGGTGGCATGCCTACCGGATGCAGCCGGTATCTTCCACCATGGCCTCTCTGTACGGTGTGTGCCAAGACAAGGGTTGACAACTTACTGAACCATACCCTACCTGCGGTAGGGACAAGTGGCAGCATGAAACAAGTATGGGGGTTACTGGAACAAGACTCGATCTACGGCCGACTCAGGACGCTTAAGTATTTCCTGCATGACATGTATAACACAAATATCTCAACCAACAGAATCACCACTCATTATACCTTACAATGCCATACCGGACATAACCGTCCCGACGAAGACCGGAGACAAGCTCACGCCTACCCAAGGCAGAGGCTTTCCCGGATTTCTTTCCAGCATGCATATAAGGCATATGAGGACGATGACCATCACAGGTATATCCACTTCCAACAGCAAGGAATATCTCCAATATGCATTCATGCAAATGATCGTATCACCCCGCGAGTTTTTCGTATCGAGGGGGGTGTTATAATCGAATTAACCAACACACAAAAAGATTATGCCAGGGTTCAGAATGCTTGCCTTCATGGTGTGGAGAGGTGAGGTGCTCTCCAACACTTTTGAAAGTTTCCTTCCTTCTCTCCAAAATCCTATTTTAAATAAATTTGAATTAACCCACATTTTCAAAACAGCACAAAAAAGTTGTTTGAATTTTTGAAATAGATATGAAAATAAACTAGACAATATTTGGGACACAATAGAAAAAGAAGCAAGTCATTTGGGGTTATATTTAAAAATTTATGGCTAGTCAAAGTTCTGGTCAAAAACTATTTTAAAAAAAAAGAAAAGAAAACGTTTCAGAGAGGAATACGCTTTCGAAGTGGGGAAAACGTACTTGGGGGTTTTACGTCTTCACTTAAAACCACGCGGGCGGGGCTGGGTCGCTAACAGTGGGTCCAGGGGACCCACTGGTCAGGTTTGACCGGTCTCCTTTCCCTCTCCTTCCTCTGCCCGAGAGGGGGCAGGACTCTGGCTATCGTCGCCGGCGATTGGCGTCTCCTCGTGGGGTCCCGAGGGCGGGGATGGATCCGCCACTCAAGGGCGGTCCTCCCAGTGGTCGCCAGGCAGGAGGGGACGGAGGGAGCTGCCGGCGGCGAGCTCCTCGGCGGAGGTGGCCTCGGGAGCTTTAGGGGGCCGGGGCTATGGTGGTTCCCGAGCTGGATTGAGGTGTTGGGCAGCTCCGCGGGGTCATGGGGATTCGAATGGTGGCGCTATTTTGACGGGAGGGGCTCGGGTTGTGACCGAATGGACTGGAGGGCGGCGGCGGCTAATCCTGCCGGAGCTGGGGAAGATGACCTCTCCGGGTCGGTTGGCTGCCACGGGGGAACTAGGGGAGTGATTTGAGGCTGCCTGGGGAACGGGACGTGCTCGGGGGGCTCTTATATAGCGTGGCCATGTCGGTTCGCGGCGGCCGCGGATAGGATCGCCGGCGAACCGCCTCTCTGTTGCTGCAGGAGGACGTGGCAGCAACGAGCGCTTGCAGACGAGTGAGGGGATAGGCTTGGAATGCTCCAGAGGGCAGGTGGCGAGCCGGGGTGGCTCGGGCGGCGCCGACCGGGGCAGGAGCCATTGTGGCCGGCCTCTAGCCGCCATGGCCGACCTGACGGCGGCCCTGTGTGGCTCCAGGGGAGGGCTTGGATGGTTCCTGCGATCGGATGAGGTCGGGCACGGCTCTGCGGGCGAGCAAGGGCCAGGGTTGCGACGTGGCGGCTCGGGTTCACGCGCGTGCAAAACGCACGCTTTGGGCGCGCCCAGAGCACGCACGGGACATGTTCGACAAAATGCCAAGGTATGCTAGAGGTCTCGGGTGAGGTTGGGGTTTTACAGACCTACGGTAAAGTCATCTAGAGGCTTAGTGGACATGTTAGTTTTCCCAGAGGTGCAAGGTCACAGTGCAATGACAAAAGTCATGTCAAAGTTGTTCATGCACTCAAGGTGTTTGACAAAATGCCACAGGCACCTAGGCATTTCTTGGAGTGGCCAAATCTTCCAGGTTGGGGTCTCTTTAGATGCATAAGGAGGTGGTGAGGTTAGTTTGGCAAAAATAGAAACTTGCAAATGAGTTTTATAGTAAAACCAATTCTGGACAGAAACAAAAAGGCATAGTTGCATGCACTAAAAACCCTCTACCGAGTCCAGTCTCCTGGACTTAAGGGTTTTGCAAGGTGGTAAATGAGTAGGAAAAAGAATCATGGGTAAAGGAGCAAGTTAAAATATGGTTGCAGTACAAACCACCAAGATGGATCAGAATGAAAAAGAGGTTGTTTCACTCAAAATTTTCAAATAACATCACTGGGTTTTTGCATAAAGTTGAATCATATGCTACTACTAACATCCCATAATTTTGGTGGAGGCTAGAAAGAAATATTTAAATGGGTTGTAGTGAAAAATTGCCCACTGGACCAGAGTTGAAAATTTGGTGTAGAGCTCAAACTATTTCATGTATAAAAGGTGTTTTTGCATAAAAGTGGTTTAAAAACATCACATGATATCTCCAAATTTTGCTTGAAAATTTGAATGAATTTATCAAATGGTTGTAGTTCAAATATGGCCATAAAACCATGGAAAACCCATTTTTCAAGAAATAAAGGTTTAGGAAAATAATTATATAATTAATTCCATTGATAAAAGAAAAGTTTTTCTTGAGGGGGTAGACAAGTCCAATAACATATTTGAAAGGTTTTCACTATGGGGAAAAACTCCATGATAATAAGGGAGAAAATGGTTCTGAAATCAAAAGGAAGCCCCGAAAATAAAAGTTTTAATCTTCCTGGCAAAATTTTACTTAATAAAACAAGGTCAAAATTTTGGGGTGTCACATTTTTCTTGTCACCTACGCAATTCGGGTACAACAATTTTTTGTGATCCTCTAACATGCGCTGCAACTTCTTCTCCAAATCACTTGCGCAGTTTCTCTTTGCATCGGCAATGGCCCGACCTAGATCATCAACGGGCTCATCTGATGCCTCTTCTTCAGCTTCTTCCCGCATTGCCGGCTCAGCTTCTTCCCGCATTACCGGCTCAGCTTCTTCCCCCATTGTTGTTTCATCGTATTCAGGGAACCCATGGCCAGGATAGCTGTCGTCGTCCTCTTCTTCTTCATTGTCTTCCATCATAACCCCTCTTTCTCCGTGCTTGGTCCAAACATTATAGTGGGGCATGAAACCGGACTTAAACAGGTGGACGTGAATGGTTCTTGATGTAGAGTAATTGTGACCATTCTTACAGCCAGCACATGGACAAGGCATAAAACCATCCGCCCGCTTGTTTGCTTCAGCCGCAAGCAGAAAAGTATGCACGCCCTCAACGAACTGGGGAGAGCATCGGTCATCGTACATCCATTGCCGGCTCATCTTCATTACACAACACCGAATAGACCAAATTAATAAAAGTTCATACAACACTTAAATGCAACAAACAAATAACTCTCTAGCTAAAGCATTTAAATGCAACAACAAATGCGATCAAGATCGCAACTAAGGTAACAATGGATCCAACAGCATAATGATACCAAGCCTCACTATCGATGGCATATTTTCTAATCTTTCTAATCTTCAAGCGCATTTTCTCCATCTTGATCTTGTGATCATCGACGACATCGGCAACATGCAACTCGAATTCCATATTCTCCCCCTCAATTCTTTTCAATTTTTCTTTCAAGTACTCGTTTTCTCTTTCAACTAAATTTAACCTCTCGACAATAGGGTCGGTTGGAATTTCTGGTTCACATACCTCCTAGAAAAAATTTCTATGTCAACTTGATGGGCATAATTTGTCATAAACACGAAATGCAACTAGTTTTAAAAGAGAATATATATACCACATCCGAACCATAACAAGGACGAGGGCCGACGGGGACGGATATCAAAACCATGGTACTATATGTATAACAAACAACGTACGGGTAAGATAATTATACGAGTAACTATATATCCAAATCACACAAACATCAATTTTTATATAAAATTTCATGAACAAGAGGCTCACCACAAGGTGGTGCCGGTGACGGGACGGTGCGGGCGATCGACGGTGGTTACGACGGAGATTTAGAAGGCACTAAGTAAACCACACCTACATATGCAAACTAAGTGTTATTTTTGACCTCAGATTGCATATAAATCAAATACTAGCACATATATATATATATATATATATATATATCCTCCCAAATTACTAAACTCACAAATTAATCACTATATAAAGCATTGCAAGAGCTAATCTAGCAATGAGAGATGAAAGGACAAAGTTGCTTACCTTTGTGATCATTTGAATGGATGGGGGCCTTCAAATCTTGACAAATTTTGGGCAAAATGTGTGATAAGCTCGAGAGGAAGAGGGGAAGAACAGAGAGAGGAGAGGGGAAAGGGGAAGAACAGAGCAAGCTCGGGTGGACGATCTTTAGTACCGGTTCGTGCCATGAACCGGTACTAAAGGGGCTGGAGGGGCCCCAGTCTGACAACATCCTGCCACCACTCTCATTAGTACCGGTTCGTGGCACGAACCGGTGCTAAAGGTTCGCCACGAACCGGTACTAATGAAAGCGGCCCGGCTAGCCGTTGGAACCGGCACTAATGTATACATTAGTGCCGGCTCAAATACAAACCAGCACTAATGTGCTTCACGTTTGACCCTTTTTCTACTAGTGAATCCTTTGCTCTTCAGGAATCTTCAAGTCTAGCCACAGGAGCAAATGTTTCATCAAAGTCAATCCCTTCAACTTGAGTGTATCCTTGAGCAACGAGACGAGCTTTGTTTCTTACAACTTGACCATGCTCATCTTGCTTGTTGCGATATATCCATTTGGTGCCTATTATATTGTGCTTGCGAGGATCAGGATGCTTAACCAGTTCCCATACATTATTCAGCTCAAACTGTTGAAGCTCTTCTTGCATAGCTTGAATCCATTCAGGTTCCATGAAGGCTTCATCAACTTTCTTGGGTTCGGATATTGAGACAAATGCGAAGTGCCCACAGAAATTTGCTAGCTGTGTTTCCCTTGAACGAGTGAGTGGACTTGGTGCATTGATGCTATCAATTATTCTCTCAATCTGTACTTCATTTGCAACACGAGGATGTACAGGACGTAGATTTTGCTGTTGCTGATCATTGTCATCGTTAGAAGGATTGTCTTCAGGCTAAGCATTGTCTTCAGGTTGATCATTGTCTTCAGGTTGATCAGGTGCGGAGATGATAAGTTCCTCTTCAGGCTGAGCTTCAGAAGGTATGATTTCTCCAGTTCACATAAGTTTGATTGATTCACTGGATGGAACTTCATCTAGCACATTTGGCAGGTGCTCTCTTTGCGAGCCGTTAGTCTCATCGAACCGCACATCCACAGTTTCAACCACTTTATACTGAAAGAGGTTGAAGACTCTGTAGGAGTGCGAATCCTTTCCATATCCAAGCATAAAATCTTCATATGCTTTTGGTGCAAATTTTGAAGTGTGATGTGGATCCTAGATCCAGCACCTAGCACCAAATACTCTGAAGTAACTAACATTTGGCTTCTTGCGAGTAAGGAGTTCATAGGATGTCTTGTTCAGAAGCTTGTGAAGATAAACACGGTTGATGATATGGCATGCAGTATCAATGGCTTCAGGTCAGAATTTTCTTGGAGTCTTGTATTCATCAAGCATTGTCCGAGCCATCTCAATAAGTGTTCTGTTCTTGCGTTCGATGATGCCATTCTGCTGTGGTGTGTATGGAGCTGAGAATTCATGTGTGATGTACAAAGTATCAAGATATGTATCTAGGCCAGTGTTCTTGAATTCAGTGTCATTGTCACTTCTGATGTGCTTTATCTTGACACCATAGTTGTTCATTGCTCGATTGACAAAGCGTCTGAAGACATCCTGCACTTCAGTCTTGTAGAGGATTATATGCACCCAAGTATATCTTGAATAATCATCAACAATGACAAAGCCATAGAGACAAGCAGTAGTAGTAAGAGTTGAGTAATGAGTGGGACCGAAAAGATCCATGTGGAGCAGTTCGAAGGGTTGAGTCATTATCATGATTGTCTTTGAGAGATGCTTGGCCCTCGTCATCTTTCCTGCTTCACAGGCACCGCATAAGTGATCCTTCTTGAACTTGATGCCCTCGATGCCTATAACATGCTTCTTTCTTGCAAGAGTTTGCAAGTTCCTCATGCCAGCATGCCCTAGCCTCCAATGCCAGAGCCAGCATTCTGAAGCTTTTGCTAGAAGACATACGGCAAGCTGTGGTCCTGCTGAGAAATCTACCATGTACAAATCATCTTTCCGATACCCTTCAAACACTAGAGACTTGTCAGATTCCATTAGAACAAGGCAACAGTATTTTCCAAACATCACAATCATGTTTAAATCGCAAAGCATTGAGACAGACATTAAGTTGAAACCAAGGGATTCAACAAGCATGTCTTTATCCATGTGTTGATCCTTTGAGATTGCAACTCTACCTAGACCCAATACCTTACTTTTACCAGTGTCAGCAAATGTGATGTGACTTTTGTCAGATGGATGTAAGGTTGAGTCCATAAGAAGGCTTCGCTTGCCAGTCATGTGATTGGTACACCCACTATCAATAATCCATTCTGAAGCAGCCGGTGTCGTACCCTACAGTGCAGTTAGGGGGATAGGCTTCACGATGAGAATTGTGAAGAAAAAACATTTGACGAGCCAGTGGATTATGAAAGCTTAGATCGAGATTAGGACTGATAGGGCAAGTAGCAAGTGACTCAGAACAAAGTACATAATAAGACCATTTGGGCATTTGATCTTGCGCCCTACAAGATGTTTAAGGTCCCCAGCAATAGCTTCAGAAGATTTTGGTTTTCGGCTGGAGACCTTTCCCTGCAAAAGAGAGTTAAGCTTTCTTAGCCACCCACATCTTCAAGGGTGGCTTCGAAGCAATGAGTCTAAGTGCAGCATCTGAGAACTTTGGCTTTGGAGCCCTAGCAAAAAGTCTTGCAGGTGGACAATAGTACTCATAAGAATAAGCAGAATAGTTCTTGGTCTTATGAACTTGGCGGTTTGATGAAACGCGCTCATATTCACAGGCCTGAGTATGGCTTCCCTGCAAAACATTTGCGTTAGTGCGACTCAGGTGAGTCCTCTGTCTATATGAAGCCTTTGGACCGTATGAAGCCTTTGGACCGTATGAAGCCTGTGGTCTGGGGTTTGTCTTCTTCACCTGTGGTGTCATGATGACATTCACAGGAAGATTCTCCAAACACCTTTTTGGCACCCAGACCTTCTTCATTGGCAGTCCATTCCTGCAGTTGATACCGATATACCTGGCAAACACTTCACCCTTCTGATTCTTAAACAGTTTATAGTTTGCATCAAAGGATTCATCAATAACAATGGGATTAGCACAAGTGAAGCCAGATAGGGTGGATGGATCCACTGAAGGTCCCTTTGCAGCAACCCATGTGGTTTTGGGGTACTGCTCAGGTTTCCAGTAAGAGCCATCGGCATTCATTTTCCTTTCGAACCCAACACCTTCTTTCCTAGGGTTTCGGTTCAGGATCTTCCTTTTGAGGACATCACATAGTGTCTGATGCCCTTTGAGGCTTTTGAGCATCCCTGTTTCAAGCAATGTCTTCAACCTAGCATTCTCATCAGCAATAGCACTGGCATCCTCAGCAGAGGGGTTAGTTATCACATCAACAGTTGAAGATATTGCAATAGTAGCAGCAGTAGAACATTCAGCAACAAAAGTAGCGTTATCACGCTTAATGCATTTAAGACATGGTGGTTCAATTCTTGAGCGGAACTGATCTATTTGGCGCGAAGTGACTCGTTTTCCATTTGAAGATCTTCATGAGCCGCTCTTAATTTCTCAAGGTCTTGCTTCCTTTGAAGATAATCATAGGAAAGCTTTTCATGAGTTGTTGAGAGCGTTTCATGACGACTTTCAAGTTCCTCATACTTAACATGAAGATTTTTTATGTCTTCAATTAAGGACTGAGATCGAGTCATTTCAGCGTCCAACAGGTCATCGCTTTTGTCTAATAGTTTTTGAATATGTTCCATAGCTTTCTGTTGTTCAGTTGCAATTTTACCAATTGTTTTGTAGCTGGGTTTGGAACCACAATCAGAGTCATCTTCACTGGAAGTTTGATAGTGAGTAGTGCGTGTGTTTACCTTGGCACGCAACGGAGACTTTGATTATCCCTGTAGTCGACATAGCTAAAACTCCAGGTGGTTAAACCGAATCACACAGAACAAGGGAGTACCTTGCTCTGATACCAATTGAAAGTGCTAGTGATCGACTAGGAGGGGGGTGAATAGGCGATTTTTATGAAAGTCTTCAAAACATGGAAGTTTCGAAGACAAACGATAGAAATAAACCTATCACCATGCAGCGGAAGGTAGACTACACTAGGCAAACCATAGTCAAGTATTCAATGGAGTGAAAGCACAATGACTAATAGCAGCTAGGCAGTAAAGATCTGGTAGGAAGATATTGTGAAGCCAATCAGAACAAGCAGTCACTTAGTGAAGACAAAAGATAAAGCAATCATACAATGACTTCACAAGGACCAACAGTAAGTAAAGGGAAGGGAAGGATGAAACCAGTGACTCGTTGAAGACAATAATTTGTTGGACCAGTTCTAGTTGCTGTGACAACTGTACGTCTGGTTAGGGAGGCTGAGATTCAACTCAGAAGACCTCGTCTTCACCTTATTCCCCTTGAGCTAAGGACACCCAGTCCTCGCCCAATCACTCTGGTAAGTCTTCAAGGTAGACTTCCAAACCTTCACAGACTTCGTTCACCGGCGATCCACAATGACTCTTGGATGCTCAGAACGCGACGCCTAACGGGCTAGAGGATTCACAGTCCTCAAGTGTAATAAGTCTTCAGATCACACGGACAGGAAGACTTAAGTGATGTCTAACACTCTTTGGCTCTAGGTGTTTAGGGCTTTATCCTCGCAAGGAATTCTCTCTCAAGGGCTTCGAGGTGGGTTGCTCTCAAACGATAAAAGTCATGCATTAACTCTGAGCAGCCAATCGTTTATGGTTGTAGGGGGTGGGCTATTTATAGCCACTAGGCAACCCGACCTTATTTGTCTGAAATGACCCTTGGTCACTAAGGAACTGACACGTGTTCCAATGGTTAGATTTCAAACACACACGGCAACTTTACTTGGGCTACAAGCAAAGCTGACTTATCCAACTCTGGAAAAGATTTGCTCTCATAGTCTTCACTCGAAGACATAGGATTTTGGTTAAGCATCACTACAGTCATTCTGACTGGTTCACTTGGACCCCACTTAACAGTACGGTGGTTCCTATGACTCAACAAAGAAGAAAAAGAACGACGAAAGAACTAAGTCTTCGCGCTCCATAGTCTTCATGCGATGTCTTCTCTTGTCATAGTCTTCAATGTGAATTTCTTCACATGCCACCTTTGACTTCAATGTCTTCTTACATTTTTAGGGGTCATCTCTGGTAGGAAAACCGAATCAATGAGGGACTTCTACCTGTGTTATCCTGTAATTCTCACAAACACATTAGTCCCTCAACCAGGTTTGTCGTCAATACTCCAAAACCAACTAGGGGTGGCACTAGATGCACTTACATTTTGTCCCCCAAGTTTTCATGAGCAAATTTATTATGATGAAAGCATGCCTCCTATCTATGATGATTATTGTGATGACACTTATGCTTTAAAGAATAATAATAAAAATGAAACTTTTGATCTTGATTTCAATTTTCAATCCCATGATAGTTACTCTGTTGAGTTTGCTCCCACTACTATTAATGAGATGAATTTTGCTTGTGTGGAGAGTAATAAAATTTCTATGCTTGTAGATCATGAAAAGAATGCTTTAGGTCCTGGTTATATTGTTGAATTCATTCATGAGGCTACTGAAAAATATTATGAGGGAGGAATATATGCTTGTAGGAATTGCAATAATATCAAGTTTCCTCTCTATGTGCTTAAAGTTTTGAAGTTATGCTTGTTTTACCTTCCTATGCAAGTTGATTCTTGTTCCCACAAGTTGTTTTCTCACAAAATCCCTATGCATAGGAAGTATGTTAGACTTAAATGTGCTAGTCATATTCTTCATGATGCTCTCTTTATGTTTCAATTCTTATCTTTTAGGTGAGCACCATTGAAATCATCATGCCTAGCTAGGGGCGTTAAACGATAGCGCTTGTTGGGAGGCAACCCAATTTTATTTCTGTTCCTTGCTTTCTGTTACTGTTTAGTAATAAATAATTCATCTAGACTCTGTTTAAATGTGGTTTTATGTGTTTAATTAGTGTTTGTGCCAAGTAGAAACTTTGGGGATGACTTGGGGGAAGTCTTGTTGATCATGCTGTAAAAAACAGAAACTTTAGCGCTCACGAGAATTGCTTCCATATTTATTTGGAAAGTGCTATTTAGTTAATTATTTTTGAAGATGATTAATAGATAAATTCCTCATGTCCAGAATGTTATTTGAGAATTTTATGAGTTCCAGAAGTATACGTTTGATCCAGATTACTACAGACTGTTCTGTTTTTGACAGATTCTGTTTTTCCTGTGTTGTTTACTTATTTTGATGAATCTATGGCTAGTAAAATAGTTTATAAACCATAGAGAAGTTGGAATACAGTAGGTTTAACACAAATATAAATAAATAATGAGTTCATTACAGTACCTTGAAGTGGTGATTTATTTTCTTATACTAACGGAGCTCATGAGTTTTCTACTTTAAGTTTTGTGTTGTGAAGTTTTCAAGTTTTGGGTAAAGATTCGATGGACTATGGAATAAGGAGTGGCAAGAGCCTAATCTTGGGGATGACCAAGGCACCCCAAGGTAATATTCAAGGATAGCCAAGAGCCTAAGCTTGGGGATGCCCCGGAAGGCATCCCCTCTTTCGTCTTCGTTCATCGGTAACTTTACTTGGAGCTATATTTTTATTCGCCACATGATATGTGTTTTGCTTGGAGCGTCAATTTATTTTGTTAGGATTTGCTTGCTGTTATTTAGAAAAATGTTTTGCATCTTTTATTCCAATAAAAGTGGCATTGATAGCCTTTACTATGCCTATGTTACAAGTATACATGTTGCTGTTTGAAAACAGAAAGTTTACCTCTGTTGCAATAATTCCCTAGAAAAGTCAGAATGTGATAAAATGTCGAAACCTTTTGCATATTAAGCTCTGATAAATTTAATACAGTGGGAATTTTCTTTCATAATTTTTGAAGCTAGGGAAGTATGGATGCTGCAGCATTCTTTACAGACTATCCTGTTTAGGCAGATTGCTGTTATGACTGCATTGTTTGCATATGTTTGCTTCTTTAATGATTCTATTTGAGGATAGGACTATTAAATATGCAGAGGCATTTAGTATGCAACGTTGAATAATAATTTTAGTGATTTGCTACAGTAGAGTATGATAAGGTTTTTGTAATGGTTTATACTAACTTATCTCACGAGTCCTTGTTGAGTTTTGTGTGGATGAAGCTTTTGAGATTTAGGGAGACCGTGATATGAGAGGAATTAAGGAGACACAAAAGCTCAAGCTTGTAGATGCCCAAGGCACCCCAAGATAATATTTCAAGAAGTCTTAAGCGTCTAAACTTGGGGATGCCCCGGTTGGCATCCCACCTTTCTTCTTCAACAATTATCGGTTAGTATCGGTTGATCCTAAGTTTTTGCTTCTTCACATGATGTTTGCTATTCTTAGATGTCATTTTATTTTGCTTTGCTTGCTATTTGAATAAATTATCAAGATCTGAAATTATTAATTGTTAAAGAGTCTTCACATAGTTGCATAATTATTCGACTACTCATTGATCTTGACTTATATCTTTCAGAGTAGTTTGTCATTTGCTCTAGTGCTTCACTTATATCTTTTAGAGCATGGTGGATTTGTTTTATAGAAACTATTGATCTCTCATGCTTCACTTAAATTATTTTGAGAGTCTTAATAGCATGGTAATTTGCTTAATAGTAACATGCTTGGTATTCAAGATTTGTGAAACTTTCTTATGCGTGTGTTGAATACTAAGAGAAGTTTGATGCTTGATGATTGTTTTGAGATTTGGAGGTAATAATATCAAAGTCATGCTAGTTGAGTAGTTGTGAAATTGAGAAATACTTGTGTTGAAGTTTGCAAGTCCTGTAGCATGCATGTATGGTGAACCGTTATGTGATGAAGTCGGAGCATGATTTATTTATTGATTGTCTTCCTTATGAGTGGCGGTCGGGGATGAGCAATGGTATTTCCCTACCAATCTATCCCCCTAGGAGCATGCACGTAATACTTTGCTTTGATAACTCGTAGATTTTTGCAATAAGTATATGAGTTATTTATGACTAATGTTGAGTCCATGGATTATACGCACTCTCACCCTTCCACCCTTGCTAGCCTCTCTAGTACCGCACACCTTTCGCCGGTACCATAAACCCACCATTTACCTTCCTCAAAACAGCCACCATACCTAACTATTATGGCATTTCCATAGCCATTCCGAGATATATTGCCATGCAACTTTCCACCGTTCCGTTTATTATGACACGCTTCATCATTGTCATATTGCTTTGCACGATCATGTAGTTGACATAGTATTTGTGGCAAATCCACCGTTCATAATTCTTTCATACATGTCACTCATGCATCATTGCACATCCCGGTACACCGCCGGAGGCATTCATATAGAGTCATATCTTGTTCTAAGTATCGAGTTGTAATTCTTGAGTTGTAAGTAAATAAAAGTGTGATGATCATCATTATTAGAGCATTGTCCCAGTGAGGAAAGGATGATGGAGCCTATGATTCCCCCACAAGTCGGGATGAGACTCCAGACGAAAATAAATAAATAAAAGAGGCCAAAGAAGCCCAAATAAAAAAAGAAAAAGAGGCCATAAAAAAGAGAAAAGGCCCAAATAAAAAAATAAAAAAATGAGAGAAAAAGAGAGAAGGGACAATGCTACTATCCTTTTACCACACTTTTGCTTCAAAGTAGCACAATGATCTTCATGATAGAGAGTCTCCTATGTTGTCACTTTCATATACTAGTGGGAATCTTTCATTATACAACTTGGCTTGTATATTCCAATGATGGGCTTCATCAAAATGCCCTAGGTCTTCGTGAGCAAGCGAGTTGGATGCACACCCACTAGTTTCTTTTGTTGAGCTTTCATACACATATAGCTCTAGTGCATCCGTTGCATGGCAATCCCTACTCACTCACATTGATATCTATTGATGGGCATCTCCATAGCCTGTTGATACGCCTAGTCGATGTGAGACTATCTTCTCCTTTTTGTCTTCTCCACAACCACCATTCTATTCCACCTATAGTGCTATGTCCATGGCTCACGCTCATGTATTGCGTGAAGATTGAAAAAGTTTGAGAACACTAAAAGTATGAAACAATTGCTTGGCTTGTCATCGGGGTTGTGCATGATTTAAATATTCTGTGTGGTGAAGATAGAGCATAGCCAGACTATATGATTTTGTAGGGATAGCTTTCTTTGGCCATGTTATTTTGAGAAAACATAATTGCTTAGTTAGTATGCTTGAAGTATTATCATTTTTATGTTAATATGAACTTTTGGCTTGAATCTTATGGATCTGAACATTCATACCACAATTAAGAAGAATCACATTGAAATTATGCCAAGTAGCACTCCGCATCAAAAATTATCTTTTTATCATTTACCTACTCAAGGACGAGCATGAATTAAGCTTGGGAATGCTTGATACGTCTCCAATGTATCTATAATTTTTGATTGCTCCATGCTTTATTATCTACTGTTTTTGGCAATATTGGGCTTTATTTTCCACTTTTATATTATTTTTGGGACTAACCTATTAACCGGAGGCCCAGCCCAGATTTGCTGTTTTATGCCTATTTCAGTGTTTCGAAGAAAAGGAATATCAAACGGAGTCAAAAAGGAACAAAATCAACTAGAGAAGTTATTTTTGGAAGGAAACCTACTAGATAGACTTGGACCCTACGTCAGAAGATGAAGGAGGAGCTCACGAGGGTAGGGGCGCGCCCCCTGCCTCGTGGCCCCCCTTCGGTCCACCGACGTACCTCCTGCACCCATATATACCTACGTAACCTAAAACTTCCAGAATGAAGATTAGATCGGGAGTTTCGCCGCCAGAAGCCTCCGTAGCCACCGAAAGCCAATCTAGACCCGTTCCGGCACCCTGTCGGAGGGGGCAATCCTTCTCCGGTGGCCATCTTCATCATCCCGGTGCTCTCCATGACGAGGAGGGAGTAGTTCTCCCTCGGGGCTGAGGGTATGTACCAGTAGCTATGTGTTTGATCTCTCTCTCTCTCGTGTTCTTGAGGTGATACGATATTGATGTATCGCGATCTTTGCTATTATAGTTGGATCCTATGATGTTTCTTTCCCCCTCTTCTCTCTTGTAATGAATTGAGTTTCCCCTTTGAAGTTATCTTATCGGATTGAGTCTTTAAAGATTTGGGAACACTTGATGTATGTCTTGCCGTGCGTATCTGTGGTGACAATGGGATATCATGTGATTACCTTGATGTATGTTTTGGTGATCAACTTGCAGGTTCCGCCCATGAACCTATGCATAGGGGTTGGCACGCGTTTTCGTCGTGATTCTCCGATAGAACTTTGGGGCACCCTTTGAGGTCCTATGTGTTGGTTGAATAGATGAATCTGAGATTGTGTGATGCATATCGTATAATCATACCCACGGATACTTGAGGTGACAATGGAGTATCTAGGTGACATTAGGGTTTTGATTGATTTGTGTCTTAAGGTGTCATTCTAGTACGAACTCTAGGGCTGTTTGTGACACCTATAGGAATAGCCCAACAGATTGATTGGAAAGAATAACTTTGAGGTGGTTTCGTACCCTACCATAATCTCTTCGTTCGTTCTCCGCTATTAGTGACTTTGGAGTGACTCTTTGCTGCATGTTGAGGGATAGTTTTATGATCCAATTATGTTAGTATTGTTGAGGGAACTTGCACTAGCGAAAGTATGAACCCTAGGCCTTATTTCCTATCATTGCAATACCATTTACGCTCACTTTTACCATTAATTACCTTGCTGTTTTTATATTTTCAGATTACAAATACCTTTATATACCATCCATATTGCACTTGTATCACCATCTCTTCACTGAACTAGTGCACCTATACAATTTACCATTGTATTGGGTGTGTTGGGGACACAAGAGACTCTTTGTTATTTGGTTGCAGGGTTGCTTGAGAGAGACCATCTTCATCCTACGCCTCCTACGGATTGATCAACCTTAGGTCATCCACTTGAGGGAAATTTTCTATTGTCCTACAAACCTCTGCACTTGGAGGCCCAACAACGTCTACAAGAAGAAGGTTGTGTATTAGACATCAGTATGGAGCAATCAAAAATTATAGATACGTTGGAGACGTATCAGGCATCCCCAAGCTTAATTCCTGCTCGTCCTCGAGTAGGTAAATGATAAAAAGAGAATTTTTGATGCGGAGTGCTACTTGGCATAATTTAAATACAAATCTTCTTAATTGTGATATGAATATTCATATTCAAAAGATTCAAGACAAAAGTTTATATTGACATAAAAATAATAATACTTCAAGCATATTAACAAAGCAATTATGTCTTCTCAAAATAACAGGGCCAAAGAAAGTTATCCCTACAAAATCATATAGTCTGGCTATGCTCTATCTTCACGACACAAAGTATTTAAATCATGCACAACCCCAATGATAAGCCAAGAAATTGTTTCATACTCTAACTTTTTCAAAACTTTTTCAATCTTCACGCAATACATGAGCGTGAGCCATGGATGTAGCACTATAGGTGGAATAGAATGGTGGTTGTGGAGAAGACAAAAGGAGGGGAAGATAGTCTCACATCAACTAGGCGTATCAACGGGCTATGGAGATGCCCATCAATAGATATCAATGTGAGTGAGTAGGGATTGCCGTGCAACGGATGCACTAGAGCTATAAGTATATGAAAGCTCATCAAAATAAACTAAGTGGGTGTGCATCCAACTTGCTTGCTCAAGAAGACCTAGGGAATTTTGAGGAAGCCCATCATTGGAATATACAAGCCAAGTTCTATAATGTAAAATTCCCACTAGTATATGAAAGTGATAACATGAGAGACTCTCTACTATGAAGATCATGGTGCTACTTTGAAGCACAAGTGTGGTAAAAGGATAGTAACATTGTCCCTTCTCTCTTTTTCTCTCATTTTTTATTTGGGCCTTTTCTCTCTTTTTATGGCCTCTTTTCTTTCTCTATTTTGGGCTTCTTTGGCCTCTTTTATTTATTTTTCGTCCGTAGTCTCATCCTGACTTGTGGGGGAATCATAGTCTCCATCATCCTTTCCTCACTGGGACAATGCTCTAACAATGATGATCATCACACTTTTATTTTTCCTACAACTCAACAATTACAACTCGATACTTAGAACAAAATATGACTCTATATGAATGCCTCCGGCGGTGTACCGGGATATGCAATATGACAATGATGAAGTGTGTCATGATAAACGGAATGGTGGAAAGTTGCATGGCAATATATCTCGGAATGGCTATGGAAATGCCATAATAGGTAGGTATGGTGGCTGTTTTGAGGAAGGTATATGGTGGGTCTATGATACCTGCGAAGGGTGCGCGGTATTAGAGAGGCTAGCAAAGGTGGAAGGATGGGAAAAAGTGCATATAATCCATGGACTCAACATTAGTCATAAAGAACTCATATACTTATTGCAAAAATCTAGAAGTTATCAAAGCAAAATATTACGCGCATGCTCCTAGGGGGATAGATTGGTAGGAAAAGACCATCGCTCGTCCCCAACCGCCACTCATAAGGAAGACAATCAATAAATAAATCATGCTCCGACTTCATCACATAACGGTTCACCATACGTGCATGTTACGGGAATCACAAACTTTAACACAAGTATTCTTTAAATTCACAACTACTCAACTAGCTTGACTTTAATATTATCACCTCCATATCTCAAAACAATTATCATGCTTCAATCTTTTCTTAGTATTCAACACACTCAAAAGAAAGTTTCACAAATCTTGAATACCAAGCATATTATTATTAAGCAAATTACCATGCTATTAAGACTCTCAAAATAATTTAAGTGAAGCATGAGAGATCAATAGTTTCTTTAAAACAAATCCACCACCGTGCTCTAAAAGATCTAAGTGAAGCACATAGAGCAAAATTATAACGCTAAAAGATCTAAGTGAAGCACATAGAGCAAAATTACATAGCTCAAAAGATATAAGTGAAGCACATAGAGCAAAACTACATAGCTCAAAAGATATAAGTGAAGCACATAGAGCAAAATTATAATGCTCAAAAGATATAAGTGAAGCACATAGAGTATTCTATCAAATTTTAATTCATGCATGGCTCTCCCAAAAGGTGTGTACAGCAAGGATGATTGTGGCACACTAAAACACAAAGACACAAATAATACAAGACGCTCCAAGCAAAACACATATCATGTTGGTGAATAAAAATATAGCTCCAAGTAAATTACCGATGGAAGTGGACGAAAGAGGGGATGCCTTCCGGGGCATCCCCAAGCTTTGACTTTTTGGTGTCCTTGGATTATCTTGGGGGTTCCATGGGCATCCCCAAGCTTAGGCTCTTGCCACTCCTTGTTCCATAATCCATCACAAGAATTCACCCAAAACTTGAAAACTTCACAACACAAAACTTAAAGTAGAAAACTCGTGAGCTCCATTAGCGAAAGAAAACAAAAAACCACTTCAAGGTACTGTAATTAACTCATTATTTATTTATATTGGTGTTAAACCTACTGTATTACAACTTCTCTATGGATTATAAACTATTTTACTAACCATAGATTCATCAAAATAAGCAAACAACACACGAAAAACAGAATCTGTCAAAAACAGAACAGTTTGTAGTAATCTGTAGCTAGCGCAATATCTTGAACCCAAGAAATTCTAAAATAAATTTCTGGACGTGAGGAATTTATCTATTAATCATCTGCAAAAAGAATTAACTAAATAGCACTCTTCAAATAAAAATGACAGCAGTTCTCGTGAGCGCTAAAGTTTCTGTTTTTTACAGCAAGTTCAACAAGACTTTCCCCAAGTCTTCCCAACGGTTCTACTTGGCACAAACACTAATTAAACACAAAAAACACAACCAAAACAGAGGCTAAATAAATTATTTATTAAATAACAGCAAGGAAAAATATTGGGATGTCTCCCAACAAGCGCTTTTCTTTAAAGCCTTATAGCTAGGCATTGATAATTTTAATGATGCTCACATGAAAGACAAGAATTGAAGCACAAAAGGAGGATCATAAAGCATGTGACAAACACATATAAGTCTAACATACTTCCTATGCATAGGCATATTATAGGCAAACAAATTATCAAGGCAAGCAAAAACTAGCATATGCAAGGAAGAGGAAAGAAACAATAGCAATCTCAACATAACGAGAGGTAATTTAGTAACATGAAAATTTCTACAACCATATTTTCCTCTCTCATAGTAATTACATGTAGGATCATAAGCAAATTCAACAATATAGCTATCACATAAAATATTCTCAACATGATCCACATGCATGCAAGGTTGGCACTTTTCTGAAATAGTGGGATTAACATTAACTAAAGTCATGACCTTCCCAAACGCACTTTTATCAAAAACTTCATAAGATTGAACATTCTCTAAATATGTGGGATCTAAAGTTGACATTCTTCCAAACCCACTTTCAATATTATTGCAAACATTATAATCAATCTCATATTCATCATGGGGTTTAAATAAATTTTCAAGATCAAAAGAAGAATCACCCCAATCATAATCATTGCAACAAGTAGTAGACATAGCAAAACTAGCATCCCCAAGCTTAGGGTTTTGCATCTTATTAGCACAATTGACATCAAGAGAATTAATAATAAAATCATTGCAATCATGCTTTTTATTCAAAGATCTATCATGAGTCACTTCATAAAGCACTTCATCACGATTTTCAGATTTACGGATTTCAGGCAAAAGCTTATAAAGATAATCTAGTGCATCCAAATCACTAGGAATTGGTTCATCATAATTGGATCTCTTAAAAAGATTGGCAAGCAGATGAGGATCCATAGATATTAGCTTCTCTATTTAGTAATAAATAAACGACTATTCCAACCATACGAGCAAACAAGAAACAGGCAAAGAGGCAAATAGAGAAAGAGAGGGCGAATAAAACGGCAAGGGTGAAGTGGGGGAGAGGAAAACGAGAGGCAAATGGCAAATAATGTAATGTGAGAGATAGGGATTGTGATGTGTACTTGGTATGTTGACTTTTTGCGTAGACTCCCCGGCAATGGCGCCAGAAATTCTTCTTGCTACCTCTTGAGCTTGCTTTGGATTTCCCCGAAGAGGAAGGGATGATGCAGCAGAGTAGCGTAAGTATTTCCCTCAGTTTTTGAGAACCAAGGTATCAATCCAGTAGGAGGCCACGCTCAAGTCCCTCGTACTTGCACAAAACGATAGCTACTCGCAACCAATGCGATTAGGGGTTGTCAATCCCTTTACGGTCACTTACGAGAGTGAGATCTGATAGATATAATATTTTTGGTATTTTTGGTATAGAGATGCAAAGTGAAAAGTAAAAGGCAAAGTAAAAAAGCAAAGCAAGATTAAAGTGATGGAGGTTAATATGATGAGAATAGACCCGGGGGTCATAGGTTTCACTAGTGGCTTCTCTCAAGAGCATAAGTATTCTATGGTGGGTGAACAAATTACTGTTGAGCAATTGACAGAATTGAGCATAGTTATGAGAATATCTAGGCATGATCATGTATATAGGCATCACGTCCGTGACAAGTAGACCGAAACGATTCTGCATCTACTACTATTACTCCACTCATCGACCGCTATCCAGCATGCATCTAGAGTATTAAGTTAAGAACAAAGTAACACTTTAAGAAAGATGACATGATGTAGAGAGATAAATTCATGCAATATGAAATAAACCCCATCTTGTTATCCTCGATGGCAATGATGCAATACGTGCCTTGCTGCCCCTTATGTCACTGGGAAAGGACACCGCAAGATCGAACCCAAAGCTAAGCACTTCTCCCATGGCAAGAACTACCAATCTAGTTGGCCAAACCAAACGGATAATTCAAAGAGACTTGCAAAGATAACCAATCATACATAAAAGAATTCGGAGAAGATTCAAATATTATTCATAGATAGACTTGATCATAAACCCAAAATTCATCGGTCTCAACAAACACACCGCAAAAAGAAGAAGATTACATCGAATAGATCTCCACAAGAGAGGGGGAGAACTTTGTATTGAGATCCAAAAAGAGAGTAGAAGCCATCTAGCTATTAACTATGGACCTCAAGGTCTGAGGTAAACTACTCACACTTCATCAGAGGGGCTATGATGATGTAGAAGCCCTCCGTGATGACGGCCCTCTCCGGCGGAGCTCCGGAACAGGCCCCAAGATGGGATCTCATGGATACAGAAAGTTGCGGCAGTGGAATTAGGTTTTTGGCTCCTCTCTCTTTGTTTCGGGGTACATAGGTATATATAGGAGGAAGGAGTACGTCGGTGGAGCACCGAGGGGCCCACGAGGCAGGGGGCACGCCCTAGGGGGGTGGGCGCGCCCCCACCCCCGTGACCGCCTCTTTGACTCCTTGGAGTAGGGTCCAAGTCTCCTGGATCACGTTCGGTGAGAAAATCACGTTCCTGAAGGTTTTATTCCGTTTGGACTCCATTTGATATTTTGTTTCTCCGAAATACTGAAATAGGTGAAAAAACATGAATTCTGGGTTGGGCCTCCAGTTAGTAGGTTAGTCCCAAAAATAATATAAAAGTGGAAAATAAAGCCCAATATAGTCCAAAACAGTAGATAATATAGTATGGAGCAATCAAAAATTATAGATACGTTGGAGACGTATCAGTGACAAAAACCAGTCCTCCATTGCGGTTGATAGCAGTGCATCTCCTTCCTTCCCCAAGAAAGCAAGGATTGAATCATATCCTGCTTATTCTGCTGGGCAAGGGGAAACAAGTGCTTCCATGGTTGGTACTTATTCATCCCAGAACTATGACAAAGGGGGGCAGAGGTTGGCTGCTGTTGCTGAGAGTGAAGAAGAAGAGGAAAGTGATGAGGGTAACCATATGGAGCTGCTTATCGAAACCATGGCTAGATAACATGCTACTGAAAGAGTGTCATATTGTGATCCTCAAATTGGTAATATTACTAATGAAAAAGTCCATGAGGGCTGGAAATGGAAGAGATAACTCGATCTCCCATCCATGATGTTGATGTTCATAAAGGTGCTTGGGGAATTTTGACTCCTGTTCCTCCCTCACCTCTATATCTCCATTATGATGATACAACTTATGGGAGTACTTTTCCTCCTTTGGCAGATTATGTCGCATGGCCATCCCTGCCTCACATTTTTCCACTTGAGGAAGGGTCTATGGAAGGGGGAGAGAACTTTAGTACTTATACAGTTGAGTCTCCATCTGGGTCCCCAACTCAAGATAATATGATTATGAGGAATATGCTCCACGTAGGCAGATGCAGAAACTGGAAAAAGCGGAGGATGCGGCCACCAACAGGATGAGGAAGCGGGATTCAGAAGGTATGAAAGTGCCCAACTAAAAAAATCAGTTTTCTGTTTTGTCTGATTATGCCATTATATTGTGTGCTTCATTGATGGGAGTGCAACTTCCAGATGATAATTTTGCTGCTATAGATATTCTACGTTAACTTGAACTTTCTAGAAATCTATTGCATGATAAAAATAATGATGTGAATCCCCCTAAGATAACCATCAATGATGGGTTAGGTAATGATGTGCCCCTCTCTTTTACTTGGGACGATGACAATAAGGATAGTGAGGACCCTTTTATCCTTGTTCAGTCTAGACAAAAGAAAAAGAAAAATTGCCGCGAAAGATCAGTGGTGGTTATGTCTCCTAATAAATTTGTCAGACCTATGACAAGAAGTCAAATGAAAAAAGGAGAGGGTAAGGCTGCTATGGACCCTGGCAAACCTACCAGAGTTAGGGATAAACCAGAACGATGTAAATGAAAGGCATCTTTTGGAATTGCAGGGGGGCAGGTAAGAAAGGCATGTCTACCTGTCTCACAGATATGATTAATGCCAATGAGATTGATTTTATTGGGTTACAAGAGACTATGAAAGAGACATATAAGCCATCCTTTTTTAGGAAGCTTGACGTGAGCCAAAAGTTTCATTGGGAGTGGGTTCCTTCTAGGGGAAAGTCTGGAGGAATTCTTTGTGGGCTTAGTAAAGATAATTTGATATCCTTACGACTAGGCATGGTAATTACATCCTACAGTTAGATCTGTTTGATAGGGTCAAGAATTGTAGTTGGTCTTTGATGATTGTATATGGTGCTGCTCATGATGAACATAAACCTGAGTTCATCGCAGAGCTGTCTTCTATGTGCCATAATACTAACATGCCATATTTGGTTGGGGGAGACTTTAATATCATTCGACACAGTGGGGAGAAGAATAAAAAATAGCCATATCTCACTTCTCTGAAGTGTTCAATTCTGTCATACACCTGCTTGGGTTGAGGGAAATTCACATGACAGGTGGTTGTTATACCCGGTCCAATAAACAGGCAAACCCAACTTTGGAAAAATTGGATAGGGTCCTTATGTCTCCTGACTGGGAAGATTTATATCCCCTTGCATTAGTAAATAAGTTTGTCAAAGAAAATTCTGATCACAACCCCCTACTGTTGGATGGAGGGAGAGCTTCTTCTAAAGCACCAGGTAATAGGTGTTTTAGATTTGATAATGCTTGGCTTAAGAATCCAGATTTCCTTCCCTTGGTATCTGAGATCTGGTCAAGACCGGTATACACTATCAATCCCATCGACTCTTTGAACATTAAGCTAAAGAGGTTCAAAAAATTCTTTAAAGGATGGGGGTTTAATCTGTTTGGACATAACAAAATTAGAAAGAGGATTATTAAGCTTGAGCTTCAGGAATTGGAAAAACTGGAGGAGGAGGTTGGACTATGTGGGGAAACTTATACTAGGAAACTTGATATCCTCGTAGAACTTAATGAGATGTGTGTTGAAGAGGAGCTTCATTGGCACCAATTCTCTAACGAGAGGTGGATTTTGAAAGGGGACAATAACACTGATTTTTTCCATAAGGTAGCTAATGGGCGTCGTAGGAAAAATTCCATGGTATCCCTTGAGTGTGGATTAGTGACCATAGAAGGAACCAAAAATTTATTAGCTCATGCTACTGAATATTATAAAAACCTATTTGGACCGGCTCCTGGCAATCTCTGTCAAGATGCAACATTATGGTCTCGGGAAGAAAATATCACTCCTGATGACAATGATGACTTGACCCGTCCTTTCTCTCTTGAGGAGATCAAAAAGGCTTTGTTTGACATGAAAACTAACCATGCCCCTGGACCAGATGACATCCCTGTTGAGTTTTATCAACATTGCTGGGAGGTAGTTTCCCCGAATCTAGTGAGCATGTTTGAGTGGTTTTATGAGGGCAAGCTAGATGTACAGAGGCTGAATTATGGCATTATAACTCTGTTACCTAAGTCATCAGAGGCCAATAGAATTCAGCAATATAGGCCCATTTGTTTGTTGCGTTGTCCCTACAAATTACTCACCAAAGCCATGGACATTAGGGCCAGCCAATATGCACATAAGTTGTTCAGTGTGCAACAAAATGCTTTCATTAAAGGGAGACATATAGTTGATGGCATATTATCCTTGCATGAGATTTTACACTATACTCATATCAAGAAGCAAGTGGGCGTAATACTTAAGCTTGATATCGAGAAAGCTTATGACAAAGTTAATTGGGAGTTTTTACTCAATTGTCATGTGAAACGTGGGTTTAACTCCAAGTGGTGTGGGTGGGTTTCTCAAATTCTTATGAATGGCACAGTCAGCATCAAGATCAATGATGAGGTAGGGCCATACATACAAAGTGCTAAGGGGGTGAGATAGGGCGATCCTCACTCCCCTTTTCTTTTTAATATTGCAGCTGAGTGCCTGACTAAGATGGTGCTGACAGCTCAAAAACGGTCTTATTAAGGGGTTAGCTGCTGATCTTATTGAGGATGGGGTGGGCATCCTACAGTACGCTAACGACACGGTGCTTTGTTTTGAACATGATATCGACAAAGTCATCAATGTCAAACTCTTGCTCTATCTTTTTGAACTCATGTCAGGTTTAAAAATCAATTTTGAGAAAAGTGAGGTCTTTAATATCGGAGGAGATAATGATATTGATTTAGTTTACGCTGATATGTTTGGTTGCCAAGTGGGCACCTTACCTATGAAGTACCTTGGGGTCCCAGTAACATACTCCGCTCTCAAGAATGCAGATTTAGATTTCCTTGATGGTAAAATGATTAAAAAGCTTGATGCATGGGTGGCCTATGCGGCCTCTTCCGGGGCTAGACTCACTTTATTGGGTTCCAGTCTTGATGGGATTCCATCTTATCTCATGTCGATGTTTCTTTTCAATAAAACCTTTATTGAAAAGATGGACAAACATCATAGACGATTCTTTTGGAGGAGGAAGAACAAGAAACATGGGTATCATATGGTTAAATGGGCAAGAGTTTGTCGATCTAAGAAAACAGGGGGGTTGGGTATTAAGGATCTTCATAAACAGAATGTTGCCCTACCCGTTAAATGGTGGTGGAAACTCGAAACAAGCGATGGGTTATGGCAGCGTATAGTTAGAGCTAGATACTTTAATAACAAGACAGTAGCCAATATACGAGGTCGTTTCTCTGATTCCCCTTGCTGGAAAGCAATCATGAAAGTCAAGGACTCATATATGGCTGGTAGGAAAATCATCATCAATAGTGGTAACCTGACTAGGGTCTGGCATGATCCTTGGGTAGAGAATATCATTTTGAAAGATCGGTTCCCTGATCTATTCAGTATTTGCCATGATCAGGAGAGTACTCTGGCATCCTGGGTAACGAGTAACTATGATCTAGACTTCAGATGCAGATTGACAGGTGTGTTGGGAGAGCAGTGGGCTTGGATGGTCATGGAGGCTAAAAAGCTATCGCTGAGTAATTCTTCAGATACTATTTCCTGGGCATTTAGTAGTAGAGGGAAATTTACGACTAAAACGATGTATGAATGGCTGAAAAGAAACTTGGCTAGCCCCAATTATAATTGGGTTTGGAAATCCCCTGTTCCATTGAAGATTAAAATCTTCTTATGGCAGTTATTTCAGAATGATGTGCTTACGCGAGACAATATGCGCAATAGGAAGTGGCTTGGAAATCCTATGTGTTCCTTTTGTACAAATATAGAGACTGCGAACCACTTGTTTTTTACCTGCCCTCTTGCTCGTACAGTTTGGGGCGCGCTGGGTATGACAGTTGGGGTTTCTTGCTGTCCCCGATCACTTTGGCAAAGCTTTGCCTGGTTCTATAGATTCTTTCCAGGAGGGAATCAATTCTATATGATGATTACTGCTGCCATATGTTGGGGAATTTGGTGTCTCCGCAATAAAGTTACCTTTGATAAATATGTAGCTCATACTCCCCTGGAGGCTGTTTTCACTACCTGCTCGTTTATGTTGTATTGGGCGGGGTTACTTAAAGCTGAAGACAAGGCGAAATTCCAAGCTGGCGTGAAGAGGTTGGCTCACGTGGCTGCTGCACTGGCGGACAGGACCTTCATTCATGACAGGCTTCTCTTGGGCGATAGGGATGGGATCCAGATTGGTTAGCTGGGTTCGCTGCTTGGGTCTCCTTTTAAGTCCTATTATCCACTAGGGTTTGATGCCCGCTGGATCTATGTCTCCTGGTCTTATTTTGGCTAGTCGTCGAGGTATACTTGTAGTTTGTTCCTGGGAACCGTTGTCTTTAGTTGGGTAGTGGCTTGTTTGTGTCATCCGGTTTTCGCCCCATGGCGGATGATCCGCTCGAGGATCATCATGCGGTGGGTTTCCTGATGATGCACTAGCTCGCTCCCCCCTTTCAGTCTCATTTAGCTTTTGCAGTCAGTCTTATCGGTCGATCTAGTCTCCTTTAGTTAAGTGGTCATCCTGGTGCTTAAACAGACTTGATAAAAACAGACTAATGTATTTCCGTTGATTGCAAAATTAGTGGAAAGGGGTGTGAGCCCGGTTGGAAAAAAATCACCTTGGCATGACGTTGGACTAGGGTAGCGTGTTTCGTAGTAGGCAGAGTGGGTGTGTGTGGTGGCTAATTCTTGTGATTAGCATTGTAATGGCCCAAAGGCCTTGTATCTGGCTTCTTTGCCGCTCCTTCTTTAATGTGATGGTACGCATGATTGTGCATATTTAAGAATAAATATATAGGGTTTGCGAACTCAATCTTGCTACCTCCTTCTTGGTTTATTAGTCCCCTTCATATTCTGTGCCAAATTTTGACCTCAAATTTAACCAACAAAATGTTAATGTATGTCATAAAAGATTTATATAAATGGAAACTATGTTCAAATACGAATTCAATGATATAATTTTTGGTGACATGCATTAATATTTTGTTAGTTAAATCTCTAGTCAAAATTTGGAGCAAACTACAAAGGGACTTACAAACCAAGACAGAGGTAGTAGTTTACAAGAATATAAATGGAGGCTTTTTGACATAACCAAAATGAGCTCACATAACATCATTTTCATTCAGCTATAGTTCCCTGCCACAAACTAAAACAACAATTAATGATGAATAGCAGCACATCAAACTGAGTACAAGCCACTCAACACTAGAAATTTTCAATGTACCTCAGAGGATTGTTTAAGCAATATACATTATTGTTGCTGAGATATATCATATACTACTATGCTAGGCATGCCTGCCAACTAGCGGGAACAGAGTTGGGCTCGATCAAAGCTCGAATTGACAACCTTTATTTGACAAGCTAGGATCTGTAGCTCCGGTTGCTCACAAGGTCAAACGAGTACGTGTGTGAAAGTGGTATCAGGCCCCCGCGTCGCTCTCTCCCTGGGGCGACACGGGCAGCGACCCCGACTCCAGCCCGAGCGTGAAAGTGCTAGGGATCGACTAGAGGGGGGGGTGAATAGGCGATTTTTAAGAAAGTCTTCAAAACATGTGAGTTTCGAAGACAAACGATAGAAATAAACCTATTATCATGCAGCAGAAGGTAGACTACACTAGGCAACCCATAGTCATGTATTTAATGAAGTGAAAGAACAATGACAAATAGCAGCTAGGCAGTAAGGATCAGGTAGGAAAATGTTGAGAAGCCAATCAGTACGTAATCACTTAGTGAAGTTGAATGGTGATGCTATCGTACAATTACTTCATAAGAACCAACAGTAAGTAAAGGGAAGGGAAGGATGAAACCAGTGACTCGTTGAAGACAATGATTTGTTGGACCAGTTCCAGTTGCTGTGATAACTGTACGTCTGGTTAGGGAGGCTGAGATTCAACTCAGAAGACCTCGTCTTCACCTTATTCCCCTTGAGCTAAGGACACCCAGTCCTCGCCCAATTACTCTGGTAAGTCTTCAAGGTAGACTTCCAAACCTTCACAGACTTCGTTCACCGGCGATCCACAATGACTCTTGGATGCTCAGAACGCGACGCCTAAGCGGCTGGAGGATTCACGGTCCTCAAGTGTAATAAGTCTTCAGATCACACAGACGAGAAGACTTAAGGTATGCCTAACACTCTTTGGCTCTGGTTCGTTAGGGCTTTATCCTCTCAAGGAATTCTTTCTCAAAGGCTTCGAGGTGGGTTGCTCTCAAACGACAAAAGCCGTACTTTAACTCTGAGCAGCCAACCGTTTATGGTTGTAGGGGGTGGGCTATTTACAGCCACTAGGCAACCCAACCTGATTTGTCTGAAATGACCCTGGGTCACTAAGGAACTGACACGTATTCCAACAGTCAGATTTCAAACACACACGGCAACTTTACTTGGGCTACAAGCAAAGCTGACTTGTCCAACTCTGAACAAGATTCCCTCTCATAGTCTTCACTCGAAGACATAGGATTTTGGTTAAGCATCACTTCAGTCATTCTGACTGGTTTTCTTGGACCCCACTTAACAGTATGATGGTTCCTATGACTCAACAAAGAAGAAAAAAAACTACGAAAGATCTAAGTCTTCGCGGTCCATAGTCTTCATGCGATGTCTTCTCTTGTCATAGTCTTCAAGGTGAATGTCTTCACTTACCACCTTTGACTTCAATGTCTTCATACATTTTTAGGGATCATCTCTGGTAGGAAAACCGAATCAATGAGGGACTTCTACTTGTGTTATCCTGCAATTCTCACAAACAAATTAGTCCCTCAACTAGGTTTGTCGTCAATACTCCAAAACTAACTAGGGGTGGCACTAGATGCACTTACAATCTCCCCCTTTTTGGTGATTGATGACAAACTAGTTGAAGTTTTCAACGGGGAATATAATATGTGAAATTGTAAAGGATAAGGAATTGTCTTCATAAGTTGCAAGGGCTCCCCCTGAAGATGTGCATATAAGTAATTTGCTTTTGGAATGCAAATGCACATGGCAGGTTGTACTTGTGGAGATCCTCTTCAACTTATGATGACAATTCATCATGCATGAAAGGTATGTGAAGATAATGACATGCATAATGAAAAATGGATGTCTGCAAAATGATCTAAGTGCGGAATTTATCGTCACACATGCGGGATTTATCATCGCATCACAAAATAGCAAATAAATAGCAGACGACCATCAAGTTTAAGTGTTACAACTCAAAGAACCAAATGTATCAAAATGAGAGTTGTAAACACTAGGCAAAACATAAAGTAACCGCCCATATGGACCCGCTTGAAGACTATCAAACTCATATGCTTCTCCCCCTTTTGTCAGTAAGGACCAAAAAGGTTTGAAGACATAGAGCATCTACTCGTTTCCATGAAGAGTAGGTGAAGCAACAGGGTCGTCGGTGGTGTTCAGCGGTGCAGAAGAACTTGGGGCAGTGTCGAGGCGTGCAGAAGTAGGGGGCGGTGAAGTGGCATCATCTTCGTCCTCGATCACTCTGGCATTCACAGTTGCCGCAGAGGAAGAGAACTCAGAGTCTTCAAGAGATGGAGTTTGTCGCAACACAGCCCTTTGGGGAGGTGTGGAGTCAAACTTGAAACGTTCAGAGAAGCCATCCTCTTGAAGATCATCCTCAGAACACATAAGCGTCAGCCCTTTCCATGTATGCCGATAGGTTTCATGGGCAACAAAGGCATTCTTGGTGGAAAGATTGCGAATGCGGTTGACATCCACCAAGAGGCTTTGCATTTGGCGCTTCAGCTAGTCATGATGCCTATCCTGTTTCTGATGAAGAGCAACCAGAAGCTCTCGGTCATGGAGAACACGAGATCGCTTCTTGCGTCATTGGGCAATAGTGCTTTCAGTGGCTTCAGTAAGAGCACGATGAGGTGCACGTGTAGTACCAGCCAGAGGATAAACATGAGTTACTGCTTCAACTCCTTCAATGTTCTGAGTGAAACTTTGATGCTCCGCATTCTGAAGACTAAGAGGTTCCTTGGCAGGCTCTGGATAAATGGCTTCAACGGACATATCCACATCAGGCAGAAAGATCTGATGATTGCGAGCAGATTGCTAATATGAGATAGCTAGGTGGAGTTTAATCAGCCGCATTATCCATGGAGCATAGAACTTCAAGCCAAAAAGATCAGATCCTGATGCAGCAAGTTGGCGAACTTCAAGCATTTTCCATGAAGAATATAGAAGACCAAAGTCTTCATTGCACCTTCCAGCTTTGCATGTGGAGAATGTCCTTTGATGGGCCAGAGAGTTCGCCTTATAATGTGATAGATGGTCCTTGGCAGATACTCCAGGTCTTCAACAAAGAACTCCTTAGGATATGCAGCGTCTTGTGGCAAAGGCTTCATCATACTGAGCATCTGACTCATGTTCGGTTCAGGCTTCTGAAAGATGCTCTCCATAGCTTCACTGTGAAGCTGACAGCCAGGTTCATAGAGATCTCCAGGAGTGGGCAGACCAGTGAGCTCAATGATATCAAAGGCTTTGGCTTCGTGATGAACATTTCCTGTCATCCACTCAAGGACCCAAGTCTTCGGATCTCTGTTGTAACCACGTATGTGAAGTGTGGCATAAAATTGGAGCAGCAACTCTTCGTTCCAGTGCTCTTGGTCGGTGACGAAAGGCAACAATCCAACCTCTTTGAAGCAATCCAGAGCTTCTTCCAAACAGGGCAGACCAGCTATTGCTTCGGTGTCAAGACGCATATGTGGGAAGATGCGACCTTGATTGTACAGAATGCAGGAGTAATAGCTTCGCTGCGGATAGCTCCAGAACCGATCAGAAGATATTCGTTCCCTTGAGTAGGGGTTCTTGGAGCTATTGAAGAAGGTGTTGTCTGCTTTGAAGCCGTTGACATTGAAGGATCCAGGTGCTGTTGCAGGACCTGGAAACCTGGGCAACCTTGGCATTGGCTTCTGTACCTGAGGCCTATGCTCAATATGATAGTCAAACTGAGGACCAACAGCAGGCGCAGGAACAGAAGCAGTAGCATCATTGGCTTCGCTGACTTCTGGTTCTTGGGTTGGTGTAGGCTCCACATTTGCTTCAGCCATGACAACGTCAGTGGCTTCATTGGTGTTGGTGGTGGCAGCCTCAAGATTTTCTACCTCCACTTGATGAGCTGGAGGGTCGGGCACAGACACGTTCTCCTCAAGAACAGCTTCTTCAGTAGTCGGGGGAGTAGGGACACGTTCTTCTTCTTTGGTGTTATCGGCTGATGCAGCCGGAATGTCTTCAGCAGTTTTAGCCTCAGACTCGGAGACTTGAGACCTTGGTTCTTTGCGAAGCCTGCGTAACGCTGGCGACGCCTTTGGAGATGGAGTTGGCTGGGTCTCAAAGTCATCTTCTTCTTCTTGCCGGGGTCGTGTGACTCGTTGTTGTGGGTGATCAGACCATGATGCATCCTGAGCAATTGGCGTTAGAGGACGACCAATGCTGATGAGTTCGCTGTGCATAAGCACAGGCGATGATACCTGTTGGTGCTCGATCAGAGGAAGAACTACATCATCGTCAACATTGTCATGGTGACCAATGTCTTCAGCAGCGGTGGGATCAGCTGCTGGAATGTCTTCAGCTTCATGAGCCTCTGTGAAAGCAGGCTCATGGACAGTCAGTTGGCGCTCTTGATGTTCAGCGGCAGGGCGAACCATGGAGATAGGTTCAACAATTAAGGGCTCTGTGGGAGCAGCCCGATCCTTCTTGGTCTTGCGCTTCTTCTTGGAGGGAGCAGCAGCAGAGGCTTCAGGATGTTTCCTCTTTCTGGCTTCAGCCTCAGCAGTCCTTGTCTTCTTCAGTTCTGAAGCGGTAGACCTGGCTTTTGGCTTCGAGCCAGTCATGCTGGTTGGGAAGACAATGGGTTGTGCTTCCTGCCTTGGTGCGTCGGGTTCGGCCATAGCGGGCTTCTTCTTCTGCTGCTTTGCAGCCATCCTGGGGTCGATGCCAGGACGCCCAAGAGCCTTGCGCTTCTCAGCCTCATTGTAGGCTTGCAGCCAGGCTCTTCATGCGCTCACAAGAACCTTGAGCTTCTTCACGCATCGTGAGAAAGGCTTCTTTGAGCTCATGCAGCATGATCTTGAAGTTCTTGACCTCTTGCACGCTGAGCTTGGCCATATGCTTCTTGAACTGAGCTTTCTCAAAGTCAATCTTTTGCTTCAGTTCGACGATGCGCTGAGCTAGAGCTAGCTCTGAAGCAATGACACCATGGAAGGCGACACTGAGGCCAATGGGAAGTTGCAGATCTTCAATGCTGAGGTTGGGCGTGTCAAACCACTCATTGATGAAGTCGTGGAAGATTGCCACATCAAAGAGAGGCAAATTGTTGAAGATTTTTGCTTCTTCTTTGCTCTTGATCAGTTGCTCAAGAGCGTCATCTGCAAGATCTTCATCACTGGACAGATCAATGGCATCGTTGCGTAGAATGGCAGTAGCAGTCAGTTCTAGGCTGGTGTGTGGCAGAGGCATCTTGACTCTCGGGGGCTTGGAGATACGTGACAGATCTTCAGATTGCACACTATCTTCAGGAGGTGCAGTAGCCAGTGGCTTCGCCCGTGAGATTTTTGGTGCTGAGGCAGGCTTTGAAGCTTTAGGTTGCTTTGGCGTCTGCAACTTTGGAGTAGGAGCTGGGGCTTCATCAGTGTCAGCATCATCATCAGAATGATCCACTTTGGCACCTTGAACTGAGATGTGAGTGATGAGGCCATCCAGGTTGTAGAAGGGCCCAACAAGATTGGGTTCAGCTTCGCGGGTGCCATCGGCACGGGGAGCAGAGGGACCAGGGTTGAAGCCTAGTCCCGATGACTTCTTATTCTGCTTCGTCGAATTCTGGGCAAACTGGAAGTTGCACTTGAACAGATTGTCGTCACGACACCATAACAATGACGATGGGTCAGCATCCGCAGGCTGTGGTCCACGGACCATGCAGGGATAGAAGCCTTGTTCAATGGCTTCATCTCTGGACCTGGGTTGAAGATTTCTGTATAGGATGTCTCCCCATGGTCGCTTGATGGCATTCTTCTCAGCATATTCCTTTGTCACAAACCTGTACTTGAACCACTGTTCTGCCCAATATCGTCGAATCCATTGGATTCGTGTCTTGCGTTGATTGTAATCCTCTTCTAGATCTGTCTTATACAGTTCTGAGAGGTCATCGGGCAGATCTCTTGACGTTTCACCTCGACGCTTTCTGCCACCCTTCCTTGCTGATTTCTCTGCAGCCATGAACTTTAAACTGAATGGCTTCAATATGTTCAAAGGCTTCAAGGACTTTCGCTTGCTTGACAAACATGAACTAGCTTCGGGAGAATTTATATGATGTTGTAAGAATTCTGCAAATGAATGCAGACTATGAGAACCAAGGGATTCTCCCATGGACATGTACCTGTGACAGCATTAAGGTGCGAGGGAAGGGGAAGAGGTCATGTGCATTCTCAGAAGATTTTGAAGACAAATCAGTTTAGAAGACATTGACCTCATCGTGCGAAGACATTCACTCATAGATAAGGAGTTGGTTCCAGATTTGTACGAATCCACGGATCAGTACAAGTGAGGAATCTAACTACTTTGTGAAGCATAAGTGAACATACTAGGCATAATATGAGATGCAGTATGAAGTGGATCCAACATGTGTGAACAGAAACTGCTTGTGGTAGAAAGTGATGAATCTATAGGATCAAAGGGGCCATAAAAGGAAGTTTTATTTACCACACAAGGAACTGCTAGATGGAGTGGAAGAGGAGGCCGAGCAGTTGGATCATCCGTGCCCTAACTTGGCGACGGAGGACACCTACGGCGACGGCAGAGAAGACGATGTCCGCGGCCGGCGTGAAGACGGCGTCGGAGAGGTCGCGGCAGCTAAGCGCTTCGTCGCCGGCGTCGTCGAGGGCTAGCGGTGGCGCTAGGGTTCGTGCGAGAGTGGAAGAAAGGATAATGACTGTGGTGAGGCGTGTATTTATAGGGACAGGGACGGCACAACGTTATTACACAGGTGCCCCTGGCGATTCACATCTGAAGAACACGTGGCCATCATGCAACATATCGGAGGTTGTTCCATGTTCCCACGCACGCCTGGATTGTCGGGTGGTCGTTCCCACTTCTCCGGGTTTCAGGTGAAGGAATTAGCATTGAAAACAGATTTAATGTTTGTCTCTATATCTTCTGCTGACAAGGACGCAGAGAAGACATTCGACAGTTTCAATAGAATGCATATGATTTGGAGAGATAGAGTTTGAGATAGAAAGCATAGAGAGGTTAGGGTCCGATCACATTCACTTAGTTCAAAAGATTCAACAAGAGGACATAGCTATAAGTGAATGTTGTAGAGGACAGAACACTAGTATATATATATATATATATGATCAACATAATGAAGATAATCATGAAGACATGTTGAGATTGAAGCCAAACCAAATGTGAAGACACACAAATGTAACACCATGGGTAAAACACTTCAAACAGACGAATTTTGTGGTGGCATTACCCACCGTATAGGAAGTATTAGACCCAGACACGGCGCACAATTATCGTGGCGCTCCGAAGTCAAATTCCACATTAATGTATTCACACTTAGAATGTATGTCTTCATTGATTGAAGATATACTTTACTTCGTGTGTTGCACATCTAAGTCATCAATATGCATAAGTGTTAGGATGTGTGCCTGATCACAGGACATTTGAGGATTCCAAGATATTTAGCTCACACCGTAACTTGCAAAATCTCTTCTCATCCAAGGGCTTGGTGAAGATATCTGCCAATTGCTCTTCAGTGTTGACGTGTATGATATCAATATCTTCCTTCACAACATGATCTCTGAGAAAGTGATGACGAATTTCAATGTGCTTTGTCTTCGAGTGCTGAACTGGGTTGTTGGCAATCTTGATGGCGCTTTCGTTGTCGCAGTAGAGTGGCACTTGCTTCAGATGAATGCCATAGTCTTTGAGTGTTTGCTTCATCCACAGAAGCTGAGCGCAGCAAGATCCAGCAGCAATGTATTCAGATTCAGCAGTGGAGAGAGATACACAGTTCTGCTTCTTTGAAGACCAACATACAAGTGATCGTCCCAGAAAATGACATGTGCCTGATGTAGACTTGCGATCCACCTTGTCACCAGCATAATCAGCATCCGAGAATCCAACCAGATCAAACTCTGAGCCCTTTGGATACCATAATCCTAGAGTTGGGGTGTAAGCCAAATATCGAAGAATTCGCTTCACAGCTAAGTGATGCGATTCCTTTGGTGCCGCTTGGAATCGAGCACACATGCAAACACTAAGCATAATATCTGGCCTAGATGCACATAGATAAAGTAAAGAACCAATCATGGAGCGGTATACCTTTTGATCGAACTCTTTACCATTGTCGTCGGGACCCAGATGATGTTTGGCTGGCATTGGCGTCGTGAAGCCTTTGCAGTCTTGCATACCAAACTTCTTCAGGCAATCTTTGAGATACTTCTCTTGAGATATAAAGATGTCGTTGCGTTGCTGACGTATTTGAAGACCAAGGAAGAACTTCAGCTCACCCATCATGGACATCTGATATTGCTCTTGCATCATATATCCAAACTCTTCACTGTATTTCTGATTGGTGCAGCCGAAGATAATGTCATCCACATATATTTGGCACACAAACAGTTCACCATCATATGTCTTCGTGAAGAGAGTGGGGTCGAGGGAACCAGATTTGAAGCCTTTGCTCTTCAGGAAGTCTTTGAGTGTGTCATACCAAGCCCGAGGGGCTTGTTTGAGGCCATACAGTGCCTTGTTGAGCTTGTATACCATGTCAGGATGTTTTGGATCTTCAAAGCCAGGCGGTTGTGCAACATACACTTCTTCTTCAATCTTGCCATTGAGAAAAGCGCTCTTCACATCCATTTGATATAGAAGTATGTTGTGATGATTTGCATAGGCCAGCATTATGCGTATGGCTTCAAGTCTAGCCATAGGAGCAAATGTTTCATCAAAGTCAATCCCTTCAACTTGAGTGTATCCTTGAGCAACGAGACGAGCTTTGTTTCTGACAACTTGACCATGCTCATCTTGCTTGTTGCGATATATCCATTTGGTGCCTATTATATTGTGCTTCCGAGGATCAGGACGCTTAACCAGTTCCCATACATTATTCAGCTCAAACTGTTGAAGCTCTTCTTGCATAGCTTGAATCCATTCAGGTTCCATGAAGGCTTCTTCTACTTTCTTGGGTTCTGTTATTGAGACGAATGCGAAGTGCCCACAGAAATTTGCTAGCTGTGTTGCCCTTGAATGAGTGAGTGGACCTGGTGCATTGATGCTATCGATTATTCTCTCAATCTGCACTTCATTTGCAACACGAGGATGTACAGGACGAAGATTTTGCTCTTGCTGATCATTGTCATTGTTAGAGGGATTGTCTTCAGGCTGAGCATTGTCTTCAGGTTGATCAGGTGCGGAGATGATAAGTTCTTCTTCAGGTTGAGCTTCAGAAGGTATGATTTCTCCAGTTCCCATAAGTTTGATTGATTCACTGGATGGAACTTCATCTAGCACATTTGGCAAGTGCTCTCTTTGTGAGCCGTTAGTTTCATCGAACCGCACATCCACTGTTTCAACCACTTTGTAATGAAAGAGATTGAAGACTCTGTAGGAGTGCGAATCCTTTCCATATCCAAGCATAAAACCCTCATGTGCTTTTGGTGCAAATTTTGAAGTGTGATGTGGATCCTTGATCCAGCACTTGGCGCCAAATACTCTGAAGTAACTGACATTTGGCTTCTTGCCAGTAAGGAGCTCATAGGATGTCTTGTTCAGAAGCTTGTGAAGATAAACACGGTTGATGATATGGCATGCAGTGTCAATGGCTTCAGGCCAGAATTTTCTTGGAGTCTTGTATTCATCAAGCATCGTCCGAGCCATCTCAATAAGTGTTCTGTTCTTGCGTTCGACGACGCCATTCTGCTGTGGCGTGTACGGAGCTGAGAATTCATGTGTGATGCCCAAAGTATCAAGATATGTATCAAGGCCAGTGTTCTTGAATTCAGTGCCATTGTCACTTCTGATGTGCTTTATCTTGGCGCCATAGTTGTTCATTGCTCGATTGGCGAAGCGTCTGAAGACATCCTGCACTTCAGTCTTGTAAAGGATTATATGCACCCAAGTATATCTTGAATAATCATCAACAATGACAAAGCCATAGAGACAAGCAGTAGTAGTAAGAGTTGAGTAATGAGTGGGACCGAAAAGATCCATGTGTAGCAGTTCGAAGGGTTGAGTTGTTGTCATGATTGTCTTCGAGGGATGCTTGGCCCTCGTCATCTTTCCTGCTTCACAGGCACCGCATAAGTGATCCTTCTTGAACTTGACGCCCTCGATGCCTATGACATGCTTCTTCCTTGCAAGGGTGTGGAGGTTCCTCATGCCAGCATGCCCTAGCCTTCGATGCCAGAGCCAGCATTCAGAAGCTTTTGCTAGAAGACATACTGCAAGTTGTGGTCCTGCTGAGAAATCTACAACATACAAATCATCTTTTCGATACCCTTCAAACACTAGAGACTTGTCAGATTCCATTAGTACAAGGCAACGATATTTTCCAAACATCACAATCATGTTTAAATCACAAAGCATTGAGACAGACATTAAGTTGAAACCAAGGGATTCAACAAGCATGACTTTATCCATGTGTTGATCCTTTGAGATTGCAACTCTACCTAGACCCAATACCTTGCTTTTACCAGTGTCAGCAAATGTGATGTGACTTTTGTCTGATGGACGTAAAGTTGAGTCCATGAGAAGGCTTCGCTTGCCAGTCATGTGATTTGTACACCCACTATCAATAATCCATTCTGAAGCAGCTGGTGTCGTACCCTACAGTGCAGTTAGGGGGATAGGCTTCACGAAGAGAATTGTGAAGCAAAAACATTTGACGAACCAGTGGATTATTAAAGCTTAGATCGAGATTAGGACAGATAGAGCAAGTTGCAAGCGATTCAGAAACAAAGTACATAGTAAGACCATTTGGGCATTTGATCTTGCGCCCTACAAGATGTTTAAGGTCCCCAGCAATAGTGTCAGACGATTTTGGTTTTCGGCTGGAGACCTTTCCCTGCAAAAGAGAGTTAAGCTTTCTTAGCCACCCACATCTTCAGGGGTGGCTTCGAAGCAATAAGTCTAAGTGCAGCATCTGAGAACTTTGGCTTTGGAGCCCTAGCAAAAAGTCTTGCAGGTGGACAATAGTATTCATAAGAATAAGCAGAATAGTTCTTGGTCTTATGAACATGGCGGTTTGATGAACCGCGCTCATATTCATAGGCCTGAGTATGGCTTCCCTGCAAAACATTTGCGTTAGTGTGACTCAGGTGAGTCCTCTGTCTGTATGAAGCCTTTGGACCGTATGAAGGCCTGTGGTCTGGGGTTTGTCTTCTTCACCTGTGGTGTCATGATGACATTCACAGGAAGATTCTCCAAACACCTTTTCGGCACCCAGATCTTCTTCATAGGCGGTCCATTCCTGCAGTTAGTACCAATATACCTGGCAAACACTTCACCATTCTGATTCTTAAACAGTTTATAGTTTGCATCAAAGGATTCATCAATAACAATGGGGTTAGCACAAGTGAAGCCAGATAGAGTGGATGGATCTGCTGAAGGTTCCTTTGCAGCAACCCATGTGGTTTTGGGGTACTGCTCAGGTTTCCAGTAAGAGCCATCAGCATTCATTTTCCTTACGAACCCAACACCCTCTTTCCTAGGGTTTCGGTTCAGGATCTGCCTTTTGAGGACATCACATAGTGTCTGATGCCCTTTGAGACTTTTGTACATCCCTGTTTCAAGCAGTGTCTTCAACCTAGCATTCTCATCAGCAATAGCAGTGGTGTCCTCAGCAGAGGGGTTAGTTTCCACATCAACAGTTGAAGATATTGCAACAGTAGCAGCAGTAGAACATTCAGCAACAGAAGTAGCGTTATCACGCTCAATACATTTAAGACATGGTGGTTCAAATCCTTCCTGAGCTGAACTGATCTGTTCGGCGCGAAGTGACTCGTTTTCTTTTTGAAGATCTTCATGAGCCGCTCTCAATTTCTCAAGATCTTGCTTCCTTTGAAGATAATCATAGGAAAGCCTTTCATGAGCTGTTGAGAGCGTTTCATGACGACTTTCAAGTTCCTCATACTTAACGTGAAGATTTTTTATGTCTTCAATTAAGGACTGAGATCGAGTCATTTCAGCGTCTAACAGATCATCGCTTTTGTCTAACAGTTTTTGAATGTGTTCCATGGTTTTCTGTTGTTCAGTTGCAATTTTAGCAAGTGTTTTGTAGCTGGGTTTGGAAACACAATCAGAGTCATCGTCACTAGATGTTTGATAGTGAGTAGTGCGTGTGTTTACCTTGGCACCACGTGCCATGAAGCAGTAGGAAGGAGCGGAGTAGTCCTTGTCATTTGCATCGGTGTCGGTGATGAAGTCATTTTCTTCAGTGTTGAAGATGGACTTGGCAACGTATGCTGTAGCCAGACTTGCAATGCCAGAATCGGACTCCTCCTCAGACTCCACCTCCGCCTCCTCAGAAGCGGACTCATCCTCAGAGTCCATTTCCTTGCCAACAAACGCACGTGCCTTGCCAGATGAGCTCTTCTTGTGTGATGAAGACTTGGAGGAAGACTTGGAAGAAGATTTTGAGTATTTCTTCTTCTTCTTGTCGTCAGAGTCATACTCCTTGCTCTTCTTCTTCTTCTTGTTCTCATTGTCCCACTGTGGACACTCAGAGATGTAGTGGCCAGGTTTCTTGCACTTGTGACATGTTCTCTTCTTGTAGTCATGAGCAGAAGCTTCATCATTCCTTGAGCTTGATCGTGAAGACTTTCTGAAGCCTTTCTTCTTGGTGAATTTTTGGAACTTCTTCACAAGCATAGCAAGCTCCCTTCCAATGTCTTCAGGATCATCAGAACTGCTGTCAGACTCTTCTTCAGATGAGGAGACAACCTTTTCCTTCAAGGCACAAGTTCACCCATAGTTGGGACCGTAGATGTCTCTTTTCTCAGAAAGCTGAAACTCGTGTGTGTTGAGCCTTTCAAGTATGTCAGACGGATCGAGTGTCTTGAAATCAGGACGTTCTTGAATCATCAGGGCTAGGGTGTCAAACGAACTGTCAAGTGATCTCAGGAGTGTCTTGACGACTTCATGCTTGGTGATCTCAGTAGCGCCGAGGGCTTGAAGTTCATTTGTGATGTCATTGAGTCGATCAAACATGAGCTGGACATTCTCATTGTCATTTCTCTTGAAGCGGTTGAAGAGGTTGCGAAGGACACTGATTCTCTGATCTCTCTGGGTTGAGACGCCTTCGTTGACCTTGGATAGCCAGTCCCAGACTAGCTTAGATGTTTCCAAAGCACTCACGCGGCCATACTGTCCTTTGGTCAGATGACCATAGATGATATTCTTGGCAGTAGAGTCCAGTTGAACAAACTTCTTGACATCAGCGGCAGTGACACCTTCTCCAGCCTTGGGAACGCCGTTCTTGACGACATACCATAGGTCGACATCAATGGCTTCAAGATGCATGCGCATCTTATTCTTCTAGTAGGGATATTCAGTTCCATCGAAGACGGGGCACGCAGCGGAGACTTTAATTATCCCTGCAGTCGACATAGCTAAAACTCCAGGTGGTTAAACCGAATCACACAGAACAAGGGAGTACCTTGCTCTGATACCAATTGAAAGTGCTAGTGATCGACTAGAGGGGGGTGAATAGGCGATTTTTATGAAAGTCTTCAAAACATGTGAGTTTCGAAGACAAACGATAGAAATAAACCTATTATCATGCAGCGGAAGGTAGACTACACTAGGCAAACCATAGTCATGTATTTAATGAAGTGAAAGCACAATGACAAATAGCAGCTAGTCAGTAAGGATCAGGTAGGAAGATGTTGAGAAGCCAATCAGTACACTTAATCACTTAGTGAAGTCGAATGGTGATGCTATCGTACAATTACTTCACAAGAACCAACAGTAAGTAAAGGGAAGGGAAGGATGAAACCAGTGACTCGTTGAAGACAATGATTTGTTGGACCAGTTCCAGTTGCTGTGACAACTGTACGTCTGGTTAGGGAGGCTGAGATTCAACTCAGAAGACCTCGTCTTCACCTTATTCCCCTTGAGCTAAGGACACCCAGTCCTCGCCCAATTACTCTGGTAAGTCTTCAAGGTAGACTTCCAAACCTTCACAGACTTCGTTCACCGGCGATCCACAATGACTCTTGGATGCTCAGAACGCGACGCCTAACCGGCTGGAGGATTCACAGTCCTCAAGTGTAATAAGTCTTCAGATCACACAGACAAGAAGACTTAAGTGATGCCTAACACTCTTTGGCTCTGGTTGGTTAGGGCTTTATCCTCTCAAGGAATTCTCGCTCAAAGGCTTCGAGGTGGGTTACTCTCAAACGACAAAAGCCGTACTTTAACTCTGAGCAGCCAACCGTTTATGGTTGTAGGGGGTGGGCTATTTACAGCCACTAGGCAACCCAACCTGATTTGTCCGAAATGACCCTGGGTCACTAAGGAACTGACACGTATTCCAACAGTCAGATTTCAAACACACAGGGCAACTTTACTTGGGCTACAAGCAAAGCTGACTTGTCCAACTCTGAACAAGATTCCCTCTCATAGTCTTCACTCGAAGACATAGGATTTTGGTTAAGCATCACTTCAGTCATTCTGACTGGTTTTCTTGGACCCCACTTAACAGTACGATGGTTCCTATGACTCAACAAAGAAGAAAAAGAACTACGAAAGATCTAAGTCTTCGCGCTCCATAGTCTTTATGCGATGTCTTCTCTTGTCATAGTCTTCAAGGTGAATGTCTTCACTTACCACCTTTGACTTCAATGTCTTCATACATTTTTAGGGATCATCTCTGGTAGGACAACCGAATCAATGAGGGACTTCTACCTGTGGTGTGCGGCTGGCCTAGATCCACGGCGCTGCTGTGGAGGAAGGAGGGCTGCAATGGTTTCTGCAGCCGGTGGTGGTTGGCGACGGCGTGCTGCCTTGCTTGCTTGGTCATGTGTCTTGGACAAGGACGGTCGACATGATGCCGGAGACGGTTTGCTGGGCAGGCTGCGGTGAGGATGGATTTGGTGAGCTCCGGGTGAAAGCCTAGCTTGACCTCGGTCGTTGCTGGCGTCGACGGCGTCCTTGGACGTCGTTCCCTCCTTGGAGGCGTCGTCGTGCAGCCCCTTCACCACCATTGTCGCCTCAGTCTCGGGCTCTCAGGTGAAAACCCGAGTTTCGACCTTTGGTCGGAGCGGGCATCGGCGGCATACTTGTCGCTTCCCTCTTGGGGGCGATGCCTTGGAGGTCTGGTCCTTCGTCAGTTCACGATGGCTCGGGTGGCTTTGCGGGTTCATCGTCGGCCAGGCGTGTGCGCGGCCTCGGGGCCGGTGAGGAAGTCGGAGCGGCGGCTCCGGAAAACAATGTTGTGGAGTGTCGGATCTGGTCGTGTGGGCGGCAGCGTCGTCAGCTCAGGTGGAGCGCGGCCTCGGGGCCGGCGGGGAAGTCGGAGCGGCGGCTCCGGAGTGCACCTCTGTGCTGTGGAGTGTCAGTTTTGGTCGTGTGGATGACAGAGTCGTCGACTCGTGCGGGGTGCGGCCTCGGGGCCGACGTGTGTGAATTTATGTGGTTTGTAAGCCGGAGTGGCGGCTCTGGGTCGGGTGGTGGAGTGGCAACTCTGGACGTTTTGGGCGACAGGGAAGTCGGCTCGTTAGGTACGCAGCCTCGAGGCTGGTGTGTATCGATGTATCGGTTTTCGGCCAGTTTTGCTTATAAACTGGCCAATTCTCTTCTTCTTAATGCAAAGGCAGAACTCCTGCTGATTCCTCGAAAAAAAGGATCTGTAACTCCACAAATACACACATGTGATATATTATAGGTGCGATCATGCTCAGGCTCAACATTAAGGCCAATTACTCTGTAAATATCGTATGCTCAACATGATAGAACTGAATAAGATGCATTATGCTTTGAAGTCCCTGCAGTTGGCCGGTGAAGACCAAACATGAAGCAGAGCAGCCTCGTGTGCGCGGCCATCGTTCTGCTCGTCGCGTTCGGATGGCTCGCAGCTGCTGGAGAGTGCAATCTTTCCCTGAAGTTTAGTGGCTATAGGGATTGCAAGACCAAAGGTGAGGCCTGGAGTACCCACTGCGTCTGCTGCCTCGTGATGTCGGGTGTTCCGTGCTGGCATTCATTCAAGGAGTGCCAGGCAAATTGCCGCTCCTTTACCCCCAAGTGCTAGCTAGGAGTTACATGTGTGATGGTCGAATTTAGCTATTGTTCTGTACAATTTGACTTTCAAAGACGAGTGGTGATGCACACTGCTTTTGTTCTACACGTCTACTATGTCTGCATCGTATATGTAGAAGTGCACGCTCTAGCAAATGCAACCAAAAGACCGATCTGAGGGAGAAGATCGGACATTATACTCCAACACTCCCCCTCACGTCTATGCTCCTTTGGAGCTATATGACGTGGGCAGCGGAAGAGGGGGCAGGCCATAATTATTTATTGTGTTTACTGGGTTTCGAACCATGAACCTATTGGTTGTAAGTTTATGCACCTAACCAAGAGACTAGGCAGCACATTATACGTCAACACTCCTCCTCACGTGTGGCTCCCTTAGGCCTAAAAGTGGACCTAAAATGGGCTGCAATTTAATTACGCCAGCTGGGTCTTGAACTCGAGACCTCTTGGCTCTGATACTATGTAGAAGTGCATGCTCGAGCCAATGCAACCAAAAGACCGATCTGATGGAAAAGACTAGGCAACACATTATACGTCAACTGGTTTGGTGCATAAACTTACAACCAATAGGTTCAAGGTTCAAAATCCAGTAAACGCAATAAATAATTGCGGCCTGCCCCCGCTTCTGCTGCCCAGTCATATAACTCCAAAGGAGCATAGATGTGAGGGGGAGTGTTGGAGTATAATGTCCGGCCCTCTCCCTCAGATCGGTCTTTTGGTTGCATTGTCTAGAGCATGTACTTCTACATGGTATCGGAGCCAAGAGGTCTTGAGTTCAATACCCGGCTAGCGCAATTAAATTGCAGCCCACTTTCGGTCCATGTTGAGGCCTGAGGAAGCCACACGTGAGGGGGAGTGTTGATGTATAATGTACTGCCTAGTCTTTTTCATCAGATCGGTTTTTTGGTTGCATTGGCTAGAGCATGCATTTCTACAATTTCTGCGGAAACATGGGTTCCAGTTTAATGCAACAACAAATCATGTTCCCGGGGTGGTATATAGCCATGACTTGAAATTAAACTTGAACTATGATGCACCTTTTCCTGTACAAAGACCGCCCCGTGCGCACCGGCAAGGTCAACAATGTTAGTGTCAGTATGATTTCCAAGCCCCCCACCCCGGTTAACTAAAGTCTATGTAATTCAAAAACAACAAATGCTAAAGTCCTGCACATTCATTGGTCATCATCACATACTCAGTTATGGGCAAATCTTGCTGATTTGAATGCATCCACATTTATGGGCATTCATTAAAAAAATCAGGAACATATCTTGCAAAAATATATTGTTCGAAAATTATGTATATACGCAGTACAATAATTCGTTAATCAAAGTTTAAGTTTAGCTAGTTTGGTGTGAATACATAGACAAACAAAGTGTCCCTAGTATGCCTCTACTTGACTAGCTCGTTAATCAAAGTTTAAGTTTCCTGACCATAGACATGTGTTGTCATTTGATGAACGGGATCACATCATTAGAGAATGATGTGATGGACAAGACCCATTCGTTAGCTTAGCATAATGATTGTTAAGTTTTATGGGAAAACTTTGTTTTTGCCACTCTAGTTTTTGCCAACTTTGCTTATGCCACTCTAGAATTTGACATATCACTTTTGCCACTCTTAGTTTTTGACAATACATCACAAATGCCTTCCGTGGCAAAAGCAATAACTTTTTATTTCACCTTGTCCACTATTAGATTTTGACAATGTATCACAATTTCCACTGTAAAATTATTGCTTTTGCCACAGAATGGCAATTGTGATGTGTTGTCAAAAACTAAGAGTGGCAAAAATGAAATATCAAATTCTAGAGTGGCATAAGCAAAGTTGGGAAAAACTAGAGTGGCAAAAACAAAGTTTTCCCAAGTTTTATTGCTATTTCTTTCTTCATGACTTATACATGTTCCTCTGACTATGAGATTATGCAACTCCCGAATACCGGAGGAACACCTTGTGTGCTATCAAACGTCACAACATGACTAGGTGATTATAAAGATGCTCAACAGGTGTCTTCGATGGTGTTTGCTGAGTTGGCATAGATCGAGATTAGGATTTGTCACTCCGTATATCGAAGAGGTATCTCTGGGCCCTCTCGGTAATGCACATCACTATGAGCCTTGTAAGCAATGTGACTAATGAGTTAGTCACGGGATGATGCATTAAAGAACGAGTAAATAGACTTGCCGGTGATGAGATTGAACTAGGTGTGATGATACCGATGATCGAATCTCGGGCAAGTAACATACCGATGACAAACGAAACAATGTATGTTGTTATGCGGTTTGACCAATAAAAATCTTCATAGAATATGTAGGAGCCAATATGAGCATCCAGGTTCCACCATTGGTTATTGACCGGAGATGTGTCTTGGTCATGTCTACAGAGTTCTCGAACCCGTAGGGTCCGCACGCTTAATGTTCAATGACGATGATTTGTATTATGAGTTATGTGATTTGATGACCGAAGTTTGTTCGGAGTCCCGGATGAGATCACGGACATGACGAGGAGTCTCGAAATGGTCAAGAGGTAAAGATTCATATATTGGAAGGTTACATTCGGACACCGGAATGGTTCGGGTCGTTTCAGATGAGTTTCGGAGTACGGGGGGTTACCGGAACCCCCCCCCCCAGAAAGTTCATGGGCCTTTATGTGCCTTAGTGGAAAGGAAAGGAGGCAACAAGGGAGGCCCCCCCATGGCCAGTCCAAATTTGACTAGGGATGGGCGCGACGCCCCCTCTTTCCTTCTCCCTCCTTCCTCCTTCCCTCTATCTCCCTCTCTTGGGAAGGAAGGGGACTCCAACTAGGATTGGAAATCCTAGTTGGACTCCCCTATTGGCCGGCCTCCTCTCCTCCCCCCTTTGTATACGTGGGAGGGGGAACCCCAAAGGCACACCAAGTCTTCTCTTAGCCGTGTGTGGTGCCCCCCTCCACAGTTACACACCTCGGTCATATCGTTGTAGTGCTTAGGCGAAGCCCTACGCCGGTAACTTCATCATCACTGTCAACACGCCATCGTGCTGACGAAACTCTCCCTGGTCCTCAACTGGATCAAGAGATCGAGGGACGTCATCGAGCTGAACGTGTTCTCAACACAGAGGTGTCGTACGTTCGGTACTTGGATCGGTTGGATCGTGAAGACGTTCGACTACATAAACCGCGTTACTAAACGCTTCCACTTTCGGTCTACGAGGGTACGTGGACACACTCTCCCCTCTCATTGCTATGCATCTTCTAGATAGATCTTGTATGATCGCAGGAATTTTTTTGAAATACTGCGTTCCCCAACACGTACTCTCATGGTCAAGTGACACAAGGGAGTTCCTAAAAGAACACCAAAGAGACCTACGTGTCAATGGTTCACAAATCCTTGGCCATCATGGGCCACGCAGGATACATGTAATTGTCTAAATTTTTCAAAGGAAATGTTTCAAATTTTCATATATGTTTTGAATGATGGATTTCAGTTACATAAGTTCTTGAACATGGTTTCTTGTTTCCAGTTAGAGGCTATTTTTATTGTACATGCTAATCAAATTTCAAATATATCAAGTAAATACATAGAAATGTTGTTAGTGCCTCAAAAATAGAAATGACTTAAGAAAAATAACTAAAATTTGGCATGAACAAACAAATAAGGTATGCCACTTGTAGAAAAGTTTGGGCAGCTGAAATCAATAGTTTTTGTTGGAACCCCACATGGTATGTTTGTTGGAAATATTCCCTAGAGGCAATAATAAATTAGTTATTATTATATGTCCTTGTTCATGATAATCGTTTATTATCCATGCTAGAATTGTATTGATAGGAAACTCAGATACATGTGTGGATACATAGACAACACCATGTCCCTAGTAAGCCTCTAGTTGACTAGCTCGTTGATCAATAGATGGTTACGGTTTCCTGACCATGGACATTGGATGTCGTTGATAACGGGATCACATCATTAGGAGAATGATGTGATGGACAAGACCCAATCCTAAGCCTAGCACAAGATCGTGTAGTTCGTATGCTAAAGCTTTTCTAATGTCAAGTATCATTTCCTTAGACCATGAGATTGTGCAACTCCCGGATACCGTAGAGATGCTTTGGGTGTACCAAATGTCACAACGTAACCGGGTGGCTATAAAGGTGCACTATGGGTATCTCCAAAAGTGTCTGTTGGGTTGGCACGAATCGAGACTGGGATTTGTCACTCCGTGTAAACGGAGAGGTATCTCTGGGCCCACTCGGTAGGACATCATCATAATGTGCACAATGTGACCAAGGAGTTGATCATGAGATGATGTGTTATGAAACGAGTAAAGAGACTTGCCGGTAACGAGATTGAACAAGGTATCGGGATACCGACGATCGAATCTCGGGCAAGTACTATACCAGTAGACAAAGGGAATTGTATACGGGATTGACTGAATCCTTGACATCGTGGTTCATCCGATGAGATCATCATGGAACATGTGGGAGCCAACATGGGTATCCAGATCCTGCTGTTGGTTATTAACCAGAGAGATGTCTCGGTCATGTCTACATGATTCCCGAACCCGTAGGGTCTACACACTTAAGGTTCGGTGACGCTAGAGTTGTAGAGATATTAGTATGCGGTTAACCGAAAGTTGTTCGGAGTCTCGGATGAGATCCCGGACGTCACGAGGAGTTCCGGAATGGTCCGGAGGTAAAGATTTATATATAGGAAGTCCAGTTTCGGCCACCGGGAGAGTTTCGGGACTCATCGGTATTGTACCGGGACCACCAGAAGGGTCCCGGGGGTCCACCGGGTGGGGCCACCTATCCCGGAGGGCCTCATGGGCTGAAGGGGCATGGGAACCAGCCCCTGGTGGGCTGGTGCGGCCCCCTTGGGCCTCCCATGCGCCTAGGGTTGGAAACCCTAAGGGGTGGGTGCGCCTCCACTTGGCTTGGAGGCCAAGCCACCCCTAGGGCTGCCGCCCCCCTCCCTAGATGGGATCTACAAGGGGCCGGCGCCCCCCTAGGCCCCTATATATAGTGGAGGGGAGGGAGGGCAGCTACACCTGAAGCCCTGGCGCCTCCCTCCCGTGACACCTCTTCCTCCCCGCTTGTGCTTGGCGAAGCCCTGCCGGGATCCCGCTACTTCCACCACCACGCCGTCGTGTTGCTGGATCTCCATCAACTTCTCCTCCCCCTTGCTAGATCAAGAAGGAGGAGACGTCTCCACTCCGTACGTGTGTTGAACACGGAGGTGCCGTCCGTTTGGCGCTAGGATCATCGGTGATTTGGATCACGACGAGTACGACTCCATCAACCCCGTTCTCTTGAACGCTTCCGCTTAGCGATCTTCAAGGATATGAAGATGCACTCCCTCTCTCTCGTTGCTAGATGACTCCATAGATTGATCTTGGTGATGCGTAGAAAAATTTAAATTTCTGCTACGATCCCCAACAGTGGCATCATGAGCTAGGTCTATGCGTAGATTCTATGCACGAGTAGAACACAAAGTAGTTGTGGGCGATGATTTGTTCAATTTGCTTGCCGTTACTATTCTTATCTTGATTCGGCAGCATTGTGGGATGAAGCGGCCCGGACCGACCTTACACGTACGCTTACGTGAGACTGGTTCCACCGACTGACATGCACTAGTTGCATAAGGTGGCTAGCGAGTGTCTGTCTCTCCCACTTTAGTCGGATCAGATTCGATGAAAAGGGTCCTTATGAAGGGTAAATAGAAATTGGCATATGACGTTGTGGTTTTGGCGTAGGTAAGAAACGTTCTTGCTAGAAACCTATAGCAGCCACGTAAAAAAACTTGCAACAACAATTAGAGGACGTCTAACTTGTTTTTGCAGCATATGCCGTGTGATGTGATATGGCCAAAAGGATGTGATGAATGATATATGTGGTGTATGAGATTGATCATGTTCTTGTAATAGGAACCACGACTTGCATGTTGATGAGTATGACAATCGGCAGGAGCCATAGGAGTTGTCTTAATTTATTTATGACTTGTGTGTCAATAAAAACGCTATGTAATTACTTCACTTTATTGCTAACCGTTTGCCATAGTAGTAGAAGTAATAGTTGGCGAGGCAACTTCATGAAGACACGATGATGGAGATCATGATGATGGAGATCATGGTGTCATGCCGGTGACGATGGTGTTCATGCCGCGCCTCGAAGATGGAGATCAAAGGCGCAAGATGATATTGGCCATATCATGTCACTTTATGATTTGCATGTGATGTTTGTCATGTTTTTACATCTTATTTGCTTAGAACGACGGTAGCATAAATAAGATGATCCCTCACTAAACTTTCAAGAAAGTGTTCCCCCTAACTGTGCACCGTTGCTAAGGTCCATTGTTCCGAAGCACAACGTGATGATCGGGTGTGATAGGTTCTAACGTTCGCATACAACGGGTGTAAGCCAGATTTACACACGCAATACACTTAGGTTAACTTGACGAGCCTAGCATGTACAGACATGGCCTCGGAACACGGAAGACCGAAAGGTCGAACATGAGTTGTATAGAAGATACGATCAACATGAAGATTTTCACCAATGATGACTAGTCCGTCTCACGTGATGATCGAACACGGCCTAGTTGACTCGGATCATGTATCACTTAGATGACTAGAGGGATTTCTATCTAAGTGGGAGTTCATTGAATAATTTGATTATATGAACTTAATTATTATGAACATAGTCAATAGGTCTTTGCAAATTATGTCATAGCTCACGCTTTGGTTGTACTGTTTTAGATATGTTCCTAGAGAAAATTTAGTTGAGAGTTGACAGTAGCAATTATGCGGACTGGGTCCGTAAACTGAGGATTGTCCTCATTGCTGCACAGAAGGATTATGTCCTTAATGCACCGCTCAGTGTGCTGAACCTCGAGCGTCGTCTGTAGATGTTGGGAAACATCTGACATACACGTTTTGATGACTACATGATAGTTCAATGCGTAATGCTAACGGTTTATAATTGTGGCACCAAAGACATTTTTGAAACGTCACAGAACATATGAGATGTTCCAAAGACTGAAATTGGGATTTCAGACTAGTGCCCACGTCAAGAGGTATGAGACCTCTGACAAGTTTCTTAAGCTTGCAAACTAAGGGAGAAAAGCTCAATCGTTGAGCATGTGCTCAGATTGTCTGAGTACTACAATCGCTTGAATCGAGTGGGAGTTAATCTTCCAGATGAGATAGTGATAGTTCTCCATAGTCATTGCCACCAAGTTATTGGAGCTTCGTGATAAACTATAACATATCTGGGATATACATGATGATCCTTGAGCAATTCGCGATCTTTGACACCGCGAAAGTAGAAATCAAGTAGGAGCATCAATTGTTGATGGTTAAACCACTAGTTTCAAGAAGGGCAAGGGAAAGAAGGGATACTTCATGAGACGGCAAATCATTTGTTGCTCTAGTGAAGAAACCCAAGGTTGAACCAAACCCGAGACTAAGTGCTTCTGTAATGAGGGGAACGGTCACTGAAGCAGAACTACCCTAGATGCTTGGTATATGAGAAGGCTGGCAAGGTCGACAGAAGTATTTTGGAAATACGTTATATTAATGTGTACTTTACTAGTACTCCTAGTAGCACCAGGGTATTAAAATACCGGTTCAGTTGCTAAGTATTAGTAACTCGAAATAAAAGGCTACGGAATAAACGGAGACTAGCTGAAGGTGAGATGACGATATGTGTTGGAAGTGTTTCCAAGGTTGATATGATCAAGCATCGCATGCTCCCTCTACCATCGAGATTGGTGTTAAACCTAAATAATTGTTATTTGGTGTTAGTGTTGAGCATAGACATGATTGGATTATGTTTATCGCAATACGGTTATTCATTTAAGGAGAATAATGGTTACTCTGTTTATTTGAATAATACCTTCAATGGTCTTGCACCTAAGATGAATGGTTCATTGAATCTCCATCGTAGTGACACACATGTTCATGCCAAAAGATATAAGATAGTAATGATAGTACCACATACTTGTGGCACTGCCATTTGAGTCATATTGGTATAAAACGCATGAAGAAGCTCCATGTTGATGGATCTTTTGACTCACTCGTTTTGAAAAGATTGAGACATGCGAACCATGTCTATTGGTAGATATGCATGAAGAAACTCCATGCAGATGGATCGTTTGGACTCACTTGATTTTGAATCACTTGAGACATGCAAATCATACCACATGGGAAAGATGACCGAAAGGCCTCGTTTTCAGTAAGATGGAACAAGAAAGCAACTTGTTGGAAGTAATACATTTTGATGTGTGCAGTCCAATAAGTGCTGAGGCACGCAGTGGATATCATTATGTTCTTACTTCACAGATGATTTGAGTAGATGCTGAGTATATTTACTTGATGAAACACAAGTCTGAATTATTGAAAGGTTTAAGTAATTTCAGAGTGAAGTTGAAGATCGTCGTGACAAGATGATAAAATGTCTATGATATGATCATAGAGATGAATATCTGAGTTATGAGTTTGGCACACAATTAAGACATTGTAGAAATTGTTTCACAACTAATACCGCCTGGACCACCATAGTGTGATGGTGTGTCCGGACATCATAACTGCACCCTATTGGATATGGTGCATACCATGATGTCTCTTATCGAATTACCACTATCGTTTATGGGTTAGGCATTAGAGACAACCACATTCACTTTAAATAGGGCACCACACAATTCCGTTGAGACGACACCGTATGAACTATGGTTTAGAGAAACTTAAGCTGTCGTTTCTTAAAAGTTTGGGGCTGCAATGCTTATTTGAAAAAGTTTCAGGCTGATGAGCTCGAACCCAAAGCGGATAAATGCATCTTCATAGAATACCCAAAAATAGTTGGGTATACCTCCTATTTCAGATCGGAAGCAAAAGTGATTGCTTCTAGAAACGGGTCCTTTCTCGAGGAAAAGTTTCTCTCGGAAGAATTGAGTGGGAGGATGGTGGAGACTTGATGAGGTTATTGACCCGTCACTTCAACTAGTGTGTAGCAGGGCACAGGAAGTTGTTCCTGTGGCACCTACACCAATTGAAGTGGAAGCTTATGATAGTGATCATGAAACTTCGGATCAAGTCACTACCAAACCTCATAGGTCGACAAGGATGTGTACTACTTTAGAGTGGTACGTAATCCTGTCTTGGAAGTCATGTTGCTAGACAACAATGAACCTACGAGCTATGGAGAAGCGATGGTGGGCCCGGATTCCGACGAATGGCTCAAGGCCATAAAATCCGAGAGAGGATCCATGTATAAAACAAAGTATAGACTTTGAAAGAACTACTTGATGGTCGTAAGGCTGTTAGGTGCAGATGGATTTTAAAAGGAAGACAAACAATGATGGTAAGTGTCACCATTAAGAAAGCTCGACTTGTCGTTAAGATGTTTCCCGACAAGTTCAAGGAGTTGACTATGATGAGACTTTCTCACTCGTAGCAATGCTAAGAGTCTGTTGGAATTATGTTAGCAGTTACTGCATTATTTATGAAATCTTGCAGATAGGATGTCAAAACATTGTTTCCTCGACATTTTTCTTGGAAAGGTTGTATGTGATACAACCGGAAGGTTTTGTCAATCCTGAAAGATGCTGACAAGTATGCAAAGCTCCAGCAATCCTTCTAAGGACTGGAGTAAGCATCTCGGAGTTGGAATGTACGCTTTGATGAGATGATCAAAGATTTTGAGTTTATACAAAGTTTATGAGAAACTTGTATTTCCAAAGGAGTGAGTGGGAGAACTATAGAATTTTTTATGAGTATATGTTGTTAACATATTGTTGATCAGAATGATGTAGAATTTCTGGAAAGCATACAGGGTTATTTGAAAAGTGTTTGTCGATGGAAAACCTGGATTAAGCTACTTGAACATTGAGCATCAAGATCTATAAGGATAGATCAAAATTGCTTAATAGTACTTTCAAACGAAAACATACCATGACAAGATTTTGAAGGAGTTCAAAAATAGATCGGCAAAGAAGGAGTTCTTGGCTGTGTTATAAGGTATGTGTGTTGAGTAAGACTCAAGACATGACCACGACAGAATAGAGAGAAAGGACGAAGGTTGTCCCCTATGCTTTAGACATAGGCTCTAAAGTATGCTATGTTGTGTACCGCACCTGAAGGGGTACAAGTGTGGTCTAGGAATGGATCACAGGACAACGGTCAAGGTTATCCTTAGTAACTAGTGGACTAAGGAATTTTCTCGATTATGGAGGTGGTAAAAGAGTTCGTCGTAAAGGGTTACGCCGATGCAATCTTTGACACTAATCTGGATGATTCTGAGTAGTAAACCGGATTCGTATAGTAGAACAGTTATTTGGAATAGCTCCAAGTAGAGCTTGGTAGCCGCATCTACAAGATGACATAGAGATTTGTAAAGCACACACGGATCTGAAAGGTTCAAACCCGTTGACTGTAACATCTCTCACAAGCATAACATGATCAAACCCAGAACTCATTGAGTGTTAATCACATGGTAATGTGAACTAGATTATTGACTCTTGTAAACTCTTTTGGTGTTAGTCACATGGGGATGTGACCTTGAGTGTTAATCACATAGCGATGTGAACTGGATTATTGACTCTAGTGCAAGTGGGAGACTGTTGGAAATATGCCCTAGAGGCAATAATAAATTAGTTATTATTATATTTCCTTGTTCATGATAATCGTTTATTATCCATGCTAGAATTGTATTGATAGGAAACTCAGATACATGTGTGGATACATAGACAACACCAAGTCCCTAGTAAGCCTCTAGTTGACTAGCTCGTTGATCAATAGATGGTTATGGTTTCCTGACCATGGACATTGGATGTCGTTGATAATGGGATCACATCATTAGGAGAATGATGTGATGGACAAGACCCAATCCTAGGCCTAGCACAAGATCGTGTAGTTCGTATGCTAAAGCTTTTCTAATGTCAAGTATCATTTCCTTAGACCATGAGATTGTGCAACTCCCGGATACCATAGGAATGCTTTGGGTGTACCAAATGTCACAACGTAACTGGGTGGCTATAAAGGTGCACTATGGGTATCTCCGAAAGTGTCTGTTGGGTTGGCACGAATCGAGACTGGGATTTGTCACTCTGTGTAAACGGAGAGGTATCTCTGGGCTCACTCGGTAGGACATCATCATAATGTGCACAATGTGACCAAGGAGTTGATCACGGGATGATGTGTTACGAACCGAGTAAAGAGACTTGCCGGTAACGAGATTGAACAAGGTATCGGGATACCGACGATCGAATCTCGGGCAAGTACTATACCGGTAGACAAAGGGAATTGTATACGGGATTGACTGAATCCTTGACATCGTGGTTCATCCGATGAGATCATCGTGGAACATGTGGAGCCAACATGGGTATCCAGATCCCGCTGTTGGTTATGGAGCAGAGAGATGTCTCGGTCATGTCTACATGATTCCCGAACCCGTAGGGTCTACACACTTAAGGTTCGGTGACGCTAGAGTTGTGGAGATATTAGTATGCGGTTAACTGAAAGTTGTTCGGAGTCTCGGATGAGATCCCAGACGTCACGAGGAGTTCCGGAATGGTCCGGAGGTAAAGATTTATATATAGGAAGTCCAGTTTCGGCCACCGGGAGAGTTTCGGGAGTCATCGGTATTGTACCGGGACCACCGGAAGGGTCCCGGGGGTCCACCGGGTGGGGCCACCTATCCCGGAGGGCCCCATGGGCTGAAGGGGCGTGGGAACCAGCCCCTGGTGGGCTGGTGCTCCCCCCTTGGGCCTCCCATGCGCCTAGGGTTGGAAACCCTAAGCGGTGGGGGCGCCTCCACTTGGCTTGGAGGCCAAGCCACCCCTAGGGCTGCCGCCCCCCTCCCTAGATGGGATCTACAAGGGGTCGGCGCCCCCCTAGGCCCCTATATATAGTGGAGGGGAGGGAGGGCAGCTACACCTGAAGCCCTGGCGCCTCCCTCCCTCCCGTGACACCTCTTCCTCCCCGCTTGTGCTTGGCAAAGCCCTGCCGGGATCCCGCTACTTCCACCACCATGCCGTCGTGCTGCTGGATCTCCATCAACTTCTCCTCCCCCCTTGCTGGATCAAGAAGGAGGAGACGTCTCTGCTACATACGTGTGTTGAACGCGGAGGTGCCGTCCATTCGGCGCTAGGATCATCGGTGATTTGGATCACGACGAGTACGACTCCATCAACCCCGTTCTCTTGAACGCTTCCGCTTAGCGATCTTCAAGGGTACGAAGATGCACTCCCTCTCTCTCGTTGCTAGATGACTCCATAGATTGATCTTGGTGATGCGTAGAAAAATTTAAATTTCTGCTACGATCCCCAACAATGTTAACCCGGTGTGTTCAAAAAATAAATAAGTAATACAAATCATTACATAAAAGAGATGGAATGTGGAGGTATATTAGTGTACATTACCGCAATATCTAGTTGTAGTACAAAAATCAAGTGAATAATGATGAACAAAACATGATGTGCACTGTAAACTTCCTACTTCCCTCTGAATGGTAGTTGGTACTTAGATAAGAAACATTGTAATAATGGTAGTTGGTACGTACAGAAGCTGCTGAAATTACCGGTCATTGTTGAGATTAAACATGCATGGGAGAGACTAGCATACCTTTGTTCGCTGTGTGGTGGCTCATTCAAATCAATTGCTTTATCCCCTCGTCTAGTTATTTTTTAATCATATAAACAAAACAAAAAAAGAAACATAAAATACGAGTAACATTTTTTGCAAAGCGTGAGATGCACATAATCCCAAAGTAAATCAGGTCTATTACACGGAACCGGTGTTGTATTCTTAAGTTGAACAAGAACAATAGCGTGAAACAAAGATTATAGGTAGGCAAGACATGTACGTAAAGCCAAAACCTCTTCAGCATCATCTTCATCCACAAACCCTAGCCGCCGCCATCTCCATCGCCATAGCCATCTCCACCACCACCATAGTGCTCTCCCATCTCATTCATACTTGTAATCGTGCATTGCACAAGGAATCCATTGTAAGACATATTGCAATCAATCAATCTCAAGATGTGTTCTTCAATATTTTCTTCCCGTGATCTGATCTCCATGTATGAGTAGTTTGGTAAGGTATGAGTTGAGGCATGAGCCTTGCAACTCGAGGTATTTGCTGAGGAGATCAATGGAAAACCTTGACATAACATCCCCTATGTGTGAAATAAAATTGTTCCATGAAGATGCCTCTTGTCTTCTCCGCGATCTTCATCCCCGCAGGTACCCTGGATCATGGAGATTGAGCACAGGTGAGGCTAGGAGCAAGGAGACCCCGAAGTGTTATACTGAGCACCGATGACAAAAAGGTTTAGTAGGGCAACATGGATCATATCCTTGGGGATAAATGAGGTGTGTTCATTAAATGCTCAAAGCTCTTGCCTAATTTCATTATCTTAATTTTTTAGGTAACTCCACGAACGGATAGGGCCTGTGGTCGGACAACTGATTCCTGATGCAAGACTCGTGCCGGTCAAGATGTTATTTGGACACATCCCCCACTTCGATCCGTAATAAGCACATCTTGATAGGTGACTTCCAGTGCACAAATTAAAATTCCTATTTGATCCGAGCGCAAATACAAGGTTGTAAGCATAAGACCTCATACCCATACCTCTTTTTATTACAAGTGTTTGAATCACTATTTGCTTGTTGATCCGGTCAAAATATGGATTTGCCACTTAGAAAAAAGCTTGCTAGAGACCATCTCTTCAAGCGATAACCATGGTCACCTCTAGGGAAATATGTGTGAGATACTCTTTTCTGCTCCAATACCCGGTCAATAAAAGGAGGTATCAGCCTCCCTACACATTTGGTAACGCTACACTACACAGGATGGCCACGATGACCGCATGTTCTACATTCACGGTGGCCGCAACTGGATGATCCCGACGGTTGCACGCGCGAGGGAAACTTTGGATCTCAGCCTAGTGGCCAACGATAACCATATTTGGCAGTAGGAACTATTGCCCTGAGATGGTAAGAGAGAAGTCAAACTGTCTCCAAAGAAAGGATCTCTTGTACCTTATGGACCCATGACACCTGACCTCTTGGCCCCACCAGGATATCAATAGGACTGAAAATCTACCTCGACTCGTTTGTGTTGCAGTGCTAGCTAGTATCGGTAGTGTGGAGGTGCTCTTTTTGTTGTTTTTTTATTAGGTTGAGTGCTAGTGTGCCTATCCATGGACTATTTTCTACTAGTCCCACATGCCAGTGAGCTGAACCAAGGGAAAATGGAGCGGCCAAGAGTGACAGCGGAGCCCTACCTCCACTGACTGATTACCCCCCGGCACACAATAAACGGTGACCATGCCTAGTGAAGTGATACAAAGGTGTTCCTCAAGAAAAAAGGTGACAACAAGGAGGCTTATGCTTCAGTGGCCCACACACCCCTCGCCACCTGGGGCTAGGCAGGATACATGTGACCGGAGACGGAGTCAGGGAAATTGTATGAGGGGATCCTATTGCTGCAACACCATCACTGGGGAGGGCAGGAACCACAAAAATACATTTTTGTTCCCAAAACATCATATTAGTAGCTCTAACAATGTTGGTTTATCAATGTTGGCGTGGCCCATGGCCCTAGCTCCCCCTGCCTCCATCACTACATGTGATAGACTAAATTTTCCAAAGCAATTGTTCAAAATTTTCATATATGTTTTGAATGATGGCTTTCAGTTACATAAGTGCTTGAACATGGTTTCTTGTTTCCAGTTAGAGGCCATTTTATGGTACATGCGAATCAAATTTCAAATATATCAAGTAAATACATAGAAGTGTTAGTGCCTCAAAAATAGAAATGACTTAAGAAAAATATCTAAATTTGACATGAACAAACAAATAAGGTATGTCGCATGTAGAAAAGTTTGGGGAATTTGAAATCAATAATTTTGATAGGCATCCCACATGGTACCTTAATTAGATGTGTTCAAAACAATAAGAAATACAAATCATTACATAAAAAGATGGAACATGCAGGTATATTAGTGTACATTACCACAATATCTAGTTGCAGTACAAAATCAAGTGAAAATGATGAACAAACCATGATGTGGAGTACAGACTTCCTACTTCCCCTTCGAATTCTAAATCACTTATAGGGAGATGCTTGAATTATAAATCAATGTATGCTTACACCGTTACTAAAATGTATGAATTTTTAACGCAATCTCATTAGGTAATATGATGAAACCATACAAAATCTCATTGTATTTAAAACGCATTTAGATTTTATAGAAAAATAAAACAAATAGGATGCTTGTAATTGTATGGAATTTTCAACAGAAATATTCAAAAGAAAATCATGTTTTGAAAGAAGGCTATGAGTTACATAAGTGCTTGAACATGATTTTCTTTTAATTTAGATACCATTTTAAGGTACATGTAGTTCAAACTTCTAATATATCCACTAAATAGATAGAAATGCATTTAATGCCTACAAAATTGCAAATGGTTTTCGAAAGATGCCTAAATTTGAGATTTAGTCTAGTCCCAGACATGAAGCCTTATTCCCATACCCATACCATAACATAATTTTTATTTGAGCAAAGATAATTAACCTAAACCCATTTTACCAATGACATGCTCTCTTGGCCTGCCTATCACTGGTCCGCGAGGCTAATAGTGTGTCAGCCCAGAATGGCCCATCGCGTCCCCTACCCTATAAATTTGACCCCTAAACCTAATTCTCAACCTTAAATCCACCCCTCTCCCAATCTCCACAGCCGACGGCGATCCCCCACCTCTACCTCTCCCTCCCCCACACCCACTCCACCGCAGCCTCCCTACAGATCTGGCGACGCCTCCGCTAGGCGGGATGGCCACGACGTCCACGTGCTCGGCATCCATGGTGGCCGCACACCAGACGACCCCAACGGCCGTGCACTTGATGGCCACTTCGGATCTTGGCCTAGTGGACAACGATGACCAGATCTATTGGCAGGGAGGATCTCAGTTGCCTCCTCGGCGACCTCTCGTCAGCCACAACCATATAATTTGGAAGGTTGGTTCATAATGAATAAGGATAATGTCTGATTACCTTTTGTGCAATAGATAATGCTCACTACAACCTAGTATTTGTTCTCGCATTGGGATCTCTTTTGTGGCCATGCGCGTGATGGCCACTTCGGATCTTCGCCTAGTGAACAACGATGACCAGATCTACCGGCAGGGAGGATCTCGGTTGCCTCCTCGGCGACCTCTCGTCGGCCACAACCATATCATTTGGGAGGTTGGTTCATAATGAATAATGATAATTTTCGATTACCTTTTGTGCAATAGATAATGCTCACTACCACCTAGTATTTGTTCTCGCATTGGGATCTCTTTTGTGGCCGTGCGTAGGATGGCCACTTCGGATCTTGGCCTAGTGGACAACGACGACCAGATATACTGGCAGGGAGGATCTCGGTTGCCTCCTCAGCGACCTCTCGTCGGCCACAACCATGTCATTTGGGAGGTTGGTTCATAATGAATAAGGATAATGTCCGATTACCTTTTGTGCAATAGATAATGCTCACTGCCACCTATTATTTGTTCTCGCATTGGGATCTCTTTTGTTGCCGTGTGCGGGATGGCCACTTCAGACCTTGGCCTAGTGGACAACGACGACCAGATCTACCGGCAGGGAGGATCTCGGTTGCCTCCTCGGCGACCCCTTGTCGTCCACAACCATATCATTTGGAAGGTTGGTTCATGATGAATAAGGATAATGTCCGATTACCTTTTGTGCAATAGATAATGCTCACTACCGCCTAGTATTTGTTCTCGCATTGGGATCTCTTTTGTGGCCGTGCGCGGGATGGCCACTCCAGATCTTGGCCTAGTGGACAATGACGACCAGATCTACCAGCAGGGAGGATCCCGGTTGCCTCCTCAGCGACCTCTCGTTGGCCACAACCATATCATTTGGGGGGTTGATTCATAATGTATAAGGATAATGTCCGATTACCTTTTGTGCAATAGATAATGCTCACTACCACCTAGTATCTGTTCTCGCATTGGGATCTCTTTTGTGGGTAACTTTGAGGTCAGAATATCATTTTGTTGCATATGTTGGGTTTGTTTGATGGTCCCTCCATTTTCTCTTGTGAATTTTTGTAAGAATGTTCATATTTTTATGTACATGTCTTGCCTACCTATAATTTTTGTTTCACGCTATTGTTCTTGTTCAACTTAATAATACAACACAGGTTCCGTGCAATAGACCTGATTTACTTTGGGAGTATGTGCATCTCACACTTTGCAAAAATATGTTACTCGTATTTTACTTTTTTTTGTTTTGTTTATAGGAGTAAAAAATAACTAGACGAGGGGATAAAGCAATTGATTTGAATGAGCCACCACGCAGCAAACAAAGGTATGCTAGTCTCTCCCATGCATGTTTAATCTCAACAATGACCGGTAATTTCAGCATCTTCTGTATGTACCAACTACCATTATTACAATGTTTCTTGTCTAAGTACCAACTACCATTCAAAGCAATTTAAAGAATGGACGCCCAAAAATGGTTAAAAAATGCACAATGAGCATTAGTAGGAACTAACAAGTACACAACTTATTGCCAAAATTTGTCACCAATATCGACATATATAGCAAGCAGATAAACCAATTCTTTGGATTGCTGAAATTTTGGGTATGGATATATCTCTTGTTTTGGGGAAAGAAGGCAACCAGATTCAATCTGTACACATGTACTCCTCGCTGCTGCTGGCTATAGTCACTACCCACCATCCTGATTTCTCACTCGCCCCCCCCCCCCCCCCCCCCCCCCCCCGCACCACCATTCGTGGCTGGTGCCACGCTGCCCTATCGCCTCGGTAGCCCACCATGCATGTTTGAACACCCCCTACCCCCTCCCACGAACACCTTTCAACATTCCGCCTCGCTTCCACGGCGACACTAGCGGTCAGTCACGCCGTCCCTTGTCTCCGGCACTGTACTTGGCATTGCCTCATTGGGGTCGTCGCCGCCTAGCTAGGTGCCTCACCTTCCTCTTCTTCGATCGTAGGAATCGAGTGGCGCCCAAATCAATTTCAGGCGATAAATACCAACACACTAAATCCATTGCACTCTACTTGTTCTCTAACCAAAGTGCCAAACATACCCTAATAGAACGCCATGAGAATTGGAGCATATTTTAGAGAAGGGCCCGTCTCTCCGACTTGCACTGCTATCGGATGCACGGAAAAGGAATGAGAGGCTCGCTCCAGCTCAAGCTAATCGAAATGGATGCCGCTCTACTAAGCAGTAGCAGTAAATCTTAGAGCCACGGTGTGGCAAAGAGCGTACCCTGATTTCAGTCATGTAGCTGCAGGTGTGGCAAAGCTCATCACCAAGTTAGCAACAATTTTGCCTCGAGCAGCGCCCATATCCCATCACCATATCTCATCCATCCACGTGAGAATCCCGTTTGCCCCAACTGAAGCAAATAGTCCCTGCAAAACAGAAATCCATGGCGGCTATCGGCAGGAGACAGCGCCCACAAAGCACAAAACCAGCAGTGCAAAAAACAACCACGAAGAAGGAAAACGATGCAAATGGAACAAGAACGACGAAACGGAGCGAAAAGGTTTGTTTCCTCTTCCAAGCTCTTCCCCAGGCTATGCAAGTGGAACCAAGTCTGGTAAATATGCATAGCCTGCCGCCACCCCGGCCCCCACCATGGAGGCGCGGAAACAGCGGCGGCGGGCTTCGACCGACCATTTGTAAATCAACGAACCGTCTGTCATCGACGACACGAACGAACGAAAGTCTTCAGAAAAGGAAAAGAGCGGAATGCCGGCTAGATTTCTTTTTGGTTTTTTTGTTTCAACTGACGCTTATAGAATGCCCATGAATCTACTGTTGCCTTCAACCTCTCTTCCTCCGGCTACCACGCTCCTCCGCATCGGAGACGCCAAAATGGTTTTTTTTCTCCCGCCGCATTATTGTCGGAGTCGCGCCTCTCGGACCTCAGGGCGTCCTCCTCCGCCATTGCTTGCAGGCCGGGGCGCTGCAAAACAGCACAAAGATTATCAAGCTTGGCTGCTGAAAGAGAGAAACAGGAACAAAGCCCCCCCCCCCCCCCCCCCCCCCAATTTTCTTTAATAATTTTGAAACAGAAACATGCAACGGGGCCTTGGCTACCCAGACCTCCACGACGGCTCGCCACGTGTAGACATGACAATCTCTGTGCTGGACACACCTGCACGTCGGCAGTCAGCCACATAGACAGACAGGCCAACCCGAGCTCGCATGCACAGTCAACAATGGGCCGGGCCCAGGTGACATCGGCTAGGACCATTAAATAGTAAGCCGGTGATTTCTTTCCTTCTCCCCCAAAACCTCCCAGCTCTATACAAATAAGTATCCAATCATCTACGTACAGTATAGCACTAATCGTCATAAGTATCTATGTAATCCAATTAATTTCAGTCAGATCATGTCAATCTAACGACCTATACTGCTTCAATATCGAGTGTTCAACACATTTAACGTTGCAGTTAATTTCATGTCAAATATAGTGCTAATCACATAATAACACGTAAATAATATCTTACTTAATATCCGCATGCACTTTATATACTTCCAAATTAACGTGCATTGCACGTACACATTGATTAGTCATCCAAATATTTGAAAAGTTTAAATAATCATATAAAAACTAATGCCATTGTTCTAATGACGAAATGACGGTGCAGTGTAAATGTAAGTAAAAATAAAGCTGACTGGTAAAAAAAGTGTGCAGTGGGAGGAGATGGAGCGGTACCTTCTTTTGCTTCTTCTCGCGCACCATGTACCTGGCCCTGGTCACCTCAGGCAGCGTCTGGCCCGGGAACAGTTTCTGCGCCAACACATCGTCGATCGTGTCAGCCTTACCACTCGTAGTAACACCGAGACGAATGCATGCATGGAAGAGAGACAAAAAAAAGAATGGCGGTGCGTGGCGTACCTGGAGCTTGTCCTCGACGGCCTTGGGGTGGCGCTGCAGGGGGCGGTAGGGCAGCCTTCTGCCGGTCATCGCGAACCAGTCCTCCTCCTTCTTCTTGCGGGTGAGCTGGGTCGCGACTCGCGGCACCGGCGGCCGGGCCACGGCCTCCCCCGCGGCGGCCGCCGCCTCTGCGCGACGTGCGGCGCCACCGCGGGAGGCTCCTGCACCATCGGCGCCTTGCCTTTCTCCTTTATCGACGCCTGGCGCGGCGGCTGCTGCCTCTGCCTCTGCGGCTGCGGCGTCCTAGGCTCCGCCTTGGGCGCCGGCTCCTGCTCGCCGTTGCTGGCGTGAGCCGCCTTGTCCGCCGCCTGACGGTACGGCTGCGGCAGCGGCGGCTTAGGCTCATGCACTTTGGGCGCCGGCTCCTCCTCGGTGGTGCCAGGCGCCTTGTCCGCCGCTTGCTGCTGCTTGCCGTCAGCGGCATGAGGGTCCTCCGCGGATGATCTGGTCACCATCATTTCCGACATCATCGGTAAGCAAGGACGACGGACACGACCGAAACTAAGCAATGCCTATGCGATCTACAAGTACACCGCGTATAAAAGGAGACCTCTACTCTACAGATGGATGGATAGATGGTTGGATATGCACAAGCAAGCACACTAATGCCACTAATGCAAGCATCAAATCTCTACTACTAATGCCGATTTAGCGGTGATATCACCAGTTCCTCTGGCCAGCACCGCGTATACATACAATAGAAGGAAAGTATTAATGGCATTAGTGCCAGGATAGACACTGTTGTTTGCGTGTAGAGTGATCGCCCAGATTATCAGTATCTATCCCGGACATAATGAGGTGCCGATTAATGCGTGTGGCGTTACTTACTTTGATGTACTGCTGGCGTATAAAGGGCAAAAATACAGATGGTGTAATTGAGTAAAGAAACGCGCCACTATTTCTAAAAGAATGGAGTGGGACCCACAACGCCACGCAAGCGAGACCCAGCCCGGCCCTGATCCGAGCCCACGGGCAAAGGCTCGGACCCGACCGGACCGGCTCGACTGAGACGACACAACACGAACGGAGTGGGGATGCTGCCACTGTGGACGACAGGCAGGTCCCATGGTGGCTACCTTACCTGCGTCGACACAGTATGGGGCATGGCATGCGTACCTGTGCTGCGAGAGGGTGGCGGCGCGAGGTGGTAGTGGCGAGAGGGTGGCGGCGCGAGGTGGTAGCGGCGAGAGGGTGGTGGTGCGAGGACTCTGAGGCGAGGTGTCAAGGATGGCGGGGCCGCGGGCGCTCGGTGGTGGCATCAACTTCTCCGCTTCCGCTCGTGGCTGGGCCTGGTCTTGCGCCGTCGGACGGTTTTTGATCCTTAAGATTCCCCGGCGATGCGCCTGAGCGGGGGTCAGCTCTGGCTCAGGCGCTGGAGTGGGCACCGTTGCTGGCGCGGGAGCAGGCACCGATGCGGGTGCAGGAGTGACAGCGGGCGCCGGCGCGGGCACCTCGCGGTAGGCGCGCGAGCGCTTCTTGCAGCCCCACTTGAGCGGCGCAGGGTCTTCCAGCGCGGCAATGGCGATGTCACTGCTGCTGCTGCCGCCGCCGAGGTCGGTTCCCTCAATGGCCTGGGCGGCGAGGTTGTAGAGCCCACCGCCGAGGCTGTTGGATGCTTGGGTGGCATGGGCGGCGAGGTTGTTGAGCCCACTGCCGAGCCTGTTGGATGCCTGGGTAGACTGGGCGGTAAGGTTGTAGAGCTCGCCACAAAGGTCGGCTCCCTGGGTGGCCTTGGCGGCGAAGTTGTAGAGCCCGCCGCCGAGGCTGTTGGCTGCCTCGGAGGCTTGGGCGGCCAAGTTGTAGAGCCCGCCGTCGAGGTTGGATCCTTGGGAGGCTTGGGCGGCCAAGTTGTAGAGGCTGCCGCCGATGTTGACTCCATGGGATGAGTATGCGGTGGCGTTGTACAGTTGGTGGTCGCTCACGATGGCAGCGGATGAGGACGCCGGACGCCCTCCTGGCCGGCGCTGCTCGAGCGAGGCGCGGGCGAGGTAGGATGCGAGGCTCGAGCTGTTAGCGTCGACAGCCGGGGCGCCGTCGCGCTTGTCCATGCTTGGTGTGGGTGACGGCACGGGTTCTGCTAGCTTTCTGGTGGCGGTGCTGCCATTGCCACCGCCGCTGCCATTAGGGACTGGAACGGATTCCGGGTTGATCCTCTGGTACCTGCATAGAAAACAAGATCACACAATCCAGATACGATGTTAGCAAGTGATTTGGATCACATGAGAACCAAGTCAAACACTTGGGTTACAACATTTTTTTGAAAAAGGAGGTTAAAACCCCCGGCCTCTACATCAATCGATGCATACGGCCAACATGAAACCAACAGCAAAAACTTCTTCCCCTCATCGCGAGAAATGTAAACTAAAACCAAAATTAGTTCTAAAACGCAACCACATCTACGAACTGCAAAAATGAAGTGCGAAACCCGAGCACTTGAAGATCTGCTCAACGGAAATCCGCACAAAAAAGTACACACGAAACTGCCTGCAACGACGGCATGGAAACAATCGGCCGAAAGCATGAATCTTCCGCCATGACAGACCAAACAGAAGTCCTAATACAGAACAAAATCGACGGGAAATCTCTGCAACCAGTCACAACAGCCGTCTAGTGGGGAAAGAAAAAATTGAGGCAGTGAGACGAGAAAGATTGTTAAAATCCAGCAGTGAGACGAGACAAGCAATCAAACCGCGAAGTATTAGTAAAATCCGCTGGCTCCTCCTCGGTGGTGCGAGGCGCCTTGTCCGCCACTTGCCGCTGTGGCTGCTGCTGCTCACCTGCAGCGGCATGAGGGTCCTCCGCGGATGATCTGGTCACCGTCATGTTCGGCATCATCAGTAAGCAAGGACGACAGACACGACCAAAACTGAACAATGTCTATAGGATCTAGCCTGCGCAGCCAGTACAAGTACACTGCATATATATATATATATATATATATATATATATATATATATATATAAGTAGACCTCTACTCTACAGATGGATAGATGGATGGTTGGATATGCACAAGCAAGCATACTAATTAATGCCACTAATGCGTTAAATCTCTACTACTGATACGAATTCAGCGGTGATATCAGCAGTTCCTCTCGCTTGCACTGCGTATATATACAAACAATGTAAGGAAACTATTGATGGCATTAGATGGATGGATATGCACAAGCAAGCACACTAATGCCACTAATGCATGCATCAAATCTCTACTACTAATGCCAATTTAGCGGTGATATCACCAGTTCCTCTGGCATGCACCGCGTATATACAAACAATGGATTGAAACTATTAATGGCATTAGTGCCAGGATAGACACTGATGTTTGCGTGTAGAGTGATCACAACACAACACAGACGATGCTGGAGATCGACCAGATTATCAGTACCTATCTCGGAGATAATGAGGTGCCGATTAATGCGTGTGGCGTTACGTACTGACTCGTACTGCTGGCGTATATAGGGCAAGAATACAAAAGGTGTAATTGAGTAAAGAAACGCGTCACTATTTCTAAAAATGGAGGGGGCCCACAACGCCACGCAAACGAGACCGGGCCCGGCCCTGGCCCGAGCACACGGGCAGCAGGTCGGGCTGGCCCGACCATGACGACGCAACGCAACTCAACATGGACAGAGTGGGGACGCTGCCGGCCGTGGACGACGGGCAGGTCCCATGGTGGCTACCTTACCTGGCTCGACAGAGAATGGGGCGTGGCGTGTGTACCTATGCTGAGAGAGGGTGGCGGCACGAGGTGGCAGTGGCGAGAGGGTGGCAGCGCGAGGAGTCTGTGGCGAGGTGTCGAGGATGACCGGGCCGCGGGCGCTCTACGGCGGATCAGCTTCTCCGCCTCCGCGCGCGGCTGGGCCTGGCCTTGCGTCGTCGGGCGTTTCTTGATCCTTAGGATGGCCCGGCGACACGCTAGCAGAACCCGCGCCGTCACACACACCAAGCGATAGCGCCCCAGCCGTGGATGCTGACAGGTCGAGCCTCACGTCCTACCTCGCCCATGCCTCGCTTGAGCAGAGCCAGCCACGAGAGCATCCGTCATCCTCGTCTGCTGCCATCATGATGGACCACCAGCTGTAGAACGCCGCCGCGCACTCCTCCCAGTGACTCAACCTCGGTGGCGGGCTATACAACTTGGCCACCCAAGCCTCTGAGCCATCCAACAACCTTGGTGGCGCGGTCGACACCTTCACCGCGCAAGCCTCCCAGGCATACAACAGCCTCGGCAGTTGGCTCTACAACCTCGCCGCCCAGGCCACCCAGGGAGGCGACCTCGATGGTGAGCTCTACAACCTCGCCGCCCAGGCCACCTAGGGGACCGACCTCGGCAGTGGGCTCTACAACCTTGCCGCCCAGGGAGGCGACCTCAACGGCGGCAGCTGCGGTGACGACAAAGATATTGCCGCCGAGGTCGCCTCCCTGGGTGGCCTGGGCGGCGAGGTTGTAGAGCCCCCGCCGAGGTCGCCTCCCTAGGTGGCCTGGGCGGCGAGGTTGTAGAGCCTGCTGCCGAGGCTGTTGTATGCCTGGGAGGCTTGGGCGGCGAAGGTGTAGACCGCATCGCCGAGGCTGTTGGATGGCCCGGAGGCTTGGGTGGCCAAGTTGTAGAGCTCGCCGTCGAGGTTGATTCCCTGGGAGGAGTGCGCGGCGGCATTGTACAGCTGGTTGTCCCTCATGATGGCAGCGGATGAGGATGACAGACGCCCTCGTGGCTCCCGCTGCTTGAGCGAGGCATGGGCGAGGTAGGGCGTGAGGCTCGACCTGTCGGCATCCGCAGCTGGGGCGCCGTCGCGCTCGTCCATGCTTGGTGTGGATGACGGTGCTGGTTCTGCTGGCTTCCTGGTGGGCGAAGATGCCGCTGCCGCCTCCATTGGGGACTCGGACAGATTCCGGGTTGATCCTTTGGTACCTGCACGGAAAATGAAAATTAGACAATCCAAAGACGGTGTTAGCAAGCACGAGAACCACTTCGAACACTTGGGATACATATTGAAACAAACATTAAAGAAATTCTTCCCCTCATCACGAGAATTCTATCTAAACCAAAATCAGTTCCAAAAAGCATCCACCTCTACGAACAACAAAATTGGATTGTGAACCCCGAGCATTCAAAGATCTGTTCGATAGAAATCCGTAGAGAAACAATTGAGCGAAAGCATAAATCTTCCGCCATGATCATGTCGCCGCTGCAAAGACAGACCAAACAGAAATCTTACTAAAACTGAACAAAATCGACAGGAAATTCTGGAATCAGTCACAACAGCCGTCGTGTGGGGAAAAAGGAAAGAATTTTCGGCCGGCAACCAAACCCGGAAAGATTGGTAAAATGAATCCAACAGTGAGATGAGATAGTAAAGCAAGCAACAAAACCAGATCATGAACCAGACGGAGCACCGACGACCTGAAGATTAGATAAACTCTGCTCCAGGCAAAACAAAAAACAGACGCACATTGAAAGAAACGACCACCACAAACAAAACAAAAAGAACCCGGAATTGATCTTTCGGCAGGAAGGAATGAACAACCCAGAACAAGGCACGGGAAGAACGTTGGGAGCGAAATCGCGGCGGCGAGAGGGAGATTTTGGCCATGGCATGGCCTATGATTACCTTGGGATTTGAGAGGCAAAAGTGATGTCGGATCTCGCCAGAGTCGATCGTCGTTGTGCAGAGGGGTGGACACAGAGGAGGCCGTCGCGACACGCGAGTAGCTGACCAGTAGGGCATGGCCTCTAAGCGGCGCACCATCGCAGTCCCCACAATTGATTTGGCAGCCAAAGTGACGAGGCGAGATGCGCCAATGATGGGTGAGCGTGATAGGGACGGGCGGAGAATAGATCTACAAGGGTCGAGGCTATGTAGCACCATCTTCCTGGACGGGTGGCGAATGGTGGTAGGAGGATCGATTTGGGGAAGAGGGAGAGGCTGGGAGAAGAGAGAAGGGTTGGTAGCGGCTAGGAGAGGACAGATGAGTCAAATGTGGATTGATTTAGGGTTCCATCGTGGGATGGACGGATGTAGTGTTTTTATATGGGAGAAATGCTAGGGCCCAAATGTCGGGCCTAACTGACGGCACTCGTGGATATCAAGTACATGAGTGGTGGAACGTACCTCCCCCCACGATACCTGGTGGGGACAACATTTGGCCCATACGCATACCCGTGGGTTGCAAATTGAGCACAAAGAAGGTAATTAGCTGATGGCGTGCCTCCTAGGACATGTGTGTGCGGTGCCATGGAGGCTATGCTTGATGGTCATGTCCATAATAGAAAGCACCGGCAGGGAGGTCACCTATCAGTGTAACGAGAAACGAAGGAGTAGGAGAGGGATCCAAGGGCGGCCAGGAGAGAAAAGGATAGAGAGAGAGAGAGAGAGAGAGAGAGAGCATACCTGAGGTAGTGAAGATCTGGTTGATGGTGGTCGTGCCGACGATTGAGAGCATGAGAAGGGGGATCCACGCCCTCGCTTGGTCGGCGAACCCCATCAACGTTGATGCATAGAAGGCTCCTCCAAAGAGGCTTCCCGTCGGCTCATCACGGTGGCGTGAGGTTTGATCTAGGAAGAGGGAAGGGTTGGGAGAAGAGAGGGTTGGCGGCGGCTAGGGGAGGAAAGAGGACTATTGTGCGGTTTGATTTAGGGTTCTGATGTGAGAAGGTTGGGTGTGGTATTTATATATGGGAGAAATGATAGGGTGCACATATCGGGCCTAATTGATGGGCCCATGGGAATTAGGTACGGGCGGCGCTGGATTGTACCCATCCCCACGACACCCTGCGACGACTACATTTGGCCCATACACATACCCGTGGGTAGTAAATTTAGCCCAATAAGGTAATTAGGTGATGGTGTGCTTTATGAGATGTGCGTGTGCAGTGCCATGGAGGCTATGCTTGTTGGGCATTTCCATGATCGGACGCACCAACGAGGAGGTTGCCGGTCGATGGAACAAGAAACAGGGAGAAGTAGAGAGATCTAAGGGCGGCCAGGAAAGAGCGCACCCAAGGTAGTGAAGATCTTGCCAATGGTGGCCACACCAGTGAATGAGAGCTGGAAGAGGGAGATTCACATCCTCACCAGCCCGGCGAACCCCATTGACGATGGTGCATAGCGGGGCCCACCGAAGAGGCTTCCTGTAGTCCGTCGTAGTGGCGCGCTGCCCCAGATCTTGGTCCCCATCGCCTTGGCTGAGTTGAGGAATGGAGGAGAAGGCCGCAGCACGAGGCGGCATTGAGGGTGTGGCGCAACCGTGACTAAGGGAATACCATCGAATTCAATGGGATTTTTTGGCAGAATAGGCACGCACCATTATCCCTGTGCGGTCGTAGGCGCGACCACCCCTACGTTCACGTGACTCATCAAGGCATGACATGGCAATGGGAGGATAATCACTCGCATCTCACATTCCCCATCTCAGTCGTTGGTTCAAGAACCCACGGTTACTGATCTATTCACTACTCCATGACTCGCCGCGAAGAGAAAGAAACACATATTCCTCTAAATAAGAAACACATATTCCTCTAAAAAAGAAACAAACACACATTTCTTTCCAACCAAAAAACCAAACATTAAACATATTTTAAGGTTCATAACGGGTAAGACTTTTATGCTACTATCATTTTCACATATGAAAATGGGAGTGCCTTTCATAGTTTCACTTCTATATAAGTTTGAATGGATATGGGTATAATACATATAAAATTACTTATTTTTAATCATGACATGCAATTGTAACTTGGTATATATTAGTCTTAGCTTGATATGTATTATTGTGTGATAAATGTGACATTGTCAATTACTTGGGATCCGAAACACACCACTAGGGTAAGACATTGTAGATGAGGATCCACACCTAACCACCACCCGTTGACGGCTCAAGGGTTAATGGTTAATGTGACTGCACATAGAAAATAAAGAAGACACATGAAATCCCCTTCTAATTTCTAGTTAACCATATGTTGTGCCATGGGCCAGTATATTAGACTGAATGAAGATTTTCTTAATCACATGGCATGCCATGTGTTGGGCCCGTGGGATTGGGAGTACCCAGGCCCGTCTGCCTGTGGCCCAGTGCGTGGCCCACAACTAAGGTTCGTGAGCAAGATCCTCGCGAGGCCCTCGCCACACGAGGCACACGTCAGCAACGCCCTAGGCGGATCGAAGGCATCGCCAGGAACCTCACGAGGCTGTCTCCTGAGGTCGCCTCCCAAGGCCCTCATGGAGGCAAACAAGTCAAGAGCCGCCAGGCCCGATCACACGATCCAGAGTCTTCACGTGGGTGACGCGCGAGGCGACAAGTGATCCCAGAGGTAGCGCCAGTGGGCGCAGATAAGGAGGCTTTCCTCTTTCATGCTAAGGGAGCGAGGCCAGCCACCAGCTCCCAAAGCAATCTCCAAAGGCTGCCTGATCGGTACAAGATGAACAAGACGACGGGCGTGCCAGGGCGGTTGTCATTCCTGAGCCCACCAGCGCGTCACGGTAGGAGACTTTTGCAGGCGTAGACCGCCTTTAGTCAGGATAAGCTGTGACCTTGCCCCCCTTCAAACTGCCCGTTGTGGCAACCATTCCCGCCTTGTGTTTTCGAGGGAAGAGGACCAGGGGCAGTATAAGAAGAGGGCGAGGTGCCGCCGTAGAGGGCGTCGACTCGTTTAGCGACTACAGCCCAACACTTGTACTCTCTCTCGCCAAGCAATCCCTGACAAGTAGGAGTACGGTTTTACACTGCGAGGTGGTCTGAACCTGGGTAACTGCCGTGTTCATTGTTCCTCTGTCTTAGCTCGAGCTTGCCGTAGCGTCGCCATGAAGTTGTGAGGGCAGATAGGGCGGTAGGTACTAGTGCACCCCAGAGTTCGAACCTCTTGGGTCCCCGGAGACCCGATTCCAACATTTGGCACGCCAGGTAGGGGTGTGCTGCTGTTCTTCCGCCCAGTTTCAGCTCCCGCTTGACCAATACCATGGCTGACGCTCGCCGTGCGCGTGCCAAGCATCGGGCAGCTCGCGTCGCCCAGATGGAGCCTGCGGGCCGCGGCGACCGCCGCTACTCTGCCAACGCCTCGTCCGCTACTGCCACCGACCCCGCTGCCCACGAGCAGCAGGACTCCTCCATGCACCCCTCCGTGCAGCCCGATGTTCGCACCGCCATGGCCTCTTCTTCCCTCGGCCACTGCAGGCCGCCGAACGCGCAGGGCGCGCTGCTCACGACGCAAGAGCTGCTCCGCTCCCGCCCAGTCGATGCCGGCTACGACGCCTGGCTTGGCCACATCACCAGCGCGTCGCGGCAGGAGACTTTTGCAGGCAAAGACTGCCTCTAGTCAGGATAAGCTATGACCTTGCCCCCCTTCAAACTGGCCGCTGTGGCAACCCTTCCCGCCTTTTGTTTTTGGGGGAAGAGGACCAGGGGCAGTGTAAGAAGAGGGCGAGGTGCCGCCGTAGAGGGCGTCGACTCGTTTAGCAACTAGAGCCCAACACTTGTACTCTCTCTTGCCAAGCAATCCTAGACAAGCAGGAGTAGGGTTTTACACCGCGAGATGGCCCGAACCTGATAACTGCCGTGTTCATTGTTCTTCTTCCTTAGCTCGAGCTCGCCGCAGTGTCGCCGTGAAGTTGTGAGGGCTGAGTAGAGCGGTAGGAACTAGCGCACCCCAGAGTACGAATCTCTTGGGTCCCTGGAGCCCCGATTCCGACACCATGGATCAACGGCATTGTCTCCCTTGCTAGCCTCACAGGTGCACACGTAGGGTGGTAGAGGTTCGAAGATGGAGTGGGAAGCTTCGAGTCAGGGTTCACTCTCCGCTACTCTCCTTTCTTTGATGTGTGATTTCTTGAAAGAAAGTGCCCCTCTTATCCCGTGGAGCCCCTTCCAATCTATTCATGCAAAGTATAAAAATGTTTGATCTGTAGGACGAGTGAGGTGTAGTGAGAGTCCAAGAGATATGTGCGTGTCTCTCTCTATGACCATTGTTCCGAGATGAGCGGCAACCTCGAGAGGAAGCATCCGAAACACTGCCACCCTGGTGCCAGTGTACTTCCATCCCCGGGCTGTACGTAGCATCAGCAAGCGTTGTTGCAAGGGAAGAGTGGAGGCGGTGCAGCCGCGGTGACGCGCGCCACCGGCCGTTTCGGTCAGACCAGCGCCCGATCTCGCCGCCCGCGCGGCGCCGGTCCTTCCTCGCTCTCGTTCCTTGGGTTACTAGTTGCTTCCGTTTCCTGACGTCGCTCAGCCGATCCACGAGCAACTCGTTGTTCTTTTCCACAGTGAAGCTGCAGCGCTTTACAGCACAGCAACGGGTAATTGAAACTCTGTGACTGGTGTGTTCTCCCTTTTTTTCGAGGGGACTGGTGCGTTCTCGGCTGCACCTAGGCGCCATGTGAGCGTCAGGAACTCGTGTCTATGGATGATGATGGCCTCACGATGAGTCACCGGCGCCTATCTAATCTAATCCAGTGCACTCCTAACGTCGCATGCATGCAACAGCTGCAACCGTGCGTGTGCTTGAAGCTTCCAGCGGGACTTTTTTTTTCTGCATGTACAGTAGGACGCGCACATACTGGCATGCACATCGCGTCACTGAACGTGTACTCGTCTGCAGATGTGGTTGAACGTGTACTCGTCTGCAACTTCAGTGACTCATCGTTTGGTCATCATCTATAGACTCAAGCAGACGCTTAAACCCAGCCCGAGGATATCAAGGGCGTCACTCACATAGACGTGCATGCACCGCTCATCTGCCAACGCTCCCGGCCCGCAAGCAACGGGCGGGTGCCGCTTGGGCGGCGAGATCACGCACGCACTTTTGACCATTTGATGATCAAAATGTGCTAGCAAAGCGGCATACTATTGTTTCACAAAACAAGAGGCATGCTATTCTTTTCATGGAATCAATTGTCGGTATCTCTTAGAGCTACCTAGTTTTGCTTGTAATACTTGGTTATTTTTTTTCTCCTTTGCTTACAGACGAAGAACGGGTAACCACTTGGATGGATTCAGTCAATTATAAGAGGCTGTTGTGCTTCGGATTTAATTATCCACCACGTCACGAAACTAATACTTACTTGTAATAGCATACGATACTTGTTTGACAAATTCATAACAGAAAGGGCGATCCTTTTGTTGTAGCTGATAAAGCCAAGCTTTCATGCTTACCCAAAAAAACTTTTCATCCATGCATATGAAATAGCCCGAATATGCATCATCATGCTTAGTGAAGTGAAAGGCATTTTCCTTTTTGAACCCAGTATAGACGCAAGCGCTCATATACACGCGGCATTCGGTCACACCCGCGGATATCGTATGGCAACTTATGCTCGATGGTAATGGTTTTATCTTGTATGAAATTAAACTCCACCTTTGCCCGCATAAGGGAGAAGAAGCAAAGTTGCATGCACAAACACAAGCGATAAGGATTGTAAGCTTTCTAGAATTGTGAGATTACAGAGTAGACATGGGAAACTTATAGATGTCCAGGTAAAGTTATTTATGTTATTTGTGTTGCTTTAGTGGATAGCGGATAATGCAGCGCCATGCCCGCTTTTTGTATTACTCGACAGTTTTGTCTCATTTTTATGGAACCGGGAGCCCATACTCCTTGATTGGAAAAAAAATATGAAGTAAGCATGGGTTAGAGGAGAGTTTTCGGAACCTATTACACAAGACCCTTTTTTTAAAAAAAATGGTAAAATTTGTACTTCTTATAAAATTACAAAAAACATCATGCACATAGTATTAGAATATATACATACCCATGTAAATTGTCATAAGCAATTATGACCATCCCCAACTTATTAGGAAAACAAAAATGAGAAAAGCACAATGCAAATTAGTGCCTTAGGTTGTAGCTTTACTATTTTCTCATTTCCACTAGGGGTGGCAAATGCTAATTTCCTTCAAATAACAGTGCACTTGTTTTCTATTAAGTTTGTTGAAGTTAAAATTGTAATTTCTCACGTCGCATGCATGCAACAGCTGTGACCCCGTGCGTGTGCTTGAAGCTTCGAGTGGGCCTTTTTTTCTGTATGTACAGTAGGACGCGCACATACTGGCATGCACACCGCGTCACTGAACGTGTACTCGTCTGCAGATGTGGTCAGACGTATTTCGTCGCAATTTCAGCGACTCATCGTTTGATCATCATCTATAGACTCGAGCAGACGCTTAAACCCAGCCTGAGGATATCAAGGGCGTCACTCGCATGGACGTGCATGCACCTTGCTACGTTCACCGCTCACCTGCCAACGCTCCCGGCACGCAAGCAACCAAAGGCGATCACGCACGCACTTTTGACGATTTGATAATCAAAATCTGCTAGAAAAGCGGCAAACTATTTTTCGAAAACAAGAGGCATGCAATTCTTTTCATGGAATCAATTGTTGGTATCTCTTAGAGGTTACAGCTAGGTAGTTTTGCTTGTAATACTTGGTTTTTTTTTTTTGCCTTTGCTTACAAACGAAGAACGGGTAACCATTTGGATGGATTCAGTCGATTGAGAAGCTGTCGTGCTTTGGATTTAATTATCCACCAAGTCACGAAACTAATACTTATTTGTAATAGCATACGATACTTGTTTGACATATTCATAACAGAAAGGGCAATCCTTTTGTTGTAGCTCAGAAAGCCAAGCTTGCATGCACGCCAGTACCCAAAAACACTTTTCGTCTGTGCATATGAAATACACCAAATATACATCATCACGCTTAGTGAAGTGAAAGGCATTTTCTTTTACATGTAAACAATGTCACTAGTATATAAGATCATAACATTAGTACATATATGGATATACTTCAAAAGAAGATTTCACAAATACTACTTCGTTATAGTGAATCATGTGTTAATCAAGAATGATAATTCACCTTTTCTCTTGGATACTTCCACATTGGAACACCTTGTTGGCAGAGCTAGCAATGTAGCATCCTTTCAAATTTGTGCATGATGGCAAGGTTTGGCCGATCTCGCATAATGGTGCTCTATCAATTTCTCTTCATTACAAGAGAAGAACGCATCAGCAACATTAGTTGTGCGCCGATCAAGCACCCGACATACGCGAGCACCGTTTGTCACGAGTTCAAGGCCATGCAGCTGGCGCGCAGCGCTGTGTCTACAGTGACACAAAGTACAATTGTAATTTTTCTTTAAGATTATGAAAGCGGATTCGTATGCATGATGCATCCATGCTTTGTATAACACTTCTCTTATCGATTCACTTGTTTTCCTCTTCCAAAAGAATACAACTTTTAAGGTGCTGTCGAGTGTTGGTAGTTGGTAGCATAGTGACGCCCGAACACTGGAATCCTAGTGAACACAGACAAATCAAAACCAAAATAAAATCAAATCAAACAACATAAATTATTTCATTACAATGTTATTACGCTACTAAAACCAAAATAAAATAAAATCAAACAACCTAAATTATTTCATTACAATGTTATTACGCTACTAAAACAAAACAAAAAATCTCCTTTTCTTCAGTTCTTTTTACACTAGACATATGAATAGTGCCACTATTTTTACTCTTTCAATATGAACCAAAGAGAGAACAACGCAATGTTCGTAAGCAATAAAACACTGCCGGTAACGTGTGTACGCACGCTAGTAACGCGCCGACGCCGAGCACAGCGCAGTGTATACTGTATAGTACATCTACACTTCTACAGTGAAGCGATCGCCGTCCTTGCCAAAGCTAGCGCGCCCGTGTGCGGCTCCCCGGCCGGCCTTCCATCCCGCGGGGCGCTGGCCCACCCTCGCCTCGCCTTCGGTTACTAGTTTCTGCCGTTTCCCGGCGCCGCGGGGAGCGTTGGCAGATGATCGAGCGGCTGTTTCGGTGAAACTTTCACCGTGAAAGCAGCGCGCGATCTCGCCGTCCGCGCGGCGCCCGCCGCTCCTCGCTCGCCATGGATCAGTTACTTGCTTGCTGGCGACCGGGGATTATTGTTGGTCTTTTGTGGAGTAGTAGTAATAAAGTAGCAGCACTTTCCAGCACAGTACAACAAATAACTGAAACTCACTGACCGGAGCGTCCTTGTGAGTGACGGCCTCTACCAGCACTGCAACAAGTAACTGAAACTCATTGACTGGAGCGTCTTCAGCTGCACCAAGGTGCATGGCGGTCCATGTGAGTGACAGCCTCTTTCTTCCTTAGGCTGTAAGCTTCATGTCTATAGATGAATGATCTCACCGTGAGTGAGTAGGTGCCCCTGTCCTTAACAAGCTACGACAAAATGCGTTTGACCACACTTGCGGATGAGTACAACCTGCACGACGCGCACTGTGTGCCACTGCCAGTGCGCTCCCACTGTCGCACGTCTGGCTTCGCGACGCCAATGGTGCTTGTCAGGTTGTGCTTTAAGACATTGAGTTTTTTGGACATGACCGCTTGGTTGCACAACGGCACCAACCTCACAAATGCAATACGGCATCGGCTCTGTTTCCTTTCATAGGGCGCGTTCATCTACACCGGACATGATGAGGAGAAAACAAGGCCACCAACAGTTTTGGCCTTCCCTCCCGAGGAGTTTGATCCGGTTCACGGCCGCTGGAACGAACTCTCCTACATGCACATTGCTTCCTCTGATGTTAATAGAAACAATGAGTCACTGCCTGGTGCTTGCCGCCTATCCTTAACTGAAGCGACAAAATGCGGTCGACAGCATCCGCAGATGAGTACAGGTCGAGTGACTTTGCATGCAACAACAGCGGTGCTTGTGTCTAGGGAGTCTTTTGAACATGACCACTTCGGTTGCATCATAATTTTGAAAAAATGTTCACTAAAAATGTAAAAATGTTCATGTCTAGTTACCGTATAAGAAAAAACAAGATATGTAAAAACATTCATGAAGCGACCATGTTAGTTACATGTACCCATCTGCGGGTACGGTCGACCTCATTTTGTCGCTACAATTAAGGGTAGGCGGCAGGCACCATGCAGTGACTCATTGTTTCTATCAACATCAGGTGAAGCGATCTGCATGCGGGAGAGTTCGTTCTAGCGATCGTGAACCAGACCAAACTCCTCGCGTGGCAAGGCCAAAGCTGGTTGGTTGCCTTGTTTTCTTCTCATCGTGTGTGGTGTAGATGAATCGAGCCCTATGGAAGGAAACGGAACCGAGGCTGCATTGCACTTGCGAAGTTGGTGTCGTGGTGCAACCAAGCGGGCATGTCCAAAAAACTCAATGTCTTAAAGCACAACCTGACAAGCACCGTTGCCACCGCGAAGCCAGGCATGTGACAATGGGAGCGCAGTGGCTGTGGCACACAGTGCGCGGCATGCAGCTTGTACTCGTCCGCAAGTGTGGTCAAACGCATTTTGTTGCAGCTTGTTAAGGATGGGGGGCACCTACTAACTCAACGTGAGATCATTCATCTATACACATGAAGCTTACAGCCTAAGAAAGAAAAAAAAAGCCGTCACTCACATGGACGGCCATGCACCTGGGTGTAGTCGAGTACGCTCCAGTCAGTGAGTTTCAGTTACTTGTTGCAGTGCTGCTACTTTAGAGCAACTCTTGCCAATGTCATTTACTCCCGTCCCCTAAAATCGTTTTATTGTTTCTCTAAAACGATTTTGCGGAAAGTGATGTGTCTCGAAAGAACAGATCTCACATCTACTTATTGTAAATTTAAAAACTTGGATAAAACGTTCTTCCCACTACATAGCTCATCACACAACACATCGGAGTTCATCACACATACATAGAAAATACAGATAAAAACATAGATCTACCAAGAGGGGTGACGGCAGCGGCTCAGTCCTTGACTCCAAGGAAGAACACCTCTGCCGAGCGGCGGCAAGCATTGACGAAGGCGCGCTCCTCCTTCGCCGCGGCAAGCCTCTCAACGGCCCCTGGTTCTCCGGCCTCGACGGCGCTCGCCCCGGCAAGGAACTCCATCTCCGCGTTGCGGCAAGACAGGGTCTGCCGGTAGAGCTCCTCGTGGAGCCTGTTGAAGTGGGGCCAAGCTGACTGCCCACCGCTATGGGAGAGGAGGACGCGCTGCCACGCCTGCTCTGACTGCCAAGGTTCAACGGGGGCGAAAAGCGAGCTACTGGCCTCCGTGTCGACGTGCAAGATCTTGCGCGGCGGTGACCCGCCACGGCCACGGCCTCCACGCCCGTGTCCGGATCCAGCCATCGCGCACCCGAAAAAAGCTGGCCTCCAGAGGGAATCACTCGCGAGAGTTTAGAAAGGGAGGAGGTGGACGAAATGGGAGGCGACGGAGGAAATAAAGCAAGGCAATCCTAAATCGCGATCCGGCCGGTAGATATAGCGGCTCGGGGCGGTTTTTCGGGCCACATGTCGTTTTTTCAGGCAGGGCTAAGAGAGCTGCCGACGCCACGCGGACGGCGACCATGGGGAGCTGCTTTGACCGAAACAGCCGCTCATCTGCCAACGCCCCCGACGGCGTCGGGTGGGCAGGCGCCGCCTGGGATGGCAAGGCCGGCAATGGGACCGTGCGTGGGCATGCTAGCTTTGACCGAGAAGGCGATTGCTTCACTTTAGATGGTACTTTACACCGTGTTGTGCCAGGCCTTAGGGCATCTCCAATATTGACTTACAAATCAGACATCGAATCCATCCGCGAACCGAATGGGACCAGTCCACGGATACTGATAAAAGTCGGCCATCCAAATCTAGCTAGATACATCCATCACCTGTTTTTCTAAGTCAGCACGCTCAAAATAGGCGCATATCTTGTTCCAGCTACAAATGTTCAAATGCAACAGTAGTTCTAATTTAGATAATTCAATCCAATATCCAATAAAGTATTCAAGTTGTAATAGTTAAAACTTGAATTTAACTAGCACATATGTACCAGTTGTCCCCTTGAACCTCCCAGAGATGGTCAATCAAATCTTCTATCAGTTGCTCATGAGCTGCACGATGCCGAATTTATTGATGTATGTGAACAAACTCATCAAATGTGTTCGGATTATGCTTTGGAAGTTTAATAGGATCACCCATGTTCCCAAATTCAAGAGCTGCGGCCACATCCTTACCCTCATCCTCCACGATTATGTTGTGCATGATCACACAACATGTCATCACCTCCCACAAGGTATCCGGATCCCAATATTTAGCAGGTCCACGAACAACTGCAAAACGTGCTTGCAAAACTCCAAATGCCCTCTGGACATCCTTCCTAGCTGCTTCTTGTCTTTGAGCAAAGTGTGATTTTTCCTGTCCAAGTGGGTCAGAGATGGTCTTCGCAAAGTTTAGTCCACAAAGGATATATACTGTCAAACAGATAGTAGCCCACTTGTATTCATACACATTGACAGTGTAGTGACAATGAGGAGCTTTCCCTTCAGTCAGTATAGCAAAAAATGGCGATCGTTTCAACAGTTTGATGTCATTGTGAGACCCGACATGCCAAAGAAAGCATGCCAAATCCAAAGATCTTGTGATCCAACTGCTTCAAGAATGATGATGGACTTCTTAACATGACCCTAATATTTCCTTTGAAAACCTTTTTGACAGTTCTTCCATCCGCTATTCATGCAGTCAAGAGATCCGAGCAAACCTGGCCACCCTCTAGCTTAAGACTTTGACAAGATCCTCTCAGTGCCTGCGATAGCTAGTTCTCTCATGTAGTGAGATCCAAACATACGTAGCTTTGGACTCCCGCATGCACAGGCATCGACCTGGCGTGCTGCCCCATAGTAGGCTAAAATGATATGCCATGTAGGCCTTGCATTTTACCACGCCATAGGACAATCCGTCGGAGCATCTTGACCTGATCGACGGGGTCCAACAACACCTGACCTGGAGACCACGTCGATAGGTCAACACAGAACAGAAAAAGGCGTATGTGCGTTGCAGAAGGAGGGAACCGCTAAGGCCCCGATTGGAATAGGTGTAAACTAATACATCCGCAAAAAACATACAGGCGTATTTTACTGGTCTACTAAAATAACCAGTATTTTACAGGTGGTTGTGAACCAGCGCTTGGGTACGAATCTTCCATGAAGCTCCTCGAGCAGTGCCGATTCACCGCCAACAACGTACGCAGCACCGCCGCTCTCCCCTTTATCCTCTCAGATCGAACCCCACGGCCGCCTGCCCCGGGCGCTCTTCTGTCTGAAATATCTTCTTCTCCTCACCGCCACAACTCCTCCGATCTCACGGGCTGCTGGCCGGCGTCGAGGCGCGCGGTGCCGAGGAGCGCACCAACGTGGAGGATGGAGACATTGGAGGCGCCGTAGCGCACGGGCACCACACTAGGGCTGGTGGCGTTGACGGTGAGGGTGAGGCCGATGTCCAGCGCCGCCGGCGGCCGGAAGTGGAAGGCGGACAAGCTCGTGGAGATGAGCTCGAAGCTCGGCTCTGTCGGCCGGCAGAGCACCAACACTCCCGCCGCTCTGGTGATGGCGCCGGCGAGGTGGTTTGCATCGGCTGGGGCGGCGTAGGTGCCCTGCGCTTGCCGTTGGGGTCGAGGGCTCGCGGCGGCGGCAGCAGCGGAGTAGTATTTCCTAAAACGACGGAATACCAGGGAGAAAACGATGGGTGGAGGTATGTCTTCAAAACCGATGAAATACAAGCGTCAAATATGAAACCGGTGGAATACACGTGTCAAATATACACCCCAGAAACGATGATCCAAGCTGGCAGTCGAGCGCCAACCGTTTTCTTTTCCATATGTATATTTTCCGGAGGTTTTGGCTGCTGAAACGACAATCCAAGCGAGGCCTAAACTGCCCACATAGGCCGGGCGAACATGGCTCCTCTCTGCTCTATGCAAACCGTTACGTTGTTCCATCCCACACGCTACATCCATGGCTATTAGGCGGAATCCTATTCGGTGCACAGGTCTCGCTTAAAGCGACCGAGCGCGCAGCTTCTAGAACCTTCCCAAACCCGTTTTTGGTGCTTTTATTTTGGTTTTTCTGCCTTTTCATTTTCTTTCTTTTTTCCAGTTTTGTGTTTTCTATTTCGTTTTTTCTACCTTTTCATTTTCTTTCTTTTTTTCACTTTTGTGTTTTCTTTTCTTTTATTCATTTTTTTCACGTTTTTTTCTTTTATTTTTAGTAGTGATATTATTTATTTTCCAGTTTTTGGAAATCGTGAACATTTTCTGAAATCTTCAACAATTTTTGAATTCACAATTGGTTTTTTAGTTATGACGAATTCTTTTTAAATGGATGGACATTTATTGGGTTCCTGAATTGTTTCTAATCATGGAACATTTTTTGAATCGATGTTTTTTCTTAATTCATGAACATTTTCGTAAACAATAAAAAATTTCAAAATTATACAACTGTTTATTGAAAATTTGTTTTTCAAAATCGTGAACATTTCCTAAAAATTACAAACATTTTTTAGAATAGATGAACATTTTATTATTTGTTGAATATTCGTTTAACAAAAATTGTTTTCAATTTGGATATTTTTTAGTTCCTAATTATTTAACTAAGGAAAAAACAAAAAAACATAGAAGAAAAAAGGGGAAAAAGAAATAAAAGAACTGGGCGTCCGGAATATGGGCCGGCCCAAAAATTGACAAATGCAAATGCTTTATATAGGCAAACTAATAATTTTTGAAATTGGGAAACAATTTTCGAAATTCACAAACATTCTTTCAATTTTTAAGGACATTTGTCAAAATTCGTCATTCTTTTTTAATCATCGAACATAATTTGAATTGAGGAGCTTTTCTTGTAATTCACTATCATTTTTTAAATTTTGTGAACATTTCTTAAAACATTCATGAATATTTTTGGAATTCACAAACATTTGTTCAATTCACGATAATTTTTTGACTACATGAACATTTTTTTAAATCATGAAGTTTATTACATTTTTCAAATATATCTGTTCAAATCAGGAACATTTTTTGATAACTAAACATGAACATTTTTTCTTGTCTTAGATAACCAGATATGAACATTTTGTACAGGAAGTGGTGTTTTTTTAACCATTTTTGCATTTATTTATTTTTCCTTTTTCTTTTTGAATAATTTGGATTTCAAAACAGTTTCAATTATTTAACATTGTGAATTATCTTTCTAAGAAATCCTAAAATGTTTGCATATTCAAAAAAAATCATGATTTTTAAAAAAGTTCTTTCTTCTCAAACACCACTTCCCACATTTTTTATTTGGTAGAGATGTGTAATTCAATTCTATGCTAGGAGTATGAAAGTGCATCTCAATGGAGAAGTAACACAAAAAGGAAACAATGGAAAATGGTGATAAATAAGATAAGTGAACATACACGAGGTTCCATTCCTTTTGATGTTAGCCACATTATATCTTCTTCTTCAACATGTGTGATGACCGAAACAAAAGTGTGTCATCTTTCTTCTCAAATGTCTCTCTCACATAGGGGACCAACATGCTTCGATTTATCTCAGTATGTCTGGGCAAATGACAAAAGTATTTGCGACAATTAAAAAGAGGAACATTTCTAAAAAAAAGGATCTAAAGAACAAGAGATCATACAAACTTTAATATATCATTGATAACACAAAGACAATATGTAATGTTCTATATGGACGTGTAAGACTGCTTTCTAATATATGAATGGTAGAATAGCAACATATCTTATTACCCTTCTGCTTCGGTACACCCTCCCCCCTCACCCCCCAAACACGTGAACGGCCCAGATTAATCGATACCTTTTCATAAGTAAGGGCATGATGGTCATATATTAGAAATCATTCATCTGCTGTATACGATGTATAGTGAGCTGGGCCGGCCCATCTTTCCCTTCTTTTTTTCTGATTTTAAATCGCGAAAAAATATGAGGCTAAGAGGAATCGAACTAGGTTCTACCTTGTACAAAATTCGACGTGATAACCAACCGGCGACTTGAGCACTTGTGTTTAGGTAGTTCTGTCTTGTCCTTTTCTTCCTTGCTCTTTCCTGTTTCTGATTTCCTTTTTTTCTTAGTTTTTCAAACATTTTTTTCGGTTTTCATTTCCCTTTTTTTTCTTTTTAGTTTTATTTTCCTTTTTGTTTTACTTTTTCCTTTGAATGTGCAAACTTTTTCAATTTCCTTTAAAAAAATCAATGAACCTTTTTTTTAATATTGATGAATCTTTCTCGAGATAGAGTAGATGATTTTTAAGATGCATGATTTCTTTTTCCGAGCATGATTCAAGATGACTCTTTATTCATTTCCTGCAAAAGTTGAGTAGAGATTTCTTTTTTCTAAATTGATGAATCTTTATTCAAGATGAATGATTTCTCAAGATGAATAAAGATTTTTTTTCTAAATTGATGAATCCTTCTAGCAACCGAACACCCTTCATTGAACATGGTCTAGTTCTGGATATTCTTGGAATGACCTCAACTTTTGCAGGAAGGTGGGCATTGCCCATGGTAGGCACCAGTGATAGGTTTGAATGATTTCTAACACCGCATGCAACTTGCGACACGCCCGATCATTTATCGGTCTTTTTTCATCGGAAAAACTCCAGAAAATGCAGAACTTGTTGAAAATCCAAACAACTTGGCATGGTGTCTTGAATTGGTCATACAAGGCCATGAAAAAATTGGGGCCATTTCAAGGATGTGAAGAAAACAACGTGCTCTCAAAGAGAGCCTTCTGGCAACCGAACACCCTTTATTGAACATGGTCTAGTTTTGGACATTCTTGAAATAACCACAACTTTTCTAAGTAGGTGAGCATACCCATGGTAGACATCCATGTCAAGTTTGAATGATTTCTGACATCGTATATAAGTCGCGACACGTCAGACCATTTATCGACCTTTTTTGGCTGAGAAAACTCCAGAAAACACAAAATTCATCAAAAAAACAAAAAAAAAGTTGGCATGGTGCATTTAGTTGGCCATACAAGGTCATATAAAAAATTGAGGCAATTTCATGGATGTCAAAACACAACATGCTCTCAGGCGGAGCTTTCTGACCTACCTGAATACACTAATTTGAACATGGTCTATTTTTAGATATCCTTCAAATGACCACAACTTTTCCAAGAAGTTGAGCATGCACATGGTAGGCATCTATGTCAAGTTTGAACTATTTTCGACAGTGTATGCAAGTTGCCACATGTCCGAGCATTTATTTTCTTTTTTTACCGAGAAAACTCTAGAAAATGCAAAAATTATTGAAAACCAAAACAACTTGCCATGGTGTCTTGAATTGGCCATACAAGGCCATGGGAATAATTGGGGCCATTTAATGGATGTCTATTTTTGGATACGCTTGCAATAACCCAACTTTTGCAAGCAGGTGGGCCTACCCATGGTAGGAATCCACGCCAAGTTTGAACGATTTTCGACACCGTATGCAAGTTGCGACACGTTCGGCAATTTATCACCCTTTTTTGACAAAGAAAGCTTCAGAAAATGTAAAATTTGTAGAAAACCAAAAAACCTTGGCATGGTGCCCTGAATTGTTGCCAGTGAAAAAAATTAGGTCATTGGACGGATGTCGAGAAAAAACATGCTCCCAAACGGAGCCTTCTGACCTACCCCGACACCCTACGTTGAACATGGTGATTTTTCTACACGAATACAAAAAAATCGAGCAAATTGAAAAAAATTGTTACAAAATTTTATTCGTAGTTTTCTTGAAATTCCAAATTTAATAGTGACTTTCCTAAAATGTTAAAAGAAAAATGTTCGGGTTCAAAATTTTGTTAGCTCTTTGTAAAAATGTTTGTGTTTTGACATTATGAGCAATTTGAAAATACAAAACCATTCCAAGGAATTCATAAAATGTTCGCATTTTGAAATAATTGTTCATAGTTTCAGAAAATGTCCATGTTTTCAGTTTTGTTCCTCTTACAAGAAAATGTTCGTATTTTAATTTTTTTTTGTAGTTTCAAGAAATGTTCTCACTTTCAATTGTGCTCTTATTTTTCTAAAACAAAGTTTGAGGGTCTGAAACGTTGTTCACAAAAGGTTTGTGTTTAAAAAAATATGTTCACAGATTTTGAAAATGTTTGGGTTTAAAAAAAATACTTTGTGAAACAGAAATTCACATACGAAATTTCAAAAAAATAGATCGTTTTGGACTAGTGATGTTATGCACTCGCAGGAGCTTGTGTGTTAGATCCGCGCATCCATTTATGTATTTGTGAATTGGTGTTAAAGTGTTGCCGCTTTCACTAATTCTTTAGGCGTGGCAGTCTGTAGCACTTGAGTTAGGCAGCCGAAGTGGCTAGCAGCAGTTGGAATTATATGGCTGGTCGTGAGTTCGATACCCATATAGGGCGTAATTTTTGTTGATTTTCCAGCGCAAATGGGCCGGCCCAGGTTAGCTGTGCCTGTGCCGTATTCCAGCGTAGAGGAGGTCCTCCTACGTACAAAACTGGATACGATTTGTCAAAAGTCTAAATTACCCTTTATACGCTTTGTGAGGGGGGGGGGGGTTTGTACCGAAGCATTCCTCGTCTTATTAAATTGTGTCGAATATCTTGTGAAGAGAAATATAAATCATTTAGTGGCATGATTTTTAGACCATGTAAGAAGTTCGAGCCAAACATGGTAGATAAAACAAAGAAATATTGAGACCATTCCTGATAGATCATGAACAGAGAGTTTGAAATAATTAGAACATATAAAGAAGGCTAACATATAAATGTTGATAAAAGAGCACGATTGGATCTAGGTGGATGGGAAAGTGGTTTTTGAATAAAGGTTGTGATGGATCCCAATAAGATCTATTGGAAAATGGAATGAAACATGTACATGTTTGATTGCTAGATAACAAAATAAGCAAGATATTGAATCGTGGTGGATTAGGAACTTTTTTTTGGTAGCACCAACAAGAACATCAAGAGGCACAAAAAGAATTATGCGGTGTGAATTGTTCTTTCAGAAACATGATTTTGAGGGAAAAACTATGAAGCGAGTGGAAAACTTTGAGAACTCTAAAGAACTTTAGCCAAGAGTGGCAATAAAATCAAGGGTAGATCTAAGAAAGTAAAGAACTATAGAATAAACTGTAGAAGTATTTATATGAGGACACAAAACATAAGAATGTATTATGTGATGAAAAATAATGCATGATAGCCACATATCTTCAAGATGCATACATAGATGTTCAAGTAGAGGGGTTGTTGAAAGCACATATCTCACCAGAAGTGAGGCTTTGAGATAGTTTCATGGCAGGGAGCAAATTCATATCTCAAGAATGATGCTTTGAAATGGATCATGAAGTAGAATTAATTATAGGCCTTATTTCAGCACACGGCAACAAAAAAAATATTACCAAAATACCACTGTAAATTCTCCAAGATGGATAATGAGGTATGACTTGAAGTATAGATCTCGTCATGTGCGATGCTTCAAGGTGCATCATCGCGGTCATAAGAAAAAATGGGGAATCATAGATCTCGAGATACCGAAAGGAGTATGGCATGGGGATTGTTATATAGAGGAATTATTTTGACAAAATTAGTAAAATGAGTTGGAATAAATTGGAAACTATAGAGAAACTTTACGAGGAACAACAAAAAATCAAGGATAAGGGCTTGACAAAATATCATAACAAACTTGGATCATAACATACCTGGATTCGGCTTCGGCTTGGCTGGAAGTGCGGGAGGAAAAAAATCTGTGCGCGAACCTTACTTGGCAATGGTAAAGCGAATGCGAGGAAGAAGGAGATGGGAGAGGAAAAGAACTAGATGTAGTTCCCTTTGATAATTGCCTCCCTTATATAACCAGCAAAATGGTAACAGCGCCCCACGTGCTATACCACGTGGCCATGGTCTTGTGCTAAACCCCCGCTACACGCAAGTCTCATGCGAAACACGAGGAGTCATGGTGGTCGAGGACCCACGCGCCCATTCTGCCGTCCACTCACATTCAATGCGCTAGTGGATGGGGCCTGATTAACATGGCCAGGGCTATTGCCTATTTACGCTCTCGTTAATTGACCGGTCCAAACCCGAAGAGGCCCGAGAAGGTTCGAGGAGGGACCAAAAGATGCACGAGGGAGCAGCAATCTCACATGGTGTATCTCGGCCTACCTTTTTCTAGAGAACTCCCATCTCGCTAGGGTTTCTTCTTCCTCTCGGCGGCGACTCAGTCTCCGCCGTAGAGATCTTTCTCCCCTGCTGTTCTCTCCTATCGCCGGTCATCAAGGCCCCGGGCCGAGGTGCGGGTGAGATCGGGACAGCTAGGGACACTACCGCCCGCGGATCGTGACCACGGGCAAGAGATCTGATCGATGGCGGATAAAGCGGAAAGTTCGGGCTCCTCTGAGCTCGAGGCGATGATGGCAGAGTTGGGACTCAAGGAGGATGATCTGCAGGATGTGATCGTAGAAGAGGACGAGCTCCCGGAGGAGGCGACCCGCTGGATGGCAATTGCTAGGGTTCATACTGATAAAACCTACAGTCAGTATTGGTTCTTCCGCAATATGCGGGTGGCATGGGATCTAGCCCAAGAGGTGAAGATTAAACCACTCGAGGAAAATCTCTATACAATGCAGTTTTCGTGTTTGGGGGACTGGGAACGGGTCATGGAAGACGGACCATGGAATTTCAAAGGAAAGGCAGTCGTCATGGCGCCTTATGATGGCTTTACTAAGCCCTCCTCTATCGAGCTCAATAAGATAGAGATGTGGGTGCAGATACACGACTTCCCTCAAGGATATTTCTCCAAGATCAAAGCCCTATCGTCGACAGTGGGGGAGTTCATCTATGCTGAACCAATGGCGCAGGACTTTGAAGGAAATTTTGCTCGAGTGCGTGTGAACATTGATGTCACGAAACCCCTAAAGAACGCCGTCTCCCTAGTGGTAAAGAAGAAGGGAGAGGTTCAGAGGGTCCTTTTCAGGGTGAAGTATGAGAGATTGCCGGACTGGTGTGCGGTTTGTGGATATTTGGGCCACACTTTCAAGGAGTGTGGGGATGGGGTTCATCCTCCCAATGCACTAGTGTTCAAAGAGCTTAAAGCAACTTGGTTTCGAGGACCCGGGAGAGGCCCTGGCGAAAATCAAGGAAACAGAGGTGGCCGAGGAAGAGGCCGTGGTGGCCGAGGCAGCGGCAGAGGAAGAGGGGGAATGCAGCAAAATGCGTTCGTGCCCAGGAGCGATGATGACACTGTGAACACAATGGACACAGCCATGGCAGACGGCGAGAGGAATCGCAAGAGGGGCGCTGCTGATCTCAAGGACCCCCTCCCTAACCTTTCTCCTCAAATCGGAAAGGGTACCCCACCTTTACCTCTACCGGCGCCAGAAATACCACCCAGCCCATCGACCAAACAGGAACCGAAGAGAAACAAGTCAACAACCATAGCCACAGAGAAAGGATCAGTGAAGAGCCTGGCCTCTAGCAAACAAAATGATGCGCGTTTGGCGGGCCCCCATGAGGGGTCGCGCCAGGCGCAATGAGTCTTCTATGCTGGAACTGTCGTGGGGCTGGCAAACCCGCGACAGTTCGTGAGCTTCGTGACCTCACGAGGCAACTTGCCCCCTCTATAGTTTGTATTGTTGAAACCCAGATAGAGGGCTCCAGGGTGGAGAATTTGGTAGGCACTTTAGGCTATGATAAAAGTTTTGCAGTTAGTAGTTGTGGTCGAAGTGGGGGACTTGGAATATTTTGGAACGAGGAAATAAAACTTGAAGTTATTGGCTACTCGGAGTATCACATTGACATTGCTGTGGAGGAACTAGTTAATATCCCGACGAGAATCACTTTTATATACGGAGAAGCGCAGGTGACCGAGCGATACAAAACATGGGACCTGCTACGGGGGATAACGGGAGACAACACCCAGCCGTGGGTGGTCATGGGCGATTTCAATGAAGTTCTTCTGCAGAGCGAGCATGACGGAGTTGGCAACAGAAGCCAAGCCCAGATGGACTCCTTTCGGGATGCACTTGACACTTGTGGCTTGACCGACATTGGATACAAGGGAAGGAATTGGACCTTTGAGAAGAAAGTAGCAGGCGGAACACACACCAGGGTTCGGCTAGATAGATGTGTCGCAAACATGGCGTGGTGCACGGCGTTTCCTAACGCGATCACAGAGCACAGAGAGGCAGCGTCTTCTGATCACATACCCATATTCCTCGACGTGGGTGGAGTGCATGCATGCAGACGGGACCCGCGTACATTTAAGTACGAGCTCTGCTGGGAGAGGGATCCAGCCCTGGCGGGAGTGGTGCAGGCTGCATGGGCGCGAAGCCCGACAGATTCTGTCGCTGGCATGCGCGACAAACTCCAGGCTCTGGCGACTGACCTTTCGCAGTGGGACCGCCAACACTTTGGTAACGTCCGAGCTCAGATAAAACAGCTGCAGAATCAGCTACAAGAGATGCGGGGATCCCCAGGTAGATCTGGACCGACAGGAGCTGAAATCAAGGTGACGGATCGATTGGTTGAGCTCTATCATCGTGAAGAAATATTGTGGAGGCAAAGAGCAAGAATTGAGTGGTTGAAACATGGAGACAAAAACACTTATTTTTTTCACCTACGTGCTAGCCGCCGCCGCAGGAAAAACAAAATAAAAGCTCTCCAGAGAAATGATGGCCAGTTAACTGATGATACGAAGGAAATGGAGGCGATGACAACGAAATTTTACAAAACCCTGTACACTTCGGAAGGGGTCCAAGACATGGATCAAGTGCTTGATACGGTGCCGAGGAAGGTCACGGATGAAATGAATGCTACCTTAAACGCCCCATATGATATCAAGGAAGTCAAGACAGCTCTTTTCCAAATGTTTCCAACCAAGGCGCCCGGACCGGATGGATTCCCGGCACACTTTTTCCAGCGACATTGGGAAACTTGTGGAGAAGAGATAACCAGGATGGTGTTGCGGATAATTGATGGCACAGAGTCAGCGGAGAGCATTAACGAGACCATCTTGGTCCTTATACCGAAGGTAAAAAACCCTACCGTTCTGTCTCAATTCCGCCCAATAAGTTTGTGCAACGTCTTTTATAAGATTGCTTCAAAAGTGATATCAAATCGTCTGAAACTAATCTTACCGGATATCATATCCGAGGAACAGTCCGCTTTTGTGCCGGGGAGGATGATAACTGACAATATTATCATTGCATACGAGTGTTTGCATTTCATGAAGAGGAACAAAGCAAAGAAACACCAATCTTGTGCACTGAAGTTAGATATGATGAAAGCATATGATAGGGTTGAATGGCCATATCTAAAGGCAATCATGCTCAAACTTGGATTCTCGAACAGATGGGTAAACATTGTCATGAACATGGTATCTACAGTTAATTTTTCAGTGCTTTTTAATGGAAAGAGGCTTGAAGGGTTTAAGCCAACCCGTGGCATAAGACAAGGGGATCCGATGTCACCTTACTTGTTCTTGTTAGCAGCAGAGGGCCTGTCGTGCCTGTTAAAATCTAGAAGACAGTCATCCAACATGGAGGGGTTACAGGTGTCATCAACAGCACCTAAGATTAACCACCTCCTATTCGCTGATGACAGCCTGCTGTTTTTCAAGGCAAATAGTGAGGGAGCGGAGGAGGTAAACCAAGTCTTGGACACTTATTGCAGAGCATCTGGTCAGAGAGTCAATCATGCAAAATCAACTATCTTTTTCAGCAAAGGTGTGCCAGATAGTGCTCGAAATAACATCAAGGTTGCTCTAAATGTACCAAATGAAACTTTGAATGAAAAATATCTCGGGATGCCATCTGATATTGGGAACAGCAAGAATGGAGCATTCAAATACCTCAAAGACCGCCTATGGAGCAAAGTGCAAGGTTGGATTGAGAGTTCTATGTCGGCGGCAGGGAAGGAAGTACTGATTAAATCAGTAGCCCAAGCGGTTCCGGTGTATTCCATGTCATGTTTTAAGCTGCCAAGGGGACTATGTGAGCATCTAAACAAACTGATCCGGAAATTCTGGTGGGGTTGCAAGGATGGCAAAAGGAAACCGCATTGGGTCTCTTGGAACGAGATGACTAAGCCAAAAGGACTGGGGGGCCTGGGCTTTAAGGACTTTGAGCTTTTCAACATGGCAATGCTCGCTAAGCAGGCGTGGCGCCTCGTACAACAACCTGCCAGCTTATGTGCACGTTTGCTTGAGAGCATATACTATCCAGGAGAACAGTTTTTGAACTCTGAGCTGGGATCTCACCCAAGCCAGGTATGGAGAGCTATAACAGAAGGCAAGGACGTGCTGAAACAAGGCCTAATTCGGCGCATAGGCAATGGTCAATCTACCAGAATTTGGACGGACAATTGGATCCCGAGAGAGGAGATGATGAGGCCGTATGGCCAACTACAACAAAGCCCGTTAGTATATGTGGCTGAGCTAATTGATCAAACGTCAGCATCGTGGGACAAACAGCTAGTACAGGCAACGTTCCTGCCAATGGACGCAAAATGCATTCTCGGCATTCCATTGTGCACGAAAAACATCGAAGATTTCTGGAGCTGGAACCATGAGAGGTCTGGGCTATTCACGGTGAGGAGTGCATACCGCATGCTGGTAAGCACTAAGGCAAGAAGGGAAGCATGGCTAGAAACAACAGCGGGACCATCGAGTACGGCACCGGAGGAGGGGGCATGGAAAACACTTTGGAAGGTGCAAGTGCCCGCGAAAATCCGAGTGTTCCTATGGAGACTATCAAAACATTCCATCCCTACAAATGATGTCCGCGAGCATCGACACATGACGGATTCTAGCTCATGCGGTATGTGTGGTCAGCCCGACTCGTGGAGGCATTCGCTGTTGCAGTGTACTATGTCACGGTGCATATGGGCTCTAGCAGATGAGGATCTCTCTCAGCGGCTGGTTGGTGTCATGGAACCAAGCGCCAAGCAATGGCTATTCACACTCATGGAGCTGTTAACACATGACCAGTTTGTTACATGCGCGGTCACGCTATGGGCCATTTGGTCATCGCGACGCAAAGCCATACATGAGGGAATATTTCAGAGTCCACAAAGTACACACGCATTTATTTGCAGGTTCATACAAGATCTCGAACTGGTTCGAGAACCAGGGAAAAGCACCGCCACTCGAGGACCAGGCCCAGTGCAACAAACGATACGACCAAAAGCTCCACCGCCGGAAGTTGCGAAAGTACATGTTGATGCTGCATGTCGCAGGGGCATAGGTGGTGTTGCAGCGGCAGTGTGCCGTGATGCTAATGGTGGATTTCTGGGAAGCTCAGCCCTCGGAATAGCTGGCGTTGATGATCCGGCGATAGTCGAGACAATAGCATGCAGAGAAGCACTAGCTCTAGCCCAAGATCTCAATCTCCGGAACGTGCTAGTGGCATCAGATGCTAAGGCAGTCGTGAATGCTATTAATAATTCGGATCAGGGTGTGAATGGTGCAATCATAGCAGAGATAAACAGCTTATCTTCTTTACTTAGCTTTACTTTTACTTATGAGTCTCGTGCCGTCAATGTAGAGGCACATAGTTTAGCCAAGCATGCCTTTTTATTGGGACCGGGGCGCCATATGTGGCTAGGCCAATCCCATGATCAGCGTTGTATCCCACACCATGTGGAATTCTCTGAATAAAGCTTGGTTTTAGTCGCTCAAAAAAAAAAGCAATCTCACATGGTGCGCCATTAGCATTTGTGGGGCCCACGTGATACTGTTTGACCTAATTTATGGCCTATAAATTCTATAATATTTCAAAAAAAATAGAGGGAGACACAAAATAATTCTTCTGCCGTCGCAAGTCTATGTTCTTCCGCGATCCCATCTGAAGGCCTCCGTCGGTACTATGTCAGAGGGGGAAACTATTGGGGAGGCAATCTTCATCTCCCTTGCTGCCTTCATGATGATGCGTGAGTAGTTTCTTTAGGACCTATAGGTCTAGAGAAGTAGCTAGATGGCTTTCTCTTTTTCCTTTTGATCTTCAATACAATGTTCTCTTCGGAGATCTAATTCTCACGGTGTGTTTGTTGGGATTCGGTGAACTGTGGGTTTATGATCAAATTATTTATTAAAAGTATTTGAATCCTTTTAAGATCTGTTTATGTGTGGTTTTATAGCCTTGTATTTCTCTCCGATCAATCCATCTTCTTTGTCCAGTGGGAGTGGTGCTTGCTAGTAAGTTCAATCTTGCGGTGTCCTTACTCTATAACAGGAGGAATTGCAAGGCATGTATATATTGTTGCTACTAAGGATAACACATCGGAGGTTGAACATATTGTTTGGTCTTACTTTGTCTATATTATGTCATCTTTCTTAAAGCATTACTCTGTTCGTCATGAATTTAATACTTTGCGATTCGTGCTGGATAGCGGTCTTGGGGTGGAGTCATAGTAGTAGATGTAGTTGGATTATACAGTCTACTTGTCACAGACGTAATGCCTATATATGTACCATGCCGCGAAGAATCATCATAACTATGCGCTATTCTCTCAATTGCCCAACAATATTTATTTACCTACCATTGCTATGCTTATGAGAGAGATGCCTCTAGTGAATATATGGCCCCGGGTCCATTCTCCATATTTACAAAAATCCTAAAAATTGCTTGTTGTTTTATTTTGCTTTTATTTCATTTTATTCATTTTCCTATCACTACCAGATTTAATCCTTGCAATCTGTGAGAACAAGGGGATTAAGAACCCTCTTGCCTTTGTTGGGTGCAAGCATTTTCTTTGTGTGTATGCAGGTACCGTTCACATTGTTTACATGGTGTCTCCTATTGGTTCGATAAATCTTGGTTCTTAATTAAGGGAAATGCTATCTGCTACGACTCATGCAGGGAATCCCAACACTGAACATCTCCTACACGACGTCGGTCCACTGGTACGATTCGAGCACACCATCGGGTGCGGGCAGTGCCGGTGGTGACGATGGTGGCGGCGGGTAGACGCTGTCTCCGGCCGTAGACAGCTGGGGCACCTCCTCGAGGCCAGGCCAGTGGGTGTCTTCCTCTCGCTTTGACTCCTTGGTGGCACAGGAGGCCGCCTCCTGTGCCGCCTGGTAGGCCGCCTCAGCCTCCACGTCTTTCTACCTCACCACCAGAGGCGGTAGCACTATTAGGGAAAACCTTATACACAGAATCTTAGCAGCAGCGAGGTTTAAAAACAAACGCTACTGCTAATTAGCAGTAGCGGGCTCCAGAAAACCGCGCTACTAATAGCCCAGTAGCAGTAGCGCTCTAGGTGAAATGAGCGCTACTACTACAATTGCCACGGTGTTGCCCTCAGGCTAGATATAGTAGTAGTGCCCTTCTTCTGGACGTGCTACTGCTAAAGTACTTAGTAGTGGCGTTTTTCTTTAAAACTCGCTGCTGCTAAGTATCATCCCCTCTTGCAACTAATTAAGTTTAGTCCCATACTACTAAGCTAACAAAGTGTTTACCACCTTAAATATGTTACTTTTCAAACTATCTCGAGCACTTGGTCTTCATTGAACTGTATGTGTAGGATTTGTGGCTGCAATATGGATCTTCACATGTGCCTATACAAGTACGGTGAGGATTCATGTTGACAATTTAGATTCTACACAAAAACATCAATGATCACCAATGTATATTTTTGATGTTTGTATATGCTTAGCCTTAGCAGTAGCGTTTTTTTACGATAAAGCGCTACTAATATTGGGCTTAGCAGTAGCGCGCTCCCTGTACCCACGCTACTGCTATAGCAAAACAAAACATGCGGCCCGGCCCCCTGCACGCTCATCTCTCTCAGTCGTCCCCCTCCGCCCGACGCCAGCAGCTGCGGTTAGGGTTCACTAGTAGAAAAAGGGTCAAACGTGAAGCACATTAGTGCCGGTTTGATTTTGGCCCGGTACTAATGGTACCATTAGTGTCGGTTCAAACGGATTTGCATTAATGCCGGTTCGTGGCACGAACCGGTACTAAAGGGGGGTGGCAGGCTGGCGTCAGGCCGGGGCCCCACGATCACATTTAGTACCGGTTCGTGGCACGAACCGCTACTAAAGGTCTAACCTTTAGTACCGGATCGTGCCATGAACCGGTACTAAAGGGGTCTGACCTATAGTACCGGTTTGTGACACAAACCGGCACTATAGGGCAATTTTCAAACTCTACCCCCCCACCCCCCGCGTGTGTCGCCATTTCAGTTCTGAAAAAATCAAAAGAAAATGATAAAAACTTCAAAAAATAAAATCCTTCGAGAGATAGTTATACTACTATATCTACTAGTTAGGAAAATTTAAAAACTACAATTTGGACATGTTTTGCAAAAAGTGTAGGGAAAATGTAAAACGACTATAACTTTTGCATACGATGTCGGAAAAAAATGTATAATATATCAAAAAATTCAGCACAAAATCCGGATCCGATGGAGATTGCCTACGGCCTGTTTGGAATTTTTTAGAATCCTCAAATTCCAAAAGGAAAAAAAGATATGATCAAATTTCAGTTTGTTTTAAAAAAATTGGTTAAATCTGGTCAAACTACTTATTCAAGAAGTATTAATGTTACTACATAATTATTCAAGAATATTAGTGTTACTAAATAATTATTTCAATTTTTTGAATTTTGGTCAAATCTGGTCAAACTATGGTCAAACTGTGGTCAAACTATGGTCAAACTTATTCAAGAAATATTAGCGTTACTAAATAATTACTGTTTTTAAATAATAGTTTCAAACTCAAACGGTGAAATGTGTGACTTCATGCTCAAGCTAAACTCCTGAGGGTTAATAGGATTGACATCTTACTATTGTCAGGAAAACAACAAGTGCAGACTCGAAAACGAAGGAGAATAGAACCCGAAAGTTAAGCGTGCTCGGGCTGGAGTAGTGAAAGGGATGGGTGACCGGTCGGGAAGTTAGATGATTTGGAATGAGTGATCCACACTTGAGCAGTTAAGAGAGGTGATTAGAGACTAAATCATCAAATAATTCAAAAAAATAAAAATAAAAAAAAATCAAAACTTTTTTTCCAAAAATTTCAAAAAAAACCTTTAGTACCGGTTGGTAACACCAACCGGTACTAAAGGTCCCCCATACCGGGGCGCGAGCTCACGCCACGTTGTGGCACTTTAGCGCCGGTTCATGCTGAATAGGTACTAAATGGGGGGGGGGCTTTAGTGCCCACCCTTTAGTGCCGGTTATGGAACCGGCACTAAAGGCCCTTACGAACCGGCGCTAAAACTCCGTTTTCTACTAGTGGTTTCTCCTCCGCCACCGTGTGCCACCACCACCGCCGCCGAAGCTAATGCTCCTCCCCCCTCTCGCCGCCCCTCTGCTAGCTGCTCCTCCACCCTCTCGCCGCCCACTCTGTCGCTGCCCGCCACCACCACCTTTGCTCATATTGCTTTAGGAAAATGGCGCCACCACCACCACCACTATGTCGACTGTGCAAGTCAAGGTGCGCCAACAACCATGCAACTGGGAAGCTGTTCGGCATCTACTTCCAGCCGAGTTTTCGTCATGCGGCCGTAAGAAATTAGATGAAATGTAACAACTATTTTATTTTTAGTGTTAGCATTACTACATTGTGTCATTTTGCTTTTTTACACAGATCGTCTCATGGAATGTGAGGTTGAAATTCAATAAGCTGACAGGAGACATTGTGACATTTGAGGCTCCTGGGGCCGTACACTATGGAGGTCGAGAAAGGACGCAATATGTCGCAGATTGGAGGAGATGGATGGGCCTGTTTCCTCGCCCGCATGCGTCTTACTGGTGGTGAGTTGATCAGCTTCTCCTTCAGAGCAGAAAGACCCAAGCTGGTTGTCATTTATCTCAACCTGGTGGAAGATGATGAAGATGACAAAGATAATGAAGATGATGAAGGTAATGAGGACCCACTCGATGAAGATGATGAGAACCCACTACATGAAGCCATCGTAGCTCAAAGAATGACGCTGAGCGAGGAGGAGGTGTGCAACCTATGGGACATAATTCCGCCACGTGATGACTTTGTTGGGGTGCCATACGTGACCCGCCTGACAAGTACCATGGTCGATCGGCATAAATGGTATGTTATACTGACTGTAGTAAATTGATGATATATATATATGCTTTATTGTTATACTTACAAATGCAAATTATCCGATGATATGCTTAGTGAATCCGATGATATGCTTAGTGTAGAGTCCAATGATATGCTTTGTGGAATCTAGTCGATGATATGCTTTAGTGTAGAGTTTGATCACATGCTTATTAGTGTAGAATCCAAGGAACTATTAGTAGTGTAGATAATCCATATATATTTATTAGTAGAATTCATGCTTAATTAGTACAAATGCGTAGTACTATGTCTTTTGATAGTGTAGAAATCTATACTTAATAGAAATATATTTGCAAGAGTATGTGCGAGGCTATTTATTAATTGATATATTTTTCTTATTCAGAAATTGCCAAAGAACCTACCTGTGAGTTGTGGTATCGAGCCTGATGAAGAAGGCTCAGTTGGACTACGCCTTGCCACAAGGGGTTCCGTTACCACCTGTACTTATCGCATGGACACAGACGGTCGCACACACTTAAACTCGGTTGGGTGGAAGAGATTCCTCGTTGGCAAGAATCTTCATGTTGGATAGGCCATCCTAATTACTATCAGGAACACCCACCGCCCAGGCTTAAGGATGATGATCGTCGACGATATCATCTAGCTAGAACTACGTATGTGTGTGTGGCTATATCATCTAGAACTACATTTGATGATCGTCGTCGATATCATGTAGAACTACATATGATGATCGTCGTCGATATCATCTAGAACTATATATGATGACGTCATCGATATCACCTTTATACTGCTTGAGGATGCATATGATGATCGTTATCGAGTAATTTGGAACAAAGGTAGTACTACCTAGTACCTATAATGCTTTATAAAATTGATATCTAGTAGTACCTAATATCTGGAAATTGCAGTTAACTGAAACTGAAACTGGGTAGGAAACTAGGTAGGAAGCGGGGGGAAATGATGAAACACATAGTAGTAGCGCGGTTTGCACCCAAGGTAGTACGGCCTGTTTGGAATTTTTTAGAATCCTCAAATTCCAAAAGGAAAAAAAGATATGGTCAAATTTCAGTTTGTTTAAAAAAAATTGGTTAAATCTGGTCAAACTACTTATTCAAGAAGTATTAATGTTACTACATAATTATTCAAGAATATTAGTGTTACTAAATAATTATTTCAATTTTTTGAATTTTGGTCAAATCTGGTCAAACTATGGTCAAACTGTGGTCAAACTATGGTCAAACTTATTCATGAAATATTAGCGTTACTAAATAATTACTGTTTTTTAGAATAATAGTTTCAAACTCAAACGGTGAAATGTGTGACTTCATGCTCAAGCTAAACTCCTGAGGGTTAATAGGATTGACATCTTACTATTGTCAGGAAAACAACAAGTGCAGACTCGGAAACGAAGGAGAATAGAACCCAAAAGTTAAACGTGCTCGGGCTGGAGTAGTGAGAGGGATGGGTGACCGGTCGGAAAGTTAGATGATTTGGAATGAGTGATCCACACTTGAGCAGTTAAGAGAGGTGATTAGAGACTAAATCATCAAATAATTCAAAAAAAATAAAAATAAAAAAAATTCCAAAATTTTCCAAAATTTTCAAAAAAAACCTTTAATACCGGTTGGTAACACCAACCGGTACTAAAGGTCCCCCATACCAGGGCGCGAGCTGACGCCATGTGGTGGCATTTTAGCGCCGGTTCATGCCGAACCGGTACTAAGGGGGGGGGGGCTTTAGTGCCCACCCTTTAGTGCCGGTTATGGAACCGGCACTAAAGGCCCTTACGAACCGGCGCTAAAGCTCCGTTTTCTACTAGTGGTTTCTCCTTCGCCACCGTGTGCCACCACCACCGCCGTCGAAGCTAATGCTCCTCCCCCCTCTCGCCGCCCCTCTGCTAGCTGCTCCTCCACCCTCTCGCCGCCCACTCTGTCGCTGCCCGCCACCACCACCTTTGCTCATATTGCTTTAGGAAAATGGCGCCACCACCACCACCACTATGTCGACTGTGCAAGTCAAGGTGCGCCAACAACCTTGCAACTGGGAAGCTGTTCGGCATCTACTTCTAGCCGAGTTTCCGTCATGCGGCCGTAAGAAATTAGATGAAATGTAACAACTATTTTACTTTTAGTGTTAGCATTACTGCATTGTGTCATTTTGCTTTTTTTTACACAGATCGTCCCATGGAATGTGAGGTTGAAATTCAATAAGCTGACATGAGACATTGTGACATTTGAGGCTCCTGGGGCCGTACACTATGGAGGTCGAGAAAGGACGCAATATGTCGCAGATTGGAGGAGATGGATGGGCCTGTTTCCTCGCCCGCATGCGTCTTACTGGTGGTGAGTTGATCAGCTTCTCCTTCAGAGCAGAAAGACCCAAGCTAGTTGTCATTTATCTCAACCTGGTGGAAGATGATGAAGATGACAAAGATAATGAAGATGATGAAGATAATGAGGACCCACTCGATGAAGATGATGAGAACCCACTACATGAAGCCATCGTAGCTCAAAGAATGACGCTGAGCGAGGAGGAGGTGTGCAACCTATGGGACATAATTCCGCCACGTGATGACTTTGTCGGGGTGCCATACGTGACCCGCCTGACAAGTACCATGGTCGATCGGCATAAATGGTATGTTATACTGACTGTAGTAATTTGATGATATATATATATATATATATATATGCTTTATTGTTATACTTACAAATGCAAATTATCCGATGATATGCTTAGTGAATCCGATGATATGCTTAGTGTAGAGTCCACTGATATGCTTTGTGGAATCTAGTCGATGATATGCTTTAGTGTAGAGTCTGATCACATGCTTATTAGTGTAGAATCCAAGGAACTATTAGTAGTGTAGATAATCCATATATACTTATTAGTAGAATTCATGCTTAATTAGTACAAATGCGTAGTACTATGTCTTTTGATAGTGTAGAAATCTATACTTAATAGAAATATATTTGCAAGAGTATGTGCGAGGCTATTTATTAATTGATATGTTTTTCTTATTCAGAAATTGCCAAAGAACCTACCTGTGAGTTGTGGTATTGAGCCTGATGAAGAAGGCTCAGTTGGACTACACCTTGCCACAAGGGGCTCCGTCACCACCTGTACTTACCGCATGGACACAGACGGCCGCACACACTTAAACTCGGTTGGGTGGAAGAGATTCCTCGTTGGCAATAATCTTCATGTTGGACAGACCATCCTAATTACTATCAGGAACACCCACCGCCCAGGCTTGAGGATGATGATCGTCGACGATATCATTTAGCTAGAACTACATATGTGTGTGTGGCTATATCATCTAGAACTACATTTGATGATCGTCGTCGATATCATGTAGAACTACATATGATGATCGTCGTCGATATCATCTAGAACTATATATGATGATCGTCATCGATATCACCTTTATACTGCTTGAGGATGCATATGATGATCGTTATCGAGTAATTTGGAACGGAGGTAGTACTACCTAGTACCTATAATGCTTTATGAAATTGATATCTAGTAGTACCTAATATCTGGAAATTGCAGTTAATTGAAACTGAAACTGGGTAGGAAACTGGGGAGGAAGCGGGGGAAAATGATGAAACACATAGCAGTAGCGCGGGGCTAGGAAAGCGCTACAACTAAGTAATAGTAGAGTGTTCTCGAAAAGCGTTGCTGATATAGTCAATAGTAGTAGCGGGGGTGCAAACCGCGCTACTACTAACAGTTAGTTGTAGCGCCTTATTGGTAGTGCGGCTGCCCGCGCTGCTAATAGCCTCAAAACCCGCGCTAGTACTAGAGTTTTCCCTAGTAGTGTACTGGAGGGCGGGTGTCGATGTTGATGGCGTCGCGTCGACGCATGTCATGCTTGATGGCAAACCAGACATCCCAATGCAGGGAGTCCGGCGTGTACGACGGCGTGCGTCATTGCTCCGACGTCAGGATAGCATGCCGCTTGTGGAATGCGGTGGGGTCAAGGCGTGGGGGAGCTTAACGTCCGGCCACGACAGCGAGACATGGTACTCCTAGTGGTACTGTGTGCGGTGCACTGGGATGTATAGTTGGTCGTGTGTCTGATGACTCCTTCCCCAAACCCCCGCGTGGCACCAACATGAACCTGGTCGGGCCATGCGATGAGCTGGACTCATGGTCGTGCTTGGCCTTTCCCTTGCCCTTGCTGAAGAAGCCGGCCATGGCGACTAGGATTTCTGTCAGCCGACGAGGGAGCACGCGTGGCCAGATGTCGACAAGAGTGGGCAAGGAGGAGTGGATGAGCCCCCCCCCCCCAACGCTTGAATTAAAAAGGGCATGGACTCTGGACGCTCCCAATTGCTGCCATGCGGGCCCAAGGTGGGTGGGTCACATTTACTACAACCACGGTGGTGGTTAGGTGGCCAACACGCGAACATGAGGAGGACACCGAGAGGATGCATGTCACATACGTCTGGTGTCTCTGTGGACGCAAATCAGGCGCAAACTTCAGCCAAAAACGCGTTCAAACGGACAGCGAGCAGAGATGATGTGGGTTTGCGTCTGCTTATTGGGCCGGCCTTTTTTGTCCGTTTTGATCCAAACTGACATGGGCGGACCAAATGCGTCGGCGCGTTGGAGTTGCCCTTACATTTTGGTGCATGGGGATTTATTAGCCAGAATCGGGTCCATGTCATACTCAAACCAACCGAAGTGTTATCAGGGGCAAATTATCCGTTTGGTTAGTTGAGGCACCCAATGTTGCTGGTTTCGGAGTTGAGGAGGGTTATTACAAGGAAGGGTCAGTGCCTTCTCCAAACTGTTGACAATCTTATAAACCCATCAAGAGGAGACTGAGATGAGGATATAATCAGAGATAATTTCATCTCGGTGGATGTTGAAAGGATTCTGAGAATACCCATGAGTGCAAACATGACTGATGATTTTGTTGCTTGGCATAACATAGACTTATAATTTTCCAGTTAGATCAACATACCACACTGAATGAAGGCATCGGTTTGCTAGGCGCCTCAAAGGTTCAGATGATGGTCCTTCCACTAGTAATCCTGTCTGGGACATCCTTTGGAAACTCAACTTTCCAAGTAAAATCAAAAATTTCGGTTGGAAGGCTTTGCATGGGATCATACTAGGCCTTTCGGTGTTAGCAAATCGACATATTCCTTCTGGACAGTGTCCTATTTGCCAAAGGGGTGCCGAGGATATCCGCCATCCAATGTTCACACAGAGAAGAGCTAGAGAAGTTTGCAGAGCTCTGGGACTGAAGGGGCTGATTTATCAAGCACTTGAAACCGATAGATCCGGCAACATCATTTTTGAAAACTTACTCAGGGACGAATATCGACGGTCACCAACTATTCAACATCTTGGTCTACAGGAGTCTATCATTGTGCATGCATGGTATATTTGGTGGCAAAGGAGAGAAGTTGTTAAGGGAATTGGGATCTCAAGCCCGTCAAGAACTGCATTGGCGATACATGCAATCACAGCTAACCCAGTTAGGGCGATCGATGATGAGCAAACCAAGGTTGCTAAATGGACCAAACCAGAGCTAAATGTGTATAAAATGAATGTTGGTGCATGCTATATGGACAATGGAAGGGGAGCTACAGCGGCTGTACTTTGTAATCATCGATGGGGGGCGATGTCAGGTGGCTCTTTCTTATTTGATCATGTGCTCGATGATCCATCAACAGAGGGGTTAGCTCTGAAAAACGGAGTGATACTTGTGGGCAAAGTGGAATGCTCACAAGTTGTTTTTTAATCTGATTGTCTAGAGCTTATTAATGCTTGCAATGGGGTGCCTGAAATACTCAGTCCATATACAACTATCCTTGTTGATTGCTTTCATATAGCGCAGAGGATTGGATCAGCCTCTTTTGTTCACTGCCCAAGGGAGGCAAAAATGGTGGCACACTCTTTAGCAAGAAAGTATTTTGATTCCGAGTTGTTATCTCTTGGGGTGATGAACCACTTGGTTTCCTCTTAGCCGAGCTGGTTAAAAAGATGTAGCTATTTTTAAACTTTTAATAAAGTGTGCCACAAGTTCAGAAAAAAAACAATTTCTATATTTTTGCAGCAGTTCAAGGACGAAAAATATAAATTACCCTTAAGATTATGAGAGTGGCTTCTCGTATGTATCCATGCTTCTCTTATCGACTCGCTTGTTTTTCTTTTTAAAGAATACAACTTTTATGGTGCTATTGAGCGTTGGAAGTTGGTAGCAGGGCGGCACTAAACGCTGGAGATAATACATACAAATCAAAATCCAAAAACATAAAATATTTTAACATAACGCTATTATGCTACTATAAAGAACTTGGTCCTGTACTTCGTGTGGACGAATTGTATATTCGAGAACCAAGTTGTTTGTTCAAAATCCCGTGGTCTTTTTCTATTGCGTGGCACAGCCCAGTGTAGAGTAACATCTGCAGTTTTGGCCTTGCCATGGCGCGCGGCGCCGGAAAACCATGTCCATGGCCATCGGTTACTGGTTACTGCCGTTTCCAGACGTCGCGGGGAGCGTTGGCGGATGAGCGGCGAGCCGGCGACGTCGGGAGGAAGAGGCTGCGTGGCTCGCGAAGCAAAATTGTTGTTTCTGAACTAGTAATAAGAGAAGAGTTTGAGGCGGTGCAGCTGCACTGACACGCGCCGCTGCCATTTCGTTAGAAGCAGCCCGCTCCCGCCGGACCATCCTCCCTCGCTCGCCCGGCTTTGATCAGTTGCTTGCGGACAACCGGAGATTGTTGTTATTTTCTGGAGTAGCAGTAAAGTAGCAGCACTTTACAGCAGAAACAGCACAGAACAAGTAACTGAAACTCACTGGCTGGAGCGTCCTCTCGGCTGCACCCAAACCCAGGTGCATGCCCGTCCATGTGAGTCACGGCCTCCTTTTCCTTAGGCTGTAAGCTTCAGGCCGGGACTCGCGTCCATAGACGATCTAACGGTGAGTCACTGCCGCTGGCCTATCCTTACGACAAGGTGGGTTTGACCGCATCGGCAGGCGAGTACAAGCCGCATGACGCGGTGTGCCACTGCCAGTGCACTCCTACTGTCGCATGCGTGCGCGACGGCCACGGTGCTTGTCAGCCTGCGCTTCAAAGACATAGTGTGTTTGGACGTGACAGCTTTGCATGGTCACGTTACGACACGAACTCCACAGGTGTAGTGCAGCATCCGTTCTCGTTTTCTCCGCAAGGTGTCCTCGGTGCGTTCATTTACGATGACAGCGAGTGTCTTTCGGTTGAGAGTGTGGGAGTGTGGCCTGCCCGTGCGCCGACGACCCTTGGGGCAACTCTAACGGGCCAACCTAAACGGACGACGTTTTTATTTGTTTTTTTTCATTTGAGTCGGTCACCCGTCCGCCGTCCGTCATTTTTTAATTTTGGGTCGGCAGTGCGTTCAATGGGCCGACTCATCTCATGACCGCGCTCGTTTTAAATCATGCGTCACCCTGGTTTTGACACTCCAACGTGCGAGAAAGGTTCGCGCGCGCGAGGAAAAGCGGCCTAGCACGCTGGTTTTGACGCTCCAGCGCGCGGGAAAGGTTCGCGCACGCGCCGCGGCCGGCGCTCGTTATAAAGAAGACGCTCCCTCCACACTCTGTCCGCCGTCCACTCTCGCCGCCTCTGCTCGCCGCTCACTCTCGCCGCCTCTGTGCCACCATGTTGATTCGTCGCCTGGGCGCTTTGGATTTTCACGGAGTCCGCGAGCGCCGCTCCAGCGCCTTCTCCTCCGAGATCTGGTATCGCGAGAAACGTCTCATCATCGGCACCTTCGACACCGCAGACGAGGCGGGCTGCGCGCACGATGCGACGGCGTGGTGCCTCCTGAGACCTCGCCGGGATATGAATTTTTCCAACGTGTCGAGCTAGCGGGCGCAGGATCTGGCGCCTCTCCCGCGGCTTTTCACCGACGAGGATCGTCGTGTCCACCTGAGGCGGCAGCGTCGCCTCGCCATCGTGGAGAAGGACGTGGAAGCCTTGATGGTGTGGCACGGAGGCTTCCCGCAGGACATCGTCGACGAGCGCCAGTTCTACAAGCAAAGAAGGTTTGAGAGGGACGCGAGAAGGAGGGAGCGAGCCGCCTATCGGGAGGACAAGTGTTCGCGGAAGCAGGCAGCTCAATTGAAACTGAAGCTACGAGAAACAGCGGGTTGGGACTTTGAAGACGAGGCGTATGCTGACGCCTACATTCAGACGTCGGAGGAGTACACTACAGAGTCGGAGTCAGAAATCGACGAGTAGTGGTCTTTTCCTTTTATCTGTGTATACTAGAATTATCTATGTATCCATTTTTATCTGAAAAATGGCCGGCGGCGTCGGTGACGTAGCAGGCGGGCGAGGGTGTGAATCCAATGTGCCACCGACCAGCGGGTCCGGTGAGGAAAGAGGACGAGCGCGCGTGTCCGTCCTATGTCCGCGCCGACGCAAATCAGACTCAAAAATGAGCCGGGAATGGGTCGGCAGATGGACGAAAGCGGACGCGCGTCTATTTGGGTCGACGCGTTAGGTCAGCTTTTTTATCCGCGCCGATTCAAATGGACGGTCGCGGACGAAATGGGTCGCCCCATTGGAGTTGCTTTTATAATGGCTCAATGAGTCATTGCCTAATTAATGGCGCTCTATCTTATCTCTCCTGCTTAGAGCATCTCCAACAGCCGTGCAACGCGCCGCGCGCTAAAAGTCACGATACAGTGTCGGGTTAGCCAGTTTTTGCGCGCGGCGGTGCGCTGGCTCCAGCGGCCGCCGCAAATTAAAGCGCACCCACGCCGCTCCAGCAGGCGCGCTATATTTCAGTTTTTTCTACTATGATTCGATACATATTTGGTTTCGTAGATAATTCTCCTACTACTACTACTCGTCCGATTCGGACTCTGTCTCAGTGATGTCCTTCTCCGACGTCGGAGCGTAGGCGTCAAGGAACCGCTCGTCGCCGGAGTTCCAGGAGGACGCATCTCCTAGCGTTTGGTTGTATTTAGCGACCGCCTTCCGCGTTCGCTTGTCCTCGCGATAGTCGGCTCGCTCCTCCCTCCTCTTCGCCCTCTTCGCCCTCCTCTGGGCGAAGAACTGTTCCTTGTTGGTGTCTTCCGGGAAGCGATGGCTCCACAGCGCCATGGCTTGCTCGTCCATCTCGGCCAGTCTGAGACGATGCTCCCGCCTCCGGTGCTTGCGACCTCGTCGGTGAGAAGCCGCGGGAAAGGCGCCAACTCATGTGCGCGCTCCCGCATCGCCACGTCGGCGAAGTTCATGTCCTGACGGGACCGCAGGAGGCGCCACGCCGCAGCGTCGTACGCGCGGGCACCCTCCTGGGCGGTGTCGAAAGTTCCGAGACGCAGCCGCATGCCGCCGCCGCCGGACCGAATCTTGGCGGAGTAGGTGCCGGACGGACGCACGCGGACGCCGCGATAGCCCGTACCTCGCTGGCAGCGAGGCGGCATGGTGGCGCGATGGTGGCTTGTCGGCGGCAGAGCACGGCAGAAGGCGGTGGAGAGATGGAAAGAGCGGCAGAGGGCGCTGCAATTTATAGGCGCGTGCGGCGCGTCAAATGTAGCACGCAAGCGGCCGCCTTTCACCGCGCGCTAGTTTCCCATCATTGTTGGAGCGTGCCAAAACATCCCACGTGCAAAAAAACGAATTTATCCCCGCGCGTGCTTTTTAACGCGGGTGTTGGAGATGCTTTTATACAGACGAAAAACACATCAACGGCATTAGTTGTGCGCCGAGCGGCGCCTTCGGTTACTTGCTCGCGAGGCGGCTGGAGCGCTTCCAGACGAGCGGCTGCCTATCCTTCTGCGACAGGAGGGTTGACACTTGACAGCATCTGCATACGAGTACATGCTGCATGCACGACGCAGTGTGCATGCGTTCTAGTACACCTTTCTCCTCCAGACAGGCCTACTCCATAGTCACTAAGGAGGACGACATCGACCCCTTGGCCGAGCTCATTTGGCCATCCAAGGTCCCGATCAAGGTCAAGATTTTTTTGTTGGCTCCTCTTCAAGGATCGTCTCAAACAAATGTTCATTAAATCCAAAATTACTCGTCAATTAATAATATTTGGCCGATTCAAAATGTTGTTCAAAATTTCAAAAAAATGTATGCAATTCCAAAAAAATTGTTTACGATTTAAAAAACATGAATTTGTACAAAAATGTTTAAGAATTTCAAAAAAGTAATCATGAATTTGGAAAAGTGAAAAAGAAATAAAAAGAAAAGAAAAGGTAAATGAAATATAAAAAGGAAAAAAGGAAAATCAAATAGAAAAGAAACAATAAAAACCAAATGAAAAAAGGAAAACAACAAATGTGAAAAAAATAAAGTAACAAGACGCAAAAACCCAGTCTAGAAGCTACAAAAAATGGAAACGAGCTAGTTGGGCCGACCCAATGTATACATACATAGCAGGAAAAGCGCGCGTCAGGGTAATCCTAGGTTTCTTCGCAACGCACATTCCTCTCTAGTGGCGCCTGTTCGCAGTGCGTCGGCTCATATAGCGTTTTTTTGCACTGGTTTTTTTAACCTTCCAGATGCTTCTGGTCTGCCTTTTCTTTTTCTGTGTTCTTATTAAATATATGAACTTTTCAAATCCTTAAGCATTTTTAAAATCTGCCAAAAGAAACAAATCAAAGAATATTTTGAAAAGGTCGTGATCAATTTAGAAATTCATTTTTTTCATGAATATGTATTCATGGTTTTTTTCTAAATCATTTAACTTTTTAAAATTTATGATTTGTTTTCAAACCTTTGAACATTTATAAATCATGTACAATTCTTAAAAGTCATGAGTATTTTTTTTAAATCATAATCAGTTCAAACTTTGATGAACATTTTTATATCTATCGTAAAACGTATTGAAGTTCGGTCCAGTTCACTGCTAAATAGAGTGTTCCCTAAGCTAGGGCAAGAACCATGATATTTTACCTATAGGCATTGAATTTATCGGTTATTTGTTTTATGCTTAAACATACTTGCAACACTAGGTAGCTAGAGGCTAGCTAGAGGCTGAGGACATTAGTGAAACGTGGCCCATGTTGGTCCAAAACCAACCCTATCTCTTGTTTCCCTAGACATACGGACTCTAAAAACAACATATACTTATGTATTTCAAAATTACATGGGCCTGGCCCAATAATAAGATGACGCGGCATCTATAATAGCCTCTGGACGAAATTTGTGAAGTGGCATCTTGTATATTCCGTCCAGGACTTCATGCACTCATTATGATGGCTTCAAAGTCCTGAAATCATCACTTGAAACTCTGTTTTTGTTTCCTTTGCGCATGCCATCATCTTCATGCTTGTTCTTGCTCCCATATTCATCCTTCTCCAAGCTAGGCCCTTCATTTCTAAGCAAAACAGATGTATCCAATTTAGGCAGCATCATATTCTCATGAACATTAGAATCATTACCAAGAAACGAAAGTACCTGATAATTTAATTGACGTGCACGAGCTCTAGTAATTGGTCCAGTATGTATAGTAGCAGGGGTTGTGGGTGTAACAATGGTATTGATGTCCTCATCAGATTCTTTAATGAATGAACTGAGAGCAGAATGGAAGAGTGAAACCTAGAACAAAATACTATTTTTTTTAATTCTTCATACTTTGGGATGTTAGGGTTTACACTTCATACATTCTAGAAAAATCTCTCCTTTTTTTGCAAATCTAGAATACCTATTTTGTTACACCTAAACTATGTCGCCTTGAACTCCATACACCCTTGTAAGTTTGCTGCAATCATATACTCTAAAGGCTTCCCACCAATTATATAGATATTTGAAGATGTCAGACAAAATAAATATATATATAATATAATTCATATATTACTTTTGGAACAATGTTAAAATATTAGTTTGCTCATACTTATAGTAAAAACTACCATAACAAAGGATTATTCATAAACAACTCAACAGAATAAATAAAATAAATGTTGCAAGAAATCACATTTTTAGTTTAGCACTACAAATGTATTTATAGTAAACATCGAAAGTGTATTCAATGTGTACCTTTATATAAAAGAGATTTTTAGTTGTTACTATAGCAACATACTAAAAATGCAATCTAGTAAATATATCCAAGCAATGCAATAATAAAAACAACAAATATTAATGGCTTGCTAAACTTTGTCAAGGTAAAGAAGTTCAGTATAAATAAAATGATATTTGAGTAATTTCCACCTTTTTCCAACAGGACTTCAGTTTTAGATAAACGAAAATAATATGCAAAACGTAAAATTAGTTTCTCTCGGTCAGTCGTGCCAAAATAGATTAAACTCTTATTGAATTATGAATTAAGATGGAAGTGGGCTGGGTCACTGTGTCAGCCCACTGGATCATTGGCCCACCCAAAAACTCTAGACCAATGGGTCAAGTGGGTTGGCCTTAAATGTTATATGGGGTCAGTAGAGCCGGCACCATGCGAAAGTGCAACAGTGCAACCTAGGATAAACTCCTGCTCTTTGTCAATTTTTTTAATTTCAAATTTGACTCATCCACTTCATATCCTGGAACTCCAGATATCATTTCCAAGTTTGTTATATCCATATATTCTATAAGCACTCTACCAATTATATAGACTTTTAGGATGACATGGAAAATAATATAATACATCAAATAATTGTGGAATAATATATCAATTATTTTTCTTGTTAAACACATCAAACAAAAAAATAAAATAATTCATTCAACAAAGCATCATTTTAGTTTAGCACAAAGTGTATGCTAATCTGTACCTTAATATAATGAGATGTATTAGTTGTTACTACAACTATATACCAAAAAATTAGTAATTTATAAAATATATGTAAATAATGTGACAATAAAAACAAAAAAATATTAGTGACTCACTAAGGTACGATGAGTTAAACTAAATTAGTATAAATAAATGGAGATGTAAGGATTTAATGTTTTTTTTTAATTTTTATGGTCACTTTAATTTTTTTATATTCTGAACTAATAAAATATTTGATGGTTAGCCGATTAACGGAACACTATGTCTGGTCGCTCTCCGCTAGTTAAACTCACACAGGTGTGAGTTGAAATATGTATCTCCAGTCTGTGCATTAATCAAGGTTTTAAATTTTGCCTTCAAAAAAGGTTTTAAATTTTGATTTACAATTTTTACCTGTCTGAGTGAAATGGCCAAAATTCATTTTAGAAAATCTCGGCCAAAAAACATATACAAAATTTCAAATAAGGTATGAAAATTGATCAATATTTTAAAGGAAAATTGACATAAATTAGAACAAAAAAGTATAGCAGAATTTTTAGCAAAATATACATGTAAATTTTTTACAACATAATACCTAAAAATGTCGACCAGATGATCAACATTCCAGTGGCTAACTTTCGTGTTGGGTGGGTGGATCTCCTGCACGCCATAGCAGATGTCCAACGGCGCCTGTGATGACGTTTGCTTAAGCAACGAGATGCGACGATTGATAGCCGAGGACAACACGTCACGCCGGTCATGAAAGAACTGTCCGATGGATGCTATGTCCCGGGCCAAGCCCCAGCATCAACCCCTCGTGGCCGCACTCCATAGTGTTGGTATAGTCGACCCGTTCTCTACCCGAGCCCAATTGGGAAGGATGAGACCACATGAGGGATGGGAAGTGGTGAATGATCGAGGAGGAGAAAGAATATGTGCAGAGGCTGTGTTGCTTCCCTCCCTCGGCTTGGTCGCCTGCAAGCATCGAATATAAGAGTGGAGATGAAAAAAATGAAAATTTGGGTCGCAGCACTACCCTTTTTGCACCGGTTTTGGAAAGCTTCTAGATGCTTCTGGTCTGGTTTTTCTTTCTCTCTATTTTTTACTTATTTTTCACTTAGTCTTTGTTCAGTTTATATATATATATATATATATATATATATACATACATACATACATATATACATAAACACTATTCTGATCACGGGATCAGAATAATATTCTGATCATAACCTGACCTGCCCCGCTAATAGTATGTTGAACTTTCCCGTGAACTAGGTTGAACTTTCGCCAACATTGCCCAAATGGGGCTTGCGATATACCGTTGGAAAGCTATGGACCCCAATATCATGACCCAACTTAAATTTTTGGCAAAATATAAGCGGTTTAAGAGTAGTTTTGAAAACCGTTTTTTCTTCGCACAAAAAACGTGAATCGTATTTTCGATCACATTTCTAAACCGTTTATCGGAATAAGGCATATAATATGGCGTTGGAAGCTGTTGCAAAACCGCTCCTTCCACATGTTGAAAGTTTTCTCTAATTCCCTATGGTTAAAGATTAATTTGGAAAAACGTAAAATTTCATAAACCGAACAGCTGAGTTCGTTTTTTCGATATCATTTCTAAACGGCTAATCCAATGAAGGCATATGATATGGCATTGGAAAGCTTATGAAAATGCGCTACTTTTTGATCTTGAAGGTTTTTTTCTAATTTTGAATGGTTTAAGAGTAATTTAGAAAATGGTCCAAGTCCTACCGAGTTCGTATTTTCAAGCTAATTTTTTAACGGTGCGTCCGAATGCAGCAAATGATATGGCGTTGGAAAGCTTGAACAAATGCGAAACTTTTTGGTATGTATTGTTTCTCCCAATTCTTTACGGTTTTAAGTCAGTTTCGAAAATGATGAAAAACGTATCTTCGCCGTAATTTCTACGAACTTTATCGGAATTGGGCGAATAATATACCGTTGAAAAGCTACGGAAAATGCGAAACTTTTTCATGTTGATGGTTTTCTCTGATTCTTAGCCGTTTTCAAGTAATTTCGAAAATGGCGAGATCATTCGTTCTACCTCTATCGCGAAACTGATTCTTCGAAAATGCACCGCGTGAAGAACGTGAACTTCTCAGCACGTGTACCTGAACTTCACTCTGTTTTTCACGTGCTTTTCTTGCTCGTAGCTCTCCATCCACTCACTGGAAATGAGCAAGTGATATACCGATGTAAAGCTATTGTAAACACACAACTTTCCCGTGTTGATCATTTTTTCATACTCACGACGATTTTAAAAGTTTTTCATCTCAAATTCATTCACAATAGTAGTTGAACTTCGTCCTGTTTTCATGTTGAACTTCTGTGACGTATTTTCCTTTGTAATTTTCTCATCCATTTCGTCAGTGTTACACAAATGATACTCTTTTTGTACAAACCTCTCTCACAATATTTTTTTTAACTTTCTTCGATCGAGGACTTGAACTTACACACATGATATTCCTGTGGTTTTGAAGTAAATTAAAGAAATGACGAGATCATGATTTCTGCCTTCATTGCAAATGGAAACGCATTGCGTGAAGTGGTTGGACTTCACGGGCATGTCTGTCTGAACCTCACTCTGTTTTTGACGTGCTGTTTTTTGCACTATGTGAAGTAGTTGAACTTCTAGGGCATGTCTGTTTGACTTCACTCTGTTTCACTTTATTGTTTTTTTCCATATATGAAATACACACCATGTAGTACGTGAACTTCTGTTTATTATCACTTTGAACTTCTCTCTCGTTTGAGAGAATTATTTTAAAACACGAAAAACAACATATTTTTTTATGTATTTTGGACATCTAAATACACGGTGAACCTGTCTCACAAGAATTTTTTGAACTTTTCCTCACCGAGCACTTGAACTTCTAGCAACCATTTTTTTCGTTTATGAGTTGTTTTTAAAAGTCCAAAAAATGGCGTTGTGATTTTTATTTTTTGAACAGGTAAATCCTAGGTTTTAATAAACTCCGAACTTCTCTGTTATTCCAATATGAACTTCACCTTTTTTATATTTTTGAGTAAAGAATTGTATTCGATTTTTATACGGAAAAAATTGAACATGGAAATACGAGGTGAACCTCTCTCGCAAGAATTTTTTAACTTCCTTTTAAGCTTTTATTTTTCTACACTTCTATTTTCTCACGTGAAATGCATTCCTTGCAGTACTTGAACTTCTCATTGTTTTTACTATGAACTTCTGTCACATTTTTGTGTATACGTTGAATTACACGCAATTGAAGGTCGGACGTCATTTTTGCCATTTTCAAATATGTAATTGGAGGTCGGATGTCCCGCAATATAAATTCCGAATCCTGAACGGAGGAGCACGTGAACTTCTTACAACAAACCTTTTAAGCTTTTTGTTTTCTAGTTTTATAATCTTATCTGAAACGCATTCCCTGTAGTAGTTGAACATGCCGCTGTTTTCACCTTGAACTTCTGTCACGTATTTTGTTTCAACCTGTCTCATAAGAATTTTTGAACTTTCTCAAGCCGAGCACTTGATCTTCTAGAAACGAATATTTTAGCCTTTGCTTTTTCATTCTTTTTTTCATACAAAATACACATAGTGTAGTACTTCAAGTTCTCATAGTTATTAATCCGAACTTCTCTTGATTACATGAAAATATCTGAGTTTTCTATAGACATCGAACCGCTCTACCTTTTTTATTCGAACTTCATTGTGTGTTTTTAGAATTGTGAAAAATGGAGGTTTTTTAGAAACATCGAACTTCTTCGTTATTTGGAATTGAACTAATTGGTTTTATTCTTTAGTAACTGGAAAAGTCCAATTTTTCAAATAAATATCAAACTTTTCCGCTTTTCCAATTGAACTTCTTGGTTTTATTCTCTAGTGACTAGGACACCTGAGTTTTTTACATACATTTAACTACTCCGTTTTTTTGGAATTGAACTTCTTAATTTTAATCTTTAGTATTGGGGAAAAATGCCCAAAATGACATTGTTTTGTTTTTGTTCTTTGAGCTTATAAATCCTAGGGTTTTATATACCTTGAAATTCTCAGTTATTTTAATTTGAACTTCACATATTTTATTTTGTTGAATAAAGAATTGTGTTTGATTTTAAAATAAACATCGAATTTGTCTTTTTCTATTTTGTAACTTCGTGGTTTAATCTTTAATATCAGGGAAAATCCTAGTTTTCGGAAAAATGGGGAAAATCTTTTTAAACTTTTTAGTTGTTCCCTTATTTTAATTCAAACTTATTAGTTTGATTCTTTAGTAACGAGAATGTGAGGTTTTTACAAACTTTGAACTTCTCAGTTATTTTAATTTGAACTTCATAGTTTTATTCTTTAGTAACGAGGAAAATTGAGTTTTTTTAAACTTCCTTTTTTTAAAAATTTGAAGTTCTTGGTTTTACTTTTAATAATGTAAAAAATCTGAATTTTTTATAGACATCAAACTTCACCATTTTTAAATTTGAACTTCTTAGTTTTATTGGTTAGTAACGGGGAAAATGCTTTTTTATATAAACAATGATACCACATCGTTATTTTATTTTGAACTTCTAGTTTTTATAGAATAGGGGAAATCTGTTTTTTACAAAATCTTTTGAAATGCTCCTCTTTTTTAATTTGGTCTTCTCTGATTTTTTAATTTGAACTTCTAGTTTGGGAATAAAAATCCTAGTTTTTTATTAAAAAGCATTGGACAAATAATATACCGTTAAAAAGCTAAGAAAAATGCGAAACTTTTTCATGTTGATGGTTTCTTAGTTGTTTTCACGTAATTTCAAAAATGGCAAAATCATTTGTTCTGCCTTTATCACGAAACAGGTTCTTCGAAAATGCACTGCGTGAAGAACCTGAACTTCTCGGCATGTCTACTTGAACTTTACTCTCTGTTTTTCCGTGCTTTTTTTGCCCATAGCTCTCCATCCACTCACCGGAACACTCACCGGAATTGAGCAAGTAATATACCGGTGGAAAGCTGATTTAAACACGCAACTTTCCCGTGTTGATCGTTTTTTCATACTCGCGACGATTTAAAAGTTTTTCATCTGAAATTCATTCACTGTAGTAGTTGAACTTCCTGCTGTTTTCATGTTGAACTTCTATGTCGTATTTTCATTTGTAATTTTCTCGTTCACTCGTCAGTGTTACACAAATGATATTTTTTTGTACAAACCTTTCTCACAATAATTTTTTTAACTTTCTCTGACAAAGGACTTGAACTTATAACAAAAAAACTTTTAGACTTTGGTTTTTTATTCTTTTTAATACAAAATGCACACCATTTAGTACATGAACTTCTGGCAGTTATTAATCTGAACTTCTCTTGGATACGTGAAAATATATGAGTTTTTTTATAAATTTTTAATCTGATTTTCTTAATCATTTTTTTGAAATTTTGAAGCGCTTTATTTTTAAAAGTTGAACTTCTTGTTATTTTATTTTTGAACTTCTTGTTTCCATTCTTTAATAAGTAGATGTTTGGGGGCACTGTCGACTTTGGATTAGAATCAATTAGAGAGAGATAGGGAGAGAGAGAGAAGTAGCACCGCATGATAGATAAAAAAATTGTGATGACACACAATCAACATAATTTGTTGCAGCACCGGGATGGGTGAAAGCAACTTTTTCCCACATGATTCCTTCCACTGTGAGATTCTTTGAACTGCTCCAAATCTTCAGGCAACTCTATTTTGTTCTTCACAACACAAACAAAACAGGCGGCAGTCTTCCACGACCATGGGCAACGACGGCGACGGGTGGAGGCGATTTGGGAGTAGTGGGAGCGGGAGGAAGGCAGGGTGCAGTGGCGGGGTGGGATGTAGTGGTGCTCATGGTGGAGTGAGGCGACGACCTTGGCGTTCGTTGACGCGGCGTCGGAGCCCGTCAAGGATCCAGGGGAGGGGATTGCGCAGGGATGCGTGGAGCCGGGAAAGGGAGCGCTCACGTCGCCAGGGCGGAGGACGTCATCGGGATCCGGTCAGATTTGACCGGAAGTTCAGGAAGCGGCTCTCCGGGGGCCGAGGATTTCACGGGATGTAGGCGGCGATGTAGGCTGGGAGGGGCAACGTCGGAGGGATGCAGGCGGCGGTGAAGGTTGGGACGGGCGGCCTGTAAAATGTCCTATTTGCGAGTGTGTGCAGTAGCAGAAAGTTCTACTACAGATCACTACCAAGATGGAAAATTTGCACTTACATATTTTTCCCGGCAAACTCAAAGGTGGTAGGTTTAGGATGAATAATTGAAGTTACACGGAAGTTAATTGAAAAGCAAACTTCATAAGATTTCCCGTAGAACAAGAAAGATCATATCTTTTTTCAATGCATGCATGAAATATTTTTTTGCATTTATAAAGAAAATATTTTGAGCACAAGTATACGCACATGAAAGTATGAAACCATTAACCAACAGTATGTATTATGAGGTTTCTAGTTAGGCGTAAATATATGGAGTTTGCACCATGCTTTAACATTTTCTTCATAGTATACCATCACAGCAACAACGGTTCCCTTCGCAGGAATTAACATGCGTGCTCAACTTAGACACACAAGTGTGTAGCATTTTTTTCGTAGAGAAACATACCAACATGGAAGAGCCAAAACAACCTAATCCTCTCATCAAAGTTTGACAAAATCTCATTGATAAGAAAATAAGAAACAACAAAGTTGTATTGTCAAACGTTGTTCATCTCACACAAGTCTTATTCCACTATTTTTTCTCCTCTCCTCTGATCATGATTTACGCACCAGAGAACCTCATTTTGAAGCACTACGCGATTTTTTCCACGAACAGAATGTATGAACTTCCAGGAACCAAAAATATTTTTCTGAACTTTTCTCAGTTATAGTATTTTGAATTTCACGATATTGAGAACATGAACTTCAGAACACACACTATAACATAAATCAATCAAAATGCAGTGATTCTTCAACAATAGAATAGTACCATCACTGTACATAGAATGAGGAAAGGGAGAGGGCGATTTTTATTCACTGTTGTCCTCGGCACTGCGCGGGAGGAGTCTCGACCCGACGTGTGAGGTAGGTCGCCGACGGCTGTGAAGCACAAGGGGGAGGAGGAGGAGGCACCTCCGAGATCCAACGATGCCGGTGGATGGTGGTCGGAGTCCGGGACCGCGTAGAGCTCGGGACGAGGAGCCTCCGCATGGCGCTGGATGAGCGGCAGCAGATGGAATCCAGGGACCGGCGACGGCGCTCGGGATCCAGGATGCTGCGGCGGCGCCCGGGGATCCATGGCCCAGCGACAACACACGGGGATCCCGGGGCCCTGCGGCAGCTGGATCAGAGGGTGGAGGAAGCTCGTCGGCCGTGGAGGAGGAGGGTCACACGCCGGCCGTTGGGGAGGAGTGGAGGTGGCCGCGAGGGGGGTGAACGGTGGCGTGCGGGGGTGCTAGGTCCCAGCGGCGCCGGTTGGGGCACCGCGGGGGCGACGGCGCCGGTTGCGGCGGGGCAGGTTGGGGCGGAGTGCGAGAGGCACGGTGGCGGCGGCGTCAGTTGGGACGGGGTGCAGGCGGGGCGGGCGGCGAGTCGATCTGGGGCGGGTGGTGCGCATCAGTCGGGGGAGGTGGGAGGCCGAGAGGATCGGGGGTAGGCTCGGGCTTTTTTAGTGGGTTCAGAAAATCCTCATCGGGCCCTATATAGGCGGCGTGTGATCCAAATAACTATTCTAATACCATGATTAGAATATTGCTATATATATATACGTGACCTTTTTTAAACCTGTGAACATTATTAAAATCCACATAAAAATCAAACTCATGGATTTTTTTTTCATTTTCATGGTCATTTTATAAATTCTTGACTATTTTTAAAATTGATGAACATTTTTCGAATTGGTGGGCACTCATACATGGGTCTCACATGAAAAAAAATTATGGAGCATGCTTTTATGGTGAATCTATGTTTGGGCATTCCCTCAGCAGCATTCATATCCATGTACCATATACTATATGGAGTCAACCCTAAAAAAACTATATGGAGCCTGCCAATACGGCGACTCTACTAGAGTTGCTCTAAGCTATGCGATTGTTTCTCTTGAAGGATTGCATTCATCTAAACAAGATCCGTGCATAGTGTAGGTGTTTCTTGACGATTCTAGAACAATAACCTTGATGATAACATGCCCACTTTGCTTCACAACGCAATCACACATTTACCGCTTCTATCTTTTCCTCCATGGTCCCAAGGCAATGGGAATTTAAAGTCTTTGTGACAGTTAGGAACTCTTCGGGCACATGATCCTAAGGACTAGTGTCCGGGAGCCATAGTCGGCTTCGTTGAACCCCGGAATCGATCTGAATTGTCTGACACAAGATCTCGCCATCACACGCACACGATGAGAAACTCTAACCACGTTACCCCGAGGAGATGATAGGAATCTATGCCAGAGTTCTATCGACTCCAGTCAAGGAGTATCGAAAGTGTTAACGTGTATCGTACCAGTATTCCTAGTATATAGGATCATAGATCACGCCCTGGCCTGCGTGCCACATCCTTCGGGCTTCTGTAACTGCTCTAGCGCTCTATATGTTGTACCATGTGTGGGTAATGACAAAAAACATTTGATCGTCCTACTTGGTATCAGACTCCAGGTGCCTCTCCCATGGCTGAGAACTCGACCTCCTCCGCCACTTCCCCAGCCACCAGCTCAGCCACCTCGTCGGGAGCTCTCTCCAGCTCTTCCACCGGCGCCGGCACCACAGCCGGCACATCTCCTCCTCTCATCTTCGGCACCATCCCCTCCACCCAAAGCGGTTCCTCCCCTTCGCTCGGATCTCAGTTCGCCCCTCTCTTTTCCCCCTCCACGGCACCGCCGCCCTCCTTCGCCGCCGCTCCGTCCACCCATCCCATCTTCCGCGACAGCATCCAGAACCATATCAAATTTCTCCGACCACAACTATCACAAGTGGAAGTACTTCTTCCTCCTTGTTCTCATCCGCTATGGCGTCGCCCAGATCATCGAGCAGCCCCTCCCGGCCAATGCCACCGCCTTCCAGCGCGAGCTCGACGCCCATCTTGTGCTCTGGTGTAACACCACGAGAATCATGCTACAGTAATACCCCCTAATTGTGGGCATGTCATCATGATTACTATGCACGTTGCCACTTAATAAAAATCAAAGTCGAATTCAAATTTAAATTTCAAGTCAAAATAATATTTCTTTAAACGGTAAAACAAAAAATGTTTGTTGGGTTGAAAATAATCACTGTATAATTTACATGTATAAACAAACATTATTTGAGTTGTTAAAATGCCCCTAAAGTATTTAAAACAGACCTAATAGCACCTATTCAACACATTTAAATTCAAACCGAAAATCAAATAAATTGTGAATGCCCTCATTACTTTTTGTGCAACCCTAGAATATTTCATATCATTTTTGTGCAAAGTTTCATAATTTACAAAATTCATTTGATCACTAAACTATTTAGAAAAACAATAGCTAAATTGGAAAATAGAAAAAAGATAAAGAAATAGAAAAGAAAAGGAGAAATCCCCCCTGTTCAATTAAGCCCAGTACTAACACTGTACAAGGCCCAGCCCAGCTAGCCGGCCTTTTCCCCTACCTCTCGCAGGGGAGAGGCAGAGCCGTGCGTGCCGGCCATCCATGGCGCCAGGGCCACGTGCCGGCCATCCGCACCCTCCCTCGGCCTACTAAGGCGTCCCCCAGAAACCCTAGCTCGCCCTCGTTCATTCCCCCCTCGATCCCCATCGCCCCCTCTCCTCTGGCTCGATTTTGAGCTCGCAGGCTCCTGCGGTCACCGCTGCCTCGCCGTCGTTGACGCGTCCACCGGCCTCTCCGGCATCCGGGAGCACATCCTGGAGGTTCGCCGCGCTCTACCGCGTCCGTTCAGGGCATTGGAACGAGGCGGGGAGCTGCATAGCCGACGCGGTCTTCGTCTTCTTCATCCGGCCGTCGCCGTCTCGCCATCACCACCGCATCTCCGTTCCACCCCAACCCTCCCCGGGCGTGCCAATGGATTCATGGTGAGCTTCTCCTCCGGATCCCCCTTTACTTCGCCTCGATTCATCGTTGTTTGCCATCCCTGAGACCATCTGAGCTCGCGCGTACGCGTACATATGTGCGTGTGTGCCGCCTGACGCCGCACGCGCTCCCGCTGCATCCTGAGCCGCCCCGTGCGTACCTCGTCCACGCGGCACGCGCGCTCGCGCCCCTGGTCGTGCCTTGGCCGCGCCTCACGCCGGCGTCGCCCAAGCTTTGGCCGGCCGCTGCGCCTTTGCTTGCGTCGCCGCGGCCGCGCGCTGCTCTGCCTACTGCTGCATGCGGCGCTGCCACTGCCGCTGCTTCGTGCCGCTACTGCTGCTGCTTCGTGCTGTTGCTCCTACTGCTCAAGCCGCCGCTGCATAGTGCCATCACTTGGTGCTGCCACCGTTGCGCTGTTGTTGCTTGCTGACCATTGACGACCCCTCTCTCTTGCCAGAGCAACCAGGCAAGCCCCCCCCCTTAATCACCAGATATCGCCTATTCTACTCTCTACTGCTTGCATTAGAGTAGTGTAACATGTTACTGCTTTCCGTTAATCCTATCATGTTGCATAGCATGTCCTTGCTACTACTGTTGTTACCTTTACCTGCTATCCTACTGCTTAGTATAGGATGCTAGTGTTCCATCAGTGGCCCTACTCTCTTGTCCGTCTGCCATGCTATACTACTGGGCCGTGATCACTTTGGGAGGTGATCACGGGCATATAGTATATACTTTACACTGTTACATTACCGGTGATACTGTTTGGAGATGGGGGCTGAAGGGGCAGGTGGCTCCATCCAGGTAGTGGTGGGCCTGAATTCCCGACGGCCCCCGACTGTTACTTTGAGGCGGAGCAACAGGGCAGGTTGAGACCACCCAGGAGAGAGGTGGGCCTGGCCCTGGTCGGCGTTCATGGTTACTTCAAAATAACACGCTTAACGAGATCTGGGTATTTGATCTGAGTCTGGCTACTGGCCTATACGCACTAACCATCTACGCGGGGACAGTTATGGGCACTCGACGTCGTGGTATCAGCCGAAGCCTTCGTGATGTCAGCGACTGAGCGACGCGCGCCGGGTTGGACCGCGTAACGCAACTTCCTTTGTAATGGAGGTTGCTAGGTCTGCTCTCCGGCCGCGTACGCAACATGCAGGTATGCAATGGGCGATGGGCCCAGACCCCTGCGCCATAGGATTTAGACCGGCGTGCTGACCTCTCTGTTGTGCCTAGGTAGGGCTGCGACGTGTTGATCTTCCGAGGCCGGGCATGACCCAGAAAAGTGTGTCCGGACAAAGCGGATCGAGCGTGTTGGGAAATGTGGTGCACCTCTGCAGGGAAGTTTATCTATTCAAATAGCCGTGTCCCTCGGTAAAAGGACGACCCAGAGTTGTACCTTGACCTTATGACAACTAGAACCGGATACTTAATAAAACACACTCTTTCAAGTGCCAGATACAACCGGTTAGGATTATGCTACACGATGCTACTTGGTGAACTTACCTTCTACTCTCCTCTCCTGCTGCAAGATGGAGGTTACCAGAAGCGTAGTCTTCGACAGGACTAATTATCCCCCGCTTATTCCGGCATTCTGCAGTTCAGTCCAGATATGATACCCATATTCCAATTGATACCAATGCATACATATGTAGTGTAGCTCCTTGCTTGCGAGTACTTTGGATGAGTACTCACGGTTGCTTTGCTCCCTCTTTTCCCCTTTCTATACCCGAATGTTGCGACCAGACGTTGGAGCCCAGGAGCCAGACGCCACGGTCGATGACAACTACTACTACTCGGGAGGTGCCTACTACTACGTGCAGCCGGCTGACGACGACCAGGAGTAGTTTAGGAGGATCCCAGGCAGGAGGCCTGTGCCTCTTTCGATCTGTATCCCAGTTTGTGCTAGCCTTCTTAAGGCAAACTTGTTTAACTTATGTCTGTACTCAGATATTGTTGCTTCCGCTGACTCGTCTATGATCGAGCTCTTCTATTCGAGCCCTCGAGGCCTCTGGCTTGTAATATGATGCTTGTATGACTTATTTTATTTGTAGAGTTGTGTTGTGATATCTTCCCGTGAGTCCCTGATCTTGATCGTACACGTTTGCGTGTATGATTAGTGTACAGACAAATCGGGGGCATCACATCTGGATCTATTCCACTCTCGCCGATAACCTCGTCGACCATGTCGTCAGGGCCACCACCACCTATGATCTCTGGGATCGCATCCGCGACTACTTCTTGGTGAACCGCGCGGCGCAGTACATGATGCTCAACCGCCAATACCGCAATCTCAAACAGGGAGATCTCTCCGTCGCCGAGTACGCTCGTCGCATGAAGCTCCTCACCGCTGGGCTGGCCGACATCGAGCACGCCGTCACTGAAGTGGATCTCACCACTCAGTTTCTTCACGGCATCGACAAACGCCTCGACACCATCCGCGTCGTGCTCGGGGACACGGTTCCTCTGCCACCGTTCGAGACGGTCTTCTCTCGCCTGAAGCTCGTCGAGGAGAACCTCGCCCAGCGCATGGCCGATGAGCCGGCCACCATCCTCGCTGTCACCGGGGGCGGCGGTCCCTCCGGCTCTAGCGGCTCGGCTCCTCGCTCTGGCGACCGCGCTGATCGTGCCACTGATCAGGGTCCTGGCTCTCTGGCTGGCCGCAGCTCTGGCGCTCGCGATGGTGGTGACCGCGGTGGCCGTGGTCATGGCCGCGGCGATCCGGGTGGTCATGGAGCTCCCCCACCCACGGCGTACAATCCCTATATGGGGTTCTTCGCGCCCTACGGGATGGCCATCCCAAACCCGCGCCCTGGTCGGGTTCCTCCGAACGCCGCCGGCGTGCTCGGCCCGCGGCCCGGGTCGCATGCGCAAGCGTACCCGATGCAGATCTCCGGCTACCCCCCCCCCCCACGGCGCCACCCCAACCACCTTCCTGGGATCACCTGGCCATGCTCCAGGCCGCCTATAGTGCCCATGGTGTCCCCAACAGTGGCTCCGCTCCACACGAGTGGTACCTCGACAGCGGCGCCTCCTCCCACGTCATCGGCAACCCTAGTAACCTCGACCTCTCGAATCCTTCTTTAAAGTCTCATTTCACTAGCATTGTTGTTGGAAATGGTACTCATCTCCCCATCCAAGCCACCGGCTGGATCACCCTCCCACCTCACAGTTTTCATCTTCGGGACATTCTCTTCTCTCCCCACGTCGTAACTAGTCTCATTTCAGTTCGCCAATTCACCAAAGATAACTTGTGCTCTATTGAATTTTTTCCCTATGGCTTTGTTGTGAAGGATCTTCGAACCAGGAGGGTCATCATGATCTCCGCTAGCTCCGGTGATCTCTACCCATTCTCCGGCAATAACAAGCCGTGGCGCCCTGCCCCCTTGGCTTCCTAAAAGATGATACCATTGAAATCATCTTAACTGTGCCAGAAAATGAATATAACAAAATTTAACATTTTAATTTGTTTACGCACTTTAACAATAGTTGAAGTTTGCAACTCTATGTTAAAAAATATATAAATTTAATGTAAATAATTCAAAATAGACGCGCTGAAAACATATAATAATAAATACCCGTATCAAAGTGTGGGATTTATAATAGTTACTACTATTTGGACCCATATATCTTTCTTGCCAAAGTTTCAACTCAAGGGGGGTAGTATTGACTATCTGGGCTTAGGACATCCCGACACAAAAGGCCATAGTGGGCCGAGGTGCCACTTAAAACCGAGCCGAAAAGCCCAAAGTGAGTTATTATCATTATTTTCCTAAATTGAGCATAGCTTCATTATTTTATTTGAAAAGAAGTACTTCCTTCATTCCTAAATATTTGTCTTTCTAGAGATTTCAACAAGTGATTACATGCGAAGGAAAATGAGTGAATCTACACTCTAAAATATGTCTATATACATCCATATGTGGTTGTCCATTTGAAATCTCTAAAAAGACAAATATTTAGAAACAGAGGGAGTATTATTTTCTCGCCTCTGGCTTGCCCAGGGTGGAGCCTTGAATTTTCAGGTTGGATTTTGCAATGCCCAGCCTGCGGTTTGTGCCACAATTTTTCATACGGTCGTATAGGCTCACGAGCTGCATTCGTGTGTTGTTCAACATTCTTGTTGGTGCATTTATACCGTCGTAATATTTGGGTCTTCATCATACTTCTGTAGGTGAACCATGCTTAGCAGGACCTACTGCACTTATATTTCAGTCATCAGGATTTCACAAAAATAAAATCACAAGAAAACCAAAAACAGACCAGAAAAGAATAGAAAAGAACAAAAGAATTAAAAAACAAGGGCATAGCCATCGCCGGATCAACAGAGCCCCCCCGTCGTGACAGAGCTCAATACGTCGGCGTGGAAGCGCTGTTCTTAGACCACCTGGTCCACAACATGAACTCGAGCCCGATGACGGTGATGAGGAGGATGGCGAGGTTGAAACCGTAGCCGATCTTCCACGAGTCGTGGCCGCCGCCGACGTGGATCCCGAGCACGATGTTGACGGCGGCGAAGAAGAGCACCAGCCTGCCCGACCAGTGGTGGTACCAGTTCCAGTACTTGCGGTACTTGGAGTCCGTGTTGGGCCTTAGGAAGAATGCCAGAACCTGTCAACAGTTTTTTGCACAACATTCAGAATCTACCATTCGAGACATACACCTGAGCATGAAAGCATAGCAGTGAGTGACTGGTCTACCTGCAGGATGCCGAGGAAAAGGATGAAGATGCCGAGGCCGCGGTGCGCCGGGATGTCGGCCTGGATCTTGCTGTACAGCGCCACGCCGGCGACGACCCCGGCGAGGCCGATGATGAAGGCGGCGAACTGGATGCCGACGTGGAGGTAGAACCAGAGCGGGTCCATGCGCCGGAAGTAGCGCGCCAGGATGGCGCCGATGGGCATGAGGATGCCCCAGGCGAAGAGGTTGAGCCCTCCGTGCGCCCGCCGAAGGCCGTAGGGGAAGGGCCCGTCGGCGAATCCTTTCCCTGCATGCACATCGGCCAACACGTACGCTGTAAGATCTTCTGAATCTTCTGAATAGAGTAATGATAATGTTGAAAAAAGGCATTCTGTCGTACGGCATGATGTTGATCTGGCAACTATGCTATGTAAAGGTGGTGCAACCGACGATGCTTAAAGAAACAACAAACTTTTCCTCAAAAAATTGAAAACTTTTCCTGGTAACCGACACATGATCAACTTTATCGAGCTTGCAACTAAGAAATTGCATATAAACAGTTCGTATCTTAGTTACCAGTTGTGAAGTCGAAGGTGAAGGAGGTCTTGTCCTGGTGCTTGGAGAGCTTGTTCTTGACGGGGACGCCGGGGCCGAAGGCGAGGATGATGTGCTGGTGGGAGAGGCGGTAGGAGAACTTGAGCTGAAACGCGACGTAGATCTTGGCCTGCTGCACGACGACGGTGTGGTCGTGGTTGTTGGAGACGAGGAAGCCGCGGTCGACGACGGCGGCCTTGGAGCCGGACTTGGAGCGGAGGGAGAACTGGCGGATGTGGGGGAGGCCCTTCTTGCCCATCCACCCCACCATGGCGCTGGAGCCGATCATGAGGCCGTCCCGCGAGAAGCCCATCCCCACCCACCCCGTGCTGTACATGGTCGACAGCACCACCCGCAGCACGTTGTTCTTGTCCTGGTGGTACTGCAAATCGCATGCAAATCAAATTGATTGTTACTATTGCGGTGGTGAGCTGATAGCTACTACTAGATCATCTGAGTTGTGAGAAGTGCACATGGCACTCGAGGTATCAGGACAGACAGACGCTTATTACCCCATTACAGCTTGGTCCCCTGCTTTTCACCGTACCAAATTGCTCTGATCTGACACTACCATGCCAACTCTAGCCCATTGAATTGAATCATTGAGAAAATGAGTAATGATTCATGGATATCTGCAGCTTTACCAGTACTGCTATTGTTTCCTCGCATGAACTTTCTTATCACTAGTTCTGTGCCACAGGTAAGCTAGCCATAACTTGAACAGGGTCTCAAGAAGCCTACATTCTACAGCTAGATCTCAACCATCTACCATCAGGAGCAGAACAATGGCGACATACCCGGAGCACGAAGTTGTTCCAGACGGGCTGGCAGGCGAGGCCAGAGTAGTTGCCGACGAGCGCGAACGGCAGGTCGCCGCTGCAGCTGTCCATCTGCGCCGTCGCCGCCGGCGCCAGCACAGACACCAGCACGGCGGCCAGCGCCGCCGCGGCGACCACCACACGCACCATGCTGATCTCACTAGCTCTCTCCTCCGTCGGTGGCAGAATGACAGTGGTGGCCGCACAGCAATGCCAGGGACACAACGACGGCGCAAGAACGTGTTAGCTGCGCGGCTGCGGTGCGGGAGGAGAGGAGTTTAGGAGGCGGGGAGGGGGGTTGGGAGGTTGCAGTCGGTTGGTAGTGCCGATCTTTTTAATCTCTGCTGTTGAGGTTGTTGCCGGTGGCGCGTCAGTGCACCACACAGTGTCACTGCGGCTGGGGGCGCCCTATGATTGATCGGGGTGTCGGGGAAGCGTGGTTGGTGGCGGCGCCGGTTTGGGAGTCCCTCTCGCCCGATCGGCGCGCGCGCGCGTGTGTGTGGTGTCCTCGCCGCTCAGATCTGGATGGAGGTTCGGGGGCCGGACGGGGAGGGTGGTGGAGTGCGAAGGTGGCAACAGGCGCGCGGTGTGCGCTCGTGTCGCCGTACCACGGTGATGCGAGAGCGGTGTGCCGGCGGAGCTTTCTGGGAGCGGTGGTGGGCAGCGGAGCGCGTCTGGCTTTGACCTTTGCCGTGTGGATGATGCTCGTATGAGTGTCGGTCAAGCTCGGACGGTCCTGTGACGAAGACGGCACTGGCCGATGCGGATGTAGGAGTACGGCGGGATGTACTGTGGCGCGGTTGTTGCCGAAGAAACCTAGCCGAATAACATGAAACGGGTGTGGCAAGGTGGACTGACTAACATGCAAGAGAGAAACAAAAACTATTTTATTTATTTATTACAATTTTTGCATAGATTTTAAGGTCAAATCTCACGGATATAGTATCGATTGAGACTTAATGAAGTCTCAATCGACTAAAACTTAGCAAGACTGTAACATGAAATCCTTCTATGGAAGGTGTATGTTTAGTGTACACTGTTTTTATTCAAGACTGTCTCCAAGAATTATGGGCCTAATGCGTGCATAATGAGGCTCTAAAATTTCTAGAATGAGAGTTTGTTAGAGGTTTGTACAAGGTGGGTTATAGTTGGATTTGAAGTCGTACGGTGTGTAGACAGGATAGGAAGTCGTGTCCAAGTAGGACACTAGTATCATATGCATCTTATATAATAAGAGGGTAGACACACTATGTAACCTACGCCAACATAATGACATAAGCACGCGGGGGAGCTGGAGGTATGTGCCAGCGCCCGCGCGGCCGCTGTGCGGTATTGTAGTGGCGTCATGGGGAGAAGAGCCTCAGGCCCCCGGGGGTGTAGCCATGATGGTGAACCTCGCTGACAAATATCTATGTCATGCTTGTGTGATTGATTGGTTCTTGATAGATCAACTATGTGTCCCGGATTATTCTACCAAGTGGTATCATGAGTAAGGTTTAATTTGAGGTTGTGGCTATTGATCTAGAGGTGAAGCAGAATTCGTTGAATTGATCGATGGTCGAGTAGTGCGACCAGGAAAGATCAATGGAATGGTGGGAGTTCTGCTCGTGTCAAAAGTAATCGGAAGAAGCAGGCGGCGGCTTCGTGAGGCACTCGGCGAGATTGGATCGTGTTGCACCAAGTCACGCGTGCAGCCGAAGGCCAGTGGCGGAAGATCGCGCGTACGGCGGCAAATGCATATGGATGGATCGGTCCACCGATCGAAAACGAAAGGCGGCTGATGTACTCAGATGCGACGGCACAAGACACGGGCCTCGTGTTGAACCCTATTTGACGCGCGCGTGCGTCGAGAAGAGGCGGCTTTGCTGAAGCACGGGTGCAGCTGCGCGCAACGGGCCGGCCCACTTCGCGAGTTAAACCTTCTAGAAGGTTCCCTAAACTGGGTTTTTTTGCCGATTTTCTGATTTTTTTCTTGTTTCTTTATCCATTTTCTGTTTTTATTTCTTTTTATTTTTCCTTCTATTTTTATTTTATCCTTTTTCGTTCTTATTTTCATCATCTTTTTTGAAAAAAAGTTTGAAATTCCGTATTTTTCTCCATGATTTCAGAAAACGTTCACTGTTTTTAAATTTTGTTCACAATTCAGAATTTGTTCAGCATACATTACAGAAATGTTAAATGTATATTTTAAATTAGTTCAGCATGTATCACAAGAATGTTTAGTATGTATCTAGAATTGTTCAATTTTTATACTTTAAAAATTGTTCATCTTTTTGAAATTTCGAAATTTGTGTTCAACTTTTCAATAATTGTTCACGTTTGAAAAGTTTGTTCGATTTTCAAAATAAATTGATGGCTTTAAAAAGGGTTTCACGTTTGTTAAATTTTGTTCAGAATGTTCTATTTTTCTGTTCTTGATTTTGTTGAATTGTTCGAAAAAAATAAAAAGTTGTTCGGTCCTTTAAGCTCTCAGGCTACTTGCAAACAAGTGGAAGTTATCAGCCCGATGGTTAGGCTCTAGTCTTCCCGATATTGCTAGCGTCTGGACGAGTTATTGCTAGTGTTGGTTGGTGCTATTCATCGTGAGCAAGGAGAGGGAGAGGCAAAGTCAAGCATACATTGGAGACGTGGTGGGGTTTTGGATCTGTGTGGCCTCGTGCATATGGAAAGGCTGCTAGATGGATCTCCATACTGGCTCTCTTCGTTTGGTACACGTACAGATTATGTACGGGATGCCAGCGGTTGTATGCTGCAATTTGATAAATACGTGGAGTCGCAGGTTCAGATGGAGATCGGCTGGTTCGATCAGCTACGTGTAATCAAGTGTTGCATCAGGACGCGGATGGTATTTTGACATCATGTGACCATGAAGTTGGGGTATTGCCAGTGCCGGCAAAACAGAGAACTTTGATGGCATTTGTGGGTGAATAATCTGCTGAAGCAACGAGATGCTTGATGGTGTAGCGGGATGCCAAGTCCATAAAGATGGATGATCTGCGGCGGATGGCGGCGTGCGTATAAGGCTTGGAGGAGTCCGGAGCGCGTCGTGGTAGGGATCATGCATACACAGGGTGTTAAGCAATGCACGAAGATGCGAGACGTGATACTCGGCATCGGTCGGTGATGATCGGTGGTTCTCTGCATTAGGGTTTGAGTGCTGTGGGTCCGCGGCCGTAGAGATTCGACCAGGACAGCAGAGGCTCGGTGCGGTGATAGCGGCGAGGTGTGTGGTAAGCACGGGACACAGTGATAGACCAAGACACTGGTGATCAGACATGTGGTCAGACAAAGTGTGCAGCGATGCTAAAGCAGTGTTGACGAGTACCAGATTCCAGTTGGTGACTGGGTTTATCGGTGCTAGTTGATGGACACGAGTTGACCATGTAGAACCTGCGAAAGTGAAGGAAAGTCTTAATGACAGAAGCTGAGAGTACATGGTCGTATATTCTATGATGTTCAGTGCACATGGAAAAATGTTGATGACAAGTACAAAAGAAGGTGGAGTGCTATAGCAGTGGGACATGTCAAAGACTATCCGGGGGAAAAAGGACGAGACAACTGTGAATTTGACTCAGGCTGACACATGGCGGCAGTGAAATCCCTTCAAATTTCCGGCAGACGGTCAAGAAAGGGCAGCTGTTGAGTTCAGATAACTCTTATATGTGGCGTCCAATATGTGAGTTGTTCACTTTCACGCAAGTCAATAATCGATGTGTGATGGCATTGAGCGGATATTTCGAAAGTTGGGAGCACAAAGTAGAATAAATATGAAATTAATTTTGTTCGAGTGTTGACTGTGAAGAAGACGAGAAGGGACTACAGTTACAGATGGGGTCATGTGGAGTCGGGTAGTAGCAGCGGTGCTCATGGCATATCGCAAGTCCAATGTACATGGAGGTTTGATGCATGGATGAATCCAAGATGGTGGAGAATATTCGCCGAGGTGCAATTTGTTAGAGTTGTGTCGAATATTATTTATACAAGGTAGGTTACAGTTGGACTTGGAGTCGTACGATGTGTAGACAGGATATTCACCTGCTCAAGCAAATGGAGTTATGAAATGATCATCGTCAAAGAAAATATGAACAAAGTGCAAACATAATCATTCGCAGACAGTTCAGAAAGAAAATCCTTCAAATAGTTCTGTTAGTTTTTGGGCTGCAGTTGGACTCTACACCACCTTCTCGATTGCCTATAGCTTTCTTTGGCGAGTTTTTTTATGGCATGAGACTCTCTTCGTGATGGATTATTTTTTCCAACTACCTGCAATTGCGCAAAGACCAACTACACTCATAATGTAAGCAAGCTATGTGCAGCACTTATAGTAGACGCTCCTTCAATAAATCGCTCTGAAAGGGTGATCGAGAAGGTGAATTGATTGCATATTTATTCTTTCATGCTCTAGTCGAGTTAAAAGAAAACCCGAATGCATTTCCCAAGGCAAATGACCTGAAACATTCGGACTGAAAACCCCATCCAGAATCACATGACCAGAAGGAAACACGGTGAACCGATCAGGCGATCGAGGCTCTAGGAAAGACTGTGACCAGCGAGCACGTGAAGCATATACACCAAAAACGATCCATCGCGAGTAGATCCTCATGTCATCAAAAGCCAATCCCCAAAGAAAGCTATTGGAAATTATCATTTTCAAGACAAATTGAAACACGATATGAACATAGTCATTTGCAAATAGTTGAAGAAAAAAAATTCTTCAAACAGTTCGCTTAACTTTCGGGCTGCAGTTGGTCCCTACGCCAATTGCTGCAGCGGGTCATCTAGTCTCTATAAATGCACCTAACCGCGGAAGCACAAATTTGAGCAGTCTTTGAGATTAGGGGTATATGTGAGTAGTGGGTTCCAGTTAGGGACTAAAATGTAATGGGTCCAAAAATCATTGTCGACATAACAAGCAACATAGAAAGTTCATAAGAATCATACAAGTAGCATAAAGGAACTTCACAAGTCGATTGCTGACACAACCTCTCAGCATAGAAGATCATCTCCGTGGACGCGTGCTCAAGGGTTGTTTGGGATGAGGAGGGGTATGCTTCGTCATAGCCTCTATACTTACAGGGGCACGTACAATTATTTTTGTTAGTATTGTAGGCAAAGAATTTCATCGGATAATGGTGTTGCTCTAGTATTCATGATTTTGGCTCATATCTTGGAAAGGAACTAACATTAGGCCTGATATACTAACCTTGCACATGACAACAGCAACACCACGATGACAATAAACCGGAAAAAGGTGACAATCTAGCCAGAAAGAACTTTAACATATGAATTCGTATGGAACCATAAAGATGAGCAATCATTTATCACCAAGGAAAGTAATAAACATAAACATGTCATGACTCTCGAATCACATAACTCATAATTTATTAGTCAAATTTTGGGTAAAAATTAGGCTCAACATTCCAAGGATTTGCCCGGAAGGAGAAACATAAGCCACTACTCCCGTTGTTCCTAAATATAAGTCTTTTTAGAGATTTCTATATGGACTACGTATGGATGTATATAGATCGACGAGTGTACGTTCACTTATTTTGCTCCGTATGTAGTTCATATTGAAACCTTTAAAAAGACTTATATTTTGAAACAGAAAGAGTATATCACTGATCTACCGGTACCAACTTCCCGATATGGCATCGACTACAGGGCCCTAGAACCTCGAATTGAACAGATGAGGGAACTCTTTCCTTGATGTATCTACCTGCAGTCTCCATGGCTCTATGAGCTTCCTCGAGAGCTCTCTTGCTCATTGGCCAGCATCGGCCAATTGTTCTTGTTGTCGGGAATTTGCCACTGTTACAAGTACATCTATCGTAGCCATATGTTGTGTCCAGCGTCAGGCGCTCGAGTGAATGTGTTCTGTCGAGGATGTGAACTGTGAGCTCAACCAGGCTCTTGGCTGAACAGAATCCCGTGATCATCACCTTCCTAAGGTTGTTATGCCGGCACTCTGGATTTTGTCGTCGGTATTCATCATCATCTCCAACACCAGGAACCTGCTCTAGCTGAAGATGCATATCTAGGATCAGTTACCATTCTTCTAATAACCAAGTGTAATACATTAATAGCATAGATAGCTATGAGAAATGTAGATTGTGACTTACACGTAGAATGAAAGATTCCAAGGCAGGAGAAGCGTCAAGAAAAGAAACCAGAGTGAAGACATCATAGTTTGGGGAGAAGTAGTGCCTGAGTATAATTTCCAAGTTCTTGAGGTGGGGGAGCTTGGATGACAGCATGGGAGTGTTGGCATCCTGGAAAATGAATCATAAGATTAATCATGTTTTATTGCAACAATACAAGTCTTACATATATATACGTACTTGAACGGTCCTTATAATTTGATCGTTGAGACTTTAAAACCAACACATACCTCACTACAACCGTACAGGGTGAGGCTCTCAACATTTTGTGCGATGGAGGGAAGGCTAAAGCGAGCATGAGAGAGAATACCAGATAGGCCAACAGCCAAAATGTAAACATTCTTAAGTTGCGAAGAATTTCTGACATAGATAACTGGGGTCCCGCCATAGTGAAAAGAGCAGAGTTGTGGAGCATCTATCTGTACCACCCGCACCATCTTACAATATTTAACACTGAGGAACTTGAGCTGTTGCAGCGTATAGGGTATTTTCAAGCAAGTTATCCCACTGCAATAAAAGAGCTCAAACCGCTCAGAGGGTGGATGATTTCAAGAGCAAGTGCCCTAATGCTTCCTCGGCAATATGGACAAAAGACAGACGCAAACTTTTCAATCTTCTCAAGCAACCAAGTGTTGATGTGGGATGAAATGCGCAAGCCAAGAGGCTAAGAGACTGAATTGAAGTTGCAGCTGCCTCATCAGATAATACCGAACAAGGAAAGTTGTAGCTTTTTTTCATGACTGAAGGCATCACCAAGCAAAGTTCTTGGATCCCAGGCCTCATGGCGATTCGGAGCCACCTGTCCAGGTAGGAGGCCTTTATATTACTGCAATTGATAAGTTCAAGTTTAAGTGTCTTCACCGTCACCCCATTGGCATAATGGTTTCTAAGAATTTTGTCAATTTTGAGAACAAAATCGGTTGTTCTTTCCTCAAAATTTTCGTGATCAAAACAAAGGGCATTGTCAATGAGTATGAGGTTGGAATAGTGTCTCCAGCAGTGCAGCAATCCACGGGACACGCAGGCAGCACGGGCAGCGTCTTCTATTGGCAGGAGAGAATGTATACGATGCAAGATGTCCTGCAGAACCAATTTTGAAACGTTCAACAATTAGATTGTAGCCAGTATCAGACTGCAATAAATAACACCGCCGGCCGCGGATTCATTGCCGAAACTCCTATATGATGCCCATGTGCATCATAATCCTGTGCTAGCAGTTGCGATAAAAAGTTACTTGTAACTAGGATACTTGGTCGCCGGCTACACTACACACATACCTCTGGGAGTTCCTCAAAACCAAGTTGGCGTGCCATATTTTCGGCACCTTGACCTTGTTGGCAGGTTGCAGCATCTGTTTCAGCTGATGGAACCTTTGACCCACTACCAGCTGCAACACCGTGGAGTATGTAAGTATGTCTCAATCTTGCTCATGCAACTCAAATTTTGCAAGAGAGAATTATGAATGGTCACGAAACAGAGATGCTTGAACAAGGAAAGGTAAAAACATGATGCACATAAGCTGAAATAGACAGTAACTCAAATAATCTGAAATTTGCCGACATTGTTTATCTAGGATTTTGTTTACAAGAATAACACATTAGAGGAGTTTGCAGTATGTAGGATTTCCAGGCTGAACCGACGACTGGGGCGCAGTGAGATAGAGAGCATACGTATTTTTGCAGGAGTATGGAGTTTCCGCTGCCGACGACGGTGCCGATGCCGATGCCGACGCCGTGCCCTATGCAATGCATCGTGGATCGCGGCGAATCGGGAAAGGAATCGTAGAGAGCCTGTGTGCCGACGAGCGGGGGACATGGGGAGTCGACGATCTCGCGGTGCGAGCCTGCGACGGGAATTCACCGTCGTCCGCCGATCAGAAGCCTTGTCCAACTCAAATCCCACTCCGGGTCAGCCGTCAAAGTATTTTTTGTAGAGAAAGGCCGGCGACCCGCACCCGCACCGGCGCTCTAGCCGGCCCAGTTACCGATTTAACAGTCTTTTTTTATAGGTCAGTTTTATTTTTAGCTACAAGATGGGCAAACCCTATTCCGCGCCTTCAGCGTTCATTGTAGTCTTTTCCGCAAATGGGCGCACACCCCCTTCGTGCTGGGCCAGCCCGTTTACCCTTTCTTTTTTGGTATGTTATAAATGGCAAAAAACTGCCCGCGCGTGTGACTCAAACCAGCGACCTCCACGTTAAGAGTTCGCGATGGTAGCCAACCAGAAAAGTAACCTAATGTGATGCGAAGCAACATGTGGCTGTATGGTTAGGAGAACGGTGGTATCCCCGGCTCACTAAGGTTTAAGTCCTGGTGCTCGTATTATCCTAGATTTTTTTAGGATTTTTTGCGATGCGTGTTGAGTGGGAGGAGACGTTTCCGTCGACTATGAAGCGTCTCGTCGATCTCAAGATGATATCTCGGCTCAGGCCAACGAAGATGCTCATATAGTTAGAGTGTGCATGTGTGTTCATAGAGGTTAGTGTACGCGCATATAAGCGTCTTCGTCTTTACTGTCGAGGATCGCGTCATCACATACAATTTTTTGAATACAACTATGTGCTATGAAGCACATATGGTTCATTTGACTAAAACGTGTGCGACTGTTCAATTCATTGAATACGCTTCTTTCAGTAGAACTGTGTGCAAGGAATCTTGTACACTTTCCTTCCCCAATTCTGCTTGGTGTATTGACCAACACACATGTTTTATTTTTTCGGGGCACAGTTTGTTTTTTATACCATGTGTGATGTTGTCATCACACACAGCTTGGCGTTTGAATGTGCGATAGGAGGGCTTAATAAGACTCACCTGCACTAGTGAGCTATAATTTTTCTTGAGTTGTTGAGCTACCCATTAAAGGGCATGAGTGACAAATGTGTTTATGCATCCTTGAGTTTAGTATTCATATTTTTTATATTGTATTTTTATTAGGTATAAATAGTCAAGACCCGCATACATGATTATTGGTACACCAATACATTTATTGGTAGAGCGACTGTAACACTTAGGCTAGCCATAGTGGGGATAACTTAGGTAGTAACTTAACAAATCCCAAGACAATTTTATTTTATGTGGCAAGTATTTAATGAGGAAAGAGGTAGTTGTGGTAACATAAGAGTAAGTACAATAAGGTGATGTAGGCGGGCTGTAAGGCTTTAAATAATATATTTTTGCTTAGTTGGATGAGAGAGAAAAGATGAAAGAAAAGAAGCAGGCTACAAACTTACAGCCGGCTATAGCACAAGCTCCAACACCTTTTGTGAGAGAAACATGTGGGCCATATATTAATGATGTAGTATACTAGTATGACTAACTATTGTATGAGTGGGCTATAAGATTCGCTATAAGTGATATTGTAAATTCATATTGCCGGCTGCTGGCTATACTATTAACCATATTATAATAAGTTATTGTAACATAACATTTCCCGAGGAAAAATGAGTCTATGAGCTAATAAATGAAGCAATCTATGACATTACTACTATGTTACTTTACACTATGAAGGTGATAACTTAGACAAGTGTCATATGCATGACACTAGTATATGCATGACACTAGTAGGCATGCATATGACACTAGTCTAAGTTACTACCCCCATAGTGCAAAGTAACATAGTACTCCCTCCGGTCCTTTTTACTCCGCACATTAGATTTGTCTAAAGTCAAAGTTTGCTAAGTTTGACCAAATTTATATTAGAAAATATTAAGATCTATAACATTTAATAAATATAATATGAAAATATATTCCGAGATGGATCTAATAATAAATGTGTTGTTATGTGAATGTTAATAATTTTTTGTATAAACTTGGTCAAAGTTGGATGAGATTGACTTCAGACAAACCTAATACGCAGAGTAAAAAGGACCGGAGGGAGTACTAGTGTCATAGATGGTTTCATTTATTAGCTCATAGACTCATTATGCCTCGGGAAGCGCTATGTTACAGTAAACACGTGCCACATAAGCAAAATTGTTTTGGGATGTGTAAGTTACTACATAAGTTACCCCCACTATGGCTAGCCTTAGACTAGCCATAGTGTGACTAACATAGGAAGTAACATAGATGACACATAAGCAAAAAAGATGATATGGCAGTTAATTAATGAGGAGAGAGACAAATTGAGTAACATAGCTAATTACTAACACTATGAGTTCGGCTGGTTGTAATGGGGAGTATCATATACTAGTATCATGCATATGATACTAGTATATGACACTGCCTCCGTAATGCATAGTATCATAAGTTACTATCTTATGTTGCCTTATTAATTGTCATGCATGACACAAAATAGTATAATATTTAATATGATACGGTATCATGCATGATACCGCTTATGATACTTCCATTATGACCAGTCTTATAACATCACACATACCAAGATATGATGTGTTTACAACCTACTCCCTCCGTTCCTAAATAATTGTCTTTCTAGAGATTTCAACAAATGACTACATACGGAGCAAAATGAGTGGATCTACACTCTAAAACATGTCTACATACATCCGTATGTTGTAGTCCATTTGAGATGGCTAGAAAGACAATTATTTGGGAACGGAGGGAGTAATAAATAAAGTATTGCATGACATTACACATATATTATTCCTCACTATAGAGGTAGTAACATAGAGACGAGTAACATATGCATGTTACTAGTCTAAGTTACTTCCCACTATGGTGTTTCAGGCGGAGTTTTTTTGGTGATCTGCTGGAGATAGTCTAAGATTGGTACTGTATTAATATTGAGCAGTCTCACATACATTTTCCAACCAGGTAACAGTTATAAATTTGGGAATGAGATTATCATGTTTTTGTTTTCTAATATTTTCTAGTGTGACTGGCATACTTGCATTGAAGGCTGCCTCGGTTTGTTGCTGAGTTGGCATTATTGCTGCTTGTTGAGAGAATACACCTAGATTCATGTTTTGGCTGGTTGGATGACCATGGCTACACATGATGTTGAACTAGTAAAGCAAACATTTGATACTCCTGCTCTCCCTAAGGCTGGCCATAGTGGGGGTAACACAACTAGTATCATATACTTGAGATTCGCAAACATGCTTACGTGGCAGAAAATTAAAAAAGAGAGAGAGGATCATAGTAACATAGGTAGATATCATAACATAATAAATGCTATGCTAGTATGTGTCATGCATGGCAATAAATGAGACCACCTATGATACTACTTTATGATACTATGCACTATGGATGTAGTATCATACACTAGTATCATATGCATGATACTAGTATATGTTACTCCCCACTATGACCAGCCTAAGCATGATCTCAAATTAATGAGCAATCGCGTGCCCCCTTATGTGATTAATAATGACGATTGGATCACTTATATACTACCCATTGTTTCCAGTAGTATGATGTAGTACCGTAAAAAGTCTCTACTTTTACATAGCTCGACGTGGACGGAACACAAGGAAGGAGATGCTGAAGAACAGAAGAAGAACACTCATCAAATAAAGCTCACGAACGGTTGATGAGGCCCTGCCACATGGTGGGGGTGAGAAATTGTCCATGTGTCTGCAGAGCTTCTGCGTGCAAAGCAACTTTAGCCTCTCGAGGTTATACTTGTTCGCCGCTACAAGCAGACGTTGAGCCATCACCATCACGTCAACACCCTCTTTCATTTCTGGCAGCGAGTCTGTGTAAATGAAATGGAGCATGGTCTTGAACACTCTAGCTTCCATGTCAGTGATGCGCACAGAAGCAGCACCGGCCTTCTCCTTCTTTGGTCCAAGAAGCTCCGCCATGAACACCGATGACCGAGCGGCGAGCACGCACCTGTGCGCCGCAATCCTCTCGTCCCCCACCTCAAATGTGACATCAGCCCCGTCGCCGGTGGAGAGGAGCCGGCCAAAATGGCGGTGCATGTCAGAAGGCGGCGCGGCGGCAAGCAGCGAGATGGGCTCCGTGAAGATCTCCCGGGGCACCGTGATTTCGCACATGACACTGAAAGCATCGTCCTTGAGGTAAACCGATTCCTCCAAGTCCTTGCTGGTGATGAGCTGAGGACAGCCCCATGGTCCTGTGTTGCTCGAGAAGGTGTGGCATGTTTGGCTGTCCGCGCCATGCGACGGCACCGGCTCCCCATCCTCGTCGAGCAAACTGATCTTGCAGCGGGCATCGACTTCGTCGTCACTATCGGTATGAACAAGATGGAGATAGATGGATATCCAGCCAGCTTGGTCGGCCGAGTGACCGTCCGGGAAGTACCTCATGAACCAGCGGTGGCGCCCAACAACGAAGGTCTCGGACGTGACGCCTTTGCCGTTGACGAGGCACTTGGTGTGGGAGTAGCCGTCGATCTTGAGGACGTGCGAGCCGGAGATGGGCAGTGGCCGGGCAACGATGGCCGAAGCGGTCTGCCACGGCATGCCGCCGCCGCCGCCGCCGGCAGAAGGCAGGGACATGGCGAAACCTGGAAAGAACGTGAGTATTTCGTCGCTGGGAATAATGGCAGACGAGTGTGGAAGCTTGGGGGGTTCTTTCTTATAGACGGGGGACTGGCTGATTGGTCTGCATTAATCGCGCGCATCACACGAGCAGTCGGCCAGCGCAGTACTGGGGCGTGCTCCCGCGCACGCCGCCCGAGTGGACGCCGCATGTATCGGTGAGTGTGATGAGCGGCCGTTCGCGCCGGCGTGTACCTTTGCCGAGGAGACGCATGCATGAATGTCAATACGTAGCTGAGTTTTTTTTTTCAAATATATAACTGCATGCATATGCATAGCAACACCAATCGGGCAGTCGCGGGAGCGTGTACCTCAACTGGCCGGGAATGCAACGATCGATAACGAGAAGGACCGACGCTCGTCCGATCTCAGAGTGAGATCTGTTCCGTCGCGAGCCGTCCGATTGCTTCTTCCTCGTGCGGTAAGCGTTGGTTCTGTCCCTGCCTGCTCCCTCACACGTCCAGCACCGACGACAACGGGCGCAGCAACCAGCGAGGCTTTGTACTAGCCGAGAAAATGAAGGTTTTGGAGCGTCTGCTTGTAGTCGTTGTCAGGTGGTCTACGGATCTGGATGTAATTTTTATTTCTGGTGTTTGTTGTATTACCATGATTGAAGATGAATAGATTGGAAGTTTTTCCGTAAAAAAAGGCCGCGGGGAAGAAGGTGGTGCACAGAGTCCATGGGGCTGCGCTCGAGTACGAAGATCCTTCAAGGTGGGTTGCCATATAATTGGTACCAGGCAATTTTGGGAAGTTTCCAAGGACGATTTTCGAATGAGGATGCCTCCGCACGGTTTTGGTAAGGTTTGGGTAGGTTATGTGCGTCTTTTTTTTTACTTTCCTTTTTCTTTTCCTTTGTTTTTCTCCATAGATTTTCACCGATTTTTCTTTTGGTTGTCTTGTTTGTTCTTTAAGTTGTTCAGCATTTTCAAAAAATGTTCAAAGCAATTCACTAAAAATTTACAAACATTTGTTAATAGAACAATTTTCTAAATTTCATGACATTTAATATATGTTATGAACACATTTTTATGTAATTGCACAAACATTTTTTTACATTTCATGATTATTTTTTGAAATGTTATCAAACATATTGTTAAACATGTGAACATTTTGGAATTGTACAAGAATAATAAAAATTTTACAAACACATTTTTTAAAATGCCATGAACAAAAAAATTAAATGTGTGAACCTTCTATTAGTATCATGACATTTTTTACACTGCATTAACATTTATTAAACGTGGGGTGAATTTTTGGGGAATTAAATAAATTAATTTTAGAAATATATCTAAAGTATTCTAAAATATAAATAAAGGTTGAAAGTCAAAAGAAATGAACTAACTAATAGGCCTACTCATTAGCTCGTCACTTGAGGCGAGGCTACTATGCTCGATCTCGCGTCATGCAGGATATAGACGTGCCACGATCTAAATCCTTCACCTAGCGAGAAGAACAAGTCCCGTTTTCTTTATGGAATGAACTGCCCAACCGGAGCAACTAGTTCACGAGCCCTCCTTCGGGAGCCTCGCAACGATCAGCGCCATTTGGCACGCTCTCAGTTATTCGCCACGTGTCGCGCTATGGACGCTTCCTCCGGATTTCGTTTTTTTATTTTTTCGCACGCGTTTTCGGCTTTTTAAACAGTTGTTTTGACGTTTTGGTTTTCCCCCGGTCTTCCTTTGTTTTTCGATCAAAAAAAAAATTTACACGAAAAAAACGCATTTTTTCTTTCACGAAAGTCACAGTTTTTTTGCGAGAGGTACGGTTGTGCTTTAGCGAGAGTCACGACCGTGCCTTTCGGAAACGAAGAAAAAACACATTTTTTGTTTTTTTTCTTTCGCGAGAGTCACGGTTTTGCTTTCACGAGAGTCACGGTTGTGCTTTCGCGAGAGTCACGGCCGTGCCTCTCGGAAGAGGGAAAAACAAAACACGTTTTCTGTTTTTTTTCGCGAGAGTCACGGTTTTGCTTCCACGAGAGGCACGGTTGTGCTTTCGCGAGTCATGGCCGTGCCTCTCAGAAAGGGAAAAAATACGCGTTTTCTGTTTTCTTTTTTTTTTTCGCGAAAGTCACGGTTTTGCTTCCGCGAGAGGCACGGTTGTGCTTTCGCGAGAGTCACGGTCGTGCCTCTCAGAAACGAAAAAAACGTGTTTTCTGTTTTTTTCCTTCCACGAGAGTCACGGTTTTGATTCCATGCAGTGCGCCACTTGTCGCAACCTGCGAGTTTTCCCTTTTTTCGTAGATCCGTTTATTCAAAACGTTTTATCTCTTAAACCGTGCGTCCAAATCTCGAACCGTTTTCACCATTGGATTCCTCGCGTCGAGATCTTCAAAACTAGATCCCATGTTGATAGGTTTTGACGAACTTTTTTCATGAAAAAAACCGGGCAAAAAAACCGAACCGGGAGCACGGTTTTTTCTCTTTCCGAAAGAGGCACGCCCGTGCCTCTCGCGAAATCACAACCGTGCCTCTCGTGGAAGCAAAACCGTGACTCTCGTGGAAGGGAAAAAAACAGAAAACATGTTATTTTTTTCATTTCCGAGAGGCACAGACGTGCCTCTCGCGAAAGCAAAACCGTAATTCTCGCGAAAGAAAAAAAAACAGAAAACGTGTATTTTTCCCCTTTCCTAGAGACACGGCCGTGACTTTCGCGAAAGCACAACCGTGCCTCTCGCGGAAGCAAAACCGTGACTCTCACGAAAGAAAAAAATAGAAAAGGTGTTTTGTTTTTCTCTTTCCTAGAGACACGGCCGTGACTTTCGCGGAAGCAAAACCGTGACTCTCACGAAAGAAAAAAATAGAAAATGCGTTTTGTTTTTCCCTTTTCCGAGAGGCACGGCCGTGACTCTCGCAAAAGCACAACCGTGCCTCTCGAGGAAGCAAAACCGTGACTCTCGCGAAAGAAAAAAAATAGAAAACGTGTTTTTTTCGTTTCCGAAAGGCACGGCCGTGACTCTCGCAAAAGCACAACCGTGCCTCTCGCGGAAGAAAAACCGTGACTTTCATGAAAGGAAATAAAAGAAAACACGTTTTTTTCGCGCAAAAAAGAATTTGAATTTTGTATATCAAAAAGTTAAGAAAGACCGGGGGAAAACCAAAACATCGAAAAAAACCAAAAAAACCGTTTAAAAAGCCAAAAGCGCGTGCGGAAAAATAAAAAAATAAAATCCGAAGGAAGCGTCCAGAGCGTGACACGTGGCGAATGGCTGAGAGCGCGCCAAGTGGCACTGATCGTTGCAAGGCTCTCGAAGGAGCGCTCGTTAACTAGTTTTTTTTTGAGGAAATCTCGCAAAGCTTTATTAAACTGCACCAATGTTTAGAGAGATAAAAGATAGATTGCCAGGGTGTCCTAACCAAACATGGCGGCCCACCCCTAGCTTCAAAACATGCTTCGCTAAATTGTGAGCTTCGAAATTCGAGCTCCTAAATTCATGACCAATGTTGCAAACTGCAAAAGAAGCACTGTGCTCCAAGATTTCATGTAGAATGGCTCCATAACAAGTGGGATTCCTTCGCTTGAGATCTTCAACTACAACCTTACAATCAGAAGCAAGGTGAACGTACTGCACATTCAGATCGTCAGCAAGTGCTAGCCCTTCTGAAAGGATCGATATGGTTGACTAGAGGGGGGGTGAATAGGCAACTACCAATTTTTAGCTTTTCTTTACCAAATTAAACTTTGCATCAAATTAGGTTGTCTAGATGTGCAACTAGGTGAGCAACCTATATGATGCAATAACAACAAGATACAAGTAAGCAAGGGTAGAAATACTAAAGAGCTTGCACAAGTAAAGGTAAGAGATAACCAAGAGTGGATTTGGTGAAGACGAGGATGTGTTACCGAAGTTCCTTCCTTTTGAGGGGAAGTACGTCTCCGTTGAAGCGGTGTGGAGGCACAATGCTCCCCAAGAAGCCACTAGGGCCACCGTATTCTCCTCACGCCCTCACACAATGCGAGATGCCGTGATTCCACTATTGGTGCCCTTGAAGGCGGCGACCGAACCTTTACAAACAAGGTTGGGGCAATCTCCACAACTTAATCGGAGGCTCCCAACAAGACCACGAAGCTTCACCACAATGGAATATGGCTCCGAGGTGACATCAACCGTCTAGGGTGCTCAAACACCCAAGAGTAACAAGATCCGCTAGGGATGAGTGGGGGAATCGAAAATCCCTTGGTGGAAGTGTAGATCGGAGCCTTCTCAACCACTCCCAAGCAAATCAACAAATTTGATTGGCTAGAGAGATAGATCGGGCGAAAATGAAGCTTGGAGTATTTAATGCAGCTTGAGCAATAAATGGAGCTTGGGGGAGGAAGAGGTAGGTGAGAATGAAGAAGGGGACTCCCTTTTATAGTGGGGGCAACAATCCCGTTGCCCCCCACCAACCAGCCCCACACAGGGCGGTACTACCGCTGAGAGGGGGCGGTACTACCGCCAGGACAACGGTACTGCCGCGCCAGCCAGCGGTACTGCCACGCTGGGGAGACAAGTAGGGAACGGACCCAAATGCGGTACTACCGCGGTGGTAGGGCGGTACTACCGCTCCTGGAACGGTACTACCGCCACTACAACCGTGACTAGTGCCGCAAAACCCGACATGAGAAAAAGACCTCTCGAATCGAGGCGGTAGGTGTTGGAAATATGCCCTAGAGGCAATAATAAAAGTTTTATTATTATATTTCCTTGTTCATGATAATTGTCTTTTATTCATGCTATAACTGTATTATCCGGAAATCGTAATACACGTGTGAATACATAGAGCACAATATGTCCCTAGTGAGCCTCTAGTTGACTAGCTCGTTGTGATCAACAGATAGTCATGGTTTCCTGGCTATGGACATTGGATGTCGTTGATAACGGGATCACATCATTAGGAGAATGATGTGATGGACAAGACCCAATCCTAAGACTAGCACAAAAGATCGTGTAGTTCATTTGCTAGAGCTTTTCCAATGTCAAGTATCTCTTCCTTTGACCATGAGATCGTGTAACTCCTGGATACCGTAGGAGTGCTTTGGGTGTATCAAACGTCACAACGTAACTGGGTGACTATAAAGGTGCACTACAGGTATCTCCGAAAGTATCTATTGGTTTATGCGGATCGAGACTGGGATTTGTCACTCCGTGTAAACGGAGAGGTATCTCTGGGCCCACTCGGTAGGACATCATCATATGCGCAATGTGACCAAGGAGTTGATCACGGGATGATGTGTTACGGAACGAGTAAAGTGACTTGCCGGTAACGAGATTGAACAAGGTATCGGATACCGACGATCGAATCTCGGGCAAGTAAAATACCGCTAGACAAAGGGAATTGAATACGGGATTGATTAAGTCCTTGACATCGTGGTTCATCCGATGAGATCATCGTGGAACATGTGGGAGCCAACATGGGTATCCAGATCCCGCTGTTGGTTATTGACCGGAGAACGTCTCGGTCATGTCTGCATGTCTCCCGAACCCGTAGGGTCTACACACTTAAGGTTCGATGACGCTAGGGTTATAAAGGAAGCTTGTATGTGGTTACCGAATGTTGTTCGGAGTCCCGGATGAGATCCCGGACGTCACGAGGAGTTCCGGAATGGTCCGGAGGTAAAGATTTATATATGGGAAGTCCTGTTTTTGGTCACCGGAAAAGTTTCGGGCGATATCGGTATTGTACCGGGACCACCGGGAGGGTCCCGGGGGTCCACCAAGTGGGGGCCACCTGCCCCAGAAGGCTGCGTGGGCCAAGTGTGGGAGGGGACCAGCCCCTAGGAGGGCTGGTGCGCCCCCCACAAGGAGTCCAAGGCGCAAGAGAGAGTGGGAGGGGCAAACCCTAGTCCAGATGGGCCTTAAGGCCCATATTGGTGCGCCTCCCTCTCCTCTCCCCTCTTGGCCGCACCCCAAAACCCATCTAGGGCTGGCCGCCGCCCCTAGGGGTGGGAACCCTAGAGGGTGCGCGGCCCCTCCCCTTCCCCTATATATATGAGGCCTAGGGCTGCCCATAACACATGAGTTCTCTTCCTCTTGGTGCAGCCCTGCCTCTCTCCCTACTCCTCCTCTCCCATGGTGCTTGGCGAAGCCCTGCGGGACTGCCACGCTCCTCCACCACCACCACGCCGTTGTGCTGCTGCTGGATGGAGTCTTCCTCAACCTCTCCCTCTCTCCTTGCTGGATCAAGGCGTGGGAGACGTCACCGGGCTGTACGTGTGTTGAACGCGGAGGTGCCGTTCGTTCGGCACTTGGTCATCGGTGATTTGAATCACGACGAGTACGACTCCATCAACCCCGTTCACTTGAACGCTTCCGCTTAGCGATCTACAAGGGTATGTAGATGCACTCTCCTTTCTACTCGTTGCTGGTCTCTCCATAGATGGATCTTGGTGATACGTAGGAAAATTTTGAATTTCTGCTACGTTCCCCAACAGTGGCATCATGAGCTAGGTCTATTGCGTAGATTCTTTGCACGAGTAGAACACAAAGTAGTTGTGGGCGTTGATGTTGTTCAATATGCTTACCGTTACTAGTCCAATCTTGTTTCGACGGTATTGTGGGATGAAGCGGCCCGGACCGACCTTACACGTACTCTTACGTGAGACAGGTTCCACCGATTGACATGCACTTGGTGCATAAGGTGGCTAGCGGGTGCCAGTCTCTCCCACTTTAGTCGGAACGGATTCGATGAAAAGGGTCCTTATGAAGGGTAAATAGCAATTGGCATATCACGTTGTGGTCTTGCGTAGGTAAGAAACGTTCTTGCTAGAAACCCATAGCAGCCACGTAAAACATGCAACAACAATTAGAGGACGTCTAACTTGTTTTTGCAGGGTATGCTATGTGATGTGATATGGCCAAAAGGATGTGATGAATGATATATGTGATGTATGAGATTGATCATGTTCTTGTAATAGGAATCACGACTTGCATGTCGATGAGTATGACAACCGGCAGGAGCCATAGGAGTTGTCTTTATTTATTGTATGACCTGCGTGTCATTGAAGAACGCCATGTAACTACTTTACTTTATTGCTAAACGCGTTAGCCATAGAAGTAGAAGTAGTCGTTGGCGTGACAACTTCATGAAGACACGATGATGGAGATCATGATGATGGAGATCATGGTGTCAAGCCGGTGACAAGATGATCATGGAGCCCCGAAGATGGAGATCAATGGAGCTATATGATATTGGCCATATCATGTCACAACTATATAATTGCATGTGATGTTTATTATGTTTATGCATCTTGTTTACTTAGGACGACGGTAGTAAATAAGATGATCCCTTACAAAATTTCAAGAAGTGTTCTCCCCTAACTGTGCACCGTTGCTACAGTTCGTCGCTTCTAAGCACCACGTGATGATCGGGTGTGATGGATTCTTACGTTCACATACAACGGGTGTAAGACAGTTTTACACAGCGAAAACACTTAGGGTTAACTTGACGAGCCTAGCATGTGCAGACATGGCCTCGGAACACGGAGACCGAAAGGTCGAGCATGAGTCATATAGTAGATACGATCAACATGAAGATGTTCACCGATGATGACTAGTCCGTCTCACGTGATGATCGGACACGGCCTAGTTGACTCGGATCATGTGATCACTTAGATGACCAGAGGGATGTCTATCTGAGTGGGAGTTCATAAGATGAACTTAATTATCCTGAACATAGTCAAAAGGATTTTGCAAATTATGTCGTAGCTCGCGCTTTAGTTTTACTGTTTTAGATATGTTCCTAGAGAAAATATAGTTCGAAAGTTGATAGTAGCAATTATGCAGACAGTAGAAAGCTTATGTCCTTAATGCACTGCTCAGTGTGCTGAACCCCAAACGTCATTTGTGGATGTTGCGAACATCGGACATACACGTTTTGATAACTACGTGATAGTTCACTTAAATGGCTTAAGTAGAGGCACCAAAGATGTTTTTCGAAACATCGCGGAACATATGAGATGTTTCGAGGGCTGAAATTGGGATTTCAGACTCGTGCCCACGTCAAGAGGTATAAGACCTCCGACGATTTTCTTAGCCTGCAAACTAAGGGAGAAAAGCTCAATCGTTGAGCTTGTGCTCAGATTGTCTGAGTGCAACAATCACTTGAATCGAGTGGGAGTTGATCTTCCAGATGAGATAGTGATGTTTCTCCAAAGACATTGCCACCAAGCTGCTAGAGCTTCGTGATGAACTATAATATATCAGGGATAGATATGGTGATCCTTGAGGTACTCACGATGTTTGACACCGCGAAAGTAGAAATCAAGAAGGAGCATCAATTGTTGATGGTTGGTGAAACCACTAGTTTCAAGAAGGGCAAGGGCAAGAAGGGATACTTCATGAAACGGCAAATCAGCTGCTGCTCTAGTGAAGAAACCCAAGGTTGAACCCAAACCCGAGACTAAGTGCTTCTGTGATAAGGGGAATAGTCACTAGAGCAGAATTACCCTAGATACTTGGTAGATGAGAAGGCTGGCAAGGTCGATAGAAGTATATTGGATATACATTATGTTAATGTGTACTTTACTAGTACTCCTAGTAGCACCAGGGTATTAGATACCGGTTCGGTTGCTAAGTGTTAGTAACTCGAAATAAAAGCTACGGAATAAACGGAGACTAGCTAAAGATATGTGTTGGAAGTGTTTCCAAGTTTGATATGATCAAACATCGCACGCTCCCTCTACCATCAAGATTAGTATTAAACCTGAATGGTTTATTGAATCTCGATCGTAGTGATACACATTTTCATGCCAAAAGATATAAGATAGTAATGATAGTACCACTTACTTGTGGCACTGCCATGTAAGTCATAATGGTATAAAACACATGAAGAAGCTCCATGTTGATGGATCTTTGGACTCACTCGTTTTGAAAAGTTTGAGACATGCGAACCATGTCTATTGGTGTATATGCATGAAGAAACTCCATGCAAATGGGACCATTTGGACTCACTTGATTTTGAATCACTTGAGATATGCAAATCATACCACATAGGCAAGATGACTGAAAAGCCTCGGTTTCAGTAAGATGGAACAAGATAGCAACTTGTTGGAAGTAACACATTTTGATGTGTGCAGTCCAATGAGTGCTGAGGCATGCAGTGAATATCGTTATGTTCTTACTTCACAGATGATTCGAGTAGATGTTGAATATATTTACTTGATGAAACACAAGTCTGAATTATTGAATGGTTCAAGTAATTTCAGAGTGAAGTAGAAGATCATTGTGACAAGAGGATAAAATGTCTATGATATGATCATAGAGATGAGTATCTGAGTTACGAGTTTTGGCACACAATTAAGACATTGTGGAAATTGTTTCGCAATTAATACCGCCTGGAACACCATAGTGTGATGGTGTGTCCGAACATCATAGTTGCACCCTATTGGATATGGTGCGTACCATGATGTCTCTTATCGAATTACCACTATTGTCCATGGGTTAGGCATTAGAGACAACCACATTCACTTTAAATAGGGCACCACGTATTTCCGTTGAGATGACACCGTATGAACTATGGTTTAGAGAAACCTAAGTTGTCGTTTCTTAAAAGTTTGGGGCTGCGACGCTTATGTGAAAAAGTTTCAGGATTAAGCTCGAACCCAAAGCGGATAAAATACATCTTCATAGGACACCCAAAACAGTTGGGTATACCTCCTAATTCAGATCCGAAAGCAATATGAATTGTTTCTAGAATCGGGTCCTTTCTCGAGGAAAGGTTTCTCTCGAAAGAGTTGAGTGGGAGGATGGTGGAGACTTGATGAGGTTATTGAACCGTCTCTTCAACTAGTGTGTGGCAGGGCACAGGAAGTTGTTCCTGTGGCACCTACACCAATTGAAGTGGAAGCTTATGATAATGATCATGAAACTTCGGATCAAGTCACTACCAAACCTCGTGGGATGACAAGGATGCGTACTACTTCAGAGTGGTACGTAATCCTGTCTTGAAGGTCATGTTGCTAGACAACAATGAACCTACGAGCTATGGAGAAGCGATGGTGGGCCCGGATTCCGATAAATGGCTTGAGGCCATAAAATCCGAGAGAGGATCCATGTATGAAAACAAAGTGTAGACTTTGGCAGAATGGCTCGATGGTCATAAGGCTAATGAGTACAGATGGATTTCAAAAGGAAGACGGACAATGATGGTAAATGTCACCATTAAGAAAGCTCGACTTGTCGTTAAGATGTTTTCCGACAAGTTCAAGGAGTTGACTACGATGAGATTTTCTCACTCGTAGCGATGCTAAGAGTCTGTTGGAATTATATTAGCGATTACTGCATTATTTATAAAATCTTGCAGATAGGATGTCAAAACATTGTTTCCTCGACGATTTTAATGAGGAAAGGTTGTATGTGATACAACCGGGGGATTTTGTCAATCCTGAAAGATGCTAATAAGTATGCAAAGCTCCAGCAATCCTTCTAAGGACTGGAGTGAGCATCTCGGAGTTGGAATGTATGCTTTGATGATGATCAAAGATTTTGGGTTTGTACAAAGTTTATGAGAAACTTGTATTTCCAAAGAAGTGAGTGGGAGCACTATAGAATTTCTGATGAGTATATGTTGTTGACATATTGTTGATCAGAAATGACGTAGAATTTCTGGAAAGCATATAGGGTTATTTTGAAAGTGTTTTTCAATGGAAAACCTAGATTAAGCTACTTGAACATTGATCATCAAGATCTATAAGGATAGATCAAAATTCTTAATAATACTTTCAAATGAGCACATACCTTGACATGATCTTGAAGGTGTTCAAGATGGATCAGTCAAAGAGGGAGTTCTTTCCTGAGATGTAAGGTATGAAGTTAAGACTTAAAGCTCGATCACGGCAGAATAGAGAGAAAGGACGAAGGTCGTCTCCTATGCTTAAGACATAGGCTCTACAGTATGCTATGCTGTGTACCGCACCTAAAGTGTGCCTTGCCATGAGTCAGTCAAGGGGTACAAGAGTGATCCATGAATGGATCATAGTACAGCAGTCATAGTTATCCTTAGTAACTAGTGGACTAAGGAATTTTCTCGATTATGGAGGTGGTAAAAGAGTTCGTCGTAAAGGTTACGTCGATGCAAGCTTAACACCTATCTGGATAGCTCTGAGTAGAGATACCGGATACATATAATGGAGCAACATTTTAGAATAGCTCCAAGTAGAACAGTTATTTGGAATAGCTCCAAATAGAGCGTGGTAGCTACATCTAGGAGATGACATAGAGATTTGTAAAGCACACACGGATCTGAAAGGTTCAGACCCGTTGACTAAAACCTCTCTCACAAGCAACATGATCAAACATAAAACTCATTGAGTGTTAATCACATAGTGATGTGAACTAGACTACTGACTCTAGTAAACTCTTGGGTATTAGTCACATGGTGATGTGACCTGTGAGTGTTAATCACATGGCGATGTGAACTAGATTATTGACTCTAGTGCAAGTGGGAGACTGTTGGAAATATGCCCTAGAGGCAATAATAAAAGTTTTATTATTATATTTCCTTGTTCATGATAATTGTCTTTTATATGCTATAACTGTATTATCCGGAAATCGTAATACATGTGTGAATACATAGACCACAATATGTCCCTAGTGAGCCTCTAGTTGACTAGCTCGTTGTGATCAACAGATAGTCATGGTTTCCTGGCTATGGACATTGGATGTCGTTGATAACGGGATCACATCATTAGGAGAATGATGTGATGGACAAGACCCAATCCTAAGACTAGCACAAAAGATCGTGTAGTTCATTTGCTAGAGCTTTGCCAATGTCAAGTATCTCTTCCTTTGACCATGAGATCGTGTAACTCCTGGATACCGTAGGAGTGCTTTGGGTGTATCAAACGTCACAACGTAACTGAGTGACTATAAAGGTGCACTACAGGTATCTCCGAAAGTATCTATTGTTTTATGCGGATCGAGACTGGGATTTGTCACTCCGTGTAAACGGAGAGGTATCTCTGGGCCCACTCGGTAGGACATCATCATATGCGCAATGTGACCAAGGAGTTGATCACGGGATGATGTGTTACGGAACGAGTAAAGTGACTTGCCGGTAACGAGATTGAACAAGGTATCGGATACCGACGATCGAATCTCGGGCAAGTAAAATACCGCTAGACAAAGGGAATTGAATACGGGATTGATTAAGTCCTTGACATCGTGGTTCATCCGATGAGATCATCGTGGAACATGTGGGAGCCAACATGGGTATCCAGATCCCGCTGTTGGTTATTGACCGGAGAACGTCTCGGTCATGTCTGCATGTCTCCCGAACCCGTAGGGTCTACACACTTAAGGTTCGATGACGCTAGGGTTATAAAGGAAGCTTGTATGTGGTTACCGAATGTTGTTCGGAGTCCCGGATGAGATCCCGGACGTCACGAGGAGTTCCGGAATGGTCCGGAGGTAAAGATTTATATATGGGAAGTCCTGTTTTGGACACCGGAAGAGTTTCGGGGTTTATCGGTATTGTACCGGGACCACCGGGAGGGTCCCGGGGGTCCACCAAGTGGGGCCACCAACCCCGGAGGGCTGCATGGGCCATGTGTGGGAGGGAACCAGCCCCAGGTGGGCTGGTGCGCCCCCCACAAGGGGCCCAAGGCGCAGGGGAGAGTGGGAGGGGGCAAACCCTAGGGCAGATGGGCCCTAAGGCCCATGCTCCCTGCGCCTCCCCTCTCTCCCCCTCTGGCCGCCGCACCAGATGCCATCTGGAGGCTGGCTGCCGCCCCTTGGGGTGGGAAACCCTAAAGGGGGCGCAGCCCTCCCCTTCCCCTATATATATGATGCCTAGGGGCTGCCCATAATACGCGATTCGATCTCTCTTGGCGCAGCCCTACCTCTCTCCCTACTCCTCCTCTCCCATGGTGCTTGGCGAAGCCCTGCGGGATTGCCACGCTCCTCCACCACCACCACGCCGTTGTGCTGCTGCTGGATGGAGTCTTCCTCAACCTCTCCCTCTCTCCTTGCTGGATCAAGGCGTGGGAGACGTCACCGGGCTGTACGTGTGTTGAACGCGGAGGTGCCGTCCGTTCGGCACTTGGTCATCGGTGATTTGAATCACGACGAGTACGACTCCATCAACCCCGTTCACTTGAACGCTTCCGCTTAGCGATCTACAAGGGTATGTAGATGCACTCTCCTTTCTACTCGTTGCTGGTCTCTCCATAGATAGATCTTGGTGATACGTAGGAAAATTTTGAATTTCTGCTACGTTCCCCAACAGTAGGAACCCGACTGCCCAGCGGTACTACGGCAGTGGGGTCAAGGCCGGTAGTACCGCTGTGGAGCGGTACTGCCGCTTGTGACCCTTCGGCCGTAGTGCCGCATGCAGTGTGGTACTACCGCTGGGGCGCAAGAGAGAGAGAGAAGAATTCTCTCAAAGAAGCTGAGGACAAGGCGGAGGTGCCAGGCCCCCAGCGGTACTACTCTGTGGAGCCACGGGCGGTACTACCGGTGCGGAGCGGTACTGCCGCTTGTGGCTTCTCAGCGGTACTACCGCTGGGTGCGCGGTACTACCGCTTTGACCCAGACAGGACAAGGAAGAGAGAGGAGAGATCTCTTCAATGGAAAGGAAATGCTCGGTGGGTGAGAAGCTGATGTGTACGTGATGATTCCACCCATGCAAAAAACCCAGCGAACCCCCTCTTGATAGTACGGTGCCCTCTACGCAACTAGTCCACCGAGAAAGAAACGAAAGAGCTACACCGTCTTGAAATACACTCCGAGGGGAAGAAGGCGTCTCGTGCCAGGGGAGAATGTGTGAATAATTCAAAGCACAAGATTAGTCCGCAAACATGTTGTCATCAATCACCAAAACTACCTTGAGAGAGATATGCCGTAACAATCTCCCCCTTTTTGGTGGATTGATGACAACTAGGGATTTGCGCAAGGAAAAGAAATGAAACGAAGAAAACTAAGAACTAAAAAATATAGACGGGCTTCCCCAGAATGTGTGCACCTAGAGAAGGCACGACACACACATTCGGATCAACACTCCCCCTATATTTTATAGTCCAACAATACTAAGCACAAGATATATGAGAGAAGTGAATAAACAGGACAAGCATGCATCTCACAATAAACTACAGTACTCTGAAATGACATAAGTAATAAGATAGCGATAGGGAGCATATGTCTTACACCATATGACTAGAACTTAGGTCTCACACCAAACCAAACCAAAGAAGGAACACACAAGAAAACACAAGACGACTCAAAGCACGACACAAGAAGCAAATCCCTACACTCTCTCCCCCTTTGGCAGCGAGACACCAAAAAGGGCATAGAGTGACACTACGACTCCAGGTGATGGGAGGAGGAAGATCTCGAACATCACATCTCTGCATCTTCATCGTGGGTCGAAAACTGCTCGGCATCGGAGTCGGTCCAGTGGCAATTCTGATGAATCCAGTCCTCCTCTTCAGTGATCTGACCCTCAGACCCACTGGCAACTGTTGCTCCCATCTGACGCATGAGCTCCTTGTGGCGCGTCCTGGCATGCTTCTCCGCCACATGAGTCATGTACTGACCATGGGACTCCATGCAGAAAAGCTTCTTCATCTTGCGCTTAAGCTTCTGTGCCCATGACGGTTCTGCACTAGAGGGGCCAAAGTCCTCCTCATGAGCATCAGTAGCAGCCTCACCCTCGGTCCCCATGGCAGCAGCAGCAGCAGACGGGCCCCCTGTGGCAGCAGTAGCAGATGGACCCCCTGTGTGAGGCGTTGTCCAGTTGTCCTTCTTCCTCATACGCTTGATCTCATGAGAAACCAAGTCTCCAGTCTCTAGCGGCACTCTGGGATAAGTCTGTGCCCAGGCCCTCTCAATGAGCCTCATGATGAATGGACCATAGATAGGACACTTGCGCTCAGACACGGCAGATAGAAGTTCAGACCACATGACATGAGAGATATCCAGGCTCTCTCCAGTGCTTGCTTCCTTCTCATGCTGACAGAAAAGGAGCATGTCCACGAGGTAAGAGTGGACCATATCCAGATTCCCAATCCGAGGGAAGAGAGTCTCACGGAATATGCGATGAAGAATGTCCAGATACGGAGACAGCTCATAGGTCTTCTTCTGAGTTACTGGGTGAACTTTCACAGTGCAGTAGGGCCAAAGGGCTTGCTTGTGGGTGGACGTAGCATTGCGGTGAGGACGGAAACCGACAGGAGTCTCAAGCCCGGTATCCACCACATCAAGTAACTCCATGAAAGCCTTCCACTTGACAGAAAGCAGCTTGCCATTGGTCATCCATGTCAGAGTCCTGTCGACATCCGTCCCAAGATGGACGGTGGCATAGAATTGAGCCACCAAATCCGCATCGAAATCCTTGTTGAATTGCATGATCCTGAGAATGTTCAGCTGAGTGCACATCTGAAGAGCTTCGCCAAAGTACTCCGGGTCCTTCTCCATAGCATCAGTGTCAATGGAGCGAACATCAACAAAAAGATTCTTCTTGGCCTTGATCACATCAAAGTAGATGGTAAACTGAAAACGGTTCCAGAACGGGCGGTTGACCAAAGTGGGTTCTTGGTCCACCGCATAGGGGTTGCGGCGACGCTTCTCCCAAAACTCCTTGTTGGTCATCTCAGTCACAGTCTTCCCTTTTGGCTTGTTGGCGGCTCGCTTCGATTGCTGAGGAGGTGGAGGAACACTTGCAGATGCACTTGCTGGAGGCGGTTGGGTGCTCGAGGAACCACCGGCTGGCTCTGAGGTGCGGTAGCGTTTTGATGTGGCACGCCCGGGGTTGATACGGCGACCTTGCTGCTCGAAACGGTCATCACCTGGAGCCAAACACAAGAACACGCGAAACAACCAGAAAGAACGAGCATAAGCCAACAAACTCAACAAAAAGATCAAGGTAAGGCAGGAAAATGATGGAAATTGGCATTCAGCGGTAGTACCGTGACCTGCCCGCGGTAGTACCGCCCCAAGCGGTAGTACCGCCCCAAAGGGAGCGGTAGTACCGCTTTAGGTCAAGCGGTAGTACCGCTCCAAGAGGAGCGGTAGTACTGCTTGAGGCAGAGAAACAACAGCTTCATATAGCACGAGGCGGTGAAACAGCGGGTTCTTACTACCGCAGTCAGATTCGACACTACCGGCCTACCAAACTCAAAAATAATCCTACCAAACTCTAATCGAGATAGTCTAGTTGCCTTCTCCAACCAACTCAAGCCTAGATTTAGCCAAAAATCTAGAGATGCAACCACCATTGCCCCTAAGAAACAAGAACTGAAAAAGAGACAAAACGAAAGAAAGAACGAGGGCAATACCGGCATCCATGGCAAGAGGACGAGGTGGGGATCGACTCCACCAAAGGAAATGGAGAGGGACGCCCCGGAGACGGAGATCCGCCGAAGCCCTCCCGCGGCGAGAGGAGGCTGGAGAGAGGAAGAGAAAAGAGGGGCGAAGTGAATGGGTATGAGGGAGAAGAAACCTCCCCCTGCCCCGACTTAACCCCCTGGTCCCGTCCCTCAGCGGTAGTACCGCGCTGGGGGCGGTAGTACCGCTTATAAGCGGTAGTACCGCGCACCACCAGCGGTAGTACCGCCCAGCACGCCACGGCAACTAAACAGACACGGCTTTAGCTCGACGAAACGACAAAAACAACAAGAGAAAAAACACACCAGCAAACGACCAAGACACACCTCTTCAAAAGAGGGCGGTGGCCGAGGCCACCTATGTTTGAGTCAAAAGGTATGGCACCGCGAAGATTTTAACCTTGGGCCCATGACCAAAACTCGTCTTTAAGCACAAGTGCCATCAACAATGGCTAAAGTGAAAGACTTGATCAATTTATGCATAATGGGGGGAGGGAGAGTTCATTGAGAGAACAACACTCCCCCTATGTCCATGCCTACACCTAAACTAGACAACAAATTGAGCGTGGTAGGGTGTGCACGGGTTCAAGCCACATTGCTCGAATCAATGATATTTAGTTCATGCCTTAACTCGCGAAATCTTGCTTCATCCAAGGGCTTCGTGAAAATATCTGCAAGGTTGTCATGAGTGTTGACATAGTTGAGCTCGATCTCTCCTCGCCTAATGTGATCCCGGATGAAGTGATACCGAATCTCAATATGCTTCGTCTTGAAGTGTTGCACTGGGTTGAGAGAAATCTTGATGGCACTTTCATTGTCACACCAAAGAGGCACTTTGTCACAAGTGACACCGTAATCCTTTAAAGTTTGCCTCATCCATAGAAGTTGTGCACAACAACTACCGGCGGCAACATACTCCGCCTCAGTGGACGAGAGAGACACACAACTTTGCTTTTTGGAAGACCAACTTACCAAAGAGCAACCAAGGAATTGGCACCCTCCGGAAGTGGACTTCCTATCCACTTTGTCTCCCGCCCAATCGGAATCCGAGTACCCTACAAGCTTGAAGTTTGATCCTCTTGGGTACCATAAGCCAAAGTTTGGGGTATGAGCCAAATATCGAAAGATTCGTTTGACCGCCACAAAGTGACTTTCCTTAGGTGCGGCTTGAAACCGTGCACAAATTCCCACACTCAACATGATGTCCGGTCTAGATGCACAAAGGTAAAGCAAGGATCCAATCATGGAACGATATACCTTTTGATCCACCACTTTACCATTGGGATCTAAGTCAAGTTGGCACTTGGTGGGCATTGGAGTGGAGGCCGGCTTGACGTCACTTAGCTTGAATCTCTTGAGCATGTCTTGAGTGTATTTGGATTGATTGATGAAGGTTCCTTCTCTTCTTTGCTTCACTTCGAACCCTAGAAAGAACTTCAACTCTCCCATGGAGGACATCTCGAACTTTGAGGTCATGAGAGCGGCAAATTCCTCATTGAAAGCTTTGTTAGGAGAACCAAAGATAATATCATCAACATATAATTGGCACACAAACAACTCCCCTTTGACCTTCTTAGTAAAAAGAGTGGGGTCGATTAGCCCAACTTCAAAACCACGGTCTTGTAACAACTCGGTAAGGTGGTCATACCACGCACGTGGGGCTTGTTTAAGGCCATAGAGTGCCTTATCGAGTTGATACACATGATCGGGAAAGTAGGGATCCTCGAACCCGGGGGGTTGCTTGACGTAAACCAATTCATTAATGGGACCGTTAAGAAAAGCACTCTTCACATCCATTTGTTGTAACTTAAAGTTATGATGAGAAGCATATGCAATCAACATGCGAATGGATTCAAGACGAGCAACGGGAGCAAAGGTTTCACCGTAGTCGATACCCTCGACTTGGGAGTAGCCTTGTGCTACCAAACGAGCCTTGTTGCGAATGATAATCCCATGTGCATCTTGCTTGTTCTTGAATATCCACTTGGTTCCAATGACATTGTGGTTCCCCGTTGGCCTTGGCACCAATCTCCACACTTTGTTGCGCTCGAAGTTGTTGAGTTCTTCGTGCATGGCATTGAGCCAATCCGGATCTTCTAGCGCCTCATAGACCTTGTGGGGTTCCACACAAGAGACAAACGCGTGATGCTCACAATAATTTGCTAATTGTCTACGAGTGCTTACCCCCTTTCTTAAGCTTCCAAGCACATTCGTCATGAGATGATCCTTGGTGGAGAGCTTGGAAGCAACCTTGGCGGCACGACGCTCTAATTCCTCCTCGGTGGAGAGTTGAGGAGCGGTTACTTGATCATCTTGAGCGCCGTCATGAACTTGTTCTTGATCTTGAACTTGCTCGGGGGAGAGAACTTGACCTTGGGCATCACTTGGTGTGTCAACACCGTCTTGAGTATGATCTTGCCCTTGGTCTTGTTCATGAGGTTGAGGGCCTTCACTTTGTTCTTCGGAAGCGTGTGGGCCTTGGGTTGGTGATGGCTCCACTTGAGTGGAGCATTGTCCTTCTCCTTCGGCCACAAGGGGTTCCTCAATGGGTAGGATGAAACCAACACCCATTCTTCTTATGGCTTGAGGAGGAATTTCATCACCTACATCACAAGTGCCACTTTGCTCCACTTGGGAGCCGTTATTCTCATCAAACTCCACGTTACACGTCTCCTCAATAAGTCCCGTGGATTTATTGAGGACACGGTAAGCATGAGAGTTTGTAGCATAACCAACAAATATGCCCTCATAAGCTCTAGCCTCAAATTTAGACAACCGAACACCTTTCTTGAGAATGAAACACTTACACCCGAATACCCGGAAGTACTTGAGGTTGGGCTTGTTACCGGTGAGTATCTCATATGGAGTCTTGTTCAAGCCCTTGCGGAGGTAGAGCCGATTGGATGCATGACACGCGGTGTTGATGGCTTCGGCCCAAAAGTTGTATGGAGACTTGAACTCCGCCATCATGGTCCTTGCCGCATCCATCAACGTCCGGTTCTTCCTCTCCGCAACACCGTTTTGTTGAGGGGTGTATGGTGCGGAATATTGATGCTTGATTCCCTCATCACTAAGAAATTCATCCAAGGTGTAGTTCTTGAACTCGGTGCCGTTGTCACTTCTTATTGTCAAGATCTTTGCATTGTGTTGACGTTGTGCTTCATTTGCAAAGTCAATGACGGTTTGTTGGGTCTCGCTCTTCCTCTTGAAGAAATACACCCACGTGTACCTTGAGTAGTCATCCACAATCACCAAGCAATACTTCCTACCTCCAAGACTATCGAAGGATGGGGGCCCAAAAAGATCCATGTGAAGGAGCTCCAAGGGCCTCTTTGAATAAATGATAGTCGTGGGAGGGTGAGCCTTCTCATGTAGCTTTCCTTCGATACAGGCACTGCAAGCACGATCTTTAACAAAACTAACATTCGTTAGTCCACGGACATGGTCCCCCTTGAGGAGACTTTGCAAAGATCTCATATTGACATGGGCTAAACGGCGATGCCAAAGCCATCCCACATCAACTTTAGCCATTAGGCATGTCGCGGTCTTAGTGGGTCGCTCCGAAAAGTTAATCACATATAGACCGTTCTCGACATGCCCAACAAAAGCTACTTTAAGAGTCTTGCTCCACAAGAGGGCCACGGTATCGATATCAAAGAAAGTGGCAAAGCCCATGATTGCAAGTTGACGAACGGAAAGTAAATTGTATGCAAGGGACTCAACAAGCATGACCTTCTCGATCGTGAGATCATGAGAGATGACCACCTTGCCAAGTCCCAATACCTTAGAGGATGAGGCGTCACCCCACTCGACATTGGTGGGCATAGATGGAACTTTGTGCACGTCCACCACCAAGTCCTTGCTTCCGGTCATATGATTTGTAGCTCCGCTATCGAGCAACCATGATCCACCACCGGAAGCAAACACCTACAAGAGATCAATGCTTGGTTTTAGGTACCCATTTTGTAATGGGTCCTTTGATGTTAGTAACAAGGGTCTTAGGAACCCAAATAGACCATTCAATGTACTCATGAAGAGAACCAACAAATTTGGCATAAACATGCCCATCACTAGCACGGCATAACACATAAGAAGGATTAAAATCGCCGGCTTTGTTGGGAGGGGTGACATTGCCCTTCTTGACATTGTTCTTCTTCTTCTCCTCGGGGGCACTCTCTCCCTCCCTCACAAAGGTTTGCATGAGGGGAGGAGGTCGTTTGGTCTTGTCATTCTTCTTCTTGTTCTTGGAGTCGGGCACGTACCCAACCCCTTCCTTGGCCACACCTCCCTTTTGGTTGATCAAGAGATCGTTGAGGTTCTTCTTGCCTTGTATGCAAGTCGCAAGACCTCTCTCAAGTTGCTCCTTCAACTTAGCATTTTCCTCAACAAGATGTATATGCTCACAACACGGGTTAGTAGCATTTGCATTATCAATTAAAACCATATGAGGAAAAGTTGCTTTCTCCTTAGTTAGCTTCACTTGGAGTTGATCATGAGACTCCTTGAGACTAGCGTGAATACCCTTCAAGGCCTTGTGGGCCTTGTCAAGTATATCAAACTCCTCTTTGAGTCTAGCAAGATCAACCCCGAGTTTGGCCTTCTCGGAATTTAGCACACGAGAAACAATGAGGGCATGATCATAATCTTTCTTTAACTTAGTATGATCAATGTTGTATGACTCCTCAAGAGCCAAACGAAGACCACACTCTTCCTCAAGAGCATTGGAAAGATCCGAAATCTCATCGGCATAGTCACGACTATGCCCTTCCATCTTAGAGATGGTGTCTTCGTGAGCCTCGATCATGTCATTGGCCTCACCAAGTTGTTCCAAGAGAGCAACAAAGTGCTTCTTGGATTTTCCCTTGAGTTTGCCCATAAAGGCCTCAAACTCGTTAGCCTCCACATTAGCTCCCTCAAGTTCATTAATGCTATCCGTTGGGGAAGGATGATTAATGATGGTAGTTTTGATGTTGGAGGTTACCTTGTTGGTGGCTTTAGCCATGAGTCACTTGGCGGTGATGCTCTCGTTGGGTGAGTCAAAGAGAGACACCCGTGACGTTGTTGCAATGGCAACGGAGGCCATGGCAACTGACTCATCATCTTCATCATCATCATCATCCTCATTGTACTCTTCTTGCACAACCAAAGCCTTGGGAGGAGTCTTCTTGGTGAATTTGTTCTTGTTGGGGAACGACTTGGCCTTGTCCTTTCGGATGAGTTTGCCACCATTGTCTTCCCTCTTCTCATACGGACATTCCGCAACGAAATGACTCACGTTGCTGCAATTGTAGCAAGTCCTTACATGTTGCTTGCCCCTTGTGCCACTCGAGTTGTTTTTGCTAAAATTGGGCCTCGAGTTTTTCTTGCTCCAAAATTGCCTTGAAGCAAGTGCCATGTGTTCATGATATGCATACTTCGTATCTTTGGGGTTGCTCTCCTCTTCTTCCTCTTCTTCTTCCACGGTGAGCTTGGCCTTCAATGCAAGGTTAGGCTTCTTTGCCCGTTGAGAACGGAGCACCGCATTGTCGGCGGTCTTGTCCAAAATGTTCATGGCCACAAACTCATCCAACACTTCACTTGAGGTCAAAGTGTGGAAGTCCGGTCTTTGACGAATGACGGAGGACATGGCCTTGTGGTAGGGCATCATTGCCTTGAGGAATTTGCGCTTGATCCAATTGTCATCCGTGTCCTTGCTCCCGTGATCTCGTAGTGAGACCGCGAGTTTGGTTACTCTCCGATAAAGCTCACGAGGTTCTTCATCTTCCTTCATTGCAAACTCATCGGCCTCATCTTGTACCACTTCATAGTTGGAGCGTTGAATGCTTGCGCTTCCCCGGTAGAGAGACACGACACAATGCCATGCATCTTTGGCCAAGGCGAAGGGACAAAGATGAGGTAGGTCTTCGGGTGGAATTGCATCTTGAATGATGAAGAGAGCATTCTCATTGAATTGATTGTCCGCTGCTTCTTGAGGAGTGAAGTTGCTTGGATCATGTGGATAGAAACCTTCTTCAATGATTCTTCAAAGGTTAGTGTTCACATGATTTAAATGACGTTTAAAGCGACAAACCCAAGAATCAAAATCCTCATTTTTCACAATCTTAGGGGGAGGACCGGCATGATTCAAATGAGTGGAAGGAACCGGTCCACCATAAACAAGTGGTGGTTCCACATGGGCAAAGATGCCGGTGCCATTCTTGCCACTAGATGAAGGAGCCTTTTCACTACTAGCTTCCCCCTTGTCGGGGATAGTATCCGACACCTTGTTGGTGGGATCACCCACTTTCAATGGTGCGGTGGATAGTTTAAGCCCCTCAAGAAATTTAGTAAACATGCTTTCAACTTCGGTCGTCATGGAGGTTTTCAATGTCTCCAAGGCCACATTGAACTCCTCACGAGAGACCGAAGTTCCCCCATCTCCCGTAGACGAGATCAGATTCACACCGGAGTGTTCCTCCACACCGTCTACGGTATCAATTTTTAGGTTGACTAGAGGGGGGGGGGTGAATAGGCAACTACCAATTTTTAGGTTTTCTTTACCAAATTAAACTTTGCATCAAATTAGGTTGTCTAGATGTGCAACTAGGTGAGCAACCTATATGATGCAATAACAACAAGCATACAAGCAAGCAAGGGTAGAAATACTAAAGAGCTTGCACAAGTAAAGGTAAGAGATAACCAAGAGTGGATCCGGTGAAGACGAGGATGTGTTACTGAAGTTCCTTCGTTTTGAGGGGAAGTACGTCTCCGTTGGAGCGGTGTGGAGGCACAATGCTCCCCAAGAAGCCACAAGGGCCACCGTATTCTCCTCATGCCCTCACACAATGCGAGATGCCGTGATTCCACTATTGGTGCCCTTGAAGGCGGCGACCGAACCTTTACAAACAAGGTTGGGCAATCTCCACAACTTAATCGGAGGCTCCCAACAAGACCAGGAAGCTTCACCACAATGGAATATGGCTCCGAGGTGACCTCAACCATCTAGGGTGCTCAAACACCCAAGAGTAACAAGATCCGCTAGGGATGAGTGGGGGAATCGAAAATCCCTTGGTGGAAGTGTAGATCGGAGCCTTCTCAACCACTCCCGAGCAAATCAACAAATTTGATTGGCTAGAGAGATAAATCGGGCGAAAATGAAGCTTGGAGTATTTAATGGAGCTTGATGTAACACCCTCGATGCGGCTAAATCTCCCACGTGTCGAAGCACGACTTAGAGGCATAACCGCATTGAAAGCAATGTTGCAAGTGAGGTAATCTTCACACAACCCATGTAATACATAAGGGAAAGAGATACATAGTTGGCTTACAATCGCCACTTCACACAATACATGAATAAAGCATTACATCATCCAAATACAATCAAGGCCCGACTACGGAGCCAAAATAAAAGAAGAACCCCAAATGCGACAAGGTCCCCGATCGACCCCAACTGGGCTCCACTACTAACCAACTAGAACGAAGCAACACAAAGGACAAGATCTTCATCGAGCTCCTCCTGAGCTTGGTTGCATCAACTGCACGGACTCATCGGCACCTGCAAGCTGGGTTTGGAAGAATCTGTGAGTCACGGGGACTCAGCAATCTCGCACCCTCGCGATCAAGACTATTTAAGCTTATGGGTAAGGTAAAGGTAAGAGATGGAGCTGCAGCAAGCGACTAGCATATATGGTGGCTAACATACGCAAATGAGAGCGAGAAGAGAAGGCAAAGCACGGTCGATAAAAGTATGGTCAAGAAGTGATCCTAAAACAACCTACGTCAAGCATAACTCCAACACCGTGTTCACTTCCCGGACTCCGCCGGAAAGAGACCATTACGGTAACACACGCGGTTGATGTATTTTAGTTAAGGTCAACTTCAGGTTTTCTACAACCGGACATTAACAAATTCCCATCTTCCCATAACCGCGGGCACGGCTTTCGAAAGTTCAAATCCCTGCAGGGGTGTCCCAACTTAGCTCATCACAAGCTCTCACGGTCAACGAAGGAATAGACCTCCTCCCGAGACATTCCGATCAGACTCGGTATCCCGGTTCTACAAGACATTTCGACAGGGTAAAACTAAACCAGCAACACCGCCCAAATGTGCCGACAAATCCTAATAGGAGCCGCACATATCTCTTTCTCAGGGCACACTCAGATTGTCCTAGGTATGGGTAGGCCAGCCCAGAGTTGCCCCTGGTGGTCACCGGCAGCTGACAGGTTGGACCAACACTCAGAGGAGCACTGGCCCCGGGGGAGGGGGGGTAAAATAATGATGACCCTCAGGAGCGCGACTCCCAAGGGAAAAGAAAAGGCTAGGTGGCAAATGGTAAAACCAATGTTGGGCATTGCTGGAGGAGTTTTACTCAAGGCGAACTGTCAAGGGGTTCCCATAATAGCCCAACCGCGTAAGGAACGCAAAATCCGGGAACATAACACCGATATGACGGAAACTAGGGCGGCAAGAGTGAAACAAAACACCAGGCATAAGGCCGAGCCTTCCACCCTTTACCAAGTATATAGATGCATTAATTAAAATAAGATATATTGTGATATCCCAACAAGTAAACATGTTCCAACAAGGAACAACATCTCCATGTTCCAACAAGGAACAAACTTCAATCTTCACCTGCAACTAACAACGCTATAAGAGGTGCTGAGCAAAGCGGTAACATAGCCAAACAACGGTTTGCTAGGACAAGGTGGGTTAGAGGCTTGGTTCAACAATATAGGAGGCATGATAATCAAGTGGTAGGTATCACAGCATAGGCATAACAAAAGAGCAAGCAACTAAGCAAGCAAAGATAGAAGTGATTTCGAGGGTATGGTCATCTTGCCTGAAAACCCGTAAGGAAGAAGAACGAGTCCATAAAGAAGACAAACGGACGTAGACGAACGGGTCCTCACAAACGCGATGTAACCGGAACCAACCCGAAGAAGCAAACATCGGAAAGAAGCACACAACATAGTAAACAACCAACACATGAACATGGTATGATATGCGAGATGCGGTATGCGATGCATATGCATGATTTGCAAGGGAATGCATGAACCTGGCCTCAACTTGGAAATCCAAGCGTGCCACTGGAAATATGAGATGAAATCGCTTGAAAATGATATAAAGATCACCAGAATCGGAGTTACAGTTTGGAAATGGCAAGCAATTCAAATATGGCACCGGTCTGCGATTTACAGCAAGTAGCCATCTAAATGCAATGAGATGAACATGCTACAGCACCCAAACATGACAACAAAATACATGGCAGGGATGCATTCATGATTCTTAACAAAAGTCTAGCACTGAGCTACGGCCAATTCATCCATTAACAGGTTCAAACAAGCATGGCAAAAAATGCATATGGTAAACAGATCTCAGACTTAGTGAAATTAACACTTGTCTGGAATTTCAGATCAGATAGCACTCTTCGGAGCAACAAAACTATATGCTACAGGACCTGAACATGGCAAAGTAAAGCATGGCATGGAGCTACTCAAAGAGCTTAACAAAAGTCCCTTAGTGACATTGAGCCAAAAGGGACCAGAAAATACAATTGCAAGCATGTGAACATGGCAAAAATATAATCAGTTCTCAGACTTAGTGAAAACTGGAGCATGCTGAAACAGATATCAAGTAGGCATGTTAACGAGCTCGATGCACTCACTACAGAGCGAGGCATGACAATCTAAGCATACACCCATCAAGAATACACAAAATTCAAGCTAGACATAGCAAGAACAATAGCATAGCATGCACGGATCAACTACAACATCCTCAGCAAAATCGCTAACAAGTAGACAATCTGCCCAGATTCACGAAATAGCAAAAGTAGAGCTCGATTGACTCAAGCTAGGGTGCTCCATAAATGTAAATAAAGACATGGATGGATAGAGCACTACAAGATTAAAAAAACATCCTTACTGATCATCCTCAAAAGAGGCACGGATCACTAGGAAACAACATGAACATATGGCATAATGAGATAAACAGCTCAAGGACTTAGTGGAAATGCTAAGTCCCTGAAATCAGCATTACCAAGTGCCTCACTTTGCAAGCTTGTGCTAGACACCACACACATCACAAAAATGCATGGGTTCCACCTCTAGAAAGATGGCGAAACCCTTAACAAAACATATGTAGAGCTCATGGGTATATCATGCACACAATAATCATGGCAAAAATGACAAATATCTAAATGGAGTAGCAGATCTGACAATTATCTCAAGTAGCTCTCTTCTAACAGCATTTCGGGCATCAAGATGAACTCAAATGAAAATGATGCAATGGAATGAAATGATGTACTCTCTGAGATGAACATTTTGATATGCTATATGCATGAATCGGAGCTATAGATGCGGAGTTACGGCATGATGAACATGGCCATATGAAACGTGGAAATTTCGGGGACTTGGAAAAAGTCAACCTCTCTCAGATCTCAGATCTAGGGTTCGTGCACGCGAACTGAGGCACTCCGGCGAGCTTGATGCAACTCTGGCGAGGGGGATGGCTTCTCCGGCGAGGACGGCCGCGGAGGGGTCGGCGGGGAGCGGATCCGGCGATGGCCGGTGGCCGCGGTCCTCGAGCGGCGCGGCAACCGAGGCGGCGGTGGTGGCCGGCGGCCGGTGGCGCGGTGGCGCGCTCCGGCGAGGCTCGTCCGGCGACGAGGTGACGGGCCGGTCGCCGGTGGGAGGCGCATGGCGGCGTGGCGCCCCGGCGCGGAGGCGGCGCCTCGGGCATGGCGGCGGGGATGACATGCGCGGGGCGGCGGCGGTTGGGTCCCGCGGGCCCGCAATGGGCCTGGAGGGCCGCGGCAGTGGGGAGGAGAGAGAAGGGCGACGATGGACAGGTGACAGCGCGCGATTGGGCGCGGGACGAGGCGGACATGTCCGGGCGAGAGGGTGGACGTGTCCGTCGGCGGGAGGAGGAAGAAGCTAGGGTTGGACCGCGAAATGATCCAAAATTTCGGGGAGGGGTGCTCTTTTATAGGAGAGGGAGCTAGGAGAGTCCAAATGAGGTGCGTTTTTCGGCCACGCGATCGTGATCGAACGACCGAGATGATGGATGGGAGATAGGTGGTTTTTGGGCCTCTTTGGAAGGGTGTTGGGCTACAACACACACGAGGCCTTTTCGGTCCCTCGGTTAACCGTTGGAGTATCAAACGAAGTCCAAATGGTACGAAACTTGACAGGCGGTCTACCGGTAGTAAACCAAGGCCGCTTGGCAAGTCTCGGTCCAATCCGAAAATGTTTAACCCCCACACATGAAAGAAAGGTAGAAATGACCACCGGAGGAGAACAGAGCGCCGGAATGCAAAACAGACAACGGGGAAAAGGCTCGGATGCATGAGACGAACATGTATGCAAATGAAATGCACATGATGACATGATATGCAACGCATGACACGCAAGCAATAACAAGGCACAACGGCGAATAATTGGAGGACACCTGGCACATCGGTCTCGGGGCGTTACACTTGAGCAATAAATGGAGCTTGGGGGAGGAAGAGGTAGGTGAGAATGAAGAAGGGGACTCCCTTTTATAGTGAGGGCAACAATCCTGTTGCCCCCCACCAACCAGCCCCGCACAGGGTGGTACTACCGCTGAGAGGGGGCGGTACTACCGCCAGGACAACGGTACTGCCGCGCCAGCCAGCGGTACTGCCACGCTGGGGAGACAAGTAGGGAACGGACCCAAATGCGGTACTACCGCGGTGGTAGGGCGGTACTACCGCTCCTGGAATGGTACTACCGCCACTACAACCGTGACTAGTGCCGCAAAACCTGACACGAGAAAAAGACCTCTCGAATCGAGGCGGAAGGAACCAGACTGCCCAGCGGTACTACGGCAGTGGGGTCAAGGGCGGTAGTACCGCTGTGGAGCGGTACTGCCGCTTGTGACCCTTCAGCCGTAGTACCGCAGGCAGTGCGGTACTACCATTGGGGCGCAAGAGAGAGAGAGAAGAATTCTCTGAAAGAAGCTGAGGACAAGGCGGAGGTGCCAGTCCCCCAGCGGTACTACTGCTGTGGAGCCACGGGCGGTACTACCGCTGCGGAGCGGTACTGCCGCTTGTGGCTTCTCAGCGGTACTACCGCTGGGTGCGCGGTACCTGCTTTGACCCAGACAGGACAAGGAAGAGAGAGGAGAGATCTCTTCAATGGAAAGGAAATGCTCGGAGGGTGAGAAGCTGATGTGTACGTGATGATTCCACCCATGCAAAAAACCCAGTGGACCCCCTCTTGATAGTACGGTGCCCTCTACGCAACTAGTCCACCGAGAAAGAAACGAAAGAGCTACAGCGTCTTGAAATACACTCTGAGGGGAAAAAGGCGTCTCGTGCCAGGGGAGAATCTGTGAATAATTCAAAGCACAAGATTAGTCCGCAAACATGTTGTCATCAATCACCAAAACTACCTTGAGAGAGATAATGCTGTAACACCTTCCCTTATCGCGAGAGATTCCAACGATGGAGGGTCGCTCATGCCCCTGATCACAATCGCTGATGCACCCAGAAAACCACCATTGTGGTCGCGGCATATGGCAGCCGCCACCCCTCTGCCTCGAGCCACTGCGGCATCGACATTTATCTTACTGCAACCACTCGGCGGAGGGATCCAGCTGGTTGGCCGAACGATAGTTTGCTGCCTCCTCTCCGGCCCTGGTTCTGCTATGGATTGAAGATCGCTCAAGTAAGACTTGATGAACTGATCTGTGGACTGAGGGCTCTGAAATACATCCTCATAAATTGCCTTGCGTCTTGCTCGCCAAATGGCCCATAAGGTCACCACTAAGACAGTGTACTCCTCCTGACTCAATACATCATGCAGGTTAAAGAGCCAATTCCTTGCGTTGTTCTCAGCATTCATGCTTATATGCTCTACCAGCGATTGGTCAGAGAGTGCCCATATGCATCTTGAGTTTGTACATTCAAGGAGAGCGTGTCTCCATGAATCATCTTGCCCACACAGGGCACAAGTTCTTGTTGTGGCCATATTTTGATGAAGGAGGAGGTCCATGTAGGCGTCGAGTACCTTGCTAAACGCCAGAGAAAAACCTTCAGTTTATATGGCACCTTTGTATGCCACAATTTAGTCCAGGCCCTGCTATTATCTCGAAGATCAGAAGCTCCTGCATTCACTTCCATCCAGTTCTCCCTATGCTCTTTTTTATTCAGCACTAAGTGATAGGCTGACTTGACCGTGAACCTGCCATTGCGTTCCCCGATCCAGGCCCATAAATCCTCAACTGCCCTCGTGCAAAGGGGAAGCGCAAGGATTGTATCAGCGTTAAAGGGCAGGAAGTTCGCCCGAATAACATCTTCTCGCCAGGTAGCCGTGGTGTTGTCAATAAGTTCTACGACCATAGTAGGCGGGTTGTCAGTTAACGAGGTGATCGGCCTCATCGGCCCCATCCTGGGAAGCTAGTTAGTATTCCAAATATGTGTGGTTGCCCCATTCCCTATTCTCCTGATTACTCCCTGCTTCAAAATCTCTCTTCCATCCAAAACCGAACGCCAAATCTGTGAAGGATTGTTACCCAGTTCTGCTTCCATGAATGATGTGTTTGGGTAGTAGGCCGCTTTAAGCAATCTTGCACTAAGAGATAGTGGTTCCTTGAGCAACCTCCACGCTTGCTGAGCCAGCAAAGATAAGTTAAAGATCTCGATATCTCTGAAACCCATTCCTCCCAAATATTTCGGCTTTGTCATCACATCCCACGAGACCCATGCAGGATTTCTCTTTCCCCTCTTACTACCCCACCAAAATTGGCGGATGATAGCGTTGATGTTGTCACACAACCCTCGTGGTAGTCTGAAACATGCCATAGAGTACACAGGTATCGCTTGTGCTACCGATTTTATTAGCACTTCCTTCCCTGCTGCAGATAGAAGCTTCTCCATCCACCCTCTGACTTTTTCCCAAACTCTGTCGCGCAGATATTTAAACGTTCCCATCTTGGACTGTCCAACATCTGTGGGCATACCCAAGTATCGGTCACTTAGAGATTCATTCTGAACATTCAAGTTTTGCTTGATGCTATCTCGTAGAGCTTGAGGACGCCTCTTGCTAAAGAATATGGACGATTTTGCGTGATTGATTCTCTGACCGGAAGCATTGCAGTAAGTTTCCAGAAGGTTTGAAACCCTAGTCGCGCCTTGATCACTTGCCTTGAAAAGCAGCAGGCTGTCGTCAGCAAACAGAAGATGATTAATCGGTGGTGCGGAGGCTGCCACCTTAATCCCCTCAAATCCGGACGAGTGAGAACTTGTCTTTAAAAGGCACGAAAGGCCCTCTGCTGCAATCAAGAAAAGGTAAGGAGAGATAGGATCTCCCTATATAATACCTCTGCTTGGAATAAACTCTTCTAACTTTTCTCCATTAAAAAGAACTGAGAAAGAGACTGACTGTACCATACCCATGACTGTCTGCACCCAAGATTGTGCAAAGCCCAACTTCTCCATCATTTCTCGCAAATAAGGCCACTCTAGGTGATCGTAGGCTTTCATCATATCCAGCTTCAAAGCGCAAAAGCTATTAGATCTGGCTCTGCTTCTCTTCATAAAATGGAGACATTCGTAGGCACATATGATATTATCCGTTATTAGCCTACCAGGCACAAACGCCGACTGCTCCTCCGATATGATGTCAGGGAGAATCACTTTTAGCCCATTTGACACCACTTTGGAGGCAATTTTGTAGATTACATTGCACAAACTTATAGGCCGAAACTGAGAGAGTTGAGTTGGATTAAGAACCTTTGGGATGAGTACCAGGACAGTGTCATTGATACATGTTGCCTCCTCCCCCCCCCTTCACTATTCTCAAAACTGCCTTTGTCACTTCCTCTCCACATATATCCCAGTGCCTTTGATAAAAATGTGTGGGGAAACCATCCGGGCCCGGGGCCTTTGTTGGCATCATCTGGAACAATGCTGTTTTTACCTCCTCAGCTGTGTAAGGTGCTAGAAGGGTAGCATTCATCTCATCCGAGACCTTTCTGGGCACTTGTGACAGCACATGTTCCATACCTGACACCCCTTCTGAAGTATAGAGGTTTTTATAAAACTCTGTAACCATGTATCTGAGCTCCGCTTGGTCCTCTGTTAGCACGCCCAAAGAGTTCATCAGTGCCTTAATCATGTTCTTCATTCTCCGTTGGCTAGCACGAAGATGGAAGAACCGCGTGTTTCTGTCCCCCGCCGAAAGCCACTCCAGCCTCGACCGTTGTCTCCACATAAGCTCCTCTCTGTGGTACAATTCAACCAAGTTTTCATTGATCTTAAGCTCAATGCGAGATGGTGCAGTCCTCGCCGGGTCACTTCGTAGACGTTCGAGCTCAAGCTTAAGCTTTCAGATTTCATTCTTGACCGACCCAAAAGTGGTCTTATTCCACCTCCCAAGATCCCGTGCCACCTGTTCCAGCTTAGCCCTGAGCCCTGCCATCGCCGCTGCTTGGCCTCCCTCTGTCCATCGCGCCAGAATAGTCTCTGTCCATGTTTCATGAGTTTCCCACATGACCACATACTTGAACTCTCTCCTTCTGTTGGGTGGGCGAGTCCCTTGATAGTTCAAGATGATGGGGCAGTGATCTGAAGTTGCTGATGTAAGATGCTTGAGTTGAGCTTCTGGAAACAGCTCATTCCACTCCACTGTGGCTAAGGCCCAATCCAAACGAACCCTGGTGTAGCTGCCACCAGTAACCTTCTTCTCGAACGTCCAAAACGGCCCCTGGTAGCCCACATCCACGAGCATGCACACGTCAGTCGCGTCCCTGAAGCCCTGTATCTGCGCATTGCTCCTCTCTCCAATGCCCACTTGTTCATCCGGACGCAAAACTTCATTAAAATCTCCTATGCAAACCCACGGAAGATCCGATAAAATACTGATTCCCTTCATCGTGTCCCAAGTCCTATGCCTTAGGCTTGTTTGTGCTTCCCCATAGAACAGTGTCAACCTCTACTTTTCCCTATCTGGTTCGTCAACAGAGCAGTCAATGTGATAAACTACGAAGCACCAATACGGCAGATTTCTGTGTATCGCCGTTCCGTACGCCACCGATACTCCGATACGCCGGATACGGCTTAGATACGGTATCCCAGAAGTATCCCCTTTTTTGATTTAAAAAAAAAGAAAAAATGCCGATACGGCTGTGAAACGCGTGAGACACGGCTGGGACACGCCGATGCAGCCCCGAGCGAGCCCAATAGCCCACGATGGGTCGACTAAACCTAGCTCTCTCTCTCGCACGGTCGCACCCTGTCGTCACCACTCACCAGGAAGGGATCGAGGGCGCCGCCGCCGCCCCCGCCACATCCATCAGTTGCTCTCCGCCGCCGCCGCCTGGAGTGGCTCGCCGTCGCCGCCGCTGTCGCCGCCTGGAGTGGCTCGCCCCAGCCCCTTTCTGGAATCCCATCTCTGCCTCTCTTCTGCTCTTCTCCGCCGGCGACACAAGGTAAACACCCGAGCCCCAATGTGTTGTACAGATGTATGGTTGATCCATTGATGTATGCTTGGGGCTTGTCTATGTTGGCTTTATGTATCGTTGATCCATTTATGTAGGCAGAAATAGCACTCTCATAGTCATAGGCTCATAGCTCATAGATGTATACTCTAGTAATAGTTCGATCTGTTCCTGCTAGCTAATGTTGGATAAAATTGCTTGTTGATGTTGCTAGCTTGCTGCTTATTGATGTTTGTGGGGTAAAATTACTTGCTGATGTTGCTGTTGCCTCCTGTTGCCAGGGAAGAAGATACAAGTATACACCATGTCATCTGCGGGCAGTAGCATGGCAGCAAGCCAATCTTCAGCCGGTGGTACTGCGAGCAACATCATTGAGGTTGATGGTGCAGGGGAAGAGGTTGAGAATGGTGTTGTCAATCCGAAATACCCATTCTGGAAGCATGCTACAAAACTAGCAAGAGACCCATCAGGTCGAGGAGGCAACACACGTTTCCGTTGCCACTTCTGTATGAATGATTTCCCAGGCAGCTATACAAGAATAAGAGCGCATCTTCTTAAGATATTAAATGTAGGCATAAACTCTTGTACCAAGATAACACAACCTCTCTTTGAGGAACTTCGCAAGGAAGATAAGGCAGCTGCTCTACTTATTTCACATAGTAAAACTAGGAACACACTTCCTCTACCACCCTTTGAGGAATCTGGTTCATTGGCATCATCAAGGAAAAGAAAGGCAACAGGAAAGCAATCTGGGATTTCAGAAAGTTTTCATGCAGAGGTTCGACAACAAGCTGATGCTCTCATTGCAAGAATGTTCATCACCGGAGGTATGCAACTTTGCATTACAATGTCAATTATTGTTGTCTTTTTTAAGCATAGTTGTTTACTAGTTATTTTGTCTATAGGGGTTCCCTTCAATCTAGCAAGAAATCCTTACTATCGGGAGTCCTACAATTTTATCGCAAAAATTGAAATGGGTGGCTATGTGCCTCCTGGATATAACGCATTGAGGACAACCTGTCTTGCAAAAGAGAAGAAACATGTTGGGAGGATGCTAGAGCCCCTCAAGTCCACGTGGCCGCTCAAAGGAGTGACTATTGCGACTGATGGGTGGGCTGACCCTCAAAGGAGACCAATTTTGAACTTCATGGCTGTGACAGAGAGTGGTCCAATGTTTCTAAAGGCGGTCAACACTGAAGGGGAGGTAAAAACCTAGATTAACTCGTTTTTTGTCTCTTTTTTGTATAAATTACTTGCTGATTGTTCATTGTCTTCAATGGTAGACCAAATCTAAGCAATTTGTATTTGAGAGGATCAAGGAAGTGGTTGAGGAGATTGGATCCGAGAATGTGGTCCAAGTGATCACGGACAATGCATCCAATGTCAAAGGTGCTGGATTGATGATCCAAGCAAAGTACACCAATATTTACTGGACTCCTTGCATTGTGCACTGCCTCAATCTTGTGTTGAAGGAGATATGTGATCCAAAGATGCATTATGAAGACTTTGAAGTTCTTAACTTTATAAAAGAGGTTTCCGAACTAGCTCTCTTTGTCAAGAACTTCATAATGACCCATGGCATGAGGTTGTCAATGTTGAATGAGTTTAGCAAACTTAAGTTTCTTCACATAGCAGAAACCAGATTTGCAAGTGTTGTCATCATGTTGAAGAGGTTTCTTTTAATCAAGGATGCACTCACACTAATGGTGGTTCATGCAAATTGGGCTAATTATAGAGAGGATGATCCTCCTACAGCTCAAAGGGTGAAGGAACTTATTTTGAGTGATGTGTGGTGGGATAAAATTGCATACATTGTCTCTTTCACCTCACCCATATATGCAATGATAAGGCTGACCGACACGGACAAACCATCTCTCCATTTGATATATGAGATGTGGGACGACATGATGGAGAAGGTGAGTGATTCTTTTAGCTTTCTTCATCTTCATTTGGGAATTATCGATGTGTATTGCTTGCTGCTTTTAATTGTCGCCATGTTCATAGGTGAGAGTTCCTATTTATCGTTATGAAAAGAAGGAGCTCAATGAAGATTGTGCTCTCTATATCGTTATCAAGAAAAAACTTCTAAAACGCTGGAAGAAGAGTAGTACCCCCTCCATTGTTTGGCTCACTCGTTGAATCCGAGGTTTGCTCTTTATATATGTTTGTCATTTGACAATCTCAAGTTCTCAACTTTAAAAGGTTTGCTGATTTTATGTTGTCATGTTAATAGGTACTACAGTCCAAATTGGGTTGGGGCAGTCCGTGGCCGTGTTACCCCCCTTGATGATAATGAGATTTTTCAAATGAGAAACCAGTGTTTGCAGAAGTTATTTCCAGATCCAAATGACCACAAGACCGTCAAGAAAGAATTTGCGGATTTTGCTCTAATGATGAATGATTTCCAGAATGCAGATTCAATTGAAGATAGAGATGATTTTGAACCAAAGCAATGGTGGGGCACTCATGGAGGAAGCACAAAGTTCTTGAATAGTTTGGCATTGAAGTTACTTGGTCAGCCTTCATCTTCGTCTTGTTGTGAAAGGAATTGGAGTTCATATTCCTTCATCCATAGTTCCGAGAGAAACAAGCTCACTCCTGAACGTGCTGAGGATTTAGTGTTCTCACATAACAACTTGCGTTTGCTTTCAAGACAATCTGAGGCTTATCATGCTGGGCCAAGCCGGATGTGGGATGTGGGTGGAGATGGGGTTGAGAGCTTCACTGGTGTTGGCATCCTTGAAGGTGCTAACCTGACACTTGATGAACCTGAATTGGAGGCTGAGATCATGAATGCTCTCACTTGAGTTCCTGTTGTTATGTTGTAATGTATTTTCGACTATGGGTCTATGGTCACATGGCCTTGTATCTTCCTGTTCCTGTTGTTATGTTGTAATGTACTATTTGACTGTGGATTCCTTTTTATCATGTCAACTTAGTGAACTTTTGCATTATTTGGCTATGGTCATTGAGAATTTAGAACTGAAACTTGCTGGAATTTGTTGGAGGCTGAGATCAAGGAAGTTTATATTAATTTCATCATTTGGTATGCTACTGCCCCAAGCCAACTTGTTTACAACTTCACTTTTCATGCCTATCTATTTCATATTATCAAGTCTAATATCATGTGATGTATTTTCTATTTTGCAATCACCATGAGGAGTTGAGGGCCTGGATGATCATTCAAGAGTAAAAAGAAAGGAGGCATGGAAACAATCAGGCAACCAATAGGCGGTATTTTGATCCCATCTCACACATTTTATTATGTGTGTTTTAATTACATGTCATTTTATTATAGTTTATATATGCTTGTCGTATCGCCGTATTGTTGTTTTTAGAAATTGCCGTATCCCGTATCGCCGTATCAGTGTCGCCGTATCGGTGCTTCGTAGGTGATAAACATAATAACCAAGAATTTCAATCTTTATTGGGTTGTTCCAAAAAATCCCTAAACCACCACTTCTACCTTGGCTACTAACAGCATAGCCATTGTCATAGCCGATAGATCCAGCTAGATTTTCTACCCTTGTTTTATCTATTTGAGTCTCAACAATACAAAGAAAGATAGGGGCAAAGTTACGCGCTAAATCGCGTAATTCTCGAACTGTCGCAGCCTTGCCCGCCCCACGACAGTTCCAGCTTAAAATACTCATTGTGCCCGGCGGCACTCCTCGGGGGAGCCCGCCGATGTTGCATTGGATGTTGTTGCTTCAGCTGCACCACTTTTGTCATTGCTTGTCCCTGCCATCGTCTCCGGATCATCCTCAGCCCTAGCTTTCTTTGGCCTCTTACTCTCTTTCCTGGGCGAGACATATACAGGGGGGAGGGGAGGGACTAGTGCCTGCGCGACTACCAGTTCCCTCGATTGATTTTCTCCAGCCCCAACTACCTCCGACGAGCTAGCTACGTTTTCAACAGATAACCTTTTATGTGAAAGTTGGGCATCTGGTCCAGCCCCCCCCCTCCAAAGGGATTTTGCTTGCGATATCATCTCTCGCTCTAGCCACCGCAGCCGACCCATCCGTCTCTGGATGTTGCTGACGTGCGTTGAAACGCCAACTCTGATTTGGGTTGTACGCTTCACGACCCCTTCCACGTCCACCTGATCTGGCTCCTCCCCTCCCGCGCTGTGGGGTAAAGTTCCCCCGTCCTGCAGGCCTAAAACGTGTAGAATCCACATACAGGAAATCTCCCCATTCAAACTTTGATTCATCATGCTCTCCATCTCCACACTCCTCGTGCCAGTGCCCAAATTCGCCGCAGTTAAAGCAGAAAACAGGTAGCTTTTCATATTTGATCATGTACCGGACCCTTTCTTCTCCCTTCTTCCCTGTGACAAACCTCTTGATCTTTGCGTTAATGTCAACCTTCACCCTAACCCTGACAAACTCGCCAAAAAAGCCTGCTGGTAGCTTCAACTGCACCTCCTGCACATCCCCAATCCTGGTTGCCATGCCTTTGACAGCTGGCTCGATCAAGAACTTATCAGGCAGGCCATGGATCTGTGCCCAAACAGCTAGCTTGTCCAGTCTAAATGATTCTGGGTTCTTAAAACTGTCATACTCCTCCAGTATCACAGCTTGATCTCTGAACAACCATGGGCCTTCAAACATCGCCTTGTTCCAGTCCCCCAGGCATCCGAACTGCGCTGTGAAGAGATTAGCCTGGATTTTCCTCCACTCCACCGGTCTAGCCAGGTTCCAAGCTGCCCTCATGTCTCCATACAAAGCATTGGGGCTGAAGGTTTTTGGTGTATGAACCCTAGCTATCGCTAGCCACTTCGCCGGTTCTGCCGCGTCCGGCAATTCCTCCTCCCAGATGAAGTCATCCTCCTCCTCTTCCTGTAACGTGAGTCTCGCGAGCAATTCCTCTGTTGTTTCCGCCGTCTTCATCTTGTGCGATCTCGCGTTCTCCGCCATCACACCGATCGGATCTGTTCTTCCTGCCTCTTCCTGTCCCTAGACGAGACAGCCAGGTAGGAGGAGCGTATTCCCTATCCCAAAGCCGCCGATCAGCGGCAACGAATATGGGAGATAAAGGATTCCGGCGATGGCCGCCGGAAGAGTTCGAAACCCCAGGGTTTTTTGCCTAGGGGAAAACAGATTGCTCCGGAATCGAGTAAACCTGGGCATTGCTCGTTAACTAGTTGCTCCCCTTTAATTAGTGATTTCGCCAGATCTGTTGCTGATAAACAAGCGACGGCCTCCTAAGCTACTTCATGTAAGGCCCAGCACTACGCTCCCACACTAGCCCATAATCGTGGCAGATACATGAATAGCCCAGTTTTGCTGGACATGGAGTTTCTACAGTCGAGCTCGAGTGCATCTTCGTAATAAGTAGTAAAATCGAAAGAAAAAAAGTATAAACATTGAAACAATTCTTTTTTTCTGGTGACACTGTTCAATTGTCTTCATGCGTGCAAACATTTGTAATGAAATCACATTTGTGGAGGTATGGGAAAAAGTAACACAATTGATGCTCCAAAAGGACTATTTTTAAAAGCATTTTGGAATAATTATTTCTTTTTCTGACAGCCACGAATGCCATTTCATTACAAAAAATTGCAAGTAGGCGGAAAACTAGGCAATATTGGTCGTAAAAGAAACATTTTTAAAAATGTTTTCTCTATTTTTTTGGGATTTTACTGTTCACACAAAAGCATTTGAGCTCGGGATTAGAAGAACACTTCCGAATTTTTGCTAAGCTTGATGTTTTCACTTTTTTATATTTTCTTCTCTCTTCTATAGTTAACTCCTTCTTCGTCCAATTTTACATGCATTTCCCTCTCCTCTCGCTGTTCTTTCTTGAATTTTTTCGTCCCATCTTTGGGTTTTTTTAACAGTTTTGTAACCGGCCCACCTCTTATTTACTTATTAAATAATAATATTTCTTTGTTGGCCAATAAATTGTTACCAAACAAGTATTTTTCTCCCTCACCAAAACAAAATGTCAAACAAGTGTTAGCGAATGAAATCTTTTTTAGACAAGCAAATTAATGTTTATATAGACAGGTAAATCACTGCCTAATCTATAGATTATTTCTGCCCCTTGTTGCAGTACAATGGAGATTGTCTAGTTTTAACTGTCATCACAAATTGCCCACATATGAATATCTCACCAGATGCATATAAGGTAATTCAATCTCACCCGATGCATATTAGAGAAAGAGTATGTCATGATTAATTACTTCGTAAGGTTCCCCCACAAAAGATATTTACTGAGCGAAGTTTGAACCAAAACAGAGACGTACATCAAGATAAACAAAAAGACAAAATCTGTGAATAGTGCATCTTCTTATTTATTTTTTACTTTGGATTTATTTTCATCATATTTGGTCTTCTATTATTCTCACCATGTAGATTGAACTTTGATTTCATGTCAATGCTGTAAAAAAATGTGGAATCATGTATAATTATTTACACTAGTAACATTTCTTAAGCTGGCATCATATAGACGAGGGTGGCAGCTATCCCAATCGTGGGCTTCGCTGCCTTTTTTTGTGAATAGAAACTTGTATTACTCAAACTCCAACAATGTTACAATCTGAAGCAGCAAGTTCTAAAACTCTGGGAGGTCCAGAATCTAACCAAGTCATGGTTCTACCTTCCTCTCTAGCAAAGATAGCTAAACAATCACTAACTTTATTTTGGGGTCTACGAATATGGGTAATACTAGTCTCCCGAAGACTCATCATCCAGTCCGGAAACAGAAAGGACTTTTTATATTCGACCAGCATCTTTACAAATCAATCGTTGCCAGCTTCGTGATTCGTAGAATTGTGTACACTCGCTAACCAGGCTATACAGCAAGTGGCTGACTATAGTACATTGGTGCAAATTTTGTGTCATGTTCTACCTTCTAGCTAAAACCTAAGTTTCATTCATTCTACGATCTTTCTGAAGCTGCCTGACGAACAAGCCTGAGGGACTCAGCAAAGTCATCCAATAGTTGATGAGAGTCCGGGAATTGTTCATCGTCCACCGCAAGGACAAGCTTCATGATGTTCATGTAACTTTGAAAATGCACGGTTAAAGCCTACACACAATCAAATAAAACAATTACTTCTCCCCCTTTTCAAAAAAAATAAATAAAACAATTACAACACGAGAATAAGGAATCCGTGCAATTGATAACCTTGTCAGTAATGATTAGCAACGGGAAAGTGCTTACATGTGGATGCCCGTAGACACTTGTGGCAATGTAGACGATCGGATGACATGGTGGTGTTAGTGAACATGCCATAGCAGAGAGCCGCGGCTGCCTGTTAAAAAATCCAAATTTGTTTAACACAATTACTCATGTATACTTGGAAAAATCAGTGACGTTTTTTTCCATTGTGGATTTGAAGAACATTGATAAATCAAGCAAGCATGGTCATTTCAAAACTAAGGAGAAGTCATTACCTTAATGCCGAGGAGTTTCACCACTAGATTTCCACTCCAATATGTGAAGACCGCTTCCAAAGATCTCTTCTTCCTGTCCGCTGTCTTCTTCCCCTGCCGGATGTACTCGAGAGGATCGTCGTGCATCGCTATATGGAACGGGAGCACAATGTAACCGATCTGGTTCCCCCATTTGACAGCATTGTCCTTACTAGGATCCATCATCTGCGTCAATGTCTGCTCAAAACACAAGTTCAGAACCACTCATGAACTGTCCTGGTAACTCTGCTTAAACACAATGCGTGAACTATATGCTTAAATTGTAGGAGTAGATTAGTTTTTGAGGAAAATGTATAAACCAGTTTCAGACTTACATGCAGGCCGGGTGTTTTCCGGATGTTGACGAGCAACGCCGATCGCATGCGGATGTTCTTCCGCGTCTTTCTCTTGTCGCTGCTGGTCTCGCCTGAACAAGATTCAGAGCAGAGAAAACGACCATGAAATTATCACCCTTTTTCCTTCCATTTTGCAGGGCAATTAGCACCTCCTTTCCGTAAGTATTGTATATGACATCCATGGTAGATAACTGATCAACTGAAGAACACCGCACCACTCACCGATCTTGCGGAAATAATAGCGCGACAGCGCCGCAGAGGTCACTCCGACAAGCACATCGTTCACAGTCTGCAGAAGCACACACACACCATTCAGTGACAACTCACTGAGCTAACAGAGATCAAGTCACTGGTAATCAACAGAACAAGTACAAGGATCTTACACACTTCATGGCGTTCTTGACGAGCTTGACGTCGTCGAGGTCGAGGGTGCAGTTGAGGAAGCGCTTGCGGCGGAACTCGACGCCGGGGGACCCGAGGAACGGCGTGGGCGCGTCGCGCAGGAACCACGACGTGGCCACGAAGAGCGCCACGTCCACCAGCGTGTTCCACGCGAGCGCGACGAGCGACCAGGCCCACGCGGCGAGCGCGAGGGCGCCGGCCGAGAGCGGCGGGGCGGAGCGGCGCGGCGGCGGGGGCGACGGCAGCGCGGGCAGCCTGGCCGGGTCGGCGGCGCTGCGGGTGCAGGCGGTGAGGAGCGAGATGAGCGAGACGCCGTCGCCGAGCGAGTGGTGCATGCGGATGGCGACGGCGCCGGCCGCCTCGGAGGTCGGGAAGTCGATGACGTGGAACTCCCAGAGCGGGCGGGAGTGGTCCATTGGCCGCGTGGACAGGGAGGACACGTAGTCCTCCAGGGCACGGTCCGGGTCGGCCGACGTGGCGGCCGGGTCCAGGTCCGGGAAGATGACGTGGTCGTCCAGGTTCACCGTGGTCCGCACCCACCGTGGCTTCGCGTTCTTCTTCACGTCGTCCGACACCTGCAACGCAACGTGTGTGTTGATGCTCTGCTTTTCACCATGGCGAGCTGAGTGAACAAATCATGCCATAAAATTTGTCTCGCGAGTTCTAGCTTGGTCTTGAGTTAAAAATATATATTCTAGGTTTGTGTTAACCGTTAAGTTTAAATAATTAAGCTTGACCAAATTTGTTTCATCAGATTCATATATTTTCAATATCGTTCGTCTCACGAGGCACATGGGTGATTAGGGCTCCCTGCCTTCCATCGGCGGCCTGCCTCATCTCCTCCGGCCTGGGAACCATGGAGGTGTTCTTTTAGGGCAGAGGGCTCCCGTTTCATTTTAGGTGTTTTTTTATTTGTTTAGAGTTTGTGTTTTGTCTAGAAAAACGAGCATAGGTTTGCAACGACTCCTTGAAAATGGCATAAGGTTCTCACCGCCTAGTGCCGATCCCAGTGGTATGACTAGCGTCGTCAAAGGATGTGTGAAGGTGTGTCTTTGGTGGATCTTACAAGATTCCATATGTATTTGTCTTTGGTGGATTTTTTTGGATCCAGTTTCGTTCGTATGTGTTTGTGTGTCTCAATGACGGTGGCTAGTTTGGGCGTTGGTCCTGAAACGATTTTTTAATTGACTACTACAATAGGGCTTGTCCGCTCTGGTAAAAGAGGGGTAATAATGGTGGCACGCTCCAGTGTTTGTAATCGTCGCTAGATGGTCCTTGGACCCTGAAAGTAATTTTTGTTATTTTGTATGTTCTATGTACTGCTCGGTAGTTGATGAATAGATCAAAAAAATCCCATGAAAAAAAAATCATATTCATACTTATCATTGGTGGTGGAGCTATATATATTGAATTCATCGGGGGCACAAGAATTTTCATTGGACTCACGGGCAGATACAAGTCGTTCAAAACTGACAATAACTTGGGAAATACTCCATCCGTTCCAAAATAGATGACCCAACTTTGTAAACGATATGAGCATTATTTGAGAAATAAAGTCTAATTTAGATAAAAAAAAGTTGAGTCATCTATTTTGGAACAGAGGAAGTAGAAACCAATTGCGTGTATTCATCAAAATCGACAATAGATTTGAAACACGCTTTAGCAAGAGAAGATTCTTCTTCGTTTTTGTAAACCGTCCATAGTTGTTGGTCATCACAATTTCTCCTTTCGAGACTCGATGCTAATTTCTTCGGTGGGACTAAGGCTGGTCATACATATGACATTAGTCTATGTTACTATTTTTATAGTGCAATGTGTCATAGAAGTAGTATCATATATGGTTGCATTTATTAGTTTATAGACTTAATATTTCTTGGGAAGCGCGATGTGATTGTAACATAATATGTTACTCTAAACATCTCTCTTCTCATTAACTAGGTGCCACATAAGCAAACTTGTGTTAAAATATGTTATGTTACTAGCTAAGTTACTCCCACTATGACTAGCCTGAGCCTTTGGTTTGACTGAATCATCTCTAGTAAAACGGACGGTTCGTTGGGTGTCTCGTCGCCAATGGAAACAAAAAACTTGCCGTTTTCAGACACGCCAGACCGATAATCCGCGCAGCCAAGGAAGTGTAGCAAAGAAGCCATAGGCATGAATGAAATTTGATTTGGACGTGCAACCGCTTAATGGTCATGCGTCTCTGTCACGTCGCACGCCATGAATGAATTCACTGAAATTTCCAAAGCCTGGGCCTGTCTGCCGGCGCACAGTCAAACTGAAGGCTGCTTAATTGCCATCCATGGTCTACAATGGCCGCTCGGTTTTTCTCCAAACTGAAGGCCGCACGACCATGCATGTGTCCGTCGGTCGGTCGGTCGGAGCAAATTGATAGCATCGGCTTCGTGCTACAGACCGGAAAGGGCTGGACTGAGCGGGACTTTGGGCAATCACCACGACAGCAAATGGGATCTGTTTTCGTGATAGGATCGCCATAATTAGAAGATACTACTTACTCCAGAGTTATTTATGTGTAGTAGGCAGGCAGCCAACTTTCCATCATTTTCCCTTTCCTGAACGTCGACGCCGGAACGGGATTGATTTTTGGGGGACAGCGATCGATCACCACTCACCCCGCAAAGTGGAATTTGTTGCCGTGCTGTGCTTGGACCGTTGCCGGTGCTGCCATGAATACGAGGGCGCAGGGCGCGACGAGGGGTCATGTCTACGCGGCCGGCCTTGGGTCCGACGCGCCGACGCCGGAACGGCACAACATGCGCATGGCCACTATCTTGGGACTTGGGCGGGCGCCGATTAACAAGCGCGGGATCAAATCAAATCAATCGGGATCAGCCATAAAAAGGAGAAAGATCTACTGTGCTACTATTACTATTACAACTGTAGTAAAATTCGGGAAAAACGAACGACGGCTTTGGGTAATTGGGTAAAGTTAAAGGTGATGCGTGATTCGTGTTCTCCCACCCGCAATTCTCGCGGGCATCAGAAGATGCCTCTTGTTGCCTACGGAGAACCTACGGACAGCACAGGCAGGCAGACGCCGGGCCGGGCTCCTCCTTTGCTTGATACTACCTGACTGTACTACTCTACCGAATTTGCTCGTCGGCGGGAATCTCCCTCCGTGCTCTGCGCGTGTCGTGGTCTGCACGATGGGCCGACAGCTTTGCCGAACCCGGAGCTGGAGCATGTGCACCGATCGATCATGGAAGGTCCACGGCATGTGCCGCTCGGGGAGCCGATCTCGGGACAGAGGAAACCAACTGTTGCCATAATCTTTCCAAGTATTCTTTTCTCTTCTCTGTGCAAGTTGCGAGGAGGCGGGGGGAGGTTGCCGGCAGAGGGGAACAGACAACAGAGGATGGTGGAGCAGAGCAGCAGGGCGGCCGGCGTGCGTACCTGGACGCTGCAGAAGCGGGGGTGGCGGACGAGCGTGGCCTCCAACCCGGCGCGGGCCGCCGCCACGTCCACCGGCGCGCCGAGGCCCAGCAGGGCCACGATGTAGCAGTTGAAGTGCGCCTCCCGGAACAGCCGCCCCGCCGGGCTCACAGGCTCCGCCCCCGCCCGCTCCACGTCCCTCTCCGCCTCCTTGCGCTTCCGCTCCATGCCCCTGCCGCCGGGCGCGGACGTGTTGACGGAGAGCGCGGCGCGCCTCCGCAGCGAGGAGGAGGAGGTGGTGGTGGTGGACGACGAGGGGGAGCCGGCTGCTGGATCGGCCGTCGCGGGAGGGTCTTCCATGTCGATCGACCGGTGCTGTGGCCGTATGCGCGGGGGGCGAGCGGTCTGCCGTGCCGGTGGTGAGAGCGACGGCGGGGCTGCGAGTTGGCGACGACTTGGTTTGTTTGTCCATGATCCCGGGCGGCTAGCGTCATGACTTTATCGTGTCCGCGCCGGGTTGGGGTTGGCTGGCAACAACGGGCAGCTCCGGTCGGGGGTTGGTTGGGCCGGCCCGACTAACCGACTGGTCCTCTCTCTCGCGTGCGCGCCCGATTGGTGCGTGCGGTGCGCCAACAGGGCCCGGGGAGCAGTAAACTTAGCGTCCGTCGTTTGCTGCCGGCATGGACCAAATGCTCCAGGTCACTATCACAAGCCACGATCTCAAATCCCCGGCTAACCAAGGGCAACTACAACAGGAGTAAACATAATTGTCCGTGAATGTTTGGACCAGCGTGTCTGCATACTTTCTGTCATCCAACACAAGTCTCTACTTAGAAAGAGAATTGGTAGTCCGGTACCCCGGTTTATTTTCGTCCGGTTTTTTTTCGTCTCACCTGTCACCATCCCTCCAATGGTCTGTTTTCTCCATCTCATTAAGAAAACAAATCCATAATTAAAGGGGAAGATCTTCTTTTGTACTTGTTTTGACAAGTGCTGATTCATTTCAATCATGTAAATAGTAGCTAATTAAGAATTCAGAAATCAGATCATATATGTGATATACCTTCCGAAAAAGACATACATAAGATTATTCTCTGACCATCTCATACATATATTGTTATCATTATCTCTACTATTAAATGACAATCACAAATTCCTAATACAAAAAAATAACATAACTTGTTTCTTATCTTACCAAATCACGTATATTTTTTTGATCTTACCAAATCGCATATATCTCTACCCTAAAAGGGGAGTTGTTGGTCCGATATGCACGGTTTATTTTCGTCTCCACATCCCACCATCACCCCACCACGTCGGCTTTCCCCTTCCCGTTGTTTTTTTGTCTCATTCATTCACCTCTCCACCCCCTCCCCGTCAGTTTATTTTGTATCGATATGTGCACGCCCACACCCATCCTCATGGACTGAACTTTCATTTCCTAAATCAATATAGGTTAACGTAAACTAAAACACATCGGCATTTACCATTTCACCAAACACATTATAAAATTACCAATATCTCTACTCAATCAAATATTTGTTTTCCTTCCCTTACCCACACATCTCCTTAACTTTCCTTCCTCGTCATATGTTGATTTTTTTACAAGGATATGTTAATTTTGGTTTCGTCCAACCCTCATCCACCTCCACCCATTTTGTTCCGTCGCCCAATCTAGAACCCCGCGTCTTTCTCGCATGGCCGCCATCATATATCTAGCGCCAGCAGCTTCTCATGAAGATAACCCCTCTCTTTCTTCTGCAACAGCACGATGGCGGCAGGTACAACGTGTGGAGGCGGCAGGCCACAAGACTGAGAGCGCGCGTGGAACCGAAGGAAGTAATCAAGATCGCCGCTGGGAGAGACATGCCATCCAAGTGGTCGCCGGCTCCTGCCGCGCATGTTGTGTGGGAAGCCTCTCAGGTGCACAGCCGTCTGAGGTGCGTCCGCGCTCCGGGGAAGCCTTGCCACCGGACACATCCCCAGGGACCACACCATGGAGGAGCGGCTCCGCAAGGACGACGGGTCGACAACACTGTCGAAGGGATTCCAGACAACTCGCAAAAAAAGGGATTCCAGGCGGCTTGCAAGCCGCGTCCGTCGCTACAGCCACTCAAGTGATTGCCTTTTCTTTCTTGGAACAATTGCATTAACAACCATGTCCTTGTGGATCCTAGCTCTTTGCTGCACTAGTAAATGTAATATATTAATCACACGTAAATATTAGGTAGGATATTATTTGCGTATTAATTATGTGATTAGCATTGACATTAATATTTGGTATGGTATTATCTGCATATTAAACGTGTTGAGCGCTCACCATTGGAGATGTCTGAGTCGTTGGATTGACCTGATTTGGCTGTCAGGATTTGTTGGATCTGACCTTTGGGTCTTTTTATATCGGTATAGATGTGTAACATCTCCACTGCATAGAGCTTGCAGGAAGTGTCTGCCTCCACTTCCCGGTCTAGGGAATCATGTCTAAATTATTATGGTTCATTTCCACTCACCAATACATATGAACCGCGCAAGAACTTTTCGTGATTGCCACAGCGTGCGTACTGCAGGCTGCAACAAAATCTACCGGGTACCTACATCATCCCCATTTTCACTACTACTACAATCACACTACGAGGCTACCTTCTTATTTTAGTAACTGAATTGAGATCCAAATGCACGTCTGACAAATTTGCCACCGTGAACATCGAATCTTCACTCTGATTTTGACACCGGGAGTGTTTGCTTCAATACCATAACACAAATTTAGGTTCGCTTTTGCATTCTCGGTTCAAGAAAATGGCCCAGAGAATCGATCTTCACCTTTATTCTCTAACAAAATTTCCACAGAAGTTGTAGCTGCTGAAAAATCAGATACATGAAGAAAGAAGCGAATGGCCCTGCATGAGATAGTTATTTCCCTTGTTGGTGAGACTGATTGCTTGTCAAGTGAAATGATGTGACATCACAGAGCTAGATAAATGACATAATGCTCTAGTAGCATCTATGTGTGCAACCGCCGATCTCTAAGCCCTCAACTGGATTCACAGTTAGGTAATTACTGATTAGTGTAAGCTTCTACATCTACTGTTCAGCATTGCACTTCATTTTCACCCCTAATAGGGATTCCAGACAACTCGCAAAAAAAGGGATTCCAGGCGGCATGCAAGCCGCGTCCGTCGCTACAGCCACTCAAGTGATTGCCTTTTCTTTCTTGGAACAATTGCATTAACAACCATGTCCTTGTGGATCCTAGCTCTTTGCTGCACTAGTAAATGTAATATATTAATCACACGTAAATATTAGGTAGGATATTATTTGCGTATTAAGCATTGGCATTAATATTTGGTATGGTATTATCTGCATATTAAACGTGTTGAGCGCTCACCATTGGAGATGTCTGAGTCGTTGGATTGACCTGATTTGGCTGTCAGGATTTGTTGGATCTGACCTTTGGGTCTTTTTATATCGGTATAGATGTGTAACATCTCCACTGCATAGAGCTTGCAGGAAGTGTCTGCCTCCACTTCCCGGTCTAGGGAATCATGTCTAAATTATTATGGTTCATTTCCACTCACCAATACATATGAACCGCGCAAGAACTTTTCGTGATTGCCACAGCGTGCGTACTGCAGGCTGCAACAAAATCTACCGGGTACCTACATCATCCCCATTTTCACTACTACTACAATCACACTACGAGGCTACCTTCTTATTTTAGTAACTGAATTGAGATCCAAATGCACGTCTGACAAATTTGCCACCGTGAACATCGAATCTTCACTCTGATTTTGACACCGGGAGTGTTTGCTTCAATACCATAACACAAATTTAGGTTCGCTTTTGCATTCTCGGTTCAAGAAAATGGCCCAGAGAATCGATCTTCACCTTTATTCTCTAACAAAATTTCCACAGAAGTTGTAGCTGCTGAAAAATCAGATACATGAAGAAAGAAGCGAATGGCCCTGCATGAGATAGTTATTTCCCTTGTTGGTGAGACTGATTGCTTGTCAAGTGAAATGATGTGACATCACAGAGCTAGATAAATGACATAATGCTCTAGTAGCATCTATGTGTGCAACCGCCGATCTCTAAGCCCTCAACTGGATTCACAGTTAGGTAATTACTGATTAGTGTAAGCTTCTACATCTACTGTTCAGCATTGCACTTCATTTTCACCCCTAATAGCCACTTAATCCATCAGAGTACATGGAGCCATACATCTCAATCACACCAGAATGCCCTAACCTTAGGATTGTTATCAAATCTAGAGAAGAGGTATGTGCGATCGGGTCGGCGTGCGGTACGTAATTGTGAGCTCACCGTTCTTGCCATACTTGAGACGGAAAATGACCAAACGGATCACACACTCCTTGTTGACCCTCTCACAACTCCTCTTGTTGAATCGCTCGCATGCCTCGACCTCCACAAGGCAATAGGTGTTGTCACCCACGTATACAAGACTAGCACCGACGTGCCGGCCATCATGATCCCTCCATTCCAGGTAGTCCAAGTTGGCCTCGAACACGTTGAGCCCGTTCCCGGAAGCCACGGCCAGCGTCCATGGACGACGAAGCGCCGGTGGGAGGCAAGGGATAACGGAGACCCCCGTCGTGTCGGTGTCATACATGAGGGTGACCGCGTCCTCCTTGGTATGTAGCGCGCCGGCGGCGATGATCTTGCTGCCGAGAGCGGCGAAGTTCCAAGGACGATCAGTGACATGCATCTTCTCTTGGCGGTGGACCGGAGCCGGCAGGGTCAAATCGCCCCCTCCATCGGAGCAGTTGTCGTCGTCCAGATCCAGCTTGTAGATGCTGAACCCCTTGTTCCAGTCGTCCAGCACGAGGTACAAGTGACGTCTCTTGTGAGCAGCTGCTTGCGCGGGGTTGGCATCCAGGAGAGCGATGCCGGTGGCCCTGTCGTCCACCCACGGCGACGACGACGAGAACGCGGCTGCGCAGCCGGGCGCGCGGCGACCCAGCTGAGACACGGAACGGCACCCGTGGCGACGGAGACGGCGTAGGAGAAACGACCGCAGCATCGTGGCTTGTTGTGCATGCGACGGGGCGGCTGATGGATACGAGGAGGATCGGGAGCTAGCTAGCTAGGGCTGTGCGTCTCGATGGATCTATATTCCCGGAGGCGTATATGCATCTACCTCTTGAGGGCATGTACAATGGTTGATAAGATAGTCTTATCTTAAGTCTTGCATGTGATTTAGAGATGACAAAAAAATTTGTCTACAATGGGTCATATCTTAGCCTTATCTTCAATAACTAGTAATTCCTAAAAATATGGTGAGACATATTGTGCTAAGAGATCACCTCTTGTCTTCTCTTAAATAAGAGAAGACAAGTCTTTTCTTATGAGTTTTCTCTCCTCCACCTCATCATCTATCCTACGTGGCATTGCTAAGATAGAACCATTGTACATGCCCTGACGTAGAGATTTTTTTTTCTTTAGGTTTTTTTAGGTTTTTTTTTGAGACAATTTACCGAACCCTGCATGAGTGCCTTGCTTCTGGGCCTAAAAACCAGAACTGACCAGCACCAAACCGAGGGCTCGTGATGGGCCAATTGTTGCAGGATGCGAGTTTACTAGAAGAACTTTTTCAACAAAAACCAAACTAGAGTTCCTATTTTTATTTCGAGAAATGTAACGACCGAACGTTCGGCTTTTGTTAATTGATCCGAACGAGTTTGGATGTCGTTTGATCCTGATTTCGCGGCCGCAGGTATCGCTGGTTCGATGTGCATGCGATTTTTTTTTTCCGTCCGATTAGAGGTACACACCAAAGCGAAAAAGTATGCAAGAATTGGGATTCGATCCCGTTCATTAGCCAATCCACTAGCATGCTGTAGTTGTCAATAACTTAGCATAAAGTGATATTTGACCGCAAGACTAAATTCTATATTTTGAGAGAGCAGCTACACGTTTGACTGGGCTCGCTTTGTCATTGTTTCGTACCTATCTACCATGCCTAAAGTTCAATGATTTTTTTGGAAAAAACAAATGATATCATGCCTGACTTCCAAATTGTATGATGCCTAACCTAGGACACAATAAAATTCTAGTAAGAAATTGTACTCACGAGTTAGCGTCTCAATTTTTTTCCGCATACCATTCCACTTGGTGTATGCTGGCTTCAATCTTGCGTTTCATACAGAGAAATCAATTTTTTCGAGGACATGCCGGTGCCTATGACAACGGAAGTGATGGCTAGTCGTTAAGTTTTGTGTAAATAGCATGACACAGATCGTGGACGTGATAATTTACTCGCAAACATCACGATAACTTTGACATGAGGATTCTTTTTTATTGAAAACACTCTCGGTAACTTGTATATAAATAACACAGTGATATACATACCACAGACCTGATAACTTAGATACAAACATCATGATAACTTTGATTGGGGGGGTGGGGGGGTGTTGGAAAACATACCGCATATATCTTCTGTGTAAAATATCATGGTAATATACGTACCGCAAATATCACAACTTAGGTACAAACACCACGTAACTATTTACGTGGGAAAAAGATTTTGAAGATGCATCCGTGATAATTTCTATATAAATAGCATGGTAATATACACCTAACATACTTGATAACTTAGGTACAAACATCGTGATAAATTTGACATGGGGAAACAAGGTTGTTGAAACCCTTGTAAAATTTGTGGCAAATACTACCTCCGTTTCTTTTTACTCCGCATATAAGATTTGGTCAAAGTCAAACTACACAAAGTTTGACCAAATTTATATAAAAAAATATGAACATCAACAATATTAAAACTATATAGTATGAAAATACATTTTGTGATGCATCTAATAACATTGATTTCATATTGTCAATGTGTATATTTTTAATATAAAGTTAGTCAAACTTTACAAAGCTTGACTTTGACCAAACCTTATATGCAGACTAAAAAAACGGAGGGAGTATCAATGCGTTATATGCACCACCGACCTGATAGTTTCGGTACAAACACCACGATAGCTTTTTATCTAGGGAAAAAGTTGTTGAAGACGCACCCGTGATAACTTCTATATAAATAGCATGATAATATACACACAATATACCTGATAACTTAGGTACAAACATCATGATAATTTTGACCCGGGAAAACAACGTTGTTGAAAACATAACCCCGGTAAAAATTGTGGCGAATAACAGTGCATTATATGCATCGTAGGCGTGATAACTTAGGTACAAACACCATGATAGCTTTTTATCTGGGGTGGGGGGTTGTTGAAAAACATATTCCTGATACTTTGTGTGCAATAACATGGTATACATTAATACACACAATAAAGTTGATAACTCACTACAAACTCCACGGTAACTTTTGACCCCGGGATAAAAGTTTATTGAAATGTACACTCATAACTCATGTGTAAATAACATGGTAATATACATACAACAGGGCCGATAACTTACTTAATCCAGACGTGGTAACTTTTTGACCAGGGAAAAATGTTGTTAAAAAATACATCTCAATAACTTATGTGTAAACAACATGATAATACATGCACATGAGAGCCGATAAGTCATATACAAATATCACGGGAATTTTTTGAGCGGGGGGGGGGGGGGGTGAAAATTGTTGAAAAACATACCGCGATAACTTTTGTGCAACATGGTAATATGCACAACAAAGCTGATAACTCACTGCAAACATCATAATCACTTTTTGACCCTGGGATAAAAGTTTGTTGAAAACATACCACGGAAACTTTTGTCTAAATGACACGGTAACTTGTGTATGACAAATGTGATAACTTACGTAGCCCAGATGTGGTAACTTTTGGTCTAAAGTAAAAGTCATCAGAACATATCAACATGGGATCTAGTTTTGAAAATCTCGTCGAGACGATTTTTTTTGTGAAGACGGTTTTTCAATCGAAGCGACGGTTTGAGCTACAAAACATTTTGAAGTTTGAAAAAAAGAAATCTAGAATGACATTAGCTTAGCGTCCTTTAGTGCATATATGCATGTTATTAAAGAGAGAAGTGCACCTGAAAGGAAAATTATTAATTCTAATCCATGCATGTACATAATTAGAGTGAAGTAAGAATCGTTCTTGCCTATTGCTAAAATCCGAATGTTTGGTAGTTATAAAAGTCCTTTTTATTTTGAAGAATGTTGGCTTCTCTCTCCAAAAAGGAAACAATGTGTGGTTTTAATTCTCTCTGCTATGTTTCATGTTTTTCTGGCTAACCCCAAAATCCAAGGAGCGACATACAAAGAACAATGTTTTGATGCCATGTGACCTGATCAATGCTCGTTCATCATCCCCCATTTCCCTTGTTTCTCAACTGTCGATGAGTGCACATAACTGGCATGTCAATATGTGGAAGGTTGTTTGCTTGCATGTACCAGTACTATCAGCACTAGTGACGACATCCCTACCTCGCCTATATGTTGGGCGTGTAGATCTCGCTCCTACAACCTCCTCATATGGATATCTCATTGCCTATACTTTTGTGGACATTTCATTCCTAACCGGGGTTGCTTACTTGATAAAGTTCTATATCTTCCAATAAAAAAAGAATTAAAAAAATCTCAATCACCGTGGGGATGTATGATTTTTATTGCTCATCACTTAATTAAGGACAAGAACCAATTCTTGACATTAATTGAGATTTTTTTAATCAATTCATGGTCCTTTGGGATAAGATATTTTTTGAGGGAAAACAAATGAGTGTAATCCCTTTGAAGAAAAATATAGTCCTATTCTTTTAATCATAGAATTGCACCAAAGGTTTTTTCTTCATAAGGCATGATATTCACTTTTCCAACAAAGTTTGGAGAAGCCTAAATATGAGCTCCAAACTCATGGAAAAACTCGATACATGTATTTTTCTCTCGGTTTTGTCTCTCGAATCAAGTAACATCTAATATCAAAATCCATGTACTTTCATGTGCAACATAAAAAAATTCTTCTAATAATTCATATGTATTTTTGTTCCACTGTAATCCAACTCGCCATGGTATTTTAATTATGTGTTTTTATGGCCTCAAATGCCTAAATTTAGTTTTTGATATTTTCTTTCTTTTGTTATTGGCCAAGGAAAACTGTAGACAAAAAGACCTACACAATGCAAGATGGGTCTAAGAAGAAATTAGAAAGGAGGGTGGATGAGCTCATATCTCCTCTTCTGCTAGCAGAGCGGGGAGAAGGAGTGTCGAGAGAGATGATGGGGACACATGCAGATAGAGAAGCAATGTGTGTAAAACTACCTGTGTTTGCTAACTACTACCTCTGTATCAAAATTTTAGGACATCTTTATATGCTAAGGTAATACAACACGACATACAAATATCTCTCCAGATTGTACCTACAATCTCGACTGTACCTACAATCTTCATAACTCCAGATTGTTTAATATACCAAAAATTATGAGAATAATTCTTGACATTGCATTACTAATTATACCTTGAGAGCGTGGTGCTGTTCGGAAGAAGACAAAACTATGAATTTATATGGTACATATTTTCCAACACTTTTTTTATAACATTGTATATATGAGGCTTGTACTACGGTCATGTTTTTTTTAAGTTTCACATAACAGCCACACCTCTTTGACATGATATTTTTTCAAAACCAGGTGTACTCATGAACAACACAAATTCCCAATGTACATTTTCTATTTACAAGTAAACCTCAATCTACGCATTACAAAAATAATTCCACAACACCTGTTTCATGTGAGTGCTTTTCCAAAACCGACGTACTCACCAAGCACCACACATTGCGAATGTATATTTTCTATTTACAATTAAACCTCAATCTAGCCATTACAAAAAAGCCACAAAACCTCGGTCACATGAGTGTTTTTTCAAAACCGGCGTAGTCATGAAACGCCACAAAATCCCAGTGTAGATTTTCTATTACAATTAAACCTCAACCTAGCCATTACAAAAAGTCCACAACTCCTCTTTCAGGTGAGTGGTTTTTCAAAACCGTTGTACTCATGAAACATCACACATTCCCAATGTAGATTTTCTGCGAAAAGATAATTATCAATCTAGCTAGTATAAGCACAGATCATTTTCTATTGATACTTAGACCCTGTTTGTTTCATAAGTCATAGGACTTTTTTAAGTCCCAACTTATAAGTCATAAGTCCCTACCTGTTTGTTTACAGGGACTTATAAGCCCCGAGTCCCTACCTGTTTGTTTGCAGGGACTTATAAGTTGATAAAACACTTGTTCACATAACCCTTGTTCATACAAATGAATTACAGAATAGTGACAACTGAAATAACACTTGTTCACAACACTTGTTCATACAAACGATTAACATTTGTTCATAAGAACCAGAATAAGAGAGAGTACATAAGAACTGAGATAAAAGAAATTACATAAGCAAACAACACTTGTTCATAACACTTGTTCATACAAACGATTAACACTTGTTCATAAGAACAAAAATAAGAGAGAGTACATAACAATCGAGAAAAAGAAATTACATAAGCGAACAACACTTGTTCATATCATTGTTGTTTCAAGGACCACAACCCATCAGCGACCCAAGCTCTGAATTGATTCATAGCAGCACTGTCCATCTCATTTGTTGAATCATTTGTTGTGGTCGTTGGCATAGACAATGGTACATAATTTTCATCTTGATCACACTTGTCGAATTCTATATCAGGGAGTTGACTTTGTCTAATAAAATTGTGCAGTGCAATGCAAGCCACAATGATTTTGCTTTGTTTCTGCTGTGGATAACTAGGCAAGTGAAACAAAATCCTCCACTTGTTCTTCAAGACTCCAAAACACCTCTCGATGACATTGCTAAGTGAAGAATGGGTGAAATTGAAGTGTTCCTTTTTTCCTCTAGGCATTGTGCCATCACGGTACTCCTGGAAATGATAGGTTAAACCCTTGAATGGTGCAAGATAACCCGGTCTATTTGGGTACCCTGAGTCCACAAGATAAAACTTATTAGGTGGAGGTTTTGGAAACTTGTCACCAAATCTGGATCGGGCATCATTGAAGATCCTCATGTCATGCACTGATCCTGGCCAACCAGCTAGGACAAATGTGAATCTCATATCAAAGTCACACACACACACATCACATTCTGACTCTTCTCCTTATGTCTATTCCTATGCTGGGCAGCAGTGGCAAGTGGTACCACAACTTGTATGTGTGTCCCATCTATTTCACCAATGCAATTATCCATAAATGGTGCATACTTTCTAAATCTTAATTTGGAATGCACAGTTCTGAATTGACGATCTACTGGCCTGATGATGTCTTTTGCAAGCTTGATCAGACATAACAAAACCTTATCAAACTTCCTTACAATGGTCTCCAATGACCTAACAAATCTGTTTTCTGCTTGTCTTACAGATTGAGGGGAACCTACTATCCAAAGAAACAGGCCTAGAGACTCAACTGATGACATTTTTTAGTGGACTTCAAACCATAGGAATCAACAAGCACACTATGCAATTTCTCAAACACTGGTCTGTGCATTCTAAACATGTTGTAACAAGCAGTTTCGTTGCCTAGTGTTGTCATAACCCAATCATGCCCAGTCTGTATTGGTACTCTTCTAGGTCCTTTGTTACCGTAAGAGTCCAAGTAGTACATACCAATCAAGCAGGCCATCTGCATCATTCTTCTCTTCCTTTTTTGGTGCATGAACAACATCAGTGCTTCATCATCACTGCTGCTCCCATCATCACTGCTGATTCCATCAACACTGTTGTCATCATCCTGAAACATGCAAACATTAGTACAACTTCTTCATCATGACCTCTTCAACTTGAAAACATTAGTACATGCATGAAAAAGGACACACAGTAACATGCAATGATCATTTAAAAAGGACACACAGTCACACAATACAGGTCCATTACATAAATTAGAAAAAGGACAAACAAGATCACTACTACACTAGGACAACTTCTTCATCATGCACCACCTCTTCAACCAAGTCAGTCTACCTGATCACTTGAAATGTTCTGAAATATGACTCTGTTTGCCTCATCTGCAAACAGTTGAGTTGCCATGAAGTACTCAACACTTGTTTCTTCTGCACCACATTTAACTGCCAACATTTGACAATGAGTAATTGATTCCTTTCTCTTTTGCCTTGTCCTTTGCTTCCCGCCTTTTGTTTGCATATTCAGTGATCATGTCAGAAGTGTTCTCACTATTCATAGTATTGATGAGCCCTGTCATTAGTTTCACCATTGGGCTCTTGTGTTTCTTGCTTGGGCTTGAAGCTGACTGTTCACCGCCGCTGCTTCCCCTCTTCCTGCTGGTGGTGCTCATTGGACTCTCCTCATTCCCATCATCGGCAACAACATATTCTTCTTCATCTTCATCTATGGGCACATAAGCTGATGATCCTTCAACTGCCACACCTTGAAATAGCTCTATTAGCATATCCAAATACTCAGGATTGCCACCCTTGAATTTTCTAACATCTGGTCTCTCCTGCAACATTAGTTAGGTAATTAGGACAAGGCTAAATAATGTAACCAAGTGTGAGCAATTCAGATGTATTTTGCAGAATAATGTATGTACCTTAATTACTTTTTTCCACCACTCATTCGATGCGGTTATAGCTCCATCTCCAGTACGGCCACAACCTGTTTGCTGCCCCAACCACACCCAAGCAGTATAGTGGCTCTTGAGTCTAGTTATGCAATTTTTGAATTGCTTGGTAGTATGGAGGAGGCCAGCACGCTGATAATTTTTTTCTTCATGTTATTGTAGGCTCTACTTGTCCAAGTACCATTCACACAGTGCTCATCCCTAGCTTCCTCACAGGCGATGTTACAAAATACAGTGATCTCGTCTGTCCAATCAGCCTTGGCAATGTCTTTCTAAACAAAAAATAACAAGTACACAATTCAAACAAAAGTAGAATCAAGCTGGTTCAAATTTTACACCAAGGTATACCATTGTACACACAATTAGCTAGCATATAAAGAAGATGAATTTGCACCCTGTGACAGAAAGCTAACTATGTATACCAATCATAATTTTACCTCTCCTAAAGCAAAATCCTCATCTTCATCTTCAAAGCCTTCATTCTCATCGACATCTTCTGAAGATGCAGCAGTTGACGACACACGTTGCTTCCCCGCATCTTTTCCTCTACTGCCGGCCGACGAGGACCCATGGGCTCGACCTACACCACGTCCGGTGACCTGCGACACAGTCCTCCCACGCCCTATCACGCCTCCCTCAACGGCAGCTACGCCCGGGGTGACGAACGGACGCAGGTGAGAGCCAGCTCGGCCTCCGAAGTTTAGAGACCGTGCTCGTCCTGCTCCGCCCTGAGACACGGGCCTCCCACGACCAGGTCCAGTAGGAGGAAGACCATGGCCGGCGGACTGGTCGAAGAGGAGTTGCTGGTACGAGCCCAACTCCGGGAAGTCGTTGACGTTGTGATTGAGATCCAAGAATCCCATTCCCCTCCCGAGATTTCCCCCAGCGGATGAGCCCTGCGATGCCTGATGATGCGCGTGGAACTGAGACAAGAAGGGGATCCGATCCTCCTCATCGTCGGCCATGGCGGCGACGATTCTGGGTACTGGGGGCGGCGGCGGTTTTGGGTACTGGGGGCGGCGGCGGAAGAAGCGAAGCGGGGCAGGAGCGATGCGGGGCAGGAGCGGTGCGGGCAGGGGAATCGATGGAAAAGTCCCAATAAGCTCCTGCCTGAGAGTCTTTTTTGATAAGTCCCAAATCACTACTTTAAGTCCCTATAAGTCCCTCCTGTTTGGTTTAGATGAGACTTATAGGAACTTTTTTAAGTCCCAAAACCAATAAGTCCCTTGAAACAAACAGGGTCTTAGATTGTTGCATAACTTTGCGCAGAGAAGAAAATTTTCAAAAACTGAACATTTGAAACTCGATCATGTCTATCTATTAGGAGAGATGTGGTGCACTGAAAAATAAACATAAATATTTAACAAGTACCATCCGACCTTGGAAATTACAGCAAATGTTCCAGTTTGTTTCCGCCCCGAATAGCTAGCTACTTAATTAACACGTGGAAGCATACATACACCTCAATCACATCCAGAATGCCCTCACCTCGGTGTTGTTACCAAATCTAGGGAAGAGGTATGTGCGATCGGGTCGGCGTGCGGTGATTGTGAGCTGGCCATTCTTGCCATACCTGAGACGGAAAATGGTCAGGCGGACTGCACACTTGTGGCCGACGCACAGACGACGCCTTTTCTTGAATCTCTCATGTGCCACTAGCTTGACGAGGCAGTAGTTGTTGTCACCCATATACACAAGAGTAGCACCGATGTGCCAATCATCATCAGGGTCGAACAACCTCTCAGAGCAAAGCTTCCAGGCCGGTTGCGCAAGGCACCCATCCGGAGACGCGACATCGCACGAGGAGAGGTAGCCATCCGCCAGCTGCTGGGTGTGATGAAATATCTTGTGGAGTCCCACCCATGCCTCCAGCTCGCCATCGTAGTGGCCCTGGCCATGAAATGGCAGGTCCCACTCGCCGTGGTGCCTCCATTTGCCGCCCCCCATGTAGGAGAATGTTTCAGGGGTACGGGTACTGGAGGAGCCCTCGTATGATCTTGTCAGGCTAATAGTGTCGTCGCTGTCTGAGGGGTACTCAGCCTTTGAATCTGACGATGTATCTTTCTTCCAGCCTGAGTGGCCCACAGACACGAATAGCGTGCCCCTTGCTCCCTTTGGGTGTACTGCGCTAGAATCAATGTCGTGGACACGAAAGGGCAGTGGTGACGGGATGGTGTCCCAAGTCCAGTGCTGTCTGACTCCATAAACCGACTCATCTAGGCGGTGCATTTTGTTGCCAACCGCGAAAACATTCAGGCCTTTCCCGGCAGCCGCGGCCAGCGTCCAGGGACCGCGCAGCACCTCCGGTAGACGAGGCACAAGCCCCTCCGTCTAACTCTACTCTAGAGGGTAAACAACCTTCTTTGCTTCATACATACTCTCGGGCAATTCGTTATCCTTTGAAAACATATTCTTTATCTTACCAGCAACTTTTCAAATCTTTTGTCAGATACACCATTCTCTACCTTCCATTGTAGCAATTTCAGTGTGGTGCCCATCTTTTTCTTTTCACCTACGCAATTTGGGTACAACAATTTTTTGTAATCCTCTAACATGTGCTGCAACTTCTTCTCCTCCAAATCACTTGTGCAGTTTCTCTTTGCATCGGCAATGGCCCGACCTAGATCATCAATGGGCTCATCCGATGCCTCTTCTTCAGCTTCTTTCCGCATTGCCGGTTCAGCTTCTTCCCGCATTACCGGCTCAACTTCTTCCCTCATTGTTGTATCATCGTATTCAGAGAACCCATGGCCAGGATAGCTGTCGTCGTCCTCTTCTTCTTCTTCATTGGTCCAAATATTATAGTGGGGCATGAAACCAGACTCAAACAGGTGGACGTGAATGGTTCTTGATGTAGAGTAATTGTGACCATTCTTACAGCCAGCACATGGACAAGGCATAAAACCATCCGCCCGCTTATTTGCCTCAGCCGCAAGCAGAAAAGTACGCACGCCATTAATGAACTCGGGAGAGCATCGGTCATCGTACATTCATTGTCGGCTCATCTTCAATACACAGCACCGAAAACACCAAATTAATACAATACATAAAGTTCATACATAAAGATCATACAACACTTAAATGCAACAAACAAATAACTCTCTAGCTAAAGAATTTAAATGCAACAACAAATGCGATTAAGATCGTAACTAAGATAAAAATTGATCCAACAGCATAATGATACCAAGACTCACTATGAATGGCATATTTTCTAATATTTCTAATCTTTAAGCGCATTTTCTCCATCTTAATCTTGTGATCATCGACGACATCGGCAACATGAAACTCCAATTCCATCTTCTCCCCCTCAATTCTTTTCAATTTTTCCTTCAAATCCTCGTTTTCTCTTTCAACTAAATTTAACCTCTCGACAATAGGGTCGGTTGGAATTTCCGGTTCAACTACCTCCTACATACAAATATCTATGTCAACTTGATGGGCATAATTTGTCATAAACATGAAATGAATGAATAGTTTTAAAAGAGAATATACCACATCCGAATCATAACCCGGATGAGGGCCGACGGGGACGGATATCAAAACCATGGCACTATGTATAACAAACAACGTATGAGTAAGATAATTATACGAGTAACTATATATCCAAATCACACAAACATCAATTTGTTATATAAAACTTCATGAACAAGAGGGTCACCACAAGGTGGTGCCGGCGACGGGACGTTGCGGGCGATCGACGGTGGTTACGACGGAGATTTAGAAGGCACTAAGTAAACCACACCTACATATGCAAACTAAGTGTTATTTTTTACCTCAAATTGCATATAAATCAAATACTAACACATATATATAATTCCTCCCAAATTACTAAACTCAAAAATCAATCACTATATAAAGCATTGCATGAGCTAATCTAGCAATGAGAGATGAAAGGACAAAGTTGCTAACCTTTGTGATCATTTGAATGGATGGGGGCCTTCAAATCTTGACAAATTTTGGGCAAAATGTGTGATGAGCTTGAGAGGAAGAGGGAAAAGAACAGAGAGGAGAGGGGAAAGGGGAAGAACAGAGCGAGCTCGGGTGGACGAAGGGTCTATGTAGGACGACCTTTAGTACCGGTTCATGATACGACCCGGTACTAAAGATGCTGGAGGGGCCCCGGACTGACAACATCTTGCCACCACTCACTTTAGTACCGGTTCGTGGCACGAACCGGTGCTAAAGGTTCACCACGAACCGGTACTAATGATGTCCGCCCGCCTAGCCGTTGGAACCGGCACTAATAGACACATTAGTGCCGGCTCAAATTCAAACAGGCACTAATGTGCTTCACATTTGACCCTTTTTCTACTAGTGAGGTTTTTATTTCCCTTCCTATGTTTCTTTTTTGCCAAACAGACCCCTACATTGTTGACAAGAAGCAATTGACGAAGATCTTACGAGATGGCTTGCAAATCCAGACATCAAACAGAATTTTGGTAATATATATTATGTATGCAATAGTTTGAAGGGATGCTTACCAGGTATATACCACTCAAAATCTAGGTCCAGTAACTATCCACTTGCAAATTCACTGCAAGTTTGTGTAACAAATATATATACATCAACTAGGATTTATGTTTAAGTCTGTGGTACAATTGAAAGACTAGGGAGAAGAGGGTGGATTGTACTACCTGATCGCTTGCTGTACATCTGAAAGAGATTCAGTTCGTCTGAATATTCTGATTTTGTGACATGGTCGCCTGTGAATAGCGCCTTTAGCAGTTTGGTCAACAAGCAGACTGAGTCCAACATAAAATGGTTTCATTTTCATGAGTGAATCTTACCTTAGATGTTTAGGAGAAGATCAGTATAGCACCACATAACTATTGGTAAAATGATCATTAATTAATGACATCATTACCATCCAGCCATCTTGTCTTTCCAAAGAACAACATACGAGCTTCGTTCTCTGAAGTTTAAGAATAATACAACCATCTTGCCTTTCGAAAGAATAACAAAGATAAATATAGAACCGTGTAAGTCTGAACATACATGTGGGTCAAAAACATGTAGTGTGCTCCACCGAGATTCTCAATCATGTCCACTAGTATCGGCTTATACCTTGGACTGAAATATTAAGAGGTTATCATAACAACTATAGCGAATATAATCACTGTTTTCAGATCAAATAAGGAATCGATCTCACGATGGTTGATGCTTGATGCAGCGGAGGATCACAGGTGTATTGCCTGCAGTTTCAATTTAACCGGGCAGTTGCCATCATCGTGAGACTTGCCAACTTGAGGAACTACAACGACTCTTTGTTCCAGCCATATCCGATCCACCGGGCCAGAGCTTTCACGTCATCTACAATGCACGGTGCTCGCGGCGCGCCGTTGGCGCCGGCCTCGTTGCCGCACTCCCGGAACCCCTCAAGCAGCTCATGCTCGTTCGGTCATGCAGGACGGCGTTGTAGCACTGTCATTGGATGTGAATCGCATCAAAACCGGAAGCAGCGTGCGCGCTGATGTGGCGTGTTTCCTCCTTTGTTACACTCTGATTGACTGATGGTTAGATGGTTGATGTTGCAGTTTGATGAGGCCTAGGGGGTGTGGCTTCTGCTGAAATTTTTTACACCACCAGCTCCTGGTGAGTTTGCTCCCCTGAGTCATTATAGAGGAAGTGAGAATGTTAGAAAGGAGAAGAAGAAAAAACCTTGCTGCCGGAGATGACATCCACACCATTTTGTGTGTGTTGGAGTGATTGAACCATGGCAACCAGAGCTGACATCGCATCTCCCTTCCTCATACGCACTTTTTGGGTAGTTGTGCATCTATATTCCATTCTGCACACCAAGAGATTATGTTATTTTTCTTTTACTGAAGCAGTTACGATTTAGTAGTACATCGTTATCATTCTCAACAAATTCATACATGACACCTTTCATACTCATGTATAAGAAAGAACTTTCAGCGATTGAGTTACCTTATTCGACTTTATGTTTTCCAGGAGGGGAGTCCGGGAGGCGGGACAGCCGGCAGGGGCGCCATTCTGTTCGGGGATGCTTGGATCTGGTGATGCTGGAGCATGGGAACGGGAAACATCACCTCAGCTACGGAATTTCAAATAGCCAATTTACCTTTCTCCCTAAAGATTTCTTACTGTGCTGTCAGTATCATTGGTCTTGGGGTCTATGATGTGGCCACTAGAGATTCTTTGGCTGCGAAGCAGAATCGAGAACATGTCAGTGATAAAGTTGTTTGTGCCGGAGAAGAAGAATGGCAAAGGGATACTGGGAATTGCACCGTGTGCTCAATCTGCTAGCATAAATTGTTGTGGCGACATTCCTGTCAAGTTAGTAGTGCCAGAGGAGGTGAAACCAAATTTTTGTACGCCAAGCTGGGTGATGATTGGTGCAATTCTAATCCAAGTGCCATAACACATCCGAAGGCTATTTTGGAAAGGATGTGCACATAGTCCTTATTTCCTACGTAGTCATATTAGTAGTTGCGTTGTCAAGTGGGGTACTAATTCGTTTTATAATCCTACAGGTGATGTAATTAGTTCAAATCAGAGATAGAGTCTGTTAGAATCTAGAGTTAGAACTATGAGTCGGTTTGGTCTATACGTACGTCTCGCCTCTATAATGGGCTGGCTTCGGCCGTGTACGGAGATTAGTTTTTGGGCAGTCGAATAAAGAAACCAGAAAACGCCTTGTGTCAGGGGCACCAACGTGATAAGTTTTTGTGATCCATGACATGGGATTCGTCGCTGCTACGTCGTGATTGACCTCGTGTTAATTTTTTACGCAAGTCCTTTTTCTTCGGTTTCTTGCTATCTCAGTTGGATCCAAAGGCTTCTCCTCTTCTACATCTGTTTTTTTTCTGTGACTGTTGTTGCCGCTGTTCATTGTTATTTTGTAAGTGCTGTGAAGGATCGGACCAACCAGCAACTCGTCGGCTAGTCGAATCTTATCAAGTGGTATTCAGAGCTAAGGTTTTTCACGGTACTGTGTTGATCAAGATGTCAAGCTCGGTCAACAAGGATGATGAGGTTGCTGCTGATTCCGAGGAAATTGTATGTCCAGTGTACGCGGATGATATTCCTCAAAATATCCGGGACGGTTTTGACCACACATGCAACTACATCAAGCAATGTCATGACGCGCTCGGCAAAAGGATAGATGTTCTGATCACTCGGTTCGATGGTTTGGCAGACATCATCAATATGCTGGCGACGAATTTTACCCCATCACAGACTGCTCCGGCTGCTCCACTGTATTATGCACCACCGGCTCGCGATGGACATGCCGGCGTGCATGATAGCCGTTTGGCGGCACAACCTCATGCTGGAGATGATGGTCTCGGTGACGGTGTTGACCAGGCGGGGTACGCGCCACGAGCACGACACTTTGAGCCTCGTCCTGAAACTTCCGTTCGTGGCGGAGTGCATGACCGAGTTGGTCAAGCTGTGTGTGTGCCTTTGGATGATGGAATTGGACGCATAAAAATGTCAATCCCTTCGTTCTCCGGCAAGTGCGAACCAGAAGGCTATTTGGAGTGGGAGATGCGTGTTGATCAAATTTTTGATGCCCATCATTATAGCGAGGAGAAAAAAGTTCAACTTGTTGGAATTGAGTTCACCGGTTACGCGCTAATTTGGTGGAATCAAATTTGTCATTCAAGACATCGCCCGACGACTTGGCGAGGGATGAAAGAATTCATGAGGCGACGTTTTGTTCCCGAGCACTATAAAAGAGATATGTACAACAAGTTGCGGCGGCTCTCTCAAGGTAATATGAGTGTTGATGAATATTACAAGGAGATGTAATTGCTTATCATACGTACAGGGACAACGGAGGATCCGGAGACGACCATGGCACGTTTCTTTAACGGGCTAAATATCGAGGTGCACGATCGTGTTGATATGGTGGTCTACTACAACATACAAGATCTTGTGCATCAACCTGTGCGCGCGGAACAACAGATTAAGCGGCGCCAAGTCAGCACAGTTCCCAGTAACACTTTGAACACATGGCGACGCTCGCATCATAAGAATGAGGATATCGGTCCTAGCTCCAGGGCAACATCATCAAATCACTCTCATGGTTCCGTGCAAAAGGATGCCTCAAAATCAGGACCGTCGATGGTTGATTCTAGTGCACAGTCGACCAGACGCACTAGTGACAAAGAGTGTTTCAAGTGTGGAGGAAGGGGCGTATGAAGTGTGAATGTCCTAATGAGAAAAGAGTGTTGCTCACGAGAGATGGTTATGCATCCGCTAGTGACGAAGAGGCAGTTTCTGACACTTCTAGTGAAAAATCTAAGGATGTTGAAAACGTGGTTGCGAGTTTTGAAGCTGCTGGATCATATCCTTCACTGATGGTGCAACGAGTGCAAGAGGATCGCATTGAGAATAAGGGGCAGCGTTGGAATATTTTTCAGTCTGAGTGCAAAATCAATGACACCAAATGTAAGGTAATCATTGATGGTGGAAGCTACACCAATGCGGTCAGCAAGGGGTTGGTAGAGGCTTTAGGATTGCGCCCGTGGAAGCATCCACAGCCTCATCGCGTTGAATGGATGTACCATACTGGAAAGCTGAAGGTTACTCATAAGGTACGTGTGAACTTTTCAGTTGGAGACTATGATGGCATGGTGATATGTGATGTTATCCCTATGGATGTATGCCACTTATTATTGGGAAGACCATGGCAATATGATCGTGGTGCCACACATGACGGAAGGTCCAACACTTATTCATTTTGGAATAACAGAAAACGATATGTGTTGCAACCAATGTTTGCCAATGCTATCAAGGTGGATGCTATCATTTCAAATCCGAACAAGGTTCACGGAGCTACCACGAAACCGAGGACGGCTTCGTTTCAAGAGGGAGGGGATGATGTGGCCACTAGAGGTTCTTTGGCTGCGAAGCAGAATCGAAAACATGTCAGTGATAAAGTGATGTTTGTGCCGGAGAAGAAGAATGGCAAAGGGATAGTGGGAATTGCACCGTGTGCTCAATCTGCTAGCATAAATTGTTGTGGCGACATTCCTGTCAAGTTAGTAGTGCCAGAGGAGGTGAAACCAAATTTTCGTACGCCAAGCTAGGTGATGATTGGTGCAATTCTAATCCAAGTGCCATAACACATCTGAAGGCTATTTTGGAAAGGATGTGCACATAGTCCTTATTTCCTACGTAGTCATATTAGTAGTTGCGTTGTCAAGTGGGGTGCTAGTTCGTTTTATAATCCTACAGGTGATCGGTGTGGCCGAATATTTTATTAGTTAATCTGTAATTAGTTCAAATTAGAGATAGAGTTTGTTAGAATCTAAAGTTAAAACTATGAGTCGGTTTGGTCTATACGTACGTCTCGCCTATATAATGGGCTGGCTTCGGCCGTGTACGGAGATTAGTTTTTGGGCAGTCGAATAAAGAAACCAGAAAACGCCTTGTGTCAGGGGCGCCAACGTGATGAGTTTTTGCGATCCATGACAAGGGAATCGTCGCTGCTACGTTGTGATTGACCTCGTGTTAATTTTTGACGCAAGTCCTTTTCCTTCGGTTTCTTGCTCTCTCGGTTGGATCCAAAGGCTTCTCCTCTTCTACATCTGTTTGTTTTTCTGTGACTGTTGTTGCTGCTGTTCATTGTTATTTTGTAAGTGCCGTGAAGGATTGGACCAACCAGCGACTCGTCGGCTAGTCGAGTCTTATCAGTCTAGATTTTGTCAATATCAAAATCTGGGTACTTACCAAGATGGGGTCGATGGGGGCGCCTTCGAGGGGGACTGCAGGTGCCCAGCCCTCATCTGCCGGGGATCGCCGGCGGGTGGGTGGTCGGTTTTGGGATCTAGCGGATTCCGACGAGGACGGGGACTCGCCGGAGGCTTCACCGACATCTCCAACCCCTTCCGATCTCATTTGTGAATTCTTCAATCCCGGCTATGACAAAGATGATGTGGCGATGACGGTCGATAAAGTCTTGCCACCCGAGGATCCGGCTAGGATTGGACTACACGCTGGAGAGAGGAAGGAGATGGTTCGTCGGGTCGCCCATCGCAGAACGGCGGCGACGGTGATCCGGCCATGGAAGGGCCCCTTGCCTAAGGTAAATCTCCCTAACTTAACTTTGTTCGATTTGATTCGCCCGGAGTCTTGGATTGAGGTTAAGAGTAGGAAGAAGCCATGCCGGAAAGGGCCGAGATCGGCACCGGTGTTGGCCGCGGCGACGAAGCCGGCGAGCAAGCCGATCCAGATCGCTGTGGCTCGCCATGATCATTTGAAATCGATCTTGGGCCGTAGTGGGCTGGGTTTGGGCGTTTTTTTGCTTGAGGTCATTGGGCCAGGGACTATTGGGTATGAGGCCCAAGTGAGTCCGGGTCCTATCGATAGCGAAACTGACGTCGCATGCATCCCAGCGCCATCTACATCACATTCGTCTACCCCGAGTCCTAGGGTTTTTTTGCATCGGGCGCCTCGGCTGCGTTCTTCGGGTCCTGGACGCACTAGACGGATTCCTCCCCTGGTGGCCATGGCGGGCCGCGGGGCTGGTCTGCAGCCGGGAAAGAACATCGCTGTGCATACCGGGGCAGGCCGCATCGGGGGTGCGCCGCCGCCGGGTGGTGGCAGTGCCCGTGGTGCACCGCCGCCGGGTGTTGGTTCTGGCCGTGGTGCGCTGCCGCCACCGGTCTCTGGGTCCGGTCGAGGTATGCCGCCATCGGCGGCTGCAGCTGGCCGGGGTACTGCGGTCGGCCCTGGGATGGCGAGTGTGGTTGCAGGACGTGGTGGCGGTGCCCTTCCAGGGGTTCGGCCGCCGTCCCTGGGCTCGGCGGGGCTGCCTGCCGCGGGTCGAGGCAGGACGACCGGTGGTTCTCGCCCGCCAACGCCGGCTCTGGCTGGGGTGACCACAGCGTGCCGGGGTGGTGTGATCACACCCAGGACATCGGCGCCAAGGAATCAGGGTGTGACACATGGTCAGCCTCGGCCGCCCCCCCGCCGCACTACGTCGTGAGGCCGACTCAGAATCGGTCTGGGCCGATGCAGACGCAGGCGCCGCCACCGCAAAACACGGGTGCTGGAGGTGTTTCGGGAACGCCCCAGGGTCAATGGGGAGATGATGGGTACAATGCCTATGGAGATGGCCAGCACCGAGGTTCTTCGTCGACTGGCGGTGGCCGAGGATATGCATGGTAGGGCGACGGGACGGCGGAGAGACCTTTTCTCGGTCCTCCGGGTGGTTTTGTTAAGGGGGCGTATGGCTCGGGCTATCGGCAGCGGGGAGGCTACCGCGGTCATCGTGGTGATTTAAGTGGTCGAGGTGGCCGGTTTCGTCAACGGCAGCCTCCTTCACCTGTGGTCGTCGGGGCGACTACCGCCACTGGGCTGCCGAGGAGCCGGTGCTGTCCGGTCAGGCTATGGATGTGGTGTCGGCGCTCGCTAATGCTGAGATACCCGGGAGTGAGACCACGGTGTCGGCATCAGTGGAGGCGACAGACAGGGCTGACTCGGACAGGGCGTCCAAGTGGGCGCGCAAGAATGAGAAAATGTTGTGCTATAGGTGTGGAGAGAAGGGTCATTTTATTGCTGAGTGCGTGGCTGACCTATGTGACACATGTGGCAAGCCGGCACATGATTCAAGGGTTTGTCCGATTTTGCGTGATCAGACGCCATCTCTTATGATGTATGGAGTGTATTGTGCTGAGCTCATGTTCTTTGAGTCTCTTGATGCAATGGAGATCCCTGATGAGACCCGGAGTATGACCACTGGGGTTGTCAAAGTTACCAGAGGAGAGGTCTCTGAGACTCAGATTGTGCAGAGGCTGGAGGAGTTAGCTCCTGGTGACTTCCAGTGGGAGCTTGTTAGTCTCGAGGCAAATATGTTTAGGCTTGAGTTCCCTTCAGTTGAAGATTTGCAGAGACTTTTGAGTTTTGGGATGTGCAAAGTGCCGGGTACTGATGGTGTCCTCGAGTTTCATGAGTGGAAGAAGGTCGAACCTCAGGGTAAGCCGCTAACTCAGGTTTGGCTGCGTTTTTCTGGGGCTCCCTCGAAGCCGATGCAGGATGCCAGTGTTGTGGCTAGCTTGGGCATTATGGTGGGGAAGACTGAGAGAGTGGATATGGCTTATACCAGAGCTCACGGGATTGCCCGACCGCTGGTCAGTGTTTTGGATATTGAGTTTGTGCCTGATGTGGTCAAGTGGACATATCGAGGCCAGATTTATAACCTCGTGATTGAGTTTGAGGATGAGAGTCTGTTCGCCGAGGCGGCTAATGGGACTGATGTTGATATGCATGAGGGAGATGACAACTCGGGAGCTAAGCAGCCACCGGTTGATGCCACTGGACGAGAGTTGTCCAATGGACCGGGATCCGTTTCTCAGACGTCTGGGGATGGGACGGTGCCACCTTCCTCGGTTCCTACGACTTCTCAGAGATTTGGATCTTTCGAGCCGGCTTCTGCGCCTCCGAGACTTTGGAGTGAGCGGGTGGAGTCTGACGAGGTTTTTGAGCACACATTACCGGCTTTGGATTTTGAGGATGATGTGAGTCTCGTCCTTGGGGCTTTGTCGATCTCGGTCTGGGGAGAGGAGGAGGTGGCTCCCTCTCATGTACTACTCGTTGATTCTCCTCAGATCAAGGGTCCGGCGGTGGAGGTCTTTCCCTCGGGAGGGGGTCCAGGGATGGTGGTCTCGGTTCCCTCTTCTTCTGTCGCGATGCCGGAGCTGCAGGTGGCGGTTCCGCTTTATGAAGGGGGCTCGGGGCAGGTGGCCTCGGCGCCCTCTTCTCCTCTCATGGTGGACGAGGTTTCGGTGGCGGAGGTTTTATCTTCGGGAGGGGGTCCAGGGCAGGTGGCCTCGGCACCCTCTTCCCTTCTCGCGAGGCCAGAGCTGCAGGCGGCGGTTCCACATTCTGGAGGGGGCTCGGGGCCCTCTTCTCCTGGGGCGCCTAGGGTGGCCGGCCCTCCTGTGGCACCGGTGAGCCCTTCTTGCCAGCGGGCCGGGGTGGGTGGGGAGCTCGGGCAGGTGGCCCTTGCTCCCTCCTCCCCCGGCATGGTACCGTCTCTCTGCCGTGGGGCGCGACCGATGTCGGCGGTGCCGTTGAGCGCCCCACCGCTTTCCGGCGGTCCAGCTGGTTGATGACCCACATGTATAGGGGATCTATCGTAGTCCTTTCGATAAGTAAGAGTGTCGAACCCAACGAGGAGCAGAAGGAAATGATAAGCGATTTTCAGCAAGGTATTCTCTGCAAGTACTGAAATAAGTGGTAACAGATAGTTTTGTGATAAGATAGATTGTAACGAGCAACAAGTAACAAAAGTGAATAAAGTGCAGTAAGGTGGCCCAATCCCTTTGTAGCAAAGGACAAGCCGGAACAAACTCTTATAATAGGAAAAGCGCTCCCGAGGACACATGGGAATATCGTCAAGCTAGTTTTCATCACGTTCATATGATTCACGTTCGATACTTTGATAGTTTGATATGTGGGTGGACCGGTGCTTGGGTGTTGTTCTTACTTGAACAAGCATCCCACTTATGATTAACCTATATTGCAAGCATCCGCAACTACAACAAAAGTATTAAGGTAAACCTAACCATAGCATGAAACATATGGATCCAAATCGGCCCCTTACGAAGCAACGCATAAACTAGGGTTTAAGCTTCTGTCACTCTAGCAACCCATCATCTACTTATTACTTCCCAATGCCTTCCTCTAGGCCCAAATAATGGCAAAGTGTTATGTAGTCGACGTTCACATAACACCACTAGAGGCTAGACAACATACATCTTATCAAAATATCAAACGAATACCAAATTCACATGACTACTCACAGCAAGACTTCTCCCTTGTCCTCAGAAACGAACGTAATTACTCACAAAACATATTCATGTTCATAATCAGGGGGGTAATAATATGCATATAGGATCTGAACATATGATCTTCCACTTTGACATGCTTGTTTGACCCTGATATTGTGTGATTTAGCCGTAGCTCAGTGCTCATCTTTTGTCAAGCATCTTGAGTGGAACACTGACATGTGCTTTGTTGCTATGTTAGAGTGTAGTAGCTTATTTTCTTGTTGCATTTTAGATGGCATCGTGCTGTTAATCGCAGTTTTGTGCCATTTTTGTTTTGCTCGCCATTTGCAAACCGTGCATCCGATTCCGGTGATCTTCATATCGATTTCGACCGAAATCAACTCATATTTCCAGTGGCGCACTTGGTTTGCCAAGCCGAGGCCTGGTTCAATCTTTTCCTTCCGGAGCACACATATGCATTGCATATTACATCCTCCATATCATGTCATGTTTTTGCATCATGTTGCTTGTGCATTGCACCATGCTTGATTGCGTTTACCCTTGCTTGTGTTCTTGATTTGGGTAGAGCCGGGATACGAGTACGTGATCGAGGAACCCATTGAGTACGCTTGCGAGGATCAAACTTACGTCAACTCAGAGAACTTTGCAGGCAAGATGACCATACCCTCGAAATCACTTCTATCTTTGCTTGCTAGATGCTCGCTCTATTGCTATGCCTATGCCTCGATACCTACCACATGCTTTATCATGCCTCCCATATTGCCATGTCAAACATCTAACCCACCTTGTCCTAGCAAACCGTTGTTTGGCTATGTTACCGCTTTGCTCGGCCCCTCTTATAGCGTTGTTAGTTGCAGGTGAAGATTGGAGTTTGTTCCATGTTGGAACATGTTTATTGTTGGGATATCATTATTATATCTTGTTTACTTTAATGCACCTATATACTTGGTAAAGGGTGGAAGGCTCGGCCTTATGTCTGCTGTTTCGTTCCACTCTTGCCGCCCTAGTTTCTGTCATACCGATGTTATGTTCCTTGATTTTGCGTTCCTCACGCAGTTGGGTTATAATGGGAACCCCTTGACAGTTCGCCTTGAATAAAACTCCTCCAGCAAGGCCCAACCTTGGTTTTACCATTTGCCACCTAGCCTTTTCCCTTGGGTTTCGCGGACTCAGGGGTCATCTTTATTTTAACCCCCCCGGGGGCCAGTGCTTCTCTAAGTGTTGGTCCAACCTGAGCGATGTCCGGCGCCCCTGGGCAACCAGGGTCTGTGCCAACCCGACGTCTCGCTCATCCGGTGTGCCCTGAGAACGAGATACGTGCGACTCCTATCGGGATTTGCCGGCACATCGGGCAGCTTTGCTGGTCTTGTTTTACCATTGTCGAAATGTCTTATAACCGTGATTCCGAGTCTGATCGGGTCGTCCTGGGAGAAGGAATATCCTTCATTGACCGTGAGAGCTTGTGATGGGCTAAGTTGGGACACCCCTGCAGGGTTTGAACTTTCGAAAGTCGTGCCCGCGGTTATGGGCGGATGGGAATTTGTTAATATCTGATTGTAGAAAATTTGAAACTAAAGTTAATTAAAATGAATCAACAGCATGTGTAGCGTGATGGTCTCTTTTCGGCGGAGTCCGGGAAGAGAACACGCTCTCGTGTTATGCTTGAATGTAAGTAGTTTTCAGGATCACTTCTTGATCTTTGTAGCTTCTCGACTGTGCTTTGCCTTCTTTTCTCGCTCTCATTTGCGTAAGTTAGCCACCATATATGCTAGTGCTTGCTGCAGCTCCACCTCACTACATTTTCCTTCCCATAAGCTTAAATAGTCTTGATCGCGAGGGTGTGAGATTGCTGAGTCCCCGTGACTCACAGATTACTTCCAAAACCAGATGCAGGTGTCGATGATGTCATTCCAAGAGATGCGACTGAACTCAAGTGGGAGTTCGATGAGGACTCGGGACATTACTACGTTTCCTTTCCAGACAATCAGTAGTGGAGCCCAATTGGGGCGATCGGGGATCTTATGCATTTGGGGTTGTCTTTATTTTTGGTTCCGTAGTCGGACCTTGATTGTATTTGGATGATGTAATGCTATATTTATGTATTGTGTGAAGTGGCGATTGTAAGCCAACTCTGTACCTCTTTCTTATTCAGTACATGGGATGTGTAAAGATTACCCCTCTCGCGGCATGCCTACAATGCGGTTATGCCTCTAAGTCGTGCTCCGACACGTGGGAGATATAGCCGCATCGTGGGTGTTACACCCGGCCCATGGAGGGGCGGATCCGGAGGAGGAGGGTGTAGTGGAGCCGGATGAGGAGGCGGGGCCGACTACAGGCTTTTCCATGCAGGATGCCATGGTGGAGTTTGAGGTCGCCAAGTGGAGGAGGTGGCGAAACCGACCGCCATCCTGTATCCATCTAGTCGGAGACCGCGGTGAAGGCCAACCGGCACTTCCTCCGCCAGCAGTGCGCGGAGATCGACGACGAGCCGGAGTTGCCGCAGGGGGCCATCTACCCGGTGCCTGGCACAGAGACTGTGGACAAATATCTACATAATACACATGTTTTTTATTATGCATGGTTTGTATGAATTTGAGGTATTTGGACCCCTCAAAAAGAAACTTTGAGGTATTTGGATGCAACGGACGAGTTTTGAGGTGTGACCGATCACTACACGTCCGTGAGCGTTTGATGGCCCTTATTTATCTCCGGTGGGTCTCGCGGGATTCAGTCGGCGTTTGTCTCCGGTGGATCCACATGGATCATGTCTTCGTTCGTCTGTGTTCATGTGTCTACAGGTTGTATCCTTTCAGTCTATGTTTCTCTTCATCGGCGACTGTTGCTGTTCGGGTGCGCTGGTCCTATGAGGCCTTAGCACGACGACTTTCCAACTATCTGCTATAACAAGGTTTGTTCGGCTCCGATGAGGGAGGGGCGAGGACGGCGGCGCGCCTTCGGCTTACTCCAGTGCTTGTAGTCCTCGTTAGATTGTCTATGAAGTTGGATGTATTTTTTATTTCTGGTGTTCTTTGTACTACTTTAACAGTTGATGAATAGATCGGAAGGTTCCTCGCAAAAAAGAGAGGATGTAGATGCTCTAAGAAAAGAACATATTTTTGACGGGCAATAGGAGGAGCTATGCTTTTCCATTATATCGGGGGGAAAGGTTTCACAAGAATGATGTACATATGGGGAACAACTCCACAGTAATGCAGGAACTCAACCAAGACGCTCGGGATCACAAAAGTGCAAGCTTTAAAGTTCCTCGGGATCACAAAAATGTCAGCAAAATTATGGCGACAAAACAAAGGCTTGGGAAGAAGAAAAATCAGACACACATAATACCGTTGTCGCCAACAAAAGATCAGAACCAAAGTGAGGAACTGATCCTACCACCAATCACATGAGGAATTGAGAACCTACCGCCAACCACACGACCAACACACGGGCGGGAAAGCTATGTTTTGCATGACTTTGCGCAAAGAAGAAATGCGCTATTCATAGTTCTTGGTTGTTTTGTGTTTGCTATTTGTGACACGCCAGAAAATTGTAAGTTTCACATTTTATGAAACAACACAAATTAGCATAGTCCAACATAAGGCATGTTGGTGGAAACCTCAAGCCAGTTTCTCTTAGAATTAAATATAATGCTCTAAATGCTAAACACATTTGAAAATGCACAGGCCACCATTGAACTAGTAGCGTGACAAATTGCAAAGGGTGCTGCACTTGATTTTCTTCCATTCCTTGTCGCCTTGATCACATCCAGAATGCCGATACTTTAGAAGATTCATGAAATGTAGAGAAGAGGTAGGAGCGCTCGGGTCGACGTGCCGTGATTATGAGCTCGCCATTTTTACCATACTTGAGACGGAACATGGCCACACGGATCTCACACTTGTTGCCGACGTCCACACAACGCCTACTCTCAAACTTCTCACGTGCCATCACCTCGACCAGGCAATAGTTGCTGTTACCCATGTACACAAGACGAGCGTTGTTGTGGCACCATTTGTAAGGGTCGGTCGAACAACCTCTCATCACAGACTTTCCATGTGGGCTGGGTGTGGCTCCCGCAGGGAGATGCGAGGTCGCACGAGCAGATGAAGCCATCCATGACGAGGTTGCCAAAGGGCTCAGATTTCTTGTGAAGCCCAACCCACACATCTAGCTCGGCGTCGTAGTGAGCTTGACCCCGAAATGGCAGATCCCACTCGCCGTGGCACCTCCACTCGCCGGTCCCCGTGTCATAGGAGAAGGTCTGGGGTGTGCAAATGGAGAGGTCATCCATGTCACTGATCTTGCCAGACACGAACAGGGTGCGTCCTCCTCCCTCAGGGTGCACCGCGCTTGACACCATTTCGGCCACACAGAAAGGGGGTGGTGTTGGGATGTTGCTCCAAGACCAGTGATCTCTGGTTCCCCAGAACGCATTATTGCCATGTATGTCATCTGCAGGTGGCGGCGCATCCTCCAAGAGATGCATGCCACCATTCATCTTCGACGTGGTCTCCAACGTGTACAGCCCATTCCCGGCAGCCATGGCAAGTCGCCAACAACCACATAGCGCCGCTGGGAGACGAGGGAGAATCGACTGCCCCATCGTCTCGGTGTCATACACAAGGGTCACATAATCCTCCTCGGAATTTAGCTTGCCGGCAGCGACGATGTTGCTTCCCAAGGCGGCGAAGTTCCAGTAACGACCCTTTACAACTTGCCGGTGGACCGGAGGCCGCAGGGCCAAGTCGCCGCCGTCCGATCCGTCGTGCAGGTCCAGCTTGTGGATGCTGAAGCCCTTCTTCCAGTCATCTAGCACCAGATACAGGTGCTGCCGTTTGTGGTTGGGCGACGTGCGGCCGTAGCGGTTAGCAGGGGCAGGTGCCACGATCTTCTTGCCCTCCGGGCGACTGACATCGCTGTTCGTCTCATCGGAGGACGATGTGTAGCTCCGCCGGACGATCTGATCTGTGAGGCGGCCCAGCTGAGACACGGAATGGCGCTCGTGCCGACGGAGACGGCATAAGAGAAACGATCGCAGCATCGTGGTTTGTTGTGCAACCGCAGGCCAGCCGCTCGGCCGATGGCTATCGAGGATGATCGATAGCTAGCTAGGGTTGTGCCTCTCGATGGGATCGATTTTCCCGGACGGTTGGATCTATCTTTTGCGGCAGATATCTCTCTAGTCTGTGGGGTCGTTGGTAGTCCAAGATCATTTACTTCTTTCCCTACGAACACAATCTTTACTTCTTTTTCTCTCCCCTAGACTATACTTCCTCCGTAAAGAAATATAAGTGATCTAAACGCTCTAGTACTATATAGACTAAAACATACCAAGTTTTTTAGGACAATTTCGTTATTGTCGTCTCACTTTTGATTTTACAGGAATAATTTTTTTAGAGTAACTTTGTAGGAATACTAGATGATTTTTTTTTGCGAAAAAATACTAGATGAATGTTAGGTTTATATTACCCCTGTTGTTTTTTTTCCGCATATTTTTCAGCAATCCCGTATTAAATTAACACAAAATGATACAGCAGAAATGACATCAAAGGCCATAATATCATAAGAATTTTTCTAATCATTCCCTCGAGAGGCACATCACACGACCAACTCCAAGAATTCTTGCTTGGGGTTCTGGCCTCCACCCACATGGACATGGTGAAACTTGAGGCAAGCAAAATGCATGCGTGGATTGGTTTGAACTTATGAATTGAAGGAACCGGAGCCACTAGATATCCGGGAATAAAAAACTACCCTAGTGGCCAAGCCGAGAATCAGGAGAGGGTTAGTGGCACGCAAGGGCGGGGGCACGCATGTCTCTGGTGTTCGCTTTTAATTTTGGATTTCAATTTTTAAAGTTTTATATCTTTTAAACAAAACTTCCAAATTAAGTTCTGCTTTCATAGTTATGTTTTCCGTGACCAGCGTTTTCAAATAAGATTCATTTTGAATATATTTTGACGACTTCAAAAAATTAAGTTTCAATGTTGACACTTAGTATGAGTGACCGATAAAAATGAATTTTTGTGTCTAGGCCCGACAGAAAAAATTGCTTGAAATTATATCCCTGAAACTGGTTGAAACTTGCAGTTTTAGATGAAAAAACCTAAGTTTTATCGTTGAAACTTGCAGTTTTAGATGAAAAAACCTAAGTTTTATCGTTGAAACTTAAAACTTTTGAGACATTTTCTTTTTTACTGTGACCTCATGCGAGATTGAATTACTGCATGAATGGCAAGGAAAAACGAGCTGGCGTCAGCACTTGGCAGGTGAGTACCCCGCACTTGCGTACCCCTGCGCATTTCCCCTGAAGAATCAAGATAACAAAAATGTCACTTTGAAGCTTCCGATGCTGAAACAACTGCTCTACACAAACAACTGTTGATTCAGACATGGCATTTCGAGCTAGGACCTTTACCCCTTCTGCTCGGCTAAGGGAACTACTGATCATTTGGATGTACTAACCTGCTCTAGGCTTCAACCGCTTCGGGTAAAAACCTTCAACATCTTCGACCAACTTGAGTCAGCGAAATAAAAGAGTCAATTACACCGGTGGTGCTACAACTTGGCGCAAACGGTCACTTTACTGCTACAAGTTGTGGCGTACATTGAAATGGTGCAGAAACTTGGCTTAGACATGCAAATACGTTTGCTTATCCCGTTTGTATACGAAATGTGCGCTGACTAGGCATGTGGACCCTGCTGTCAGTGACTAGACTAAGGAGAGAGAGCGTGTGGCCTGATTTTCACAAAATAAACCTCGGAATTTTGATTTAAAAAAAGGTCCATATAGACATGGCATTCTTCACCTCAGTGACCAGCGGGTCCTGCCTGTTAAAAATAAATAACAAAAAAGTAGGTGCCGCCAGGATTCGAACCCAAAACTACTTGCTACATCATATACAGGCCAAACCACTCTACAATACATTTTTGACTGACTATTATATAATTGACATGGTGAAGTATAAATAATTTATAATTTTATATAATACAAATATTTCATAAACTGCAACTAAAAATATTGTTTCAATTATACAAGCATTTTAATAATTATATGCACACTTGTATAGTTCAATGTTTGTATAATTAATTCATATTCTAACATTTAAAATTTTGATTTGAATATTCAATCATGTATATTATTTAAGTTAATACAGATACGCACATTTATAATTAATCATGTTAATTATACTATTATTAAAATATTTGTATTATCAAAATTTATAACACAGAAATATCCATATTAATTAGATGTTTTTAATATAATACGCGGTTGTATATTTACAAATCATCATTGTTTGTATAATATTTATAACACATAAATGTTTGGATATAAGTTTTATTAATTACGTTTTGCAAATATCTTTAAAAATAGTTGGTGCAAATGGGCCGCAATATTTGCAGCCAATTTAAGCTCCACCTGCTTATCAAAGGTATATATATGTTGTTAACCATATTTGACAATATAAAACATATATGGCATAGTTGTTAGATACTCATCTTTTGTTGCTGATGGTCGCAGGTTCGAAACCTGAGCGCTCCACCATTTTTTATTTGTAAAAAAATTTTGAGGTTTTTTTTTGAAGAAACAGGCCACGTACCCCTTGTCCTTGGTCTAGTCGCTGACAGCAGGGTCCACATGCCTAGTCAGCACAAATTCTATATACAAACACTAGTAGAAAACAGGGCTTTGGTCCAGGCCGGGTCAGCCCATTAGTCCCGGTTCAGTCCAGAACCGGGACCAATGTGGGCATTGATCCCGGTTCGTGAGCCCAGGGGGCCGGCCGGGCCACGTGGGCCATTGGTCCCGGTTCATCTGGACCTTTTGGTCCCGGTTGGTGGGATGAACCGGGACCAATGGGCCTCGCTCCTGGCCCACCACCATTGGTCCCGGTTGGTGGCTTGAACCGGGACCAAAGGCTCCCCTTTAGTCCCGGCTCATGTCACCAACCGGGACCAATGAGGTGCCTATATATACCCCTCGCTCGCGAGCAGAGCACCCCAGTGCTCTGTTTTTCTCTGGCCGAGGGGGAGAGGGCTTGGTGGTGCTCTAGCTCACCTCCTATGCACACAAGGTGTTCGATGGAATGCCCGAGCCACACTACTTAAGCTTTCTCCTCTCCAAGCTCGACCTCCAAGCTCCATTTTCCATAATATTTGTCTAGGTTTAGCGGTCCGTCACGCCCCGTCCCCGTCTTCACCGCCGTCGATCACCCGCGCCGAGCTCATCGCCGGCACCACCGTGGTGAGCCTCTTGTTCTTATCTTCTTTCTGAAAGGAAAAATATTCTTACTTGTATGTTTACATAGATACTTGTATTATTTTCTTACTTTTATTATTGCATCTTATATAGTGCGATGGTTTTGGTATCCGCCCCCGTCGGCCCTCGTCCTGTCTATGATTCGGATGTGGTATATATATTATCTTTATAACTATTGGTTCATTTATTGTTTATGAAAATTATGCCGACCAACGTGACATAGATTTTATTTATGTAGGATGTATGTGAATCGGAAATGCCAACCGACCCTATTGTCGAGAGGTTAAATTTAGTTGAAGAAGAAAACAATTTGTTGAAGGAAAAAATAAAAAAATTGAGGAGGAGAAGATGATATTGGAGTTGCATGTTGCGGATGTCGTCGATGATCACAAGATCAAGATGGATGCAATGCGCTTGAAGATTAGAAAGATTAGAAAATATGCCATTCATACCGAGGCTTGGTATCATTATGCCGTTGGATCAATTGTTACCTTGGTTGCGATTATGATCGCATTTGTTTTCGCATTGAAATGTTTTACATAGTTTCAATGTATGGTTTAATTAATTAGATGCTCTGGAGAGCTATATGTTGTTAGATGAGAACTATGTATGCACTTTGGTTTTAATGTGATGATGAACTTCTATTAATTTGGACACTTAATTATATATAATGCACGCAGATGAACCGGCAATGGATGTACGGTGACAGACACACCCGCGAGTACATTAAGGGCGTGCATGAGTTTCTCGATGCGGCTGAGGCAAACAAGCAGAATGGTTTTATGTGTTGTCCATGCACTGAATGTGGGAATACGAGGTCTTACTCTAACCGGAAAATCCTTCACTCCCACCTGCTTTACAAGGGTTTCATGCCACACTATAATGTTTGGACGAGGCACGGAGAAATAGGGGTTATGATGGAAGACGGCGAAGAAGAAGAGTACGATGACAACTATGTGCCCCCTGAATACGGTGATGCTGCAACGGGGGGAGCTGGTGAAGATCAAGAGGAACCAGACGATGTGCCCAATGATGCTGCAACGGGTGAAGCTGCTGAAGATCAAGAGGAACCAGACGATGTGCCCGATGATGATGATCTCCGCCGGGTCATTGTCGATGCAAGGACGCAATGCGAAAGTCAAAAGGAGAAGCTGAAGTTCGATCGCATGTTAGAGGATCACAAAAAAGGGTTATACCCCAATTGCGAAGATGGCAACACAAAGCTCGGTACCGTACTGGAATTGCTGCAGTGGAAGGCAGAGAATGCTGTGGCTGACAAAGGATTTGAGAAGCTACTGAAAATATTGAAGAAGAAGCTTCCAAAGGATAACGAATTGCCCGACAGTACATACGCAGCAAAGAAGGTCGTATGCCCTCTAGGATTGGAGGTGGAGAAGATACATGCATGCCCTAATGACTGCATCCTCTACCGCGGTGCATACAAGGATCTGAACGCATGCCCGGTATGCGGTGCATTGCGGTATAAGATCAGACGAGATGACCCTGGTGATGTTGACGGCGAGCCCCCCAGGAAGAGGGTTCCTGCGAAGGTGATGTGGTATGCTCCTATAATACCACGGTTGAAACGTCTGTTCAGAAACGAAGAGCATGCCAAGTTGATGCGATGGCACAGTGAGAACCGAAAGAAAGATGGGAAGTTGAGAGCACCCGCTGACGGGTCGCAGTGGAGAAAAATCGAGAGAAAGTACTGGGATGAGTTTGCAAAGGACCCAAGGAATGTATGGTTTGCTTTAAGCGCGGATGGCATTAATCCTTTCGGGGAGCAGAGCAGCAATCACAGCACCTGGCCCGTGACTCTATGTATGTATAACCTTCCTCCTTGGATGTGCATGAAGCGGAAGTTCATTATGATGCCAGTTCTCATCCAAGGCCCTAAGCAACCCGGCAACGAAATTGATGTGTACCTAAGGCCATTAGTTGAAGAACTTTTACAGCTGTGGAATGGAAACGGTGTACGTACGTGGGATGAGCACAGACAGGAGGAATTTAACCTTAAGGCGTTGCTGTTCGTGACCATCAACGATTGGCCCGCTCTCAGTAACCTTTCAGGACAGACAAACAAAGGATACCACGCATGCACGCACTGTTTAGATGACACTGAAAGTATATACCTGGACAAATGCAGGAAGAATGTGTACCTGGGCCATCGTCGATTTCTTCCGACCAACCATCAATGTCGAAAGAAAGGCAAGCATTTCAAAGGCGAGGCAGATCACCGGAAGAAGCCCGCCATGCGTACCGGTGATCACGTACTTGCTATGGTCAATGATTTACACTACGTAATCTTTGGAAAGGGTCCCGGTGGACTAGCTGTTCCGAATGACGCTGAGGGACACGCACCCATGTGGAAGAAGAAATCTATATTTTGGGACCTACCCTACTGGAAAGACCTAGAGGTCCGCTCCTCAATCGACGTGATGCACGTGACGAAGAACCTTTGCGTGAACCTGCTAGGCTTCTTGGGCGTGTATGGGAAGACAAAAGATACACCTGAGGCACGGGAGGACCTGCAACGTTTGCACGAAAAAGACGGCATGCCTCCGAAGCAGTATAAAGGTCCTGCCAGCTACGCTCTTACGAAAGAAGAGAAAGAAATCTTCTTTGAATGCCTGCTCAGTATGAAGGTCACGACTGGCTTCTCGTCGAATATAAAGGGAATAATAAATATGCCAGAGAAAAAGTTTCAGAACCTAAAGTCTCATGACTGCCACGTGATTATGACGCAACTGCTTCCGGTTGCATTGAGGGGGCTTCTACCGGAAAACGTCCGATTAGCCATTGTGAAGCTATGTGCATTCCTCAATGCAATCTCTCAGAAGGTGATCGATCCAGAAATCGTACCAAGGCTAAGGAGTGATGTGGCGCAATGTCTTGTCAGTTTTGAGCTGGTGTTCCCACCATCCTTCTTCAATATCATGACGCACGTCCTAGTTCATCTAGTCGACGAGATTGTCATCCTGGGGCCCGTATTTCTACACAATATGTTCCCCTTTGAGAGGTTCATGGGAGTCCTAAAGAAATATGTCCGTAACCGCGCTAGGCCAGAAGGAAGCATCTCCATGGGCCATCAAACAGAGGATGTTATCGGGTTTTGTGTTGACTTCATTCCTGGCCTTAAGAAGATAGGTCTCCCTAAATCGCGGTATGAGGGGAGACTGACTGGAAAAGGCACTCTTGGAAGAGACTCAATAATATGCAGGGACGGATATTCTTGGTCTCAAGCACACTACACAGTTCTATAGAACTCTACCTTGGTGACCCCGTATGTCGATGAACACAAGAACAGTCTGCGCTCCAAACACCCGGAGCAGTGCGACGACTGGATTACATGTGAACACATCAGGACTTTCAGCAGTTGGTTGGAAACACGTCTCAGAGGTGACAACACTGTTTGTGATGAGTTGTACTTGTTGTCCAGGGGACCATCTTTGACTGTATTGACTTACAAAGGATACGAGATAAATGGGAATACATTTTACACGATCGCCCAAGATCAAAAGAGCACCAACCAAAACAGCGGTGTCCGCTTTGATGCAGCAACCGAGAGCGGAAAGGACACATATTATGGTTACATAGTGGACATATGGGAACTTGACTACGGACCTGATTTTAAGGTCCCTTTGTTTAAGTGCAAATGGGTCAATCTGTTAGGCGGCGGGGTACAGGTAGACCCACAGTACGGAATGACAACAGTGGATCTGAAAAATCTTGGGTACACTGACGAACCGTTCGTCCTAGCCAATGATGTGGCACAGGTTATCTATGTGAAGGACATGTCTACCAAACCGAGAAAAAGAAAAGATAAGGAAGCGAATACATCATACGATGAGCCAAAGCGCCACATAGTTCTTTCAGGAAAAAGGGACATCCTGGGAGTGGACGGCAAGACAGACATGTCTGAAGATTATGAAAAGTTTCATGAAATTCCTCCCTTCAATGTCAAGGCTGACCCAAGCATCCTGATAAACAATGAAGATTATCCATGGTTACGGCGCAATAAGCAAATGACACAAGCGAAGAAAAAGTGAAGACTTTCTCCCGCAACTATTATGATGATACCATGCCAACTTTGTAACACACGAACATGCTACCATTGTCCGTTTTGTACATGCACATGCTATGTGGGTGAAATTATGATACCATGCCAACTTTCAACTTTTTCAGAGTTCATTTGAAATGCTTTCATGTCTTATGGTTCGGCCCTCGTAATACCATGACCATTAGTCCCTGGCCCATGCCAACTTTCAACTTTCAACTTTCTAAAACTAATGGCACTAACAGAAAGTTTATAATTTTGCTCCTCGCCCCTGGCCCATGACCATTAGTCCCGGTTTGTGCCACAAACCGGGACTAAAGGGTTGGTCCTCGTTGCGGGCAGAGTTTAGTCCCACCTCGCCAACCGAAGGGGGCTCACACCGGTTTATAAGCCCTTCCCTCTCTGCCTTGTTGAGCTCCTCTCAAAGTGAAAATAGATGCCCTAATAGAGAAAAGTTTAACCTAAATTCATAGTGAATTTCTCTGAAATTCATAGAAATTTACTAGGAATTTAGGTTGAATTTTCTATATAAGCGCATCTATTCTCTTTTTTTAGTAAGTTAATCACAAACTTGTGATTCAAACAATTTTCAAAGAATTCAAATTTTAACTATTCAAATTTGAAAACTAATGGCACTAACAGAAAGTTTATAATTTTCTAAAACTAATGGCACTAACAGAAAGTTTATAATTTTGCTAACCTAAAAGCAAACAGAATTAAAAATTAAAGCAAAAAACAAAAGAAAATAAATAATGCAAAAAACAAATCAAAAAAACAGGAAAAACTATTTTTATAGTAAAGTTAATCACAAAATAAAATAAATAAAGCAACAAAGAAAACTAAAAAAACTAAAAAAGTGTTTTCAAATTTGAAAACTAATGGCACTAACAGAAAGTTTATAATTTTTCTAAAACTAAAAGCAAAAAGAATAAAAAATAAAGGAAAAACAAAAGAAAATAAATAATGTAGAAAACAAAACAAAAAACTCGAAAAAAAATTAAATATAGCAACAATAAGTATTTTGTTGTAAGTAGAAAAAAAACAAAAAACAAAAAAAAGTGCCACCTACTCGGCACCCACGGCCTGAATATGACTAGAAACCCTACCATGGGCCAGGATTCAGGCCCGCGGGAGGCCCAGTAGGCCCATAGGCACACACTGCACGGTTAGGCCCGAAAGCCTGCTTTAGAGAGGAGCTCGAGAGGGAAGGCGCACCGCACCTTATAAACAGGTGCGGCTCCCTCTCAACTAGCGAGGTGGGACTAAACATTTGGGCGCGGGGCAGCACAAGGCCTTTGGTCCCGGTTGGTGGCACCAACAGGGACTAAAGGGGGCATTGGTCCCGGTTCGAGGCACGAACCGTGACCAATGCCCCTCTTTAGTCCCGGTTGGTGCCACCAACCGGGACCAAAGGCCGCCGCTTCCCGCCCTTTGGGCTGCTGAAAAGAGGCCTTTGGTCCCGGTTGGTGGCACCAACCGGGACTAAAGGGGGGCATTAGTCCCGGTTTGTGCCACGAACCGGGACTAAAGGCTTTGCTATATAAGCAGCACTTAGCAGTTTCTCCAAAATCCATCCCTTTCTTCTCCGCCCGATGCCCGCTGCTCTGCCTCGTCGCCGTCGTCGCCAAGCCGTCAGGCTGCTCCACCTCGTCGTCGCCGCCGCCTCCAATGCCGTCAGGCTGGTCCACCTCACCGTCGTCGCCGTCTCCGACGCTGTCAGGCTGCTCAACTTTGCCGTCACCGCCGCCCTCGACGCCATCTGCCCCGACGCCGGCGCCGCTCCCCGCGCCCCGACGCTGCCCGCCATGCTCCGCCACCCCTCTGTGAGCACCTGAGTCGTGCCCCTGCCTTGCCTCGCTCCCGCGCCCCTGCCCTGCCCTGCCCCGCCGGCGCCACTGCTGCCGCCATGCCCCTCTGCCCCGCCGGCACCACCACTTTTTTTATTAGTTTAATTTTTTTCATATATATATAATGTATGTGTATGTATGTGGCTATATGTTTTTGTTCATATGTTGCAATATTTTTTTTATTAGTTTATTTTTTGTTCATATGTGATGTATATGTGTATGTGGCTATAATGTATATGTGTATGTGATGTATGTGGCTAGAATTTGCTAAATATATATGTTAAAAATGTTTTTTTGTTCATAGAAAGTTTTTTGGTCATATATAGAAAGTTACAATTTTAGAAAAGTTTTATATATGCAAAAGTTACAATTTTAGAAAAAGAAGGATAGGAAAGAAGAAAATAAGAAGAGGAAAGAAAGAAGAAGAGGAGAGGAAAAGAAGAGCAGAAATAAATAAGAAGAAGAAAAAAGAAGAAAAAGAAGAGGAGAAGAAGAAAGGAATAGTGGAGAGGAAAAGAAAATAGAATATTCCTTTCTTCTTCTCCACTATTCTATTTTCTCTTCTTCTCCACTATTCCTTTCTTCTTCTCCTCTTTTTTTTCTTCTTTTTTTCTTCGATCTTCTCCTCTAACTATTCCTTTCTTCTTCTCCTCTTTCTTCTTCTTCTTCTTCTTCTTCTTCTTAATTTTTATCGAGAACGAGGGTGTCGAGGATTGCCGAGGGGTCGAGGGTCGGGAACTAGGGTAGAGGGTCGAGGGTCGTTAAGGGGTCAAGGGTCGAGGGTTTCAGGGTCGAGGGTTCGAGGGTTCTATAGGGTCGAGGGATCGAGGGTCGAGGGTTCCAGGGTCGTCTAGGGGTCGAGGGTTCCAGGGTCGTCGAGGGTTCAAGGGGTCGAGGATCGCCGAGGGGTCGAGAGAGGTTTCCTAGTGTCAAACTATTGAAGAAATCCATGGCTTCATCATTAGCCGGAAGTAACCAGGGCATGACGAAGTCCTCCAAAGTTATTTTGGAATGGTGTCCCGGATAGGATAATTTGCCTTTTTGTATGAATTTCAGCAAAGGCCTTCCAAATAACGATATTTGGAAGGTTCTTGCTGAACTTTGTACCAAAAAGTGAATTATCTTATCTGGGACTCCGTTCCAAAATACCTTTGGAGAGCTTCGTAACATCATGCACCTGTTACTTTCGCCTAATTATGAAGACATGGTTTTGTTGAATCCTTTGACACTAGGCAACCTCCCGACCCCTCGGCGATCCTCTTGAACATGAGAGGAAGAAGAGGATAAAAAAAGAAGAGGAAGAAGAAAAAAAAGAGGAGAAGAAAGAATAGAGGAGTTCTTCTCCTCTATTCTTTCTTCTCCTCTTTTTTTCTTTGTCTTCCTCTTTTTTTATCGGGAATGAGGGTCGTCGAGGGACATAGATGTAGTGTCTTTGTTGTCGATATACCCCCTCCCGATAGCTTCAACACGTGGGGGGGGTCGATATTACCCCCTTGTTGAAGCGTTCTCGAGGCCCCCCCAAACCCTTGAAGCGTTGTCGAGGCCACCCCAAACCCTAGAGAACAGCGTCGAGGCCACTAATTAATATATATGATTCCTTACTATGATTAGCTAGCTAGTTCTATGTTTGCCACTAATATATCCATCTGTCATGTTTGAATAATAATTGCCATGTTGTAAATATTTTTAGAAACTATGGACACCGCCCGAGACGAAGCAAAAGAAGCGTTGTTGAGGGACATAATCGCAGAAGGAAGTGATGCCGTCTTGTTGTTTCTCAACGACACCGATGGTCTGGAAGGAGAGGGTGAAGAAGCTGGCTCCGGTGACCTAATGCCGGTGCAAGAAGAAGAACATGAGGACGGCTCCGGTGACCCAATGCCGGTGCAAGAAGGATACCGTGATGACGACTCCGGTGACCGAACGGAGTCCGGCTAGGTATATATATTAGTTAAGCCTGTGCTGACTAGCTAATTGATGCATTCATTGTTTTGGTATGTACACATATTAATTAAGTCTTTGTTCTTTTTTCTAGCCCTCCGGATCGAGCACAACTTCGGTAAAGAGACGAGGCCCGAAGAAAAAGTTGAGCTCGGATGAAAGGTTTGAGATCATAGCAATCGCGCCCGACGGCCAACCGATTGAACCCATCCGAACAAAGAACGCATTTGTTGCTCAGTGCGGGGTTCTGGTTAGGGACAAGATCCCGATCAGCATCCAGCAATGGTTTAAGCCGGCTACAGAAGACCCTGAGGTGTCTTATGTCAATGATATGCAGAAAAATGATCTTTGGACTGAGCTGAAGTCAAATTTCACCCTACCGCCAGAGGATAATCCAGAGAAGCCAGTTAAAGAGCAATTAATCAAGTCTTTTGCTCTTAAGAGGATGGCAGAACTATTCAGGAGGTGGAAGAAAGAGCTGAATAAGTTTGTCGAAAATAATGAGACACCAGAATTCAAGGGCAGATATGAGAAGATCAGAGATCACTGGCCCGCATTTGTGGCCCACAAGACATCGGAAAAGAGTAAGAAGATGTCGGCGACAAACAAGCAAAATGCTGCGAAGAAGAAGCATCACCATCGCACGGGGTCAGGTGGCTACCTCGTAGCCCGGCCTAAGTGGGCCAAGACTGAGAATGATCTGGTTGATAAAGGGATCGAACCAGAGACAATTAACTGGCCAGACCGTTGCCGGACTTGGTTCTTCGGGGCTGGCGGAACCTTGGACCCTGTAACAGGGAAGTGCATTTGGACGAACGATCAAATGGACATACCAGTCAGGAAGCTTCAGCAGTATATCGAAGCAGCGCAGCAAGGGACGTTCTTTCCAGACAGAGAGAACGACGAGCTCACAATGGCCCTCGGGAATCCTGAGCACCCTGGACGGACACGAGGCACGCCAGGCTCCATTCCGTGGAAGGTTGGGTTTCCGGACGCAGGCGGTTACAAATCCCATGAGAGGAGGAAAAAAGTGCAGCAGACCCAAATGCAGGCGCTGCAAGCAAGGGTACAAGCGATAGAGGAACGAGAAGCAAATCGCAGCAAACGTACTGCCGAAGCTTCCCCCGAAGCTACCCCGCCATCTCAGCGGAGAAGCAGCGTGGCTTCCACCGAGCTGCTTCAGCCGGAGCATGCCTTGACGGCTCCTGCCAGCTATCCCGTGGATGCTATCACGGAGTCTCAAAATTGCCACCTTATGACGCAATGGATGAATTTGAAGGTCAAAGCGGCTGTTGGCTCTGTTTATCCTACTGAACCCAGCGCAACTTTTCACTGTCGGCCGATTCCAGAAGGATATGCTAGGGTGATGGTGGATGAAATAACGGAGGGATTTGAGGACCTCCAGCTTGACCACCCTACCAGTGAAGGGGAGACTAGGCTGGGATCTGCTCTGAAGACTCCATGCCTATGGCAGAAGGAGCTCATCAACCTTCCGAACTGGACGCCTCCGCCTCCTCCTCCTCCTCCTCCGGCAAGTCAGGGCACTCTGCCTCCTCCACCGCCTCCTCCTCCGGCAAGTCAGGCCACTCCGCCTCCTCCACCGCCTCCTCCTCCGGTGAGTGACGATCAGGGCACTCGACCGGCTCCTTCTCCAGCGCGTGGCGGCACTCCGCCTGCGCCGACGCGCCCGAGCAGCCAGCCTCCTCCTTCTCCGCCTCGTCAGCAAGGGCGGAAGAGACCTGCCTCCGCTCCGGCTGCTCCGGCGCGTCGTAGTCCTTCTCCTCCGCCTCGTAAGCAAGTAAAGAAGACAGCCGCTCCGTCTGCTCTGCCAGCGTCTAGCAGTACAGCCAGAGGCGGGAGGAAATATAGATTTGGTCCTTCTCTGAAGACTCCACAGAAGTTACCATATGAGAGGACCCCGGAGGAGAACACCGAGATCGCACGAACGAAGTGGAGGAACTGGTTTCAAGGGGTTGAAAGCAAAGAGACATCCACCTCCGGAGGAGAAGGTAGATCCGGTGAAAGCGAAGCGCACTCTGGCTGCCCTGACAAAACCACCCAAGTCTCCGCCGAAAGGAAACTATGAGCGCATTATTGGAAAGGAATTTGCCGAAGCGGAGCGGTCGGGAAGTACTGTCAGTGATCAAAGGCTGAAAGAACGACGAGCTGGGAAACAAATTGCCCAGCTCGGCGAACAAGCGAAGCAATCGTGCCCCCCGCTCAAGGTGCCTAGCGACAACGTCGCTAATGATCCGAGGATGGTGCCCGGTTATAGCAATCTTGCGATTACCTGCCCGACGATGTACATTATGAACCATGGAGGTGCAGATACAAAGATACGAGTACGGGAAGCCTCTCGTCAAAGATGAAAGATCTCTATCAACGATGATGCGAAGATTGCATGATTGGTACTTGAAAATCTGCAGAGACTCTGGGGGGAGGAGTACTTTGTATGTGAAAGTTAAAAAGGAGCATGACCTCGTTGGAATTGAACTGTTGCCTGTTCCATTTGAGGAGTTCTTTCAGTTTTTCAATCAATTGGCCCTCGATAAAACAACGGTCGCCTGCTACTGTCTGTAAGTAGTACTACTTCTGTCATTAAGTCTCTCTATATAGCTCAGCTCTTTCATTGCATGTATTTATAATCATCCTCACTATATTATGCAGATTGAAGATCGCCGAATTGAAGAAAAGACAAGTCGGTGATATTGGGTTCATTAACACATATCTCATAGATGCAACTCAGGTTAAATTTCATGCCGCAGCTACCGAGGCCAACTTGCTACGATCGTTGGTAATAAATGAAAACAAAGATATAATACTCTTTCCTTACAACTTCAAGTGAGTGTTACTGTCTTGTGCGTATTCGGTTTCCCTTATATATTAGTCAAGGTTATAGTAATGTAATTGATGAGTTATGCATGCGTGTGCAGTTTCCACTATATTCTCCTAAAGATTAAGCTTGAGCAGGGACTAGTAACCGTCTTAGACTCAAGACGAAAAGATCCCCAGGACTATGCAGACATGACTCAAATACTCGAGAAGTAAGTTAAATCGATCATTATCCACCATATCAGCAACTTTGTTCATTTCCTGATATATCAAGTAATTGTTTTCTTTGTCCGGCAGGGTTTGGAGAAAATTCACCAGAAAAGCTCCGGGACTGCCGAAGGAGCTGCAATTTAGACACCAGAAAGTAAGTACTATAGTAGCATGTTCCGCGCATCTACTAGTGATTCAAGCGCTAGTTTCATCAATACCATTTGGCATTCTTGCTTATCAGTTTGATTGACCTCTATTTCTTGTAAAGTGGTTGTGGCAGGGACAAGGGAATGATTTCTATGGATACTACGTTTGCGAGTCCATCCGCCACACGACCTGTGAGCGGGGCTACACTGACGAATAATATGAAGTACGTAAATAACAACATTCACAATTTTATTTTATTACCATCATTTGTGTTGAGTTTCATTCATTTATATATATATATATATGTATTGACCCCCTTTAAATTAGATGTTTCGGAAGCGGGATGAACTCCTAGCACCAGCTCGCATGCGAGCAATTCAAGAGGAATTGGCGGCATTCTTTCTTGACCACGTGATCGCTGAAGACGGAGAATACTATGTGGACCATGAGTCCGTATGATTATATTTGTAAGAGATAATTATTGTATATATGTAGCCAGTAGTGTCGGATAGATATACGAGAACTTGTTGTTCGACCAATCTCTGGGAGAAGGAGAGGTGGTCGATATCACTTCTCTCTGTATGCATATATGTTCATGACGATCTTCTGTTTCCTTCGTTTGCTTACTAGCTAGCTAGCGTGTCTAGTCCTCTCTATACGTATGTATAGTACGTAGCGTCGACCAAGCACGGACATAAAAGAGGACACTTCTCTCTATTAATTATAGCTAGCTAACACAATATATGAAACACGTAAATTAACCCCCAAAAACTCCCAACACCCCCCCTTTCAAAAAAAACCCCAGCCACAGAAATGCTGACGTGTGGATGCCTATTGGTCCCGGTTGGTGCCACCAACCGGGACCAAAGGGTCTCCTGCCTGGGCTCCGCGCACAGGCCACGTGGACGCCCATCTGTTCCGGTTCTGGATTGAACTGGGACTAAAGGGACAGGGCATTAGTACCGACCCTTTAGTCCCGGTTCCAGAACCGGGACAAAAGGCCCTTACGAACCGGGATAACAGACCCTTTTTCTACCAGTGAAACATGATAATCACCGTATTTGCACGTCCGAGCCAAGTTTTTGCACCACTTCAATGTATGTCACAACTTCTTCTTTTTTGCGTGAAAACTTTCGATCTATTCATCAACTGTCAAGGTAGTACAAAGAACACTAGAAGTAAAAATTACATCCAGGTCCGTAGACCACCTAGTGACGACTACAATCACTGGAGCGAGCCGAAGGCGCGCCGCCGTCATCGCCCCTCCCTCGTCGGAGCCGGGCAAACATTGTTGTAGTAGACAGTCGGGAAGTCATCGTGCTAAGGCCTCATAGGACCAGCGCACCAGAACAGCATCCGCCGCTAATGAAAAGAAGCATAGACCGGAAGGATCCAACCTGCAGACACATAGACGTAGACGAGCGAAGACCGGATCCAGTCGGATCCACCGAAGACAAACGCCGACCGGATCCCATGAGATCCGCCGGAGACAAACCTCCACACGCTTTCCGACGATGCTTGAAACATCCCCGGGACAGGGGCTAGGCGGGGAGGACCTTATTCCATCTTCAAGAAGCCGCCACCGCCTCATCTTCTTGAGCATGGCACAAACCCTAACAAAATTCAGAAAAACATGTAAAAACGAAGCCCTCCCGCCGACAAGGGCCGGGATCCATCGTGCCTCCATGATCCGAAGACCATAGAAGATAACTTCTAGCACCAAAGTAACCGTTTACGCCAAGTTATGGAACCACCAGTGAAATTGACTCGAAATAAAAATACATGACCTCTGGTATGAGGAGTGCAGCGATAAAGTAATCCATGGTGCTCACCACGATTCTCTGGAACATTTGGAAGCGGTGGAATGTCATGGCCTTCCGCAATCAGCTGGAGGGCCTGCACGATTGTCAGGACCCCGATCCTAAGTCACACCGATCTAGCATGTAACACATCATATCACTTTGCGGCCTCACGCACGGTATTCCCACGGGTGCTACCTTACCTGGCCCGGGACCGTTTGCGCCTTTTGGCTCACGTATATGATAGTGTCGCTAGCATCCATATGACAAAGAACCCGGGCTGACATGGCTAGTCGTGAACCCAAAGTGGCACTAACTTACAGGGACACGCATCCATGACCCAGCATCGAACGTGTCGGTCATCAGCGAGTGAATCCAGGCTGTAGCACTGGGCTAGCAGGACTCCGGTGAACCGGGCTGTAGCGGGCTAACAGGACTCCGGTATTCATCGCGTGACATTTCCCCGAAGGGACAGACACAGGAACGAAGAAGGACACATGCCGGCCAGCCTAAGTGTTCCGGAGCAGTAGCAAGCTACCATGGCTCGGTGGAAACACTAGGAGACATTTCCCGGTAAGAGAGGCTACTAAAGATAAACAACTAGATAGTCAGATCCCACACATACCAAGCATTTCAATAACATACACACAATATGCTCGATATGTGCAAATACAACATGGCCTCACAACATGACTCTACGACTCAAGTAATTTATTCAATAGGCTCCGAGGAGCGAGATATTACAAACAAGGGTCTCATGACCCAACACTCAGAGCATACAAGTCAAAGCACATGCGGAAGCTATCATGTCTGAGTACAGACATCTATAAATGAAAAAGGCTGAGAAGCCTGACTATCTACCAGATCCTGCCGAGGCACAAGATCGTAGCTGAGGTAACAAGCTAAACGTCGAAGTCCAAGCGGAACTACTAGCGAGACTGAAGTATCTCTGCAAAAACATAAAGTAGGCAAACGTGAGTACAAATGTACCCAGCAAGACTTACATCAGAACTAACTACATATGCATCATTATCAACAAGGGGACGGTGGAGTTTGACTGCAGCAAGCCAGCTTTGACTCGGTGGCTAACCTGAACTACGACTGCAATGTAACTCTTTGAGGTGGCGCACACGAGTCCACATATTCACCATATCAATACACCACTATGGATCCGCTCCCGTCTCCCTACGAGAACGCCATCCATAGCACTCACGCTTATCTTGCGTATTTTAGAGTATCCACGTTCACTTGTCTATGAACTGTACAAGGGGTCCAAGTTTCCATATCCGAGGAATCCGGCTATTCGAATAGATAATGATAACCCTGCAGGGGTGTACTTCTTCACACACGCTTCCGCCACTTATCGCCCTGTACACGTCATGTATCTCGGCAACCTTCAAGCGGAAGCCGGGCGAGGGAGTCGGCCACGACCTGACTAACCAAACAAGTCTCTCGTCCAGGTTTATCGCCTATTCGGGTTCCATCCGCAAGGAGATCCGGCCGGGGTGTCGCTCACGGCCCCAAACGATGTGAGCAGGGTTCCCAAGCCCACCATCCGGGTGCTACTTGGTACACTGGGCCACTGTGCCTAGTCTGTCCCAAGCCCACCTGTACCGGGTGCCACTTGGTAGACTACTAACACTACCTACAAACACCAGAAACTAGTTGCAACTCTTGGACAGAGATCATGTTGATTAATAAGTCGAGAGAGTCAATTAAGGATCCCAATGTGTGGTAGTAGCTGTTCATGGATCACAAACACAGAACTCAGTTCCTGAGGACGGCTGCAATGAGACAACCCACCATGTACTCCTACATGGCCTCTCACCGCTACCTTACCAAATCGTGTTCACACACTTAGCTCACACATGGTAGGACATGTTCACACACCTCTGATTCATCCCCGATGAATCAGGCCTGACTCAACTCTAAGCAGTAGCAGGCATGACAAACAAGCATGAATGAGTAGGCACAACAGGGCTCAAACAACTCCTACTCATGCTAGTGGGTTTCATCTATTTACTGTGGCAATGACAGGTCATGCAAAGGATAAAGGGGTTCAGCTACCGCAACAAGTAACAGATGAATCGTTGTTTTCCTAATGCAGTAAAAGAGAGCAGGAGCGAGAGAGTGGGATTTTATCGGAATGAACAAGGGGGTTTTGCTTGCCTGGCACTTCTGAAGATAATATAGCTCTTCATTGGTGTCATCGATCACATCGCCGGTACACGTCTATCGAGAGGGGACAATTACCGGCAAACAAGGAAGAACACAATCAATGCAATGCGACAATATGATGCATGAATGTGACATGGCAATATGATGTGATTTGGGCTAATGCATCTAGCAACAGGTTAAATGGAGCTGGTTTGAACACTAGGTTCAAATTCAAACTCCATATGTGAGAGTTTAAATGCCATTTAATTGATTTGTGCTAAACAGCAGCTATAAGTTGTTCTAACATGCATGAAAATGGTACAGATGGATAGATTGGATTTTTCTGATCATTTTTCATATATAATTTATCTCATTTGGAGTTACGGTTGATTTTCTATGAATTTTAGAAGTTTATACAATTTTCTGGAATTTTCTGAATAAAAATAAATCCAGAAAACATTATTGCGTTAGCATTGAGTAAGCATGACGTCAGCAGGTCAACTGCGGCTGGCTAGGGTCAAACCTGACGTGTGGGGTCCACATGTCAGTGACACGGGTTAGACAGTGGGGGTTAGTTTAGTTTAATTAAAGATTAGGGGCACTAGGGCCCACATGTCAGTGTCAGGGGGTTAGATTAGGTGGTGATTAGCTTAAGCTAATCACCTGATGGCGGGGTCCACCTGTCATGGACCCAGGGGAGGTCAAACCTGGGTCAACTCGTCGGAGTTGACCCGCGGCTCGTCGCCGGCGGAGCCAGAGACGGCGAAGGGGTGCGGTTTCCCTCCTCCGGCGACCAAATGGCCGGCGGAGGGCGTCTAGGTGACACAGGCACTCGTCCGCGTCGAGTAGTGGCAGCGGCTGGGCCTAAGATGGTCGGAATCGTCACCGGCATCGACCGTGGCGGTCGCCGGAGCTCGGGCGAGCTCGGGGTCGACGCTACGGTGGCCGGGGAGGCTCGTGCGAGGCACCTACGTGCTCTAGACAGCGCGGGGAGGAAGCTGAGCACGACAGCCGGGCCACTAGGTGGCCGGAGGCACGTCGGCGGCGGTCACAGGCGGCGGCGGGTTTCGGTCATCAAGGGGGCGACGGCTACAGCGACCAAATGAAGTGGGGAAGAGGGGGAAAGGGTGGCGGAGCTCACAGCGGATCGAACGAAGGGGTTGATGAGCTCGGGGGCGTCCTCGTTGCTGCGAATCGAGCAGCGGCGATCTCCGGCCATGGCGATGAAGACGGTGGTGATGGCGGCGTTGCAGCGCGTCCGTGGCGTCGTGGCTTGTCGAGGAGGTCGGGGATGTCGAGACGGAGCTCGCAAGCGTAGCGAGGGGTCGAGGCGGAGACAGTGGCCGCGGCGTTACAGTGGCGCGGCTGCGGCTGCGCTCGGGCTCGAGAGGGAGAGGGAGCAGAAGAGGGGGGAAGAGTTCGGGAGAGAGTGAGAGAGTGGTCGGGGCTGCGTGGCGTCGTCCGGGGCGTTCCAGGGCGACGAGGAGGGCGCCAGGCAGGCAGAGAGGGAGGTGGCGTGGCGCGGCGGAGCGCGTGCGAGCACGCAGCTGCTTCGGGGCGAGGGGAGGAAGACGACGGAGGGGCTGCAGTGGTGGGCTGGGCCGCACAGGGGCTGGGCTACCAGGTGAGCGCCAGGTAAGTCCAGGTGGGTTCTCTCTCTCTCTCTCTTTTATATTTCTGTTGTGTTTTATTTTATTAATATCTTTTGCCATTGTTTTGAATTTAAACAAATTCAAACAATGCCAAAAACTCCTCTGAATATTTTATTTTGCTAGATGGACTTTTCCAAAAGCTCATAAAATATTTCAGGGGTATTTGAAATTATATTCTAATTATATGAATATAATTCAAATTCAAATAGCTAATGATTTAAATTCAAAGTCCCAAAAATAAATCCTTAAAAATGTTCAATATTTTGGTTGGGACCAGAACCCTTGCCAAAAATTATCAAACATTTAAGAGGAGCATTTTGGAACAATGAATGAGATTTTAGGGTTTTTGCCCTTCTTTTATTTAGGGTTTTGAGGCTTCCAAATTTCCTCAGTTCAAGTTTCAAAAATTTAAACATGATGCACACATGGAAGCAAGCATAGGTCAGGCCAGAACTAGGGATGTGACAACTCACCCCCACTAAACAAGAATCTCGACCCGAGATTCAAGCGTAGGGTAAGACGAAGGGAAAACGCCAACTAACATAATCTTCACGATCCAGGGTGCACTTCAAATGAACGTTGATTCAATCACCATCTTTGTCTCGTCGTGATGCTCTGAGAACTCCAGCCAACATGACAATGAGAGGAGAAGGGGACTCTAGAAGGACTGATCTTTTCGAAGATCGAACAACTCAGGATCAACTCATGGGATGAGACATTGTCACATCTTTCGAGCTGAGACACGAAGCATACGTCTGAGGAAATGGAGTGAGACAGATGACGAGGGCTCACTAGGTAGACAACAATTCCACACCTAAGAAGGTGGTAAACGATTGTCAACGTAGCGAGGAGTTGAGTTGCCATGATACCACGACGAAACATCCTGGAGGAGGGTGATTCGTAGATTATTACCTTAAGTGGCAAAAATAATTACCTTTGATATAGAGATCATTGAGACTCTCTATATCAGCCTAAGGCAAATCACAGCAATCGATTGGCGGGGGTCGGTAGAATGGCATACTCGGACTTGGATGATGTGGACTACCTTGTTGAAGACAACGCAATGGATGATTTTTGCTTATCACCGGAAATGGAAGAGACCCATGGTAGAATGGCACATTGGCGGTGCAAGCTGGGAACAAAATGCAAATGCTGGGAATGATTCTGGTAACTAGGGAAGAACCCAACAACAGAGAGTGAATTCACTATTTGAAAAGGTCATAGCATTGCCGAGGAAACCAAGAGGAATCCCAGTTAGTGCCGATGATAACACCTAGCGCTTGTGCGTGCTCTCAAGAACTTGAGCATTTCCATATTCATCAGGGTTTACCAATCTCCGTGTCAAGGATCCTGGCAACACAACATACTACCATGATGAATAATGATGGATGATGCAGATGCAAAGGAAGATAACACCTTCTCAGATTTCACCTTAGCGAGGCCAAGGAAACAAAATCTGGATGATCGACCGAGAGACATTTAGCACTCCGCTTCTAATGTTCTCCTTGATGTGCTAGCGTATCCCATTCATTGAAATGGTTTGGTATCTAGAACATCAAGTAAAAGGTCGGACTTCGGGAAGACAAAAATCATAAGGCACAACTAGGGAGTAAATCCTACGAAGTCCTTATGGGAAGGTGGCCAACTTCTTCAATCAAGATACTACAATAATAGGTCTTCCGGCTGGGTGTGTTGGCCACGACATCCACTTTACCGGTTATCGAGAGACCATTATTATAGTTCTTGGGAAATGTTCCAACCATCATATCTGCCTGAGATTCAGATCTGGTTGGTGTCAGAATAATCCAGACTCATCGAGCCTAGGAAGAAAAATGAAAGTTTGCAACACAAATCGACGAGATGACGTTGCGAGATTCTTGGGAAATGAACTACGATAGCGAGCTTCAAAACATGAGCTGGTTCTGCTACACACATGTGAACACGATGTCCTAGACAAGCATGACCACGTGGTAGTCTTACAATAAAACACTACCGAGTTCGGGGGGGGGGGGGGGGGGGGGGGAACCATCATCGAGGATATCGAAGTCTTGTGCACTTAAATTAGACTTCTTTACCTAGAACAAGTCAATCAGTGGCTTGGTGTGCTAAGAACACATATAGAATGGAGGCGGCCAACCTACCAAACCATAGAATACTTCGCACATATGCATGACCAACTTGGGATGATTTCAGAGGAGCAAAAACAAACTTTCTCGAATTCACGGCGGCAACTTACATCAAATGCACGTGAATCAAAGGAAGTCACTTCTTTCATCCAACATATACTTCATGAACGGGGCATGAAGAAAATGCTTATACAACTTTCCAACACTAGCTTAATGTTCAACAAAATCATGGAGGAGATAAGGATGTTGTCAATGGGCTCAACAACAATTCATCCGGGTTTCCTTTAAAAAGGAATTCCATAGTTAAGTGAACACGGTGATAGCACTGGTCAGACCCAAAAGATGTAATGGTGTATGCTCGAGGGATAACCGCGAGTAAGACAACATTACGAACATCGTTGGTTCTGATTTGATTTGACAATAGCCCATACTCAAATCAAAGTTTTTATATGATAATAGGTCCAACAACTGATCACAGGAACCAATCGATGAAGATATCATCTTTCTTCAACTAACACCAACACCAGGATATCCCTTTGAAACGAACTAGGTTAGGTAAGCTTTTATCTTCTAACTCTCCAAGTTGTCGTTTAGCTTAACCAACTAGCTCAGGGGTATCCAACACGGATTCTTGGAGAAGGGGTGGTTTACAAAAAACCAACTTGATCACGAGCTCAACATAGCGGTCAGGTGACAACCTGGTAATACTTCCGAGAAGATATACAGAAAATCACGAACCACCGATATGTCACTAAGCTCGAGAACAATCTTGCTTTTCAGGGCAAGATGATATGGTGAAATAAGCAAGGAATTGGATAATCCTAACTCATTGATCAGGAGTGCACCAGAAATAAGGACTGGGTAGCACGATCAATCTTAGAATGATGATTCAATAACCAACACGCTAAGAGTGAGAATATTGTCCATTTACTACCAAGCAACGAGTTGCTCGGAGTATTGATTTCACACATCACAATTCACCTGTCGGCATTCCGGTTACAACAACACGGAATCGAGGAATGAATAATGATGGCGAGAAGTATCACTACGTCAAGAATTCATAAGAGAAGGTGCAATTCTCATGACATTCCTGACTTAAAGTGGGTAATACTTCGGGGTAGAACAGACTAAAAGCTTGATTGCATTTCGATCTGCGGAATACAACTGCTTTGACCCAATCCTGGAAATGGACAAGGTACTGGAGTTTGTTTCTCCTAGTCATTCCGGATTAGAATGGCTCGATGGACCACAAGGATAATAGGCATCGATAACACGAATGCACGCCATAAACTTGGCTATCAACTGATAGACAAGGATCGGAATACAACTACAGAGGGACAACTCAAAGGAACATAAGATTTTCTGAGTTGTGGATGCATAGATTAGTATGTCGAACCAAGTTCAACAAATTTCTTCCGGATAATCCATGCGGAAGGTAGAACTAGCAGAGTCACAATATAAAATGGAGAACTCATCAAGAGCACTCTGGTTGTGATCGTTCAGTTCAACGAGGAACTTCTGCCATAAGTAGTTCATGGTATTTGGAAGAAGAAGATACCACGGACTTCAAGGACTATCGCAAAGGTTACTAATAATCTAAAGGAACTAGCAACACTATCAACATGAAGTAAGTAGGGTGAATCTTGGTTCGAAAACCCAGGAATAGAATACCTACTACTAAGTGGCATCACGAGATGCTTTCGAGAATAATGGCCAGAATCATCACACTGGAAACACAAAACATGGCTAAACTACTAGATGATCCCCTGAGACACCTAGGGTCATAATAATAACTCCAACATAAAGGTCGAGGCAGTAGAGTACCTCAACTCAACAATTTGTGTGATTAACCTGGCCTAAAAAGACATTGAAACCAGAGGAAAAGGATTTTGCAAATGCATCAGACTCTTTGGAAACCTGGGATGACTCGGACAGCGTAACGGCTGTAAATGCTCAAAAAGACTTGAGACATTCACAAAAATGGTGGCATAACCACTCAGAAGCACAATATCAAGGTTTTCGAGATCAATAGTTAACGTACGGAAGTAGTAGAAACTGAACTCAAGCTTAAATCCAACAATCTTATAAGTCTACGGATTAGTAGCACGTGATCCTGATAGAAAGAAGAGATATCCTAGCTCTTAATCCCCGTAGGAAAGATAAGATGACTCAGATCAGAAGGGCATAAGGTATAAGGAGTAAAAAGAGCCTTACGTTCCATCCCACAATCAATTCCCTTATATAACTAAAGAATTTCTAGACTCAACTTCGACCAGTTTGGCTTGGTAATCCTACAGGCAGTCAAGCTCTGATACCAAAGCTGTCAGGACCCCGATCCTAAGTCACACCGATCTAGCATGTAACACATCATATCACTTTGCGGCCTCACGCACGGTATTCCCACGGGTGCCACCTTACCTGGTCCGGGACCGTTTGCGCCTTTTGGCTCACGTATATGATAGTGTCGCTAGCATCCATATGACAAAGAACCCGGGCTGACATGGCTAGTCGTGAACCCAAAGTGGCACTAACTTACAGGGACAGGCATCCATGACCCAGCATCAAACGTGTCGGTCATCAGCGAGTGAATCCAGGCTGTAGCACTGGGCTAGCAGGACTCCGGTGAACCGGGCTGTAGCGGGCTAACAGGACTCCGGTATTCATCGCGTGACATTTCCCCGAAGGGACAGACACAGGAACGAAGAAGGACACATGCCGGCCAGCCTAAGTGTTCCAGAGCAGTAGCAAGCTACCATGGCTCGGTGGAAACACTAGGAGACATTTCCCGGTAAGAGAGGCTACTAAAGATAAACAACTAGATAGTCAGATCCCACACATACCAAGCATTTCAATAACATACACACAATATGCTCGATATGTGCAAATACAACATGGCATCACAACATGACTCTACGACTCAAGTAATTTATTCAATAGGCTCCGAGGAGCGAGATATTACAAACAAGGGTCTCATGACCCAACACTCAGAGCATACAAGTCAAAGCACATGCGGAAGCTATCATGTCTGAGTACAGACATCTATAAATGAAAAAGGCTGAGAAGCCTGACTATCTACCAGATCCTGCCGAGGCACAAGATCGTAGCTGAGGTAACAAGCTAAACGTCGAAGTCCAAGCGGAACTACTAGCGAGACTGAAGTCTCTCTGCAAAAACATAAAATAGGCAAACATGAGTACAAATGTACCCAGCAAGACTTACATCAGAACTAACTACATATGCATCATTATCAACAAGGGGACGGTGGAGTTTGACTGCAGCAAGCCAGCTTTGACTCGGTGGCTAACCTGAACTACGACTGCAATGTAACTCTTTGAGGTGGCGCACACGAGTCCACATATTCACCATATCAATACACCACTATGGATCCGCTCCCGTCTCCCTACGAGAACGCCATCCATAGCACTCACGCTTATCTTGCGTATTTTAGAGTATCCACTTTCACTTGTCTATGAACTGTACAAGGGGTCCAAGTTTCCATATCCGAGGAATCCGGTTATTCGAATAGATAATGATAACCCTGCAGGGGTGTACTTCTTCACACACGCTTCCGCCACTTATCGCCCTGTACACGTCATGTATCTCGGCAACCTTCAAGCGGAAGCCGGGCGAGGGAGTCGGCCACGACCTGACTAACCAAACAAGTCTCTCGTCCAGGTTTATCGCCTATTCGGGTTCCATCCGCAAGGAGATCCGGCCGGGGTGTCGCTCACGGCCCCAAATGATGTGAGCAGGGTTCCCAAGCCCACCATCCGGGTGCTACTTGGTACACCGGGCCACTTTGCCTAGTCTATCCCAAGCCCACCTGTACTGGGTGCCACTTGGTAGACTACTAACACTACCTACAAACACCAGAAACTAGTTGCAACTCCTGGACAGAGATCATGTTGATTAATAAGTCGAGAGAGTCAATTAAGGATCCCAATGTGTGGTAGTAGCTGTTCATGGATCACAAACACAAAACTCAGTTCCTGAGGACGGCTGCAATGAGACAACCCACCATGTACTCCTACATGGCCTCTCACCGCTACCTTTACCAAATCGTGTTCACACACTTAGCTCACACACGGTAGGACATGTTCACACACCTCTGATTCATCCCCGATGAATCAGACCTGACTCAACTCTAAGCAGTAGCAGGCATGACAAACAAGCATGAATGAGTAGGCACAACAGGGCTCAAACAACTCCTACTCATGCTAGTGGGTTTCATCTATTTACTGTGGCAATGACAGGTCATGCAAAGGATAAAGGGGTTCAGCTACCGCAACAAGTAACAGATGAATCGTTGTTTTCCTAATGCAGTAAAAGAGAGCAGGAGCGAGAGAGTGGGATTTTATCGGAATGAACAAGGGGGTTTTGCTTGCCTGGCACTTCTGAAGATAATATAGCTCTTCATCGGTGTCATCGATCACATCACCGGTACACGTCTATCGAGAGGGGACAATTACCGGCAAACAAGGAAGAACACAATCAATGCAATGCGACAATATGATGCATGAATGTGACATGGCAATATGATGTGATTTGGGCTAATGCATCTAGCAACAGGTTAAATGGAGCTGGTTTGAACACTAGGTTCAAATTCAAACTCCATATGTGAGAGTTTAAATGCCATTTAATTGATTTGTGCTAAACAGCAGCTATAAGTTGTTCTAACATGCATGAAAATGGTACAGATGGATAGATTGGATTTTTCTGATCATTTTTCATATATAATTTATCTCATTTGGAGTTACGGTTGATTTTCTATGAATTTTAGAAGTTTATACAATTTTCTGGAATTTTCTGAATAAAAATAAATCCAGAAAACATTATTGCGTCAGCATTGAGTAAGCATGACGTCAGCAGGTCAACTGCGGCTGGCTAGGGTCAAACCTGACGTGTGGGGTCCACACGTCAGTGACACGGGTTAGACAGTGGGGGTTAGTTTAGTTTAATTAAAGATTAGGGGCACTAGGGCCCACATGTCAGTGTCAGGGGGTTAGATTAGGTGGTGATTAGCTTAAGCTAATCACCTGATGGCGGGGTCCACCTGTCATGGACCCAGGGGAGGTCAAACCTGGGTCAACTCATCGGAGTTGACCCGCGGCTCGTCGCCGGCGGAGCCAGAGACGGCGGAGGGGTGCGGTTTCCCTCCTCCGGCGACCAAATGGCCGGCGGAGGGCGTCTACGTGACGCAGGCACTCGTCCGCGTCGAGTAGTGGCAGCGGCTGGGCCTAAGATGGTCGGAGTCGTCACCGGCATCGACCGTGGCGGTCGCCGGAGCTCGGGCGAGCTCGGGGTCGACGCTACGGTGGCCGGGGAGGCTCGTGCGAGGCACCTACGTGCTCTAGACAGCGCGGGGAGGAAGCTGAGCACGACAGCCGGGACACTAGGTGGCCGGAGGCACGTCGGCGGTGGTCACAGGTGGCGGCGGGTTTCGGTCATCAAGGGGGCGACGGCTACGGCGATCAAATGAAGTGGGGAAGAGGGGGAAAGGGTGGCGGAGCTCACAGCGGATCGAACGAAGGGGTTGATGAGCTCGGGGGCGTCCTCGTTGCAGCGAATCGAGCGGCGGTGATCTCCGGCCATGGCGATGAAGACGGTGGTGATGGCGGCGTTGCAGCGCGTCCGTGGCGTCGTGGCTTGTCGAGGAGGTCGGGGACGTCGAGACGGAGCTCGCAAGCGTAGCGAGGGGTCGAGGCGGAGACGGTGGCCGCGGCGTTACGGTGGCGCGGCTGCGGCTACGCTCGGGCTCGAGAGGGAGAGGGAGCAGAAGAGGGGGGAAGAGTTCGGGAGAGAGTGAGAGAGCGGTCGGGGCTGCGTGGCGTCGTCCGGGGCGTTCCAGGGCGACGAGGAGGGCGCCAGGCAGGCAGAGAGGGAGGTGGCGTGGCGCGGCGGAGCGCGTGCGAGCACGCAGCTGCTTCGGGGCGAGGGGAGGAAGACGACGGAGGGGCTGCAGTGGTGGGCTGGGCCACACAGGGGCTGGGCCGGCTGGGCTACCAGGTGAGCGCCAGGTAAGTCCAGGTGGGTTCTCTCTCTCTCTTTTTTATATTTCTGTTCTGTTTTATTTTATTAATATCTTTTGCCATTGTTTTGAATTTAAACAAATTCAAACAATGCCAAAAACTCCTCTGAATATTTTATTTTGCTAGATGGACTTTTCCAAAAGCTCATAAAATATTTCGGGGGTATTTGAAATTATATTCTAATTATATGAATATAATTCAAATTCAAATAGCTAATGATTTAAATTCAAAGTCCCAAAAATAAATCCTTAAAAATGTTCAATATTTTGGTTGGGACCAGAACCCTTGCCAAAAATTATCAAACATTTAAGAGGAGCATTTTGGAACAATGAATGAGATTTTAGGGTTTTTGCCCTTCTTTTATTTAGGGTTTTGAGGCTTCCAAATTTCCTCAGTTCAAGTTTCAAAAATTTAAACATGATGCACACATGGAAGCAAGCATAGGTCAGGCCAGAACTAGGGATGTGACAACGATCTAACCACCAAGCACAAGACCAGGAAACGGGCAGAGAGCTATGTGTTTGTGCAACTAAGAAATGCATTTTTCTTAGTGCATGGTTGTTTTTTGTTTGCTATTGCAACACAGCAGAAAATTATAACTACTTCCTCTAATCCATATTATTTGTAGCTTAACTGGATGTATCTAGTATTTCAGTGCTAGATACATCTGTTCATTTCCTCAGGAAAAAAAAGATACATCTGTTCGATCGACAAGTATTATAGATCGGATGGAGTATTATATTTTCTGAACACCACAAATTAGCATGGCGTGTTCATCTACAACCTCAACCTGGTATTGTAAAGTCAAATATCAAAGTTGTGTCGAATGAGTAATGCTCTGAAAGTTACAGAGTTGGCAATGCACCAACCGAATATTGCAACAACTTGCAAAGATCTTTCACTTTATTCATTCACATGTTTATCACATCCATAATGCCCGCATCTTAGAAAACTCATTAAAAGTAGAGAAACAATAGGTGCGCTTGGGTCGGTGCGCTGTGATCCTGAGCTCGCCGTTTTTGCCATACTTGAGGCGGAACGTGGTCACGTGGATCTCGCACTTGATGCCGACGTCCATGCAACGCCTGGTCTTGAAAGCATGGCGCCCCAGGAGCTCAACGAGGCAATAGTTGCTATCTCCCATGTAGAGAAGGCTAGTGCCCATGATGTTGCTGCTAGGCTCGAACAACCTCTTTGAGGAGAGTTTCAAGGCTGGTTGCACGAAGCTCCCATCGGGAGGGATGACGTCACATGAGCAGAGATAGCCGTCTGTCACGTGTTTCCCATAGGGAGCAGATGTGTTCTGAAGCCCGACCCACACATCTACTCCCTCCGTTCCAAATTACTCGTCGTAAAAATGGATGTATCTAGAACTAAAATATATCTAGATACATCCATACCTGTGACAAGTAATTCGGAACGGAGGGAGTAGCTCGCTGTCGTAGTGGGCTCGACCCCAAAACGGCAAATCCCACTCACCGTGGCGCCTCCACTCACCGGTCCCCCTGTTGTAGGAGAAGATTTGTGATACGCGAATGGAGTCGTCCTTCATGTCTGTGATCTAGTTCTTCCCACTGACACGAAGAGGGTGTGCCCTCCTCCTTCTGGGTGCACCGCGCTTGATTGAAAACTGCCCACGCAGAAAGGGGGCGGTGTCGGGATGCTGCTCCAAGACCAGTGATCTTCGGTTACCCAAGGGTAGCTTGTAGATGTTCCTTTCAATAGATGCATGCCTCCATACCGTGGCCCATCCGACTTGGACGTGTTCTCGAAGGTGTACACCCCATTCCCGGTGCTCCTGGTCAGGTACCACATACCACCACAGAGTGCCGCTAGGAGACGAGGGACAATGCAAAGCCCCGCCGTCTCGGTGTCATACACGAGGGTGACAGCATCATCCCCGGATTTTATCCTTCCAGCGGCGATGATCTTGCTGCCTATGGCTGCGAAGTTCCACTGTAGACGATCTACTATTGCTTGGCCGTGGACCGGAGGCTGCAGGATCAAGTCGCCGCCCTCGGAGCCGTCGTTCAGGTCCAACTTGTGGATGCTGAAGCCCTTCTTCCAATCGTCCAGCACCAGGTAAAGATGCGGCTGCTTGTGGCTGGGTAATCCGGCTGGGCGATGGACATCGCTTTCGGTGTCGTCAGCCAACAAGGTGTAGTAGCAGTGCGAGCGCGACGTGGTCGAGTATGCGTGGCAACCCAGCAGAGCCAGGGAACGACATTCGTGGCGACGGAGATGGGAAAGAAGGGAGTGAGGCCGAGCGAGGAACGAGCGCAACATCGTGACCTGCTGTGCATGCGCCGGCGGAGGTAGCTAAGGTTGGATGTACGAATTCTGTGTTCGGCCGGCATCGTACGAATGCTGCACAACTCGGATACTCCTGGGCTTTGGTGACATCAATTCTGACCTGCACCCTACAGAAGTTTCCTTCAAAATCCGGAGATTTTGGCTCTGCATATATTGACTCGCCCACCGTTGCCGACAAAACTTTGATTTTTGAAAAATACCCGTCTGGCAAGTCATGAATCTGCATCCAGATATCTATCTTATTGAGAGCGATAGTGGACGGCCGGGTGAAGCCATCATAGTGTGCAAGCACGACAGCCTTCCCCTTGTGCTCACATGGCCCTTCCCGCATTACTCGTTCCCAGTCACCAAGGCACGAGAACTGCAAAGTGTAAAGATTCTCCTCAAGGGGTCGGATCTTCACCTCTTGTGCCAGGTCCCAGGCAACCCTCATGTTCCTATAGAACCAGTACTGGCTGTAACTCTTGTTTGTGTGCACCCGTGCAAGAGCAATCCATCTTGTTGCTTCCTCCGGCAGTTCATCCTCCTCGACCACCACATCTTGAAGGTTATCTTCATTGAGTCCCAATTCTTCCATCATCGCCTCCAGATCGGAAGTGGCAGAGCCCGATCCTGAAGCGCCTTTATCCATTAGATCTCTTGCCCGAGAGAGAGTTTCCGCAGGCGGTGGTTCCCTACCTTCGCAGAACCCCAGTGCAGGCCAGGGTTACCCCCGGCGCCAGATCGGAGAGGGAGGGGAGAGGGGACATGATGTCTCTAGAGTGGTGGACTCACCAGCGCCGAGAGGAAGCTAAACCCTAGCGAGAGGGGACTGTAATGAAAAGCTAAACCCTATCTATCGTTGGATTCCTAGTGCGCGAATGATGCACCACTAGGCTGCTTCTCGGCCTTAAACCCAAGCTGGCCAGCACCAAAAAAAACCGAGGGCTCGTGATGGGCCGTGTATTGCCGCTCGCGAGGTTACGACGTCTTGGTCGTTGTATCAGTTAATCTCAACAACAACAAAAAAAGGTTGTTGTATCAGTTTAGAGTTCAGACTTTATACCGCTAAAAAATATCAGTTCGAGCTTTATGAGAATAGCAAGGTAGATGAATGTAGGTTTTTAGTTCCTCTCATGGCAAACAGACCCATGCTTCATTTTAAAAACGCAGGAGCGACGACATAGCAGAAAGTACATCCAAAGCCCTAAGAAATAAAAGTAATACAATCATGCCCTAGAGAAGCATGTTGCCTGATGAAATGCAACATGCCAAAGAACGCTTCTTAAATTGCCACGAGCCCACGATGGTACCTAACGCGTCCACCAAAGAACTTTGTGTAACACCCCGGATGTAACTTGCCATATTTGTAACTCTGACTCTGCCATTTCCGGCTTTAAGTTATGATATTTCCCTTTGTGATTGGGTTTTTGTCTTCGTTTTACATTTTGTTCATGTCATGCATTTCATATCATGTCATCATGTGCATCACTTTTGCATACGTGTTCGTCTCATGCATCTGAGCATATTCCCCATTGTCCGTTTTGCAATCCGACACTCCTACGTGCACCGGCGCACCCCCTTTGTCTCTTTTCATGAGCGGGTGTTAAATGTTCTTGGAATGGACCGAGATTTGCCAAGTATCCTTGGTAAACCACTGGTAGACCGCCTGTCAAATTTTGTGCCATTTGGAGTCCGTTTGATACTCCAACGGTTAACCGGGTAACCGGGAAGGCCTCTTGTGTGCTGCAGCCCAACACCCCTCCAAAACGGCCCAATAACCCTTCCAAACCACTCTCATGTCCTCTGTCATCGGATCACGATCGTGTGGGCGAAAACTACACTTCATTTGGACACTCCTACCTCCTCCTAGCTATAAATATGTGCACCCCATCAAAATTCTCGGTCTAAACCCTAGCTTTCCCTCTCCTCGCGCCGTCGGACACGTCCGGGCCAAGACGGACGCGTCCGCCACCGCCGCCCGACCAATCCGGGAGCGCCATGTGTCTCGTCCGCCGTGCTCTCCGCCGCCGGCCCGGCGAGCCCGGATCAGGCCCGCCCGACCCATTGCCGCCGCCGCGCGCCCGCGCCTCCCCCGCGCGTCCCCGCCGCTTGGAGCCTCCTCTCCTCCAGCGTCGGGATCCCGCACCGCCCGCCGCCTCCCACGCCGACCAGCTCCGCCGACACCGCTCGACCACCGCGCCCGCGAGCCCATGCCTCCTCCGCCGGACGCCGGCGAGCTCCGACCCCGCCGACGCCTCTCCTCCACAAGCCCCGGCGAGCTCCCTTGCCCGGATCCGACCACCGCGACCTCCATCTCCGGCGACTTCTCAGGCCAACCTCGGCATCCGCGCCTAGAACCCTAGATCCAAAAAGGTTGACCCCGTTTTCCCTCCAAGTCCTTTTTCTGTGATAATTTTATGCCCTGTTCATTGCATCATAACTCCATGACCGTAGCTCTGTTTCATGCATATAAGATATAAAAATGTTCATTGGGAGATGCTCTTCATTTCATTCCATTGGGGCATGCTTGTTTCAGCTCATATTGATGCCCAAATCATTTATGCAAGAGTGCTATAAAAGGTTTACTGCTGTTGCTTATCAGATTATGATGTTTTGTCTTTTTTGCCACATTTGATGTGTGCTTCATATGGGCATGATCTCTACATGTGTTTTGTACTATGCCATGCCATCTTTACCGGGGTGCTTGCCATGTATTTTTGTGATCTATGTGGTGACTAGCACAAGCTTGCAAACTAGGCTTCGTGATATTGCTGTTTTCAGGGACTTAGGATATTGCTAAGTCCTTGTTCTGCTGTTATTTTTATGCCATGTAAACATGATGCTACAGTGAGATCCGTGCTTGTTTTGAGTTGCTTCATTAAGGATGTGTTTAACATATGGTTATGCTCTATCCATCCATGACCCTGTTTGCAATTATGGAGTGCCCTAGCATGTCTTAATATTGCTCTACTTTTGCTATAAAATGTTCCTAGCAGAATGTTTACATGTTAATCAATTTGGCCATGGTTGTTGCTAGTGATCCATGCATGCTATGAACTTGCTCTTGTCATGGTTAGCTTCATGGAATGCTTGTTTTGTCATGAAATGCTTTGTGGTGAGTGATTTGAGCTCGCAAAGATGCCTTCATAATTCTGTTTATGCCATGCTCAGTTTTCTGCTAATAAAACTTGCTATGTTTAGATGGGTGCCATCATATCTTCTGTGCCTTTTTGGCTCATGATAAGTAAGGAACTTTTGTTCTATGCATTAATTAGATTCATTCCATGCCTTTTTTTGCTATGATATGTTCATGTAGCATGTTGTTTGCTTGCTCTAAACATTGCTTCCTGATGTTATTTCTGCCATGTTAGTATTTTCACTAAGTCTGTGAAGCTGATATCTTTTGCACTTTTGCCATGCTTGTTTGAAACTGCTCTTGTGTGATTTAGCCGTAGGTCAGTGTTAATGTTTTGTCGAGCATCGTGTGTAAATCACTGCCATATACTTTTTTGTTATGTTGGAGTGCAGTAGCTTAGTTTCTTGTGGCATTCTAGATGACATCGTGTTGTTAATCGCAGAATTGTGCCTTTCTTGTTTTGCTTGCCATTTGCAAACCGTGCATCCGTTTCCGGTGATCCTTATATCGATTTCGACCGAAATCATATCATCTTTCCAGAGGCACACTTGGTTTGCCAAGTTTATGCCTTGATCATTCTTTCTCTTCTAGAGGACGCATATGCATTGCATATCATGTCTTGCATATCATGTCATGTTTTGCATCATGTTGCTTCTGCATTGCACCGTGGTTGATTTTTGTTCCTTTGCTTGTGTTCTTACTTTGGATAGAGCCAGGAGACGAGTACGTGATCGAGGAACCTGTTGAGTACGCTAACGAGAATCAAGCTTTCGTCAACTCTGAGAACATTGTAGGCAAGATGACCATACCCTCGAAATCACTTCTATCTTTGCTTGCTAGTTGTTCGCTCCATTGCTATGCCGCGCTACCTACCACTTGCTATATCATGCCTCCCATATTGCAATGTCAAGCCTCTAACCCACCTTTCCTAGCAAACCGTTGTTTGGCTATGTTACCGCTTTTGCTCAGCCCCTCTTATAGTGTTGCTAGTTGCAGGTGAAGATGAAGTTTGTTCCATTTTGGAACATGGATATTGTTGGGATATCATTATTATCTCTTACTTACTTTAATGCATCTATATACTTGGTAAAGGGTGGAAGGCTCGGCCTTATGCCTGGTGTTTTGTTCCACTCTTGATGCCCTATTTTCCGTCATACCAGTGTTATGTTCCTTGTTTTTGCGTTCCTTACGCGGTTGGGTGTTATGGGAACCCCTTGACAGTTCGCTTTGAATAAAACTCCTCCAGCAAGACCCAACCTTGGTTTTACCATTTGCCTACCTACCACCATATACCTTCCCTTGGGTTCTGCAAACTCAAGTGTCATCTTTATTTTAAACCCCCCGGGCCAAGTGCTCCTCTGAGTGTTGGTCCAAACTAGAGTCCTTTGCAGTGCCACATCGAGGAAACTCGAGGGTTGGTTTTAGTTGTACGGAGTGCTCATCCGGTGTGCCCTGAGAATGAGATACGTGCGACTCCTATCGGGATTTGTCGGCACATCGGGCGGCTTTGCTGGTCTTGTTTTACCATAGTCGATATGTCTTGTAACCGGGATTCCGAGACTGATCGGGTCATCCCAGGAGAAGGAATTGAAAGAAATATGCCCTAGAGGCAATAATAAAGTTATTATTTATTTCCTTATATCATGATAAATGTTTATTATTCATGCTAGAATTGTATTAACCGGAAACATAATACTTGTGTGAATACATAGACAAACTAAACGTCACTAGTGTGCCTCTACTTGACTAGCTCGTTAATCAAAGATGATTATGTTTCCTAACCATAGACATGTGTTGTCATTTGATTAACAGGATCACATCATTAGGAGAATGATGTGATTGACATGACCCATTCCATTAGCTTAGCACCCGATCGTTTAGTATGTTGCTATTGCTTTCTTCATGACTTATACATGTTCCTATGACTATGAGATTATGCAACTCCCGTTTGCCGGAGGAACACTTTGTGTGCTACCAAACGTCACAATGTAACTGGGTGCTTATAAAGGAGCTCTACAGGTGTCTCCAAAGGTACATGTTGGGTTGGCGTATTTCGAGATTAGGATTTGTCACTCCGATTGTCGGAGAGGAATCTCTGGGCCCTCTCGGTAATGCACACCACATAAGCCTTGCAAGAATTGCAATTAATGAGTTAGTTGCGAGATGATGTATTACGAAACGAGTAAAGAGACTTGCCGATAACGAGATTGAACTAGGTATTGAGATACCGACGATCGAATCTCGGGCAAGTAACATACCGATGACAAAGGGAACAAAGTATGTTGTTATGCGGTCTGACCGATAAAAGATCTTCATAGAATATGTGGGAGCCAATATGAGCATCCAGGTTCCGCTATTGGTTATTGACCGGAGACATGTCTCGGTCATGTCTACATTGTTCTCAAACCGTAGGGTCCGCACGCTTAACGTTACGATGACAGTTTTATTATGAGTTTATATATTTTGATGTATCGAAGTTTGTTCGGACTCCCGGATGTGATCACGGACATTACGAGGAGTCTCGAAATGATCGAGACATAAAGATTGATATATTGGACGGCTATATTCGGACACCGGATGTGTTCCGGGTGATTTTGGAGAAAACCGGAGTGCTGGAGGGTTACCGGACCCCCCCGGAGAAGTAATGGGCCTTATGGGCCCTAGTAGAGAGAGAGAGGGGCGGCCAGGGAGGGCTGCGTGCCCCCTCCCCCTCTGGTCTGAATTGGACTAGGAGAGGGGGGGCGGCGCCCCCCTTTCCTTCTCCCACTCCCCTTCCTTTCCCCCTCCTAGTAGGAGTAGGAAAGAGGGGAATCCTACTCCCACTAGGAGGAGGACTCCTCCTCCTTGGCGCGCCCTAGGGCCGGCCGGCCTCCCCCCTTGCTCCTTTATATACGGGGGCAGGGGGCACCTCTAGACACACAAGTTGATCTTCAAGATCGTTCTCTTAGCCGTGTGCGGTGCCCCCCTCCACCATAGTCCTCGATAATATTGTAGTGGTGCTTAGGTGAAGCCCTGCGACAATAGAACATCAAGATCGTCACGACGCCGTCTTGCTGACGGAACTCTTCCCCGACACTTTGCTGGATCGGAGTCCGGGGATCGTCATCGAGCTGAACGTGTGCTAGAACTCAGAGGTGCCGTAGTTTCGGTGCTTGATCGGTCGGGCCATGAAGACGTACGACTACATCAACCGCGTTGTCATAACGCTTCCGCTGTTGGTCTATGAGGGTACGTAGATTACACTCTCCCCTCTCGTTGCTATGCATCACCATGATCTTGCGTGTGCGTAGGAATTTTTTTGAAATTACTATGTTCCCCAACAGGAATATCCTTCATTGACCGTGAGAGCTTGTGATGGGCTAAGTTGGGACACCCCTGCAGGGTTTTGAACTTTCGAAAGCCATGCCCGCGGTTATGGGTAGATGAGAATTTGTTAATATCCGGTTGTAGATAACTTCACACTTAACTTAATTAAAATGAATCAACCGCGTGTGTAGCCGTGATGGTCTCTTTTCGGCGGAGTCCGGGAAGAGAGCACGGTCTCGTATTATGCTTAAACGTAAGTAGCTTCAGGATCATTTCATGATCACTATTAGCTTCTCGACCGTGCTTTGCTTCTCTTCTCCTCTCTTTTGCGTAAGTTAGCCACCATATATGCTTAGTGCTTTGCTGCAGCTCCACCTCACTACCCCTTCCTACTCTTTAAGCTTAAATAGTCTTGATCGTGAGGGTGTGAGATTGCTGAGTCCCCGTGACTCACCGATACTTCCAAACAGATGCAGGTGCCGATGACGCCAGTGCAGGGGATGCTACCGAAGTCAAGTGGGAGTTCGACGAGGATTCGGGCCGTTACTATGTTTCTTTTTCGGATGATCAGTAGAGGAGCCCAGTTGGGACGATCGGGGATCTAGTATTTGGGGTTGTCTCTCTTTATTTTGGTTTCGTAGTCGGACCTTGATTGTATTCTGGATGATGTATGAATATTTATGTATTGTGTGAAGTGGCAATTGTAAGCTGACTCTTTATCCCTTTCTTATTCATGGGATGTGTAAAGATTACCCCTCTTGTGAGAGATCCATGATACGTCTCCAACATATCTATAATTTTTGATTGCTCCATGCTATATTATGTACTGTTTTGGGCAATATTGGGCTTTATTATCCACTTTTATATTACTTTCGGTCTAACCTATTAACCGGAGGCCCAGCCCAGATTTGTTGTTTTATGCCTATTTCAGTGTTTTGAACAAAAGGAATATCAAACGGAGTCGAAACGGAATGAAATCTACTGGAGAAGTTATTTTTGGAAGGAAAGCAACCCAGGGAACTTGGAGTGCACGTCGGGGGAGACATGTTGGGGAACGTAGTAATTTCAAAAAATTTCATACGCACACACAAGATCATGGTGATGCATAGCAACGAGAGGGGAGAGTGTAATCCACGTACCCTCGTAGACCGACAACGGAAGCGTTATGATAACGCGGTTGATGTAGTCGTACGTCTTCATGGCTCGATCGATCAAGCACCGAAACTACGGCACCTCCAAGTTCTAGCACACGTTCAGCTCGATGACGATCCCCGGACTCCGATCCAGCAAAGTGTCGGGGAAGAGTTCCATCAGCACGACGGCGTGGTGACGATCTTGATGTTCTACTGTCGCAGGGCTTCGCCTAAGCACCACTACAATATTATCGAGGACTATGGTGGAAGGGGGCACCGCACACGGCTAAGAGAACGATCTTGGAGATCAACTTGTGTGTCAGGGATGCCCCCTGCTCTCGTATATAAAGAAGCAAGGGGGGTGAGGCCGGCCCTAGGAGGAGGCGCGCCGGAGGAGTCCTACTCCTACCGGGAGTAGGACTCCCCCCTTTCCCTAGTTGGATTAGGACTTGGGGGGAAGGAGGAGAGGGAAGAAAGGAAAGGGGGGGGGGGCGCCGCCCCCCTCCTTGTCCAATTCGGACTTGGGGGGGGGGGGGGGGGAGGGGCGCGCGGCAGCCCCTAGGCCTCCTCTCCTCTTCCTCCACTAGGCCCATTAAGGCCCATTAGGTTACTGGGGGGTTCCGGTAACCTCCCGGTACTCCGGTAAAATGCCGAATTCACCCGGAACACTTCTGATGTCCAAACATAGGCTTCCAATATATCAATCTTTATGTCTCGAACATTTTGAGACTCCTCGTCATGTCTGTGATCACATCCGGGACTCTGAACAAACTTCGGTACATCAAAATATATAAACTCATAATGAAACTGTCATCGTAACATTAAGCGTGCGGACCCTACAGGTTCGAGAACAATGTAGACATGACCGAAACATGTCTCCGGTCAATAACCAATAGCGGAACCTGGATGCTCATATTGGCTCCCACATATTCTACAAAGATCTTTTATCGGTCAGACCGCATAACAACATACTTTGTTCCCTTTGTCATTGGTATGTTACTTGCCCGAGATTCGATCGTCGGTATCTCAATACCTAGTTGAATCTCGTTACCGGCAAGTCCCTTTACTCATTTCGTAATACATCATCTCGCAACTAACTCATTAGTTGCAATGCTTGCATGGCTTATGTGATGTGCATTACCGAGAGGGCCCAGAGATACCTCTCCGACAATCGGAGTGACAAATCCTAATCTCGAAATATGCCAACCCAACATGTACCTTTGGAGACACCTATAGAGCTCCTTTATAATAACCCAGTTATGTTGTGACGTTTGGTAGCACACAAAGTGTTCCTCCGGTAAACAGGAGTTGCATAATCTCATAGTCATAGGAACATGTATAAGTCATGAAGAAAGCAATAGCAACATACTAAACGATCGGGTGCTAAGCTAATGGAATGGGTCATGCCAATCACATCATTCTCCTAATGATGTGATCACGTTAATCAAATGACAACACATGTGTCGTGGAATTGTCACGGCAGATGTCCTAGGTGTTAGGACTTAGTCGCGAGGCCAACGCATCTATGTGGTAGCTTGAGAGGGGTTGAGCGGGACGAGAGATGCGATGTTTTACCCAGGTTCGGCCCCTCACGGTGGAGGTAAAAGCCTACATCCTGCTTCATTGATATTGATGATGATGATCATGGTTACAAAAGTGCTCTATCTCGAGAGCTATTGTCTAAACCTAACTTGTCCAACTTGTGGAACTTGTGAATCTTGTCCCCTTTTGGGGAGCCCTGCCCCTCCTTATATATGTTGGAGGGGCGGGTTACATGTAGAGTCCTATTAGGATTAGGACTAGTCTATCTCTAATACAAACCGGATACAAGTCCAGGTCTTAGCTCCTTTGTAAGATAAATGTTCCTCATGCCTTTCCTCTTAAACCGGCCCACCATTAACATAAACCGGCATGCTGGGCCTTGGGCCTTGTCATCCATATGGAACACGCGCCGGGTCACCAATGAGTCCTCAGGCTCGTGAATCGTCATACCAGTGAACCGCGAGACACGTAAACCGCCAATCCTCTAGCGGTTTACCAATGAAACGCCTAGTCCGGCCGGGTTATACTTCCGGCCGGTTTATGCCGCGGGGTATATCCCCGACATTAGCCCCCAAGTTTAGCTTGGATTTATCCATGGTAAACTTATACTTCAAAATAAACACAAGAAGAAAATTGTGCTCCGGGTTAAGAATTCTTGTAAACTGGCATCTGATGATCCTTAAGTCCTTGTCATTTCCTCCTTCTAGAAAATCCGGGTTAACAAGCCAGCTTCATACTCAATTTGTTGACATTGGTTTCTCACAGAGAAATATTGTGAAGAATAATCCACTTGAGTCGGCTTCCAAAGCGCCCGTTTAAGAAATATGGGTCTTGAAGTACTTATATGATATTCAGCCGGTTTGAAGATGTAAAGCTTGCTGGTTTAATATTACCAAAATGACCGGTTTATAAATATTGATGGCACCGGGTCATAATTGTTGACGACACCGGGTCATGTAATTGATCTTCCTGATTTGCTCAAAACTGATAAAATGAAGATGTTCCTCCTTTATATGCATAATACCTGTAGCCCCCAAGTCTTAAGAGGAGAACATAGTGATAACTTAAGACTTGTTCCAATAAGTGTTTCAATCTTGAAGAAATCCGGTTTGTTCATCTCAAAACTGATTACTCCATATATGTAGCCCCCAAGTGCCGGGTTGTCATGCTTGCATCAACTTGGGACTTGTAATTGCTTATAAAAACTCCAATCAGTGCAACCCCCAAGGACCGGGTCATTATGCAATAATGAGCAGGAACTTTGTAAATATAATAATGTAGATTTTAGCAGTGATGTGTAGCCCCCAAGGGCCGGCTTAGTAAGATAATACTGAACTGGGACTTGATATATACTTCAATGAAAATAACATCTTATAATGTAGCTTCCATCGTAAGGCTTGAACCCACGTCCACAAGGTTAAGAGCTTTGTGCTTTACCAACCGAGCAATGGATCCTTCAATATTATGGACGAAAACTTGTGTACCTTAAATTGTTGACAGGAGCAATTGGTAGCCCCCAAGGGCCGACTCATTATAATATGATGAGTCGGGTCTTCAATAAGACTAGTAAAAATGACTTTGCATTAGCCCCCAAGTGTCATGATGCATGTTTGCAGCGACGTGAGACTTGCATGTAATCTCGATTTGAATAATGTATCCCCCAAGTGCCGGGTTGTAAGCCTGCAGCGACTCGGGACTATTCCTTCCATTGTAGAATAAATCATATCCTTTGATAAAATAATAGACATTGCGCTAAAGCGACTTTGAAAACTCAATAATACCGATTATTAATAACCATAAAAATCTAGCCATGTTGGCTATTCAAGATAATATAATCCGGTGAAAACCTTATTCATTTAATATCATAATGAAAATTCAGCCAAGTTTGGCTATTTGAATAATATAACCCAATGATTTATAAGCGCATGATTCCAATGGCGCAATCGAAATATATATATATATATATATATATATATATATATATATATATACTGGCGACTTATAATCCAAAGCCAGGCCGGTTTAACAAACCTGTTTCTGCATACAACAAGTTTAAAGAGTCCTGGCGGTTTACCGCCGGACAGGTCATAATGCCCAACATATAACCCGGGTTTATAACCAAGGCTGCACTTAAGAATAATCAAATATAAAATATATATATCATACCTGTGACATTGAATCACATTATTGGTTTTACCAACATTTTGTAGTAAAGGTGATAACCCCAATCTTGAGTACTGATAACTCCTTCCATATTGTGTCGGTTTAGGATAAAACCGTACGGGGTTGTGATAAACACCGGTTTAACCATATATAATACCGGCGACTCGTAGTCAAACCAGACCGGGCTGATAGTCTCCGAATTATAATTTGATCTTGTACTGACAACTTGTAGTTGAAAGCCGAGCCGGGTTGATAAACACCGGTTTACTCCATAATAGGATGGTAACAGAAAATCAAACCGGGCAGATAGTCTCCGGATTAAGATTTGACCGTGTTCCGTCAATTTGTAATTGACAGTCAAAACGGTTTAAGAATTTGTCGGTTTTCAAAACGCAACAAAAGAAATATATGTCTAAATGAAACAAAATTTCAAAGGCAATGATAAAACAATTGGCAAAAAAGAAGCAATTGAGGTCATCAAATGGCATTACCATGGTCGGACACGACCAAGCCCCCAATAGGCGTAGCTATGGTTCAAGTCAGCCAGGTCCCCAAATGATGTAGTGTCATTATGCCGATCAAGAGGCGTAGCGATGGTTCGGGTTCGACCAAAGCCCCCAAGTGATTCTGTGGCCTTAGGCCGATCAAGAGGCGTGACTGGTTCAGACGTGACCAAGTCCCCAAGTAATCTGGCGGCTTTCGCCTATCAAAAGGTGTTGCATTGGTTCAGACATGACCAAGCCCCCAAGTGATGTTGTGGCACTAGGCCGATCAAGAGGCGTGACTATGGTTCAGACGTGACCACAAGTCCCCAAGTGATCAATAACATGATAAGCCAATAAGGCATGATACCCATGTTTGAACCGCGCATCATGGCAGCAGGTCCTCTTTGGCACCTTTTAACTTTTTGCAAGAGATAAATCCTTCTTGAACCGGAAATTCTTAGACCGGATATTGAGAGCTTCAAAGCTTTGTGGGAGAGAGATGACTCTTCAACAGGATTTTGAATCGGAATCCTTCTTTTTAAGCCTGAAGTTTTCTGACGGCCTTTAAATTTGCACCCACGTGGTGGTTTAGGGTCCTGCATGAGATAACTTTGCAAGCCAGAGTAATTGCTCTTTTAAAGAAAGCAATGTATAATGTAAAAATATATTGGATGGATTTCACCTGATATGTTAGGCCAGGAAATATCCACCGCGGTGTTGATGATCACCATTGCGAAGATGAAATCAACCACGGCCGAGTCGGCCGCGGGAGCCGATAGATGAGTCGACCGCGATGCTGTAAGCCGGCGCGGTCGCGAGAGACAGCCACAACATTGTAAGCCAGTGCAGACGGGCGAGTTAATCACAGGCATGTGGACGAACGAGTCAATCGCAGGCGCGGTAAACCGTGCGAACAACGAGTCAATCGCTAGCGCGGTCTCAGCGAGTTGATGTAGATCGGACCACAGGTGAAGCGGCCTCGCGCTTATAAATTAACCTGTGCATAAACATGTACAAATTAAAAGTACAAAAATTCTTGATAGAATTAATCCGCATGAACAACTTTATCAGGAAAAATATCACCTGAGGATAAATTCCATTCAACAACCAATCTGGCTGACGGCAGTTGAATCTTTGGCAGATTTTATGGAGAGGATTAGTCCTGCGAGTACTAATTTTCCTTTACCGCATCATTACTTTTTCCTTTCCCTCTTTAGGTGCATGTGCTCCAGATTAATCAACCTCGATCTCTGTGCAAATGCTAGTGGTCCTTGGGGTTTCACGTGGAGTAGTCTTCAGCTAGTATTTTGGAGTACTAGTGAACTGCTCCAGATCTGAGCTCGCATCAGGTTTTGAGCAACTGAGCCCCATGTGGGTAGTAATGGCCATTTGTCTCACAACAGTGTGAGAGGTTCGAAGCCCCAATTTCTGGTCCGCGGTGTGACCCATCTCCAATTCCATATGGCCCTTGTCCTCAGCAGCCTTCGGTAGAAAGGTAGCATCGGAGTTAATTTTAACTGAAACTCTGACCCGGGCGCACCTAGTGCATGGCTGGCAGAATTATCCTTGTCCATGAGCTCTCCATAGCAGGAAAAAGACTCGCTCGCATTGCTTCAGTCTCAAGACTTGATCTAATCTGAAGCTCCTCGGCATGAAGTTTAGGATTGAATTACCGTAGCTGGTGTAGCAGCAACTGCTGACTTTAGTTGCTCAATTTTTTAGTCATGGAAAAGGATCGACTGTGGTGCTCGCGGGGCAAGTCTAAGGCCACGACGGTGGGGCGACTCAAAGCAGGGCGGCTTGTGGCAGACTGGCTCGCAGGCGATGGTGGCAACTCGGGGTGCACTCGTGAGCGGAGAGCAGAGGCGGAGGCCGGCTCAAGAAAGCGCCAGCGATGCGAGTCTCTGCAGTGTGGCGACGAAAACAAATCAGCGATGGCGACTCAGGGAAGGCGAGGCCCAACGGTGACTCAGCCAGGTGACGACTAGTAGGTGGCGTACGCGTAATGTCGGTCCGGGCCGCTTCATCCAACAATACCGCCGAACCAAAGTATGACATGCTGGTAAGCAGTATGACTTATATCGCCCACAACTCGCTTGTGTTCTACTCGTGCATATAACATCAACACATAAAACCTGGCTCGGATGCCACTGTTGGGGAACGTAGTAATTTCAAAAAATTTCCTACGCACATGCAAGATCATGGTGATGCATAGCAACGAGAGGGGAGAGTGTAATCTACGTACCCTCGTAGACCGACAGCGGAAGCGTTATGATAACGCGGTTGATGTAGTCGTACGTCTTCACGGCCCAATCGATCAAGCACCGAAACTATGGCACCTCCGAGTTCTAGCACACGTTCAGCTCGATGACGATCCCCGGACTCCGATCCAGCAAAGTGTCGGGGAAGAGTTCCGTCAGCACGACGGCGTGCTGACGATCGTGATGTTCTACTGTCGCAGGGCTTCGCTTAAGCACCACTACAATATTATCGAGGACTATGGTGGAAGGGGGCACCACACACGGCTAAGAGAACGATCTTGGAGATCAACTTGTGTGTCTAGGGGTGCCCCCTGCCCCCGTATATAAATGAGCAAGGGTGGTGCGGCCGGCCCTAGGAGGAGGCGCGCCGGAGGAGTCCTACTCCTACCGGGAGTAGGACTCCCCCCTTTCCCTAGTTGGATTAGGACTTGGGGGGAAGGAAGAGAGGGAAGAAAGGAAAGGGGGGGCGCCGCCCCACTCCTTGTCCAATTCGGACTTGGGGGGGGGGGAGGGGGGCGCGGCAGCCCCTAGGCCTCCTCTCCTCTTCCTCCACTAGGCCCATTAAGGCCCATTAGGTTACCGGGGGGTTCCGGTAACCTCCCAGTACTTCGGTAAAATGCCGATTTCACCCGGAACACTTCCGATGTCCAAACATAGGCTTCCAATATATCAATCTTTATGTCTCGAACATTTTGAGACTCCTCGTCATGTCCGTGATCACATCCGGGACTCCGAACAAACTTCGGTACATCAAAATATATAAACTCATAATGAAACTGTCAACGTAACGTTAAGCGTGCGGACGCTACGGGTACGAGAACAATGTAGACATGACCGAGACATGTCTCCGGTCAATAACCAATAGCGGAACCTAGATGCTCATATTGGCTCCCACATATTCTACGAAGATCTTTTATCGGTCAGACCGCATAACAACATACTTTGTTCCCTTTGTCATCGATATGTTACTTGCCCGAGATTCGATTGTCGGTATCTCAATACCTAGTTGAATCTCGTTACCGGCAAGTCTCTTTACTCGTTTCGTAATACATCATCTCGCAACTAACTCATTAGTTGCAATGCTTGCAAGGCTTATGTGATGTGCATTACCGAGAGGGCCCAGAGATACCTCTCCGACAATCGGAGTGACAAATCCTAATCTCGAAATATGCCAACCCAACATGTACCTTTGGAGACACCTGTAGAGCTCCTTTATAATCACCCAGTTACGTTGTGACATTTGGTAGCACACAAAGTGTTCCTCCGGTAAACGGGAGTTGCATAATCTCATAGTCATAGGAACATGTATAAGTCATGAAGAAAGCAATAGCAACATACTAAACGATCGGGTGCTAAGCCAATGGAATGGGTCATGTCAATCACATCATTCTCCTAATGATGTGATCCCGTTAATCAAATGACAACACATGTCTATGGTTAGGAAACATAACCATCTTTTATTAACGAGCTAGTCAAGTAGAGGCACACTAGTGACGTTTTAGTTTGTCTATGTATTCACACAAGAATTATGTTTCCCGATAATACAATTCTAGCATGAATAATAAACATTTATCATGATATAAGGAAATAAAATAATAACTTTATTATTGCCTCTAGGGCATATTTCCTTCAATCTCCCACTTGCACTAGAGTCAATAATCTAGATTACACAGTAATGATTCTAACACCCATGGAGCTTTGGTGCTGATCATGTTTTGCTCGTGGAAGAGGCTTAGTCAACGGGTCTGCAACATTCAGATCCGTATGTATCTTGCAAATCTCTATGTCTCCCACCTGGACTAGATCCCGGATGGAATTGAAGCGTCTCTTTATGTGCTTGGTTCTCTTGTGAAATCTGGATTCCTTTGCCAAGGCAATTGCACCAGTATTGTCACAAAAGATTTTCATTGGACCCGATGCACTAGGTATGACACCTAGATCGGATATGAACTCCTTCATCCAGAGTCCTTCGTTTGCTGCTTCCGAAGCAGCTATGTACTCCGCTTCACATGTAGATCCCGCCACAATGCTTTGTTTAGAACTGCATCAACTGACAGCTCCACTGTTTAATGTAAACACGTATCCGGTTTGCGATTTAGAATCGTCCGGTTCCGTGTCAAAGCTTGCATCAACGTAACCATTTATGATGAGCTCTTTGTCACCTCCATATACGAGAAACATACCTTAGTACTTTTCAGGTATTTCATGATGTTTTTGACCGCTGTCCAGTGATCCACTCCTGGATTACTTTGGTACCTCCCTGCTAGACTTATAGCAAGACACACATCAGGTCTGGTACACAGCATTGCATACATGATAGAGCCTATGGCTGAAGCATAGGGAACATCTTTCATTTTCTCTCTATCTTCTGCATTGGTCGGGCATTGAGTCTTACTCAATTTCACACCTTGTAACACAAGCAAGAATCCTTTCTTTGCTTGATCCGTTTTCAATTTCTTCAAAATTTTGTCAAGGTATGTGCTTTGTGAAAGTCCAATTAAGCGTTTTGATCTATCTCTATAGATCTTAATGCTCAATATGTAAGCAGCTTCACCGAGGTCTTTCATTGAAAACCTCTTATTCAAGTATCCCTTTATGCTATCCAGAAATTCTATATCATTTCCGATTAGTAATATGTCATCTACATATAATATCATAAATTCTATAGAGCTCCCACTCATAATTATATAGGGCATATTTCCTTCAAGACACGGGCTGCCCACGAGGGTGGGGGCGTGCCCACCCCCCTAGGGTGTGCCCCCCTGCCTCGTGGGGCCCCTGTGGCTCCTCCGACGTACTTGCTGCACCCATATATATCGTCGTACCCTAAAACTTCTAGAACAGACAATAGATCGGGAGTTCCGCCGCCAGAAGCCTCCGTAGCCACCGAAAGCCAATCTAGACCCGTTCCGGCACCCTGCCGGAGGGGGCAATCCTTCTCCGGTGGCCGTCTTCATCATCCCGGTGCTTTCCATGATGATGTGGGATTAGTTCTCCCTCGGGGCTGAGGGTATGTACTAGTAGCTATGTGTTTGATATCTCTCTCTCTCTCTCTCTCTCTCTCTCTCTCTCTCTCTCTCTTGTGTTCTTGATTTGGCACGATCTTGATGTATCGCGACCTTTGCTATTATAGTTGGATCTTATGTTTCTCCTCCCCCTCTTCTCTCTTGTAATGAATTGAGTTTCCCCTTTGAAGTAATCTTATCGGATTGAGTCTTTAAAGATTTGAGAACACTTGATGTATGTCTTGCCGTGCGTATCTGTGGTGAGAATGGGATATCACGTGATTCACTTGATGTATATTTTGGTGATCAACTTGCGGGTTTCGTGACATTGGGAACCTATGCATAGTGGTTGGCACACGTTTTCGTCGTCATTCTCCGGTAGAACTTTGGGGCACTCTTTGAGGTCCTTTGTGTTGGTTGAATAGATGAATCCGAGATTGTGTGATGCATATCGTATAATCATACCCACTGATACTTGAGGTGACATTGGAGTATCTAGGTGACATTAGGGTTTTGGTTGACTTGTGTCTTAAGGTGTTATTTGTCGGGACCCCGATTCCAAGTCACACCGATCTAGCATGTAACACCTCATATCACTTTGTGGCCTCACACACGGTGTTTCCACGGGTGTCGCCTTACCCTGGCCCGGGACCGTTTGCGCCTTTTGGCTCACGTATATGATAGTATCGCTAGCATCCATATGACAGAGAACCCGGGCCGACATGGCTAGTAGTGAACCCAAAGCGGTACTAACCTATGGGGATAGGCATACATGATCCACATCGAGCATGTCGGTCAGCAGCGTGTGAATCCGGGTTGTAGCATTGGGCTAACAGGACTCCGGATGTCACCGGTGACATTTCCCCGAAGGGACAGACACAGGAACGAAGTGAAACACATGTCGGCCAGTCAAGTGTCCTGAGCAGTAGTGCTGGGCTAGCAGGACTCCGGTGAACCGGGCTATAGAGGACTACTATGGCTCGAGGAAGCACTAGACTACATTTCCCCATAAGAGAGGCTGCCAAGGATAAACAACTAGATTGTCGGATCCCAGACATAGCAATACATGTAACATGTACACATGCCATGCAAGTATGTGCTGTACAACATGGCATCACAACATAACGCAAACTCATATAGATAAAGGCTCAGAAGAGCCACATGGCATTAGTACAAACAGGGGTCACATGACCCATCATTCAGAGCATACAAGCAATGGAAGCATTACATGTCTGAGTACAGACAACTACAAAAGAAAAAGGCCGAGAAGCCTGACTATCTACAAGTCCCTCCAAGGTACAAGATCTTAGCTGAGGTAACAAGCTACTCGTCGAAGTCCAAGCGGTACTACTAGTGAGATAGATGTCTCACCTGCAAAACATAAATAAGCAAACGTGAGTACAAAGGTACTCAGCAAGACTTACAACAGATCCTATCATACATGCATTGTATCAAGAAGGTAATGTGGGGTTTAGTTGCAGCAAGCCAACTTTGACTCAGTGGCTATCCTGTTCTATGACAACGAGAAACTTCTTTGAGATGAGGCAGCGCACACGAGTCCACTAATCACCACATCAATACACTACTATGGATCCATCCTCGTCTCCTTACGAGAAGGCCATCCATAGCACTCACACTTGTCTTGAGCATTTTAGAGTATCCACTTTAAGTTGTCTATGTACCACGTAAGCATCCAAGAAGTCCATAACCGAGGACACGGCTATTCGAATAGATCATGATAACCCTGCAGGGGTGTACTTCTTCACACACGCTCTCACCACTTATCACCATGTACACGTCATGTATCTCGGCAACCTTCAAGCGGAAGCCTGGCGAGGGTGTCGGCCACGACCTGACTAACCACGCAAGACTCTAGTCCAGGTTTATCGCCTATTCGGGTTCCATCCGCAAGGAGATCCGGCCGGGGTTTCACTCACGGCCCCAAACGATGTGTACAGGGTTCCCGAGCCCACCATCCGGGTGCCACTCGGTACACCGGGCCACATGTGCCTAGTCTGTCCCAAGTCCACCCTGCCGGGTGCCACTCGGTAGAAAAATAGCACTACCTATAAACACCAGAAACTATTTGCAACTCCTGGACAGAGATCAAGTTGGCTAATAAGTCGAGAGGGGTCGAGTTACCGGAACCCAACGTGTGGTAGTAGCTAGTCCTTGGACAACATACACAGAACTCAGTTCTTAGGGACGGTTCCAGTGAGACAACCCACCATGTACTCCTACATGGCCTCTCACCGCTACCTTTACCAAATTGTGTTCACACGCTTAACTCTCAACATCAGAACATAGCACTGTACTCTAATTCATTCCCAATGAATCAGACCTGACATACTCTAAGCAATAGCAGGCATGACATGGAAAGAACACAACATGGCTCAAGCAACTCCTACACATGCTAGTGGGTTTTAACTATTTACTATGGCAATGATAGGTCATGCAGAGGAATGGGTTCAACTACCGCAGCATAAAGTAGCAGTTGAATCGTTGTTGTCCTAATGCAATAAATGAGAGCAGGAGCGAGAGAGTAGGATTGTATCGGAATGAACAAGGCGGGTTGCTTGCCTGGTAGATCAACAGGGGGCACTGCTCCTCAGATAGGTACTCTCGAACACTCTCCGGAGCAGGACCTATCGAGAAGGAACGGTGTCGGAAATCAAAACACAAGCATATGCAACATTATGATGCATGAACATGGTAATGATGATATGATTGCAATAATGCATCTAGCAACCATTTAAATGAAGTCCATATGGACCAAGGGTTCATATGCAAACTCCATATTTAGCATTTAAAATGCCATTATCATGTTTTCACTTATACATTGGTATAAGTTGGTTGAACATGCATGAAAGTGGTACAGATGGATAGATTGATTTTTTCTGATAATTTTTCATATATAAATTATTTCAATCTGAGCTACGGTTGAATTTCTATGAATTTTTGAAGTTTTGAATATATTCTGGAAGTTCCTGATTAATTTAAACCAGAAAATGAAATATTGCGTCATGCCTGCGTCAGCAGGTCAACGGAGCTGACCAGGTCAAACCTGACGTGTGGGGTCCACACGTCAATGACTTAGTTAGTTAACAGAGGAGTTATTCCTAATCTAATTTAGATTAGTGGCTCTGGGGCCCATTGTCAGTGTCAGGGGGTTAGCAAAAATGGTGATTAGCCTTAAGCTAATCACCTGGCAGGTCGGGCCCGCACGTCAGTCCGGCGAGGTCGTCGCCGGTGACCTCTGGACGCGGCGACGTCCACGCTGCAGGGCACGGGGGCGGCGGCTGGGAGCACCGGGGCATAGCCCGTGCTCTCGCGCATCCAATGGGGTAGGTAGGAGGAGGAGGGGTGGCCGGAGCTCGCTAGAGCGAAGCTCGGGGCGGCGGCCGGAGCACGGCCAAGTGTGGGCGAGGGCTGCGGTGCATGGGGAAGCGAGCAGAGAGGCTCTACGGCCTCCTCGCGTCACCAGGAGTAGGGTGACGCGCTCAGCAGCAGGCTGTGGTGGCCAGGGCGACGACGGCGACATGGACGGCGGCGGGGCGCTTCGGCCGTGGTGGAGAATGAAGCTACGACGCGGGAATGAGGGGGAGAAGAGAGGGGAAACGGGGAGATGCTCACGGCGATCACGCGGAGCAGCACAGCGGGCTCGGGGAAGACCTCGTGACGGCGAATCGACGGCGGTGGACGGCGGAGCCCGAGGAGGAAGACGACGTCGAGGGCAGCTCTGCAGGGCGTCCCGGCTTGTGTGAGTCGTCGGAGAGGTCGAGGAGGACGGCGCGGAGCGTCTGGGCACGGAACGAGGGCGAGGCCGTGACGGTGGGCGCGGCAACGGCGAGCCGTGGCGACGGAGCCGTTCGGGGGGGGGGGGTGAGAGAGAGGGATCCAGGGGAGGAGGGAGAGCGAGAGGGAGTGAGAGAGGCCGAGGGGAGTGTGTGGCGTCGTCGGGGGCCTCCAGCAGCGAGCGGGGAAGCAGGAGGTGGCCGGCGCGTGCTCGCGCGCGGCGAGCACGTGCCCCTGTCCTCCTGGCGCGAGGAAGGGGACGACTGGCAGTGCCAGTCGGCTGCGCCGGCCTGCTGGGCTGCTGGGCCAGGCCGGCTGCACAGTGCCAGGCCGCAGGTAAGCACAGGTAGGCTTTCCCTTTTTGTTTTCTTTTCTAATTTTCTGACATTTGTTTGGTTTAAATAAAATACTAAACCATTTTATCTTCTTATGCCAATTTTTGCAGGGGCTAATGGTATTATTTCAGAGCTCCTCAACAAGTGGCATAATTTTTGGACAATATCTTATATATATATATATATATATATATAAATATTTATCCAACGCAAATAAATACTGGATTAATTCGAAATGCCCAAAATAAATAATTATGAGCTCCTAAAAATATTGGTTTGATTTTTACCTCTGACCAATATTTTCATAGAGTAACATGAACATTTTCTTGGACCTTTTTGGAGAAATTTTTATCTGGATTATTTCCAGAAATGATTTCTGAGGGTTTCACAAATCCCCATTTCAAATTTATATGGAATTTAAACATGATGCAAACATAAAGGGCTAGCCTAGGTCATACCAGAACTAGGGATGTGACATTATTCTAGTACGAACTCTAGGGCTGTTTGTGACACTTATAGGAATAGCCCAACAGATTGATTGGAAAGAATAACTTTGAGGTGGTTTCGTACCTTACCATAATCTCTTTGTTCGTTCTCCGCTATTAGTGACTTTGGAGTGACTCTTTGTTGCATGTTGAGGGATAGTTATGTGATCCAATTATGTTAGTATTGTTGAGAGGACTTACACTAGTGAAAGTATGAACCCTAGGCCTTGTTTCCTAGCATTGTAATACCGTTTACACTCACCTTTATCATTAGTTACCTTGCTGTTTTTATATTTTCAGATTACAAATACCTTTATCTACTATCCATATACCACTTGTATCACCATCTCTTCGCCGAACTAGTGCACCTATACAATTTACCATTGTATTGGGTGTGTTGGGGACACAAGAGACTCTTTGTTATTTGGTTGCAGGGTTGCTTGAGGACCATCTTCATCCTACGCCTCCTACGGATTGATAAACCTTAGGTCATCCACTTAAGGGAAATTTGCTACTGTCCTACAAACCTCTGCACATGGAGGCCCAACAACGTCTATAAGAAGAAGGTTGTGTAGTAGACATCAAGCTCTTTTCTGGCGCCGTTGCCGGGGAGGTTAGCGCTTGAAGGTATATCTTTAGATCTTGCAATCGAGTCTTTTAGTTTCTTGTTTTATTACTAGTTTAGTTTATAAAAGAAAACTGTAAAAAATGGAATTGAATTTGTCTCATACGCTTCACCTTTTTAATATCTTTCGTGAGTATGATGGAAAGGATAATTGTGCTCAAGTGCTAGAAGAAGAAATCTATAAAATGTTTGACACTAAATATTTGAATGATGAGCATGATTGCAATGTTGTTAGTACGAATTCTTTGGATATCCATGATGCTAATGATGATTGCACTAGTTATGATGAAAATGCCTCGTATAAACATGTCAATTTTTGTGGAGTAGATTGGGTTTGCAAGTACACACCAAATAGGGAAGATAGATATTGCAAGAGGCATAAGTACTTAGAAACTAAATTGTTGCAAGAAGAGCTAGATGAATGTGCTGAAAGATTCAATATTTTTCGTGCCCCTTGTGAACTTTGCAATGAACACGGTCATTTAAATCTCCAATGCTATTTGTTTCATGATCAAGTCGTATCCAAACATTGTGATAATTTGATTACCGTTGAGCATCATAAAGAGCTTAGCCTTCTTTTGGGTTATGAAGAAATGAAACGTATAACTAAGGGTATTCCAAAGTTTAATCTTGATAGAGTTCTTGATTTTGATCTAGAGAATATTTATATGTATTCTGCGGTGAATTGCATTGAAAATCCTTATATTGCCAATTACATAAAGAAAAGAAAACAGATAGAAGATGAAGAGAATACTAATGAAAGGGAAGAGACTTCCCGATATCCTCCTATTATATCTTATGATGAATCAGGTAACGAGGAGGAGCCTCCTATTCAACCAATCTCATTGATAAGGAGCTCCAAAAAGAGGATTGAACCCACACACGATGTGGTAAAGAAGAAGAAAAGAAAAAGGAAGAGAGGTAAAAAGGTATCTCTCCCAAATAAAGTTGCTCCTATTATTGATGTGCCTCATGAAAATGAAGATGATACACTTGATGATGATCTCGTTATGCCTATTGCTTGTTGTGATGATTATGATTGGGAAGATAATGATACTTCTTATGATCTTGAAAATCTTTTTGGCACATGCTTGGAAGAATATAATAATTGCTATACTATTGGTGCTATCCATGCTATTAATGATGAGAGTGATTATGCTTATGATACGAAAAGGCCCAAGCTTGGAGAAGCTATGTTTGATGAGGATGACATATTTGAGAATATATTTGCTGCAATTAATGTTTGTCCCAAGCTTGGGGATGCTATGTTTAATAATGATGATATTTTTAGCCTTCCATGTTTAGATATGCAAAGTGGTTATGATGAGAACAAAGTTGCTACTTATGATGATTATTGTGATGAAACTTATGCTATAAAAAGTAGTGATGATTATATTTATAAAACTTGTCATGATTATGATTACACCTTCTCTGAACATTACTCTTTTAATATGGAAACAATTTATAGTATTCGAGTTTCCTATGATACTCCCACTATTCCGAATGAGAAGAATTTTTCCTATGTGGAGAGTAATAAATTTTCTATGCTTGTAGATCATGAAAAGAATGCTTTTGGTACTGGTTATATTTTTAAATTCATTCATGATGCTACTGAAAATTATTATGAGGGAGGAATATATGCTTGTAGGAATTGCAATAATATCAAGTTTCCTCTCTATGTGCTTAAAATTTTGAAGTTATGCTTGCTTTACCTTCCTATGCAAGTTGATTCTTGTTCCCAAAAGTTGTTTGCTCACAAAATCCCTATGCATAGGAAGTGGGTTAGACTTAAATTTTCTAGTCATATTCTTCATGATGCTCTCTTTGTGTTTCAATTTTTATCTTATATGTGAGCATCATTGAAATCATCATGTCTAGCTAGGGGCATTAAACGATAGCGCTTGTCGGGAGGCAACCCAATTTTATTTTTGTTCCTTGCTTTTTGTTCCTGTTTAGTAATAAATAATTCATCTAGCCTCTGTTTATATGTGGTTTTTGTGTTTAATTAGTGTTTGTGCCAAGTAGAACCTTTCGGAAGACTTTGGGAAAGTCTTGTTGATCATGCTGTAAAAAACAGAAACTTTAGCGCTCACGAGAATTGCTGCCATTCTTATTTGGAGAGTGCTATTTAGTTAATTCTTTTTTTAAATTATTAATATATAAATTCCTCAGGTCCAGCAATTTATTTGAGAATTTTATGAGTTCCATAAGTATACGTTTGATCCAGATTACTACAGACTGTTCTATTTTTGACAGATTCTGTTTTCGGTGTGTTGTTTACTTATTTTGACCAATCTATGGCTAGTAAAATAGTTTATAAACCATAGAGATGTTGGAATAAATTATTTTTAACACCAATATAAATAAATAATGATTTCATTACAGTACCTTGAAGTGGTGATTTATTTTCTTATACTAACGGAGCTTACGAGTTTTCTGTTAAGTTTTGTGTTGTGAAGTTTTCAAGTTTTGGGTAAGGATTCGATGGACTATGGAATAAGGAGTGGCAAGAGCCTAAGCTTGGGGATTCCCAAGGCACCCCAAGGTAATATTCAAGGATAGCCAAGAGCCTAAGCTTGGGGATGCCCCGGAAGGCATTCCCTCTTTCGTCTTCGTTCATCGGTAACTTTACTTGGAGCTATATTTTTATTCGCCACATGATATGTGTTTTGCTTGGAGCATCATTTTATTTTATTTAGTTTTGCTTGTTGTTTGAATAAAATACCAAGATCTGAAATTATTAAATGTTAGAGAGTCTTCACATAGTTGCATAATTATTCGACTACTCATTGATCTTCACTTAAATCTTTCGGAGTAGTTTGTTGTTGCTCTAGTGCTTCACTTATATTTTTTAGAGCATGGTGGTAGTTTTATTTTGAAGAAATAGATGAACTATCATGCTTCACTTATATTATTTTGAGAGTCTTAAATAGCATGGTAATTTGCTTAAAATCCTAATATGCTAGGTATTCAAGAATAATAAAATTCTCTTATGAGTGTGTTGAATACTATGAGAAGTTTGATACTTGATGATTGTTTTGAGATATGAGGATGGTGATATTAGATTCATGCTAGTTGAGTAGTTGTGAATTTGAGAAATACTTGTGTTGAAGTTTGTGATTCCCGTAGCATGCACGTATGGTGAACCGTTATGTGATGAAGTCGGAGCATGATTTATTTATTCATTGTCTTCCTTATGAGTGGCGGTCGGGGACAAGCGATGGTCTTTTCCTACCAATCTATCCCCCTAGGAGCATACGTGTAATACTTTGCTTTGATAACTTGTAGATTTTTGCAATAAGTATATGAGTTCTTTATGACTAATGTTGAGTCCATGGATGATACGCACTCTCACCTTTCCACCATTGCTAGCCTCTTTAGTACCGCGCAACTTTCGCCGGTACCATACACCCACCATGTATCTTACTCAAAACAGCCACCATACCAACCTATTATGGCATTTCCATAGCCATTCCGAGATATATTGCCATACAACTTTCCACCATTCCGTTTAGTATGACACGCTCCATCATTGCCATATTGCTAGCATGATCATGTAGTTGACATCGTATTTGTGGCAAAGCCACCGTTCATAATTCTTTCATACATGTCACTTATGAGTCATTGCATATCCCGGTACACCACCGGAGGCATTCATATAGAGTCATACTTTGTTCTAGTATCGAGTTGTAAATAAATAGAAGTGTGATGATCATCATTAATAGAGCATTGTCCCCAAATAAAAAAAGGCCAAAAAAAAGAAAGGCCAAATAAAAAAAAATGCCAAAAAAAGAAAGGCCAAATAAAAAAGGGGGGCAATGCTACTATTCCTTTTTCCACACTTGTGCTTCAAAGTAGCACCATGATCTTCATAGTAGAGAGTCTCTCATGTTATCACTTTCATATACTAGTGGGAATCTTTCATTATAGAACTTGGCTTGTATATTCCAATGATGGGCTTCCTCAAAATGCCCTAGGTCTTCGTGAGCAAGCGAGTTGGATGCACACCCACTAGTTTCTTTTGTTGAGCTTTCATACGTTTATAGCTCTAGTGCATCCGTTGCATGGCAATCCCTACTCACTCACATTGATATCTATTGATGGGCATCTCCATAGCCCGTTGATAGGCCTAGTTGATGTGAGACTATCTTCTCCTTTTTGTCTTCTCCACAACCACCATTCTATTCCACCTATAGTGCTATGTCCATGGCTCACGCTCATGTATTGCGTGTAGATTGAAAAAGTTTGAGAACATCAAAAGTATGAAACAATTTCTTGGCTTGTCATGGGGGTTGTGCATGATTTAAATATGTTGTGTGGTGAAGATGGAGCATAGCCAGACTATATGATTTTGTAGGGATAACTTTCTTTGGCCATGTTATTTCGAAGAGACATAATTGCTTAGTTAGTATGCTTGAAGTATTATTATTTTTATGTCAATATGAACTTTTGTCTTGAATCTTTCAGATCTGAATATTCATATCACAAGTAAGAAGAATTACATTAAAATTATGCCAACTAGCATTCCACATCAAAAATTATCTTTTTTATCATTTACCTACTCGAGGATGAGCAGGAATTAAGCTTGGGGATGCTTCATACGTCTCCAACGTATCTATAATTTTTGATTGCTCCATGCTATATTATCTACTGTTTTGGGCAATATTGGGCTTTATTGTCCACTTTTATATTGCTTTCGGGACTAACCTATTAACCGAAGGCCCAGCCCAGATTTGCTGTTTTATGCCTATTTCAGTGTTTTGAAGAAAAGGAATATCAGACGGAGTCGAAACGGAATGAAATCAACTGGAGAAGTTATTTTTCGAAGGAAAGCAACCCAGGGAACTTGGAGTGCACGCGAGGGGAGAAACGGGCTGCCCACGAGGGTGGGGGTGCGCCCACCCCCCTAGGGCGCACCCCCTGCCTCGTGGGGCCCCCGTGGCTCCTCCGACGTACTTCCCGCACCCATATATATCGTCGTACCCTAAAACTTCCAGAACAGACAATAGATCGGGAGTTCCGCCGCTAGAAGCCTCCGTAGCCACCGAAAGCCAATCTAGACCCATTCTGGCACCCTGCCGGAGGGGGCAATCCTTCTCCGGTGGCCATCTTCATCATCCCGGTGCTTTCCATGACGAGGAGGGAGTAGTTCTCCCTCAAGGCTGAGGGTATGTACCAGTAGCTATGTGTTTGATCTCTCTCTCTCTCTCTCGTGTTCTTGATTTGGCACGATCTTGATGTATCGCAAGCTTTGCTATTATAGTTGGATCTTATGTTTCTCCTCCCCCTCTTCTCTCTTGTAATGAATTGAGTTTCCCCTTTGAAGTAATCTTATCGGATTGAGTCTTTAAAGATTTGAGAACACTTGATGTATGTCTTGCCGTGCGTATCTGTGGTGACAATGGGATATCACGTGATTCACTTGATGTATGTTTTGGTGATCAACTTGCGGGTTTCGTGACATTGGGAACCTATGCATAGTGGTTGGCACACGTTTTCGTCGTGATTCTCCGGTAGAACTTTGGGGCACTCTTTGAGGTCCTTTGTGTTGGTTGAATAGATGAATCTGAGATTGTGTGATGCATATCGTATAATCATACCCACGGATACTTGAGGTGACATTGGAGTATCTAGGTGACATTAGGGTTTTGGTTGATTTGTGTCTTAAGGTGTTATTCTAGTATGAACTCTATGGTTGTTTGTGACACTTATAGGAATAGCCCAACGGATTGATTGGAAAGAATAACTTTGAGGTGGTTTCATACCCTACCATAATCTCTTCGTTCATTCTCCGCTATTAGTGACTTTGGAGTGACTCTTTGTTGCATGTTGAGGAATAGTTATGTGATCCAATTATGTTAGTATTGTTGAGAGGACTTACACTCACCACAACAATACCCCACCTATAGTAACGCTTCTTTCCGTATCTATAAGTCCATATATGCGTTGTTAACGTCTTTACCAACGGTTTGGGATGCGTAGCCTTATCCAGTGTTGCTAGCGCATAATGCAACACTTATACCATCATTGGTAAGAGGGACCATTGCAAAAGTACAACTCATAATGCCAACTTTTACAACACTTGTATATGTTGGTGCTAAATTTACAAGAATCCAAATCTCATTGCTTGGCAACTAGGAATTTGCTACACTTCGGGTGTTGTTACATAAATAATGTGAATAATATTGCCAGCAATTAAACTAATGATCAACATAATGGTGATAATTATGTATTTCAAGTGAGGACAAAAAGAGAGAATATAGTCATAAGAGGAGGAATCATATATTGGATAAAGCTGCTGGATTACAATGTTGGATATTAATACAAGAGAAACATCATCCAAACGTGATGCATAATCTAAATATTTTCTTTGACAGTGAAACTTAAACAGAAAGCATCCATCAACATCCCTACAATTTATAACTAAACTTAACCGAGGAACATCATCCAACAGGAACATCATCCCTACAACTTAAGTAAAACTAAAAGCATCCATCATCATCATCGTGAACTGAAACATCATCATTATCATTGGAGTATACTTGCCACACACCCATATAATCATCCATATATCTTTTGAATCTACAAAGAAAGTAACAAAATGAACTGTTAATACATAATGAATTGACATGATGCAAGTAGTGATAGAGGCAGGATATTAGGCACATACAAAGGTTGAAGGCCACGCAATCTTTTTTTTGTGCATTATCGAGAGTATTACATCTTTTGCAACTCCGTACCAAATCTTCAGTTTTCACAAGTGCTATATTGACATGCACTACCCAGAATTCATTTGTAATTTTTGCACCATCAAGTTTAAATTTAGGATCACAACTTACAACTATAGCAAGAGCTACGACCCTGTTAAGATTATGAAAAGATACCGGCATTAGTGTTAGTTGTCATTGATGACTAATCCAAATGCCACAATATATGACATAGCCTACAGCACAACATGGCTCAATAAAATAATACTGACAATATCCTAAGTGCTGGTGTGCATTCAAGGGCAATGTCAGTGACAGTACCACTTCTCTTCTCTTCTCTAGTTATTTAGCAAACTGAACCAAAACGGTTTTAGTCATCTGAAACCGAACCAAAACATTTAGCTCTAGTTAGTTTCAGTCATCCAATAGGAAACAAACAAACCTACAGGTGCTCACCACACTATGGAACAAAACTACAACCCAAATCCACTGAAATGAATTTACAGTTATCACCAGCCTAGAGAATCATTGCTAATTCTGTACACCTACAGTCAAACTGTTTTGTGTCAACTAATAGAATTAATTATTGCTAAATAAATCCACTGAAACCTACATCCCCAAATGTTATAAATTTGCATGGACAACAGCATAGAACCTACGATGGCTCAATCGCCGTGGACACAACGAGTAGTACCACAGTAGGGGGAGGGAGAGAGTATACCTTCCATGGCATCGTCCATGACTTGCTCCATGAACTCGACTTGCTCCATGGCGTTGCCGTATATCGAGTTGGTGCGTGCAGCTTCAAAACGAAGGGGAAAAGGTTACATGTGTCTCATGCATCTCCAAAATAGTGCAACACGAGTAAAGCTTCATCAAGTTTTATTCCTACTTAATAACAGAAGAGGAAGCTATATTCCTCCTGTTCTGTGTGTCCTAGTTACTACCTTGGCAACTTTACATCTAGCTGAATAAATTTATCCCCGAGTTAGTTAGACTAGTCATCATTTCGTGCGTCGACACAGACTAGACAATTTTAGTTTACCATATAACCGGAACATTTTTATGTAAGAAAAAAATATTATAACCATAAATTTTAAAAGAAGCATACTTTTGACTAATTGAGAAATATTACATGTGATACTGTGTTGGGTTCCATGTGGCTGAAATAAATTGAATTTAAATAAAGGCATTTTTATATACTATTTATCATTCCTATAAAATATATTTCCAAATTATCATTTATATGAAAAAGTCAGGAATCTAGTGTTAGTAAATATACAGAGGATATTGGTGAATATTGTGATTTCCTTTAATTACATAGCAGGAGTCTAAATCTTGTGCGCTCCTAAAAATTAGTTGTCTAAAAACCCCAAATGGATCCCATGCTTTAGTGATTTCGGTTAAAAAAGGAAACCACACTTTCAAGTTAACAAACAAAACTAAAGCTAATGTACATGAATACCAGTCCTATATATATGCAAGGCTTCATTAAGAAATGTTTTCTAGAATAAACGCGTACATCACTCAAATCTTCTACATAAGAAACACATCAAATTATTATTTTAAGCCACCTATGAGCATCAAAGTGAAATGGCTGGTTCGAGGCAACAGTGCAGCACTACTGTTTGGAACTTTGAATATGTGGTGCTGCTGGAGGCGATTAGAGCTGCAGACCACCCCAACTGGATGCTTTCACTCCCTACAACACAATCGAGTCAAGAGGAGTACTCATCAATACAAGCGTACAAAAGTGATATTTTTTCTAGATAAAATAATAGTGATCAAGTCGACTACATAGTTCTTTCTTTTGTTATGACCTTAAAGGCTGGAGAATAGAAAACAAATTGCCACATTTCCAGTTCCTTCACTCAACAGCCTTGCCGCACCTCAGCCTAATCTGGTTCAAACTACTATTGCTACAGTTCTGCCGCTACATGGATTATCATTATATTGATTTAATAATTAGCCTAAAAGAATATATGTTGGATTTTTGCATCATAAAAAACTGAAGAGGAGAATATTAAAGATTGGAAAGAAAAGGAATGGGGCCTTGCAGAGATACTGTATTAACTATACTATGACCCGATCCTCAACCATACTAGGTCTTTTCTGTACAAATTACCTCAAACACACTGGTTGCTGCTTCAAGACGTATTTGAGCTTCAGAATAAGTTACAGGAAAGAAAATCATTCCCAACAATGTTGTTGCCCTAGAAATAATATGCAACTCGGGGTTAATTTGAAGCCATTACTGCTCTTGATGTGCCACGAACAAGAGTAGAGAGGATGAGTGGACCAAGTCACCTGAAGCCAGAGGAGGAGCAAGCTCCATGGCTGATTGGCTGATTTGTCCCGTGCTGCTGCAAGGATGTCCACTGGCCGTTCCTCCCTGCACGTGTACATGAGAAGAGAAGAGCAGATGTTAGAGAAAGGGGGGAGAGGGAGAGGACGAAGCCAGGGGGAGGGAAGCACTCACCGAATGATAGGAGGACGACATGGCCACCGGCGCCAGAGCGGACGCCTGAAACCCTAGCCATCGGGGGAGGGTCGCGGGAGGGCTTTGGTGGCCGCGAGCGCCGGATCTAACCATATGGGAGGGCACAACGGTGCGAGGGGACATTGGGATGTGCTTCCCGATGGCGGGGTTCGCCGGACGTCACCTGACTCAGCCGCCGCAGGAGGTGGAGCAAGGAGCTGCGTGAAGAGAGGAGATGGGACGCGAGAGGGATTGGTGGGTGGGGATGGGACGGATTCGGCAGCCTCCGGAGCTGCGAGGTGGGAGGAGCGGAGGGGGAGGGCCTGCAGTGAGGTGGGCGGAGGAGGGAGAAGAGGCGCGCGGCGATTTGGGAGAGATGAAGGGGAATCGTGGACACTGTTTCTCATGCGTCTCTCTCTCTCTCTCGTTTTCTCTGTATTTTTTCATATATGTACCATGATAGGGTTATGGGCTACAAACTACAACGCATATGCTGCAACCCCTTATATATGTATCTATTGTAAATTTTGCAACGTATAGCCAAAATGTTGTAGAATTTTTGTTGCTTTATAAGGGGTATCCTTGTAGTGACTAGTGAAAGTATGAACCCTAGGCCTTGTTTCCTAGCATTGCAATACCGTTTACGCTCACTTTTATCATTAGTTACCTTGCTGTTTTTATATTTTCAGATTACAAATACCTTTATCTACTATGCATATACCACTTGTATCACCATCTCTTCGCCGAACTAGTCCACCTATACAATTTACCATTGTATTGGGTGTGTTGGGGACACAAGAGATTCTTTGTTATTTGGTTGCAGGGTTGCTTGAGAGAGACCATCTTCATCCTACGACTCCTACGAATTGATAAACCTTAGGTCATCCACTTGAGGGAAATTTGCTACTGTCCTACAAACCTCTGCACTTGGAGGCCCAACAACATCTACAAGAAGAAGGTTGTGTAGTAGACATCAACCCACCAAGCGGCTATGACAATAAGTCGTGCCCCGACATGTGGGAGATATAGCCGCATTGTGGGTGTTACAAGTTGGTAATCAGAGCCTTCCCCGACTTAGGAGCCTCGTGCTTGATCGAGTCGCTGACGTTGTTGAGTCTAGAACAAAATGTTTTGAGTCTTAGGATTATATATATCAAAGAGTAGGATTCTTTTTACTCCTCAGTCCCTTCGTCGCTCTGCTGAGGCTTCCTGGCGTAGAGTTTTAACTCTTCTCTCCTCAAATTTCACGAAAAAAATTTAGGATCACGCGGGTATCTTGGAATCGTTTCGATGGTTTTGTGACGAGAACATTGTTCTTGGTGCCTCCTGACATTTAGGGGTTGTGGCAGTGTCCCGGGGAGTTGAGCTCCGAGGTGTTGTCGTCACAATTTTATCGTTGCAGTTCTGGAATACCTGAGTTCGCCGACATCGAAAATCTCTTTTATGAAGTTGTTGGTGAGATAACCTCGACGCCACCCAGTACTGGGACGGGAGTTCGGGAGTATTGCCATAACTCGTATAATGGATGCTTTTCGAAGGTTGAGGTAAATGATTTCCGAAGGTTTCTTGGTTATGTGTTGAAGGATGGATACAACTGGATGTAGGATTTGCTAGTTTTGGGTGAGATATTATGATTCCCCTGTATCCCCAACACCTGATTGCATAACCAGAAAGTTTCGGGAGTTTCATAGGTGGGAATTCAAGTAGCTCTAGTATTTCTTCCCGCGGATATTTGGTTTGTGATTGGGTAATCCTTGCCACTTATTTGTTCATATCCGTACGTTGTTGTTTTATTTCATCTACCTTTATCTAAGTGGCTTCTCAATTTATGGAAGTGTGATGATTTACTTTGGAATTCATTCGTTCATTCTTGTTCGAATGTTAAGGCTATATGTTGCAATTTCGATCCATTGATTCAGCTTGAATATATGTCTTTCAAGATGCTAACGGATGTCAACCTCTTCAGGATGGCTCCTCCAATGCGTCAAAATCCAGACCCTCCGCCACCACCTCCACCTCCGGAGGCATGGCAAGCTGTCATGGCATCCACCAACGCCAACACTCAGATGCTTTTGCAACTCTTGCAAGAGCGCAACCAAGGGCAAGGCAACCAAGGAAATCAAGGCCAAGGAAACAATCAGCCTCAGTTTGCTACCCTCAATCAGTTCCTCGCAAACCAGCCAAAGTCCTTCAGCAACTGTGTCGAGGCCACAGACGCCGATGACTGGCTTGTGGATATCTGCAAACATTTTGAGTGTAGCAATGTTAGGCCTGAGGACTTTGTCAAGTTTGCTTCGTTTCAACTCAAAGACCAAGCTGCTGAGTGGTATCAACAATACAGAGATTCCAGAGGAGGTCGTGTAATTACCTGGAATGATTTCCGCCGAGACTTCAAAGCTCATCACATCCCACAAAGTGTTGCTGAGAGAAAGTGTGAGGAGTTCCACAATCTCAAGCAAGGCAGCATGTCCGTGTATCAATACAATATCCAGTTTCAGAAACTCGCTCGCTTCGCTAAACAAGACGTCCCTGATGAAAAGAGTATGATTTAACAATTCAGAGGTGGCCTCAGAGAAGATCTGCAATTAGCTCTCGTGCTTCTTGAGCCAACTAAGTTTGATAAATTCTACAACATGGCACTAAAGAAAGAAGCTGCTCAGTGATGACCCACAAGTATAGGGGATCTATTGTAGTCCTTTCGATAAGTAAGAGTGTCGAACCCAACGAGGAGCAGAAGGAAATGATAAGCGGTTTTCAGCAAGGTATTCTCTGCAAGTACTGAAATAAGTGGCAACAGATAGTTTTGTAATAAGGTAAATTGTAACGAGCAACAAGTAACAAAAGTAAATAAGGTGCAGCAAGGTGGCCCAATCCTTTTTGTAGCAAAGGACAAGCCGGAACAAACTCTTATAATAGGAAAAGCGCTCCCGAGGACACATGGGAATATCGTCAAGCTAGTTTTCATCACGTTCATATGATTCGCGTTCGATACTTTGATAATTTGATATGTGGGTGGACCGGTGCTTGGGTGTTGTTCTTACTTGAACAAGCATCCCACTTATGATTAACCTCTATTGCAAGCATCCGCAACTACAACAAAAGTATTAAGGTAAACCTAACCATAGCATGAAACATATGGATCCAAATCAGCCCCTTACGAAGCAACGCATAAACTAGGGTTTAAGCTTCTGTCACTCTAGCAACCCATCATCTACTTATTACTTCCCAATGCCTTCCTCTAGGCCCAAATAATGGTGAAGTGTTATGTAGTCGACGTTCACATAACACCACTAGAGGCTAGACAACATACATCTTATCAAAATATCAAACGAATACCAAATTCACATGACTACTAATAGCAAGACTTCTCCCTTGTCCTCAGCAACAAACGTAATTACTCACAAAGCATATTCATGTTCATAATCAGAGAGGTAATATTATGCATAAAGGATCTAAACATATGATCTTCCACCAAATAAACCAACTAGCACCAACTACAAGGAGTAATCAACACTACTAGCAACCTACTAGCACCAATCCCGGACTTTGAGACAAGAATTGGATACAAGAGATGAACTAGGGTTTGGAGATGAGATGGTGCTGGTGAAGATGTTGATGGAGATTGCCCTCTCCCGATGAGAGGATCGTTGGTGATGACGATGGTGATGATTTCCCCCTCCCGAAGGGAAGTTTCCCCGGCAGAACAGCTCTGCCGGAGCTCTAGATTGGTTCCGCCTCGGTTCCTCCTTGTGGCGGCGGAGTCTCGTCCCGAAAGGTTGCTTCCTATTTTTTGTCATCGAAAGACTTCATATAGGAGAAGATGGACGTCGGAGACCCACCAGGGGGCCCACGAGGTAGGGGGGCACGCCCTGGTAGGGGGCGCGCCCCCCACCCTCGTGAGCAGGGTGTGGGGCCCCTGGACTTCATCTTTGGCGAGGATTTTTCTTTATTTATTTTAAGATATTCCGTGGAGTTTCAGGACTTTTGGAGTTGCATAGAATAGGTCTCTAATATTTGCTCCTTTTCCAGCCCCAGAATTCCAGCTGCCGGCATTCTCCCTCTTTATGTAAACCTTGTAAAATAAGAGAGAATAGCCATAAATATTGTGCATAACGTGAAATAACAACCCATAATGCAATAAATATCGATATAAAAGCATGATGCAAAATGGACGTATCAACTCCCCCAAGCTTAGACCTCGCTTGTCCTCAATCGAAAAGCCGATAACAATAAATATGTCCCCATGTTTAGAGGTAGAGGCGTCGATAAAAATATAATACAAACATGAAGGCATCATGATTATTCTCATAACAGCAACATATATAGATTTTGTCATATGATTACTTATGTTCAAGCGATGATCTATTCACAATGGAAAAGTATGAATCATAAACCTTATTGGGCTCCAACAAACTATGATCTCAGTCATCGAAACAATTGCAATTTATCATAACATCGGAAAGAGTCTATGTCAGAGCTTAAAAGCAAGTCCACATACTCAACTATCATCTAGTCCTTCATAATTGCTAACACTCACGCGATACTTGTGTTTATGGAGTTTTAATCGGACACAGAGAAAGATAGGGGCTTATAGTTTTGCCCCACAACCTTTTACCTCAAGGGTAATGTCAACAATAATGGTTCATGCTCCCCTACATCCAATTAGATATATATATATATCATGTTCTTTCCAACATCCTAAGCTTGCCAAAGGATAAAGTGAAAAAGGAAAGGTGAAGATCACCGTGACTCTTGCATAAGGTGGAAGATAATAATAAAGGATAGGCCCTTCGCAGAGGGAAGCAGAGGTTGCCATGCGCTTTTATGGTTGGATGCACAAAATCTCAGTGCGAAAGAACGTCACTTTATATTGCCCCTTGTGATGTGAACCTTTATTATGCAGTCCGTCGCTTTTACTACTTCCACATCACAAGATCGTATAAAGCTTATTTTTCCCACACCAATCACTCATACATATTTAGAGCAATTTTTATTGCTTTGCACCGACGACAACTTACTTGAAGGATCTTACTCAATCCATAGGTAGATATGGTGGACTCTCATGGCAAAACTGGTTTAAGGGTATTTGGAAGCACAAGTAGTATCTCTACTTAGTGCTGAGAATTTGGCTAGCATGAGGGGGAAAGGCAAGCTCAACAAGTTAGAGGATCCATGACAACATACTTTATCTCAGATATAAGAAAGACATAACTCATTACGTTGTCTTCCTTGTCCAACATCAACTCTTTAGCATGTCATATTTTAGTGAGTGCTTCCAATCATAAAAGATGTCAATGATAATATATCTATATGTGAAACCTCTCTTTCCTTATTACTTCCTATTAATTGCAACAATGACCAAAGCTATGTCTGCCAACTCCCAACAACTTTTAATCATCATACTCTTTCTATGTGAAGTCATTACTCTCAATAAGATCAATATGAACTTGTTGTTTCTTTTTATTCTTTTTCTCTTTCCTTTTATTCACCCAAGATCATGGCAAAATAATCAGGCCCTTAACTCAACACTAATCTTTATTATATATAGGTCACGGACTCAATTATAAAGAGAGATCATAAAGCAAAACTCAAAACTAGATCATGCCATAAACTTTATTCTACTAGATCAAGAAACTACTAATAGGATCGAACTAAGAAAAACGGTAAAGATAGGGGTTGTGATTGTGATACGATACCAGGGCACCTCCCCCAAGCTTGGCAGTTGCCAAGGGGAGTGCCCATACCCATGTGATTATGTCTCCTTCTTGTCGGTGAAGAAGGTGGTGGTGATGGATAATCGCACATCGAGCGTAAGAGGTCCTCCAGCTTGCGGATAATGCCCTTGAGTGCGAAAATATGCTACTTCAACAAAATATTTTCTTGTGTGAGATACTTATTCTATATACGAGCTAACTCAATCATCTTGAAAGCTTCGATCTCAGTTGGGGTAAGAAGGTTATGATCAAGTTGAAGGATGTCTTTTGCTGCCAGAGCTTGATCCTCCGTGGCCTTCTTGATCCTTTCATCCTTGTTGACCTTCGTGGGTTCTTCCCCCTTCAGATCTATCCTCATTAGCCAAGCATCGTTGTCACCATTGTTGGAGGAGGGGGACGACATGATGCCTGGCCTTGAAAACCCTGACAGAAAACAGCTCGAAACAAGAACAGAGGAGATTTGCGTGATACGGGAGTCAAAGCCTTCGGGAGAATATATAATGATTTTTTACCGATCAAAATACGTAACGTGCAAGAAAACGGAGTCCGGAAGGCACACGAGGCGCTCACGAGGTAGGGGGGCGCGCCCAGGGGGTAGGGCGCGCCCACCACCCTCGTGAGGCCCTCGTGTCCTTCCTGGACTGCTACTTATTTTTCTATTTTTTTAATATTCCAAAACGGAGAAATATTGCCTTAAAAATTGTTTTGGAGTCGGTTTACTTACCGTACCACATACCTATTCCCTTTCGGAGTCTGAAACGTTCCGGAAAGTGTCCCTTATGTATTCCTCCGGGGTTACGGTTTCAATAATATTGGTTTCAACATTTATGGGATTACCTGAGATATAATGTTTGATTCTTTGACCGTTTACCACCTTTGGATTTGTGCCTTCGAAGTTGTTGATTTTTATTGCACCGGAATGATAGACCTCCTCGATAACATAGGGGCCTTCCCATTTAGAGAGAAGTTTTCCTGCAAAAAATCTTAAACGAGAGTTGTATAGCAATACATAATCACCTACATTAAACTCACGCTTTTGTATCCTTTTGTCATGCCATCTTTTAACTTTTTCTTTAAATAACTTGGCATTTTCATATGCTTGGGTTCTCCATTCATCAAGTGAGCTAATATCAAATAACCTCTTCTCACCGACAAGTTTGAAATCATAGTTGAGCTCTTTAATAGCCCAATATGCCTTATGTTCTAGTTCGAGAGGTAAGTGACATGCTTTTCCATATACCATTTTATATGGAGACATACCCATAGGATTTTTGTATGCAGTTCTATATGCCCATAATGCATCATCAAGTTTCTTGGACCAATTCTTTCTAGACCTATTAACAGTCTTTTGCAAAATTAATTTGAGCTCTCTATTGCTCAATTCTACTTGACCACTAGACTGTGGATGATAAGGAGATGCAATTCTATGATTAACATCATATTTAGCAAGCATTTTACGGAAAGCACCATGAATAAAGTGTGAACCACCATCAGTCATTAAATATCTAGGGACTCCAAACCTCGGAAAAATAACTTCCTTAAGCATTTTGATAGAAGTGTTATGATCAGCACTACTAGTTGGAATAGCTTCTACCCACTTAGTAACGTAATCAACAGCAACTAAAATATGTGTATATCCATTAGAGGCAGGAAAAGGTCCCATATAATCAAAGCCCCAAACATCAAACGGTTCAATAACAAGAGAATAATTCATAGGCATTTCTTGACATCTACTAATATTACCAATTCTTTGACATTCATCACATGACAAGAAAAACTTACGGGCATCCTTGAAGAGAGTAGGCCAATAAAAACCAGATTGCAATACCTTATGTGCAGTTCTATCTCCAGCGTGGTGTCCTCCATAAGACTCGGAATGACACTTGCGTAGGATCTGTTCCTGTTCATGCTCAGGTACACAACGTCTAATAACACCATCTACTCCTTCTTTATAAAGATGCGGGTCATCCGAGAAATAATGTCTCAAGTCATAGAAGAATTTTTTCTTTTGCTGGTATGTGAAGCTAGGTGGTATAAACTTAGCAACAATATAATTAGCATAATCAGCATACCAAGGAGTACTACAAGAAGTACTTATAACATTTAATTGTTCATCAGGAAAGCTATCATTAATAGGTAGTGGGTCATCAAGAACATTTCTAACCTAGATAAGTTGTCTGCAACGGGGTTCTCGGCTACTTTTCTATCAACAATATGCAAATCAAATTCTTGCAGCAAGAGAACCCATCTAATAAGTCTAGGTTTAGCATCTTTCTTTTCCATAAGGTATTTAATAGCAGCATGATCAGTGTGAATAGTTACTTTAGAATCAACAATATAAGGTCTAAACTTATCACAAGCAAATACAACTGCTAAAAGTTCTTTTTCAGTAGTAGCATAATTTCTTTGAGCATTGTCTAGAGTCTTACTAGCATAATGGATAACATTTAATTTCTTATCAACTCTTTGCCCTAGAATAGCACCTACAGCATAATCACTAGCATCACACATAATTTCAAAGGGTAAATTCCAATCAGGTGGCTAAACAACAGGTGCAGAGACTAATGCTTTCTTAAGTATTTCAAATGCTTCTACACAATCATCATCAATGACAAATGGTATATCTTTTTGCAATAAATTAGTCAGAGGCCGAGAAATTTTGGAGAAGTCCTTAATGAACCTCCTGTAAAATCCGGCGTGACCAAGGAAACTTCTTATACCTTTGATGTCCTTGGGACATGGCATCTTTTCAATAGCATCAACTTTGGCTTTATCAACTTCAATACTTTTTCAGAAACTTTGTGCCGCAAGACAATATCTTCATTAACCACAAAGTGGCACTTTTCCCAATTCAAGACAAGATTAGTTTCTTCACATCTCTGCAAAACTCGATCAAGATTGCTCAATCAATCGTCAAAAGAGGAACCATAGACCGAAAAGTCGTCCATGAAAACCTCACAAATCTTTTCACAAAAGTCAGAGAATATAGCCATCATGCATCTTTGAAAGGTAGCAGGTGCATTACATAAACCAAAAGGCATACGTCTATAAGCAAAAGTACCAAAAGGGCAAGTAAAAGTAGTCTTTGATTGATCTTTAGCCGACACAGGTATTTGAGAGAAACCAGAATAACCATCTATAAAGCAATAATGTGCGTGTTTGCATAATCTTTCTAGCATTTGATCAATAAAAGGTAAGGGGTAATCTTTCTTAGTAGCTTTATTTAATTTGCGGAAATCAATTACCATCCTATAAGCTGTGATAATTCTTTGTGGAATCAATTCATCTTTATCATTAGGAACAACAGTAATACCTCCCTTCTTAGGGACACAATGGACAGGACTTACCCACTCACTATGAGCAACGGGATAAATTATACCTGCCTCCAGAAGCTTGAGAATTTCTTTTCTTACCACTTCTTTCATTTTAGGATTCAGACGTCGTTGAGGATCACGAACTGGTTTGACATCTGCTTCCAAATTTATTTTATGTTGACATAGAGTGGGACTAATGCCCTTAAGATCATCAAGAGTATATCCAATAGCAGCATGATGCTTCTTCAGAGTTTGCAATAATCTTTCTTCTTCATGCTCTAAAAGGTTAGCACTAATAATAACAGGATATATCTTCTTTTCATCAAGATAAGCATATTTAAGATTATTAGGCAACGGTTTAAGCTCAAACACGGGATCACCCTTGGGTGGAGGAGGATCTCCTAAAATTTCAACAGGCAAGTTGTGTTGCAGAATAGGTTCCTATTTAAAGAATACTTCATCTATTTCCCTTCTTTTATTCATGAACATATCATTTTCATGGTCTAGCAAATAGTGTTCTAAAGGATCACTAGGAGGTACAGCAATAGAAGCAAGACAAATAAATTTCATCCTTACTGGGTAATTCTTCCTCACGATGTTGTTTACTAAATTTAGAGAAATTAAACTCATGAACCATATCATCCAAGCCAACAGTAACAACATTCTTTGTGCAATCTATGGTAGCATTGATAGTATTTAAGAAGGGTCTACCAAATATAATAGGACAACAACTATCTTGTGGGGAAGTAAGAACAAGAAAATCAGCAGGATATTTAGTTTTCCCACACAAGACTTCAACATCTCTAACAATTCCAATTGGTTCAATAGTATCTCTATTGGCAAGTTTAATTGTGACATCAATATCTTCTAACTCAGCAGGTGCAATTTCATTCTTAATTTCTTCATATAAAGTATGCGGTATAACACTAGCACTAGCACCCATATCACATAAGCCATGATAACAATGATCCCCTATTTTAACAGAAATAACAGGCATGCCTACCATGGGTCTATGTTTATCTTTAGCACAAGGTTTAGCAATTCTAGCAGTTTCACCTTCGAACTGAATAACATGCCCATTAATATTATCAGACAAGATATCTTTAACAATAGCAATATTAGGTTCTACTTTAACTTGCTCAGGAGGTGTATATGTTCTAATATTGCTTTTACGAACTACAGTTGAAGCTTTAGCATGATCCTTTATTCTAATAGGGAAGGGTGGTTTCTCGACATAAGAAGTAGGAACAATAGGATCATTATAAGTGACAGTCTTTTCTTCAACTTTAATAGGTGCAGCTACTTTTGCTTCTATGGGAGGATGGTATTTAAACCACTTCTCCTTAGGGAGATCAACATAAATAGCAAAAGATTCACAGAAAGAAGCTACTATCTCAGAATCAAGTCCATATTTAGTGCTAAACTTACAGAAAATATCGGTATCCATAAAATATTTAACACAATCAAACTTAGGTGTCATACCTGACTCCTTACCTTCGTCGAGGTCCCAATATTCAGAGTTGCATTTAATTCTATCCAATAAGTTCCATCTTAATTCAATAGTCTTCATCATAAAAGAGCCAGCACAAGAAGTATCAAGCATCGTTTGATTATTATGAGGAAGCCGAGCATAAAAACTTTGCATAATTATTTCTCTCAGGAGCTCATGATTGGGGCATGAATATAACATTGATTTAAGCCTCCCCCAAGCTTGAGCAATGCTTTCTCCTTTGCGAGGCCAGAAATTATATATATAATTGCGATCACGATGAACAAGATGCATAGGGTAATACTTTTGATGAAATTCCAATTTCAATCTTTTATAGTCCCACGATCTCGTATCACATAGCCTATACCATATCAATGCGTCTTCCTTCAAAGATAAAGGGAAAACCTTCTTCTTAGCAACATCATCGGATACACCTACAAGCTTAAATGATCCACAAACTTCATCCACATATAATAAGTGCTCATCAGGATGCTTTGTTCCATCTCCTGTAAAAGGATTAGCGAGCAGTTTTTCCATTATACCCAAAGGAAATATAAAAGGAGTTTCATTTTCAATAGGTTCAATAGGTTGAGGAGCAACTCTTTGCTCTACTAGACGGGGTGAAGATACCCCGAACAAGCCCCTCAAAGAATTACTTTCCATAGTAACAAGTGATAGTAAATTTCAGCACACTATATAAATTTTTCCTTACCAAATTCCACCTACCAGAAGCGCTACACTCCCCAGCAACGGCGCCAGAAAAGAGTCTTGATGACCCACAAGTATAGGGGATCTATCATAGTCCTTTTGATAAGTAAGAGTGTAGAACCCAACGAGGAGCAGAAGGAAATGATAAGCGGTTTTCAGCAAGGTATTCTCTGCAAGTACTGAAATAAGTGGCAACAGATAGTTTTGTAATAAGGTAAATTGTAACAAGCAAGAAGTAACAAAAGTAAATAAGGTGCATCAAGGTGGCCCAATCCTTTTTGTAGCAAAGGACAAGCCGGAACAAACTCTTATAATAGGAAAAGTGCTCCCGAGGACACATGGGAATATCGTCAAGCTAGTTTTCATCACGTTCATATGATTCGCGTTCGATACTTTGATAGTTTGATATGTGGGTGGACCAGTGCTTGGGTGCTGTTCTTACTTGAACAAGCATCCCACTTATGATTAACCTCTATTGCAAGCATCCGCAACTACAACAAAAGTATTAAGGTAAACCTAACCATAGCATGAAACATATGGATCCAAATCAGCCCCTTATGAAGCAATGCATAAACTAGGGTTTAAGCTTCTGTCACTCTAGCAACCCATCATCTACTTATTACTTCCCAATGCCTTCCTCTAGGCCCAAATAATGGTGAAGTGTTATGTAGTCGACGTTCACATAACACCACTAGAGGCTAGACAACATACATCTTATCAAAATATCAAACGAATACCAAATTCACATGACTACTAATAGCAAGACTTCTCCCTTGTCCTCAGGAACAAACGTAATTACTCACAAAGCATATTCATGTTCATAATCAAAGGGGTAATAATATGCATAAAGGATCTGAACAGATGATCTTCCACCAAATAAACCAACTAGCATCAACTACAAGGAGTAATCAACACTACTAGCAACCTACTAGCACCAATCCCGGACTTTGAGACAAGAATTGGGTGCAAGAGATGAACTAGGGTTTGGAGATGAGATGGTGCTGGTGAAGATGTTGATGGAGATTGCCCTCTCCCAATGAGAGGATCGTTGGTGATGACGATGGTGATGATTTCCCCCTCCCAGAGGGAAGTTTCCCTGGCAGAACAGCTCTGCCGGAGCTCTAGATTGTTTCCGCCTCAGTTCCGCCTTGTGGCTGCGGAGTCTCGTCCCGAAAGGTTGCTTCCTATTTTTTTCTCATCGAAAGACTTCATATAGGAGAAGATGGACGTCGGAGACCCACCAGGGGGCCCACGAGGTAGGGGGGCACGCCCTGGTAGGGGGGGCGCCCCCCACCCTCGTGAGTAGGGTGTGGGCCCCCTGGACTTCATCTTTGGCGAGGATTTTTCTTTATTTATTTTAAGATATTCCGTGGAGTTTCAGGACTTTTGGAGTTGCACAGAATAGGTCTCTAATATTTGCTCCTTTTCCAGCCCCAGAATTCCAGCTGCCGGCATTCTCCCTCTTTATGTAAACCTTGTAAAATAAGAGAGAATAGCCATAAATATTGTGCATAACGTGAAATAACAGCCCATAATGCAATAAATATCAATATAAAAGCATGATGCAAAATGGACATATCACTCAGCTCAAGTGCGAGGCATCTAAGAAGAGAGTCAGGGACACAGTTCAATCTTCTTCTTCATCACAAGTGGCAGCTAAGCAACGGAAGTTCTGGTTGCCTCCTGCTCCTCCATTTCGTCAGCCTTATCAGCTGAAGAGTAAAGGTGGCAATGGATCTTCCCACCCACCTGAAGGAAATATGCCCTAGAGGCAATAATAAAATTATTATTTATTTCCTTATTTCATGATAAATGTTTATTATTCATCCTAGAATTGTATTAACGGGAAACATAATACATGTGTGAATACATAGACAAACAGAGTGTCACTAGTATGCCTCTACTTGACTAGCTCGTTGATTAAAGATGGTTATGTTTCCTAGCCATAGACATGAGTTGTCATTTGATTAACGGGATCACATCATTAGGAGAATGATGTGATTGACTTGACCCATTCCATTAGCTTAGCACTTGATCGTTTAGTTTGTTGCTATTGCTTTCTTCATAACTTATACATGTTCCTATGACTATGAGATTATGCAACTCCCGTTTACCGGAGGAACACTTTATGTGCTACCAAACGTCACAAGTAACTGGGTGATTATAAAGGTGCTCTACAGGTGTCTCCGAAGGTACTTATTGGGTTGGCGTATTTCGAGATTAGGATTTGTCACTCCAATTATCGGAGAGGTATCTCTGGGCCCTCTCGGTAATGCACATCACTTAAGCCTTGCAAGCATTGCAACTAGTAAGTTAGTTGCGGGATGATGTATTACGGAACGAGCAAAGAGACTTGCTGGTAACGAGATTGAACTAGCTATTGAGATACCGACGATCGAATCTCGGGCAAGTAACATACCGATGACAAAGGGAACAACGTATGTTGTTATGCGGTCTGACCGATAAAGATCTTCGTAGAATATGTGGGAGCCAATATGAGCATCCAGGTTCCGCTATTAGTTATTGACCGGAGACGTGTCTCGGTCATGTCTACATAGTTCTCGAACCCGTAGGGTCCGCACGCTTAAGGTTTCGATGACAGTTATATTATGAGTTTATGAGTTTTGATGTACCGAAGGAGTTCGGAGTCCCGGATGAGATCGGGGACATGACGAGGAGTCTCGAAATGGTCAAGACGTAAAGATCGATATATTGGACGACTATATTCGGACATCGGAAAGGTTCCGAGTGATTCGGGTATTTTTCAGAGTACCGGAGAGTTACGGGAATTCGCCGGGGAGTATATGGGCCTTATTGGGCCATACGGGAATAGAGGAGAGAGGCCAAAAGGAAGGAGGCACCCCCCCACACCTCTGGTCCGAATTGGACAAGGGGTGCAACCCACTTTTCCTTGTTCCTCTCCCCCTCTTTCCTTCTCTCCTACTCCAACAAGGGAAGGAGGAGTCCAAATCCCGGTGGGAGTAGGACTACCCCCTTGGCGCGCCCTCCTCCTAGGCTGGCTGCCTCCCTCCCTTGCTCCTTTATATACGGGGGTAGGGGGCACCCCATAGACACAACAGTTGATCATTGATCTCTTAGCCGTGTGTGGTGCCCCCCTCCACCATAGTCCTCAATAATATTGTAGTGGTACTTAGGCGAAGCCCTGCGACAGTAGAACATCAAGATCGTCACCACACCGTCGTGCCGACAGAACTCTTCTCCGACATTCTGCTAGATCGGAATCCGGGGATCATCATCGAGCTGAACGTGTGCTAGAACTCTAAGGTGCCGTAGTTTCGGTGCTTGATCGGTCGGGCCGTGAAGACGTACGACTACATCAACCGCGTTGTGCTAACACTTTCGCTTTCGGTCTACGAGGGTACGTGGAAAACACTCTCCACTCTCGTTGCTATGCATCACCATGATCTTGCGTGTGTGTAGGAATTTTTTTGAAATTACTACGTTACCCAACAGTGGCATCCGAGCCTAGGTTTTATGCGTTGATGTTATATGCACGAGTAGAACACAAGTGAGTTGTGGGCGACATAAGTCATACTGCTTACCAGCATGTCATACTTTGGTTCGGCGGTATTGTTGGATGAAGCGGCCCGGACCGACATTACGCGTACGCTTACGCGAGACTGGTTCTACCGACGTGCTTTGCACACAGGTGGCTAGCGGGTGTCAGTTTCTCCAACTTTAGTTGAACCGAGTGTGGCTACGCCCGGTCCTTGCGAAGGTTAAAACAGCACCAACTTGACAAACTATCGTTGTGGTTTTGATGCGTAGGTAAGAACGGTTCTTGCTAAGCCCGTAGCAGCCACGTAAAACTTGCAACAACAAAGTAGAGGACGTCTAACTTGTTTTTGCAGGGCATGTTGTGATGTGATATGGTCAAGACATGATGCTAAATTTTATTGTATGAGATGATCATTTTTTGTAACCGAGTTATCGGCAACTGGCAGGAGCCATATGGTTGTCGCTTTATTGTATGCAATGCAATTGTGCTATAATGCTTTACTTTATCACTAAGCGGTAGCGATAGTCGTGGAAACATAAGATTGGCGAGACGACAACGATGCTACGATGGAGATCAAGGTGTCACGCCGGTGACGATGGTGATCATGACGGTGCTTCGGAGATGGAGATCACAAGCACAAGATGATGATGGCCATATCATATCACTTATATTGATTGCATGTGATGTTTATCTTTTATGCATCTTATCTTGCTTTGATTGACGGTAGCATTATAAGATGATCTCTCACTAAATTTCAATATAAAAGTGTTCTCCTTGAGTATGCACCGTTGCCAAAGTTCGTCGTGCCCAGACACCACGTGATGATCGGGTGTGATAAGCTCTACGTCCATCTATAACGGGTGCAATCCAGTTTTGCACACGCAGAATACTCAGGTTTTACTTGACGAGCCTGGCATATGCAGATATGGCCTCAGAACACTGAGACCGAAAGGTCGAGCGTGAATCATATAGTAGATATGATCAACATAGTGATGTTCACCATTGAAAACTACTCCATTTCACGTGATGATCGGTTATGGTTTAGTTGATTTGGATCACGTGATCACTTAGAAGATTAGAGGGATGTCTTTCTAAGTGGGAGTTCTTAATTAATATGATTAATTGAACTTTAATTTATCATGAACTTAGTCCTGATAGTATTTGCATATCTATGTTGTAGATCAATAGCTCGCGTTATTGCTTCCCTATGTTTTATATGTGTTCCTAGTGAAAACTAAGTTGAAATATGATAGTAGCAATGATGCGGGCTGGGTCAGTGATCTGAGGTTTATCCTCATTGCTGCACAGAAGAATTATGTCTTTGATGCACCGCTAGGTGACTGACCTCTTGCAGGAGCAGATGCAGACGTTATGAATGTTCGGCTAGCTCAATATGATGACTACTTGATAGTTTAGTGCACCATGCTTAACAGCTTAGAATCGGGATTTCAAAGACGTTTTGAACGTCATGGACCATATGAGATGTTCCAGGAGTTGAAGTTAATATTTCAAGTAAATACCCGAGTTGAGAGATATGAAGTCTACAACAAGTTCTATAGCTAAAAGATGGAGGAGAATAGCTCAAGCAGTGAGCATGTGCTCAGATTGTCTGGGTACTACAATCGCTTGAATCAAGTGGGAGTTAATCTTCCAGATAATATAGTAATTGACAGAATTCTCTAGTCACCATCACCAAGTTAGTAGAAGCTCGTGATGAACTATAATATGCAAGGGATAACGGAAACGATTCCCAAGCTCTTCGTGATGCTGAAATCGACGAAGGTAGAAATCAAGAAAAGCATCAAGTGTTGATGGTAAACAAAATCACTAGTTTCAAGTAAAGGGACAAAGGGAAGGGGAACTTGAAGAAGAACTGCAAGCAAGTTGCTACTCAAGTGAAAAAATCCAAGTCTGGACCAAAGCCTGAAACTGAGTGCTTCTACTGCAAAGGGACTGGTCACTGGAAGCTGAACTACCCCAAGTAATTGACGGATAAGAAGGATGGCAAAGTGAACAACGGTATATTTGATATACAGATTATTGATGTGTATATTACTAGTGTTCGTAGCAACCCCTCGGTATTTGATACTGGTACAGTTGCTAAGAGTAGTAACTCGAAACGGGAGTTGCAGAATGAACAGAGACTAGTTAAGGGTGAAGTGACGATGTGTGTTGGAAGTAGTTCCAAGATTGATATGATCATCATCGCACACTCCCTATACTTTCGGGATTAGTGTTGAACCTAAATAAGTGTTATTTGGTGTTTCTGTTGAGCATGAATATGATTTGATCATGTTTATTGCAATACGGTTATCCATGTAAGTTAGAGAATAATTGTTGTTCTGTTTACATGAATAAAACCTTCTATGGTCATACACCCAATGAAAATGGTTTGTTGGATCTCGATCGTGGTGATACACATTTTTATAATATTGAAGCCAAAAGATGCAAAGTTAATAATGATAGTGCAACTTATTTGTGGCACTGTCGGTTAGGTTATATTGGTGTAAAGCGCATGAAGAAAATCCATGCTGATGGGCTTTTGGAATCACTTGATTATGAATCAGTTGATGCTTGCGAACCATGCCTCATGGGCAAGATGACTAAAACTCCATTCTCCGAAACAATGGAGCGAGCAACAGATTTGTTGGAAATCATACATACTGATGTATGTGGTCCGATGAATATTGAGGCTCGCGGCAGGTATCATTATTTTCTGATCTTCACAGATGATTTGAGCAGATATGAGTATATCTACTTAATGAAACACAAGTCTGAAACATTTGAAAAGTTCAAAGAATTTCAGAGTGAAGTGGAGAATCATCGTAACAAAAATAAAAGTATCTACAATATGATCGCGGAAGTAAAATATTTGAGTTACGAGTTTGGCCTCCAGTTAAAACAATGTGAAATAGTTTCACTACTCACGCCACCTGGAACACCATTATAGTCTAATGGTGTGTCCGAACATCGTAACCGTACTTTATTAGATATGGTGCGATCTATGATGTCTCTTACCGATTTACCACTATCGTTTTGGGGTTATGCATTAGAGACAGCTACATTCACATTAAATAGGGCACCATCTAAATCTGTTGAGATGACACCGTATGAACTATGGTTTGGCAAGAAACCTAAGCTGTCGTTTCTTAAAGTTTGAGCTTGCAATGCTTATGTGAAAAAGTTTCAACCTGATAAGCTCAAACACAAATCGGAGAAGTGCATCTTCATAGGATACCCAATAGAAAATGTTGGGTACACCTTCTATCACAGATCCGAAGGCAAGATATTCATTGTTGAGAATGGATCCTTTCTAGAGAAGGTGTTTCTCTTGAAAGAAGTGAGTGGTAGGAAAGTAGAACTTGATGAGGTAACTGTATCTGCTCCCTTATTGGAAAGTAGTTCATCACAGAAATCTGTTCCTGTGACTACTACACCAATTAGTGAGGAAGCTAATGATGATGATCATGTAACTTCAGATCAAGTTACTACCGAACCTTGTAGGTAAACCAGAGTGAGATCCGCACCAGAGTGGTACGGTAATCCTGTTCTGGAGGTCATGTTACTTGACCATGACGAGCCTATGAACTATGAGGAAGCGATGATGAGCCCAGATTCCGCGAAATGGCTTGAGGCCATAAAATCTGAGATGGGATCCATGTATGAGAACAAAGTGTGGACTTTGGTTGACTTGCCCAATGATCAGCAAGCCATAAAAAAATAAATGGATCTTCAAGAGGAAGACGGACGGTGATAGTAGTGTTACTATCTACAAAGCTAGAATTATCGCAAAAGGTTTTCGACAAGTTCAAGGTGTTGACTACGATGAGAGTTTCTCACTCGTATCTATGCTTAAGTCTGTCCGAATCATGTTAGCAATTGCCGCATTTTATGAAATCTGGCAAATGGATAAACAAAACTGCATCCCTTAATGGATTTATTAAAGAAGAGTTGTATATGATGCAACCAGAAGGTTTTGTCAATCCTAAAGGTGCTAACAAAATATGCAAGCTCCAGCGATCCATCTATGGACTGGTGCAAGCATCTCAGAGTTGGAATATACGCTTTGATAAGTTGATTAAAGCATGTAGTTTTATATAGACTTGCGGTGAAGCCTGTATTTACAAGAAAGTGAGTGGGAGCACTATAGCATTTCTGATAAGTATATGTGAATGACATATTGTTGATCGGAGATAATGTAGAATTATTCTGCAAAGCATAAAGGAATGTTTGAAAGGAGTTTTTCAAAGAAAGACCTCGGTGAAGCTGCTTACGTATTGAGCATCAAGATCTATAGAGATAGATCAAGACGCTTGATAAGTTTTTCAATGAGTACATACCTTGACGAGATTTTGAAGTAGTTCAAAATGGAATAGTCAAAGAAGGAGTTCTTGCCTGTGTTACAAGGTGTGAAGTTGAGTAAGACTCAAAACCCGACCACGGCAGAAGATAGAGAGAGAATGAAAGTCATTCCCTATGCCTCAGCCATAGGTTCTATAAAGTATGCCATGCTGTGTACCAGACCTATTGTACCCTGCCCTGAGTTTGGCAAGGGAGTACAATAGTGATCTAGGATTAGATCACTGGACATTGGTCAAAATTATCCTTAGTGGAATAAGGATATGTTTCTCGATTATAGAAGTGACAAAAGGTTCGTCGTAAAGGGTTACGTCGATGCAAATTTTAACACTGATCCAGATGACTCAAAGTCTCAATCTGGATACATATTGAAAGTGGGAGCAATTAGCTAGAGTAGCTTAGTGCAGAGCATTGTTGACATAGAAATTTGCAAAATACTTACGGATCTGAATGTGGCAGACCCATTGACTAAACTTCTCTCAAAAGCAAAACATGATCACACCCTAGTACTCTTTGGGCGTTAATCACATAGCGATGAGAACTAGCTAGATTACTGAATCTAGTAAACCCTTTGGGTGTTGGTCACATGACGATGTGAACTATGGGTGTTAATCACATGGTGATGTGAACTATTGATGTTAAATCACATGGTGATGTGAACTAGATTATTGACTCTAGTGCAAGTGGGAGACTGAAGAAAATATGCCCTAGAGGCAATAATAAAGTTATTATTTATTTCCTTATTTCATGATAAATGTTTATTATTCATGCTAGAATTGTATTAACCAGAAACATAATACATGTGTGAATACATAGACAAACAGAGTGTCACTAGTATGCCTTTACTTGACTAGCTCGTTGATCGAAGATGGTTATGTTTCCTAGCCATAGACATGAGTTGTCATTTGATTAACGGGATCACATCATTAGGAGAATGATGTGATTGACTTGACCCATTCCATTAGCTTAGCACTTGATCATTTAGTTTGTTGCTATTGCTTTCTTCATAACTTATACATGTTCCTATGACTATGAGATTATGCAACTCCCGTTTACCGGAGGAACACTTTGTGTGCTACCAAACGTCACAACGTAGCTGGGTGATTATAAAGGTGCTCTACAGGTGTCTCCGAAGGTACTTGTTGGGTTGGCGTATTTCAAGATTAGGATTTGTCACTCCGATTATCGGAGAGGTGTCTCTGGGCCCTCTCAGTAATGCACATCACTTAAGCCTTGCAAGCATTGCAACTAATAAGTTAGTTGCAGGATGATTTATTACGGAACGACTAAAGAGACTGGCCGGTAACGAGATTGAACTAGGTATTGAGATATTGACGATCGAATCTCGGGCAAGTAACATACCGATGACAAAGGGAACAACGTATGTTGTTATGCGCTCTGACTGATAAAGATCTTCGTATAATATGTGGGAGCCAATATGAGCATCCAGGTTCCGCTATTGGTTATTGACCGGAGACGTGTCTCGGTCATGTCTACATAGTTCTCAAATCCGTAGGGTCCGCACGCTTAAGGTTTCGATGACAGTTATATTATGAGTTTATGAGTTTTGATGTACCGAAGGAGTTCGGAGTCCCGGATGAGATCGGGGACATGATGAGGAGTCTTGAAATGGTCGAGACGTAAAGAATGATATATTGGATGACTATATTTGGACATCGGAAAGGTTCCGAGTGATTCGGGTATTTTTCGGAGTACCGGAGAGTTACGGGAATTCGTCGGGGAGTATATGGGCCTTATTGGGCCATACGGAAATAGAGGAGAGAGGCCAAAAGGAAGGAGGCGCGCGCCCCCCCTCTGGTCCGAATTGGACAAGGGGTGCAGCCCACTTTTTCTTGTTCCTCTCCCCCTCTTTCCTTCTCTCCTACTCCAACAAGGGAAGGAGGAGTCCTACTCCCGGTGGGAGTAGGACTCCCCCCTTGGCGCGCCCTCCTCCTAGGCCGGCCTCCTCCCTCCCTTGCTCCTTTATATACGGGGGCAGGGGGCACCCCATAGACACAATAGTTGATCATTGATCTCTTAGCCGTGTGCGGTGCCCCCCTCCACCATAGTCCTCGATAATATTGTAGTGGTGCTTAGGCGAAGCCCTGTGACAGTAGAACATCAAGATCGTCACCACTCCGCCGTGCTAGCGGAACTCTTCCCCGACATTCTGCTGGATCGGAATCCGGGGATCATCATCGAGCTGAACGTGTGCTAGAACTCGGAGGTGCCGTAGTTTTGGTGCTTGATCGGTCCGGCCATGAAGACGTACAACTACATCAACCACGTTGTGCTAACGCTTCCGCTTTCGGTCTACGAGGGTACGTGGACAACACTCTCCCCTCTCGTTGTTATGTATCACCATGATCTTGCGTGCGCGTGGGAATTTTTTTGAAATTACTACGTTACCCAACACCACCCAACCCAGGTGAGGAAGTCCTGGATTAGGGGGTCTCCGGACAGCCGGACTATCTCCATTGGCCAGACTATTAGACTATGAAGATACACGATTGAAGACTTCGTCTCGTGTCCGGATGAGACTCTACTTGGCGTGGAAGGCAAGCTAGGCAATACGTATATGGATATCTCCTCCTTTGTAACCGACCTTGTGTAACCCTAACCCTCTCCGGTGTCTATATAAACCGAAGAATTTTAGTCCATAGGACAACAATCACAACATACAATCATACCATAGGCTAGCTTCTATGGTTTAGCCTCTCTAATCTCGTGGTAGATCTACTCTTGTAAGACCCATATCATCAATATTAATCAAGCAGGACGTAGGGTTTTACCTCCATCAAGAGGGCCCGAACCTGGGTAAAACTTTGTGTCCCTTGCCTCCTGTTACTATCCGGCCTAGACGCACAATTCGCGACCCCCTACCCAAGATCCGCTGGTTTTGACACCGACATTGGTGCTTTCATTGAGAGTTCCTCTGTGTCGTCGCCGTTGGGCTTGATGGCTCCTACTATCATCGATAGCGATGCGGTCCAGGGTGAGACTTTTCTCCCCAGACAGATCTTCGTATTCGGTGGCTTTGCACTGTGGGCCAATTCGCCTGGCCACCTGGAGCAGATTGAAAGCTACGCCCCTGGCCATCAGGTCAGATTTGGAAGTTTGAACTACACGACCGACATCCGCGGAGACTTGATCTTCGACGGATTCGAGCCGCAGCCGGACGCGCCCACTATCACGATGGGTATGACCTAGCTCTACCGCCAAACAGTACCCCAGAAGCCGCGCCCGCATCAGCTTCGACCCTTAGTTTGTCACGACCAGTTTTCCAATAAAAATATTTATTGAGAAACCAATCTTTTGAGTCCAGTATGAGAGAAATCCTCCTCACTGGTAGACAAATTCTCGATACAATAAGCCAGTAGCATAAAATATATTACAGGGTCGAACTACGGTTGCTCAACCAAATTATTACAAGCACGCCAATAATTATACATAATGGCGGACATGACAGAGTGGTGTGGAGGCATACTACTGACTCGAGGATAGGGCGGTGGTGGAGAAACACAGCGGGGAGAGAGATACAAGACTCTAAGTCTGTCATCTCATCGAGTGTCGAGGTGAGGCTCGATGAATTTATTTGGTAGCGAAAGCGGATATAAAACAGTGACCAAATCCAGGGTCGCACGAGACTGTCTGGGACTCCTCTAGGTGTCGGACTCGCTATAAAACTCTTCATCCATGAGATCGCCTTCATCAGCATCTGGCCAAATCAACAAGCCAGTGAGTACTTTGAAAGTACTCGCAAGACAGTTCGGACGTAAGATATAACAAATGCATGCATGAATGCGTCATGAATAATTCACCAATGTACATTCAAAAATTAGCATAACAAGGTAAGTAAAAGGGAAACGGCGGTAGTCCGCCTGAAATCCCAACAAAACATAAATGAATACCGATCGGGTGTCTGAAGCGACGCCTCGAAAGGTGAATAAATAAATATAAGGAAATGATGCCACAGTCGGGCGTCTTAGCGACACCACATAAAGGGCTTTAAAGGAAATGCCACAGTCGGACGTCGGGGCGACATCACAGAAGGGGCTTTAAAATAAATACCACAGTCGAGCGTCTTAGCGACACCACATAAAGGGCTTTTAAAAGAAATGCCACAGTCGGACGTCGGGGCGACATCACAGAAAGGGCTTTAAAAGAAATACCACAGTCGGGCGTCTTAGCGACACCACATAAAGGGCTTTTAAAAGAAATGCCACAGTCGGACGTCGGGGCGACATCACTGAAAGGGCTTTAAAAGAAATACCACAATCGGACGTCGGGGCGACATCACAGAAAGGGCTTTAAAAGAAAGTAAAATACAACAATGCCACAGTCGGATGTCTGAGCGACATCGCAGAAAGGGCTTTTATTCACAAGGAAATAATGCTCATAATAAATGTTCAATTCATGAGAGTAAATGGGTTAGTCCATCCACAGGAATAATCATTTAACCGGACTTAGCACTCATGCGATTCACCGGAGTCTCTGTCATCAAAACTGACATTTGATCAGGATAAGATAATATCGATCTAGGACATGGAATAGATGATTTGGAGGAATATATGACTCTGCAGAGTTTGTACAAAAATTTTCCCACAGCCAACGGATTTCCGTAGTCACGAAGGACTAGTTCCGTTTACGGTATTTTAGTAGAAAACACAGCTAACCAGTACACACCCATCCTACCTCTCGATGCTAGGAATCACCCTAGACATCGTCCAAGAAAAACTTTTGAGACGGGGAGATCACAATCTCGAATAGCATGGGATCAAATTTATATACGCGCGCTCTAAGGGGTGCCCCCCTCTCGGTCCCAACCGGAAACACCCATGCCCCCTGACCGGATGACTGGCTTTAATCCAGGGCCATGGAACCATCATCACGGCCTCTCCTTTTGGTGTGTACCAGGAAAGCGGTTTGCAACTTACTAAACCATATTCCTTGCCGAATACATGTGGTAGTACAGGGAAGGAAATGAGAGGAACTGGACCGATACGGTTTGACACTGAAGTCACATAGTCTGGCATAAGACTGGCATTCTACAACACTGCCATCTTACCCATCCTCATGCCAACACATGGCCATTCATACTCACATCCATCCACTTATGGATCATCGAACTCACTTACCTCAATATTGCATAAAATAACGTTCATCGATATGCTCCTCAACATGCCATGAAACTAACTAAATGCAAAACATGCCAAGACACTCATCATATCAAAAGTTCAAACATGCTTGCCTGGTTCAGAGTAGTCGGAGCCTAGCTCGGTGAAGTTCGCGGCTCCGTCACCTCCTTCGGTATCTACGGTATAAAGAAAATATATGCGCTATCGTAAATACCAAGGGGTGCACAAAAAGTATTCCAAATATTTTTCAAATAAATTTGATAAAAAACTAGACAAAATTTTAAAGAGAACAGAAAAAGAATCAATCAAAAATACCTTTCTGTTTAAAAGTTATAAGGGTTTTTGTCCAGGGACTCATCTGTAATGAAACAGAAGATTTCCAGGGGCTAGCTTATAAAAACAGAAAACGACTCGAATAAGAATGCGCCGGCCCAGCGGGAAAACGTATTTGGCAGAAGACGTTTTCAGAAAACGCTTCGCTTAGACAGGACAGAGAGGCTGACAGGCGGGTCCCGCCCGTCAGGTTTGAATATACGAACGGGGTGGCAGATTTCGCCGGTGCCCGTGAGCGGCGGTGGTCGCCGGCGGCGATCGCCGGCGAGGCAGGAAGATCAGAGGGTACCTCCGTGTTCAGGGCGCCATTCCGCGTCGGTTGGTGGTGGTGGTGGTCGCCGGCGAGTACCACGTCGACGGCGAGCCTGGCTCCGGCGGACGGCGGCTCGGGTGGTTGCGGACTTCGTCGGAGAGAGCTGTGAAGATCAAATTGAGGAGGGGGTTAGGCTTCTGGTAGCTAGAGGGGGTAACGGACGGGGTTTGGGCGCCGGAGACGGCCTCACCGGAGCGAATCGAGCTGGTGGCCGAGGCGGAGCGAGGCAGCCGAAGTTGAGGAAGAAGGGCCCCTCGAGGCTCTTCTAGTTGCTGGTCGGGGTCCAGTGAGGTGGTGGAGGTGTGCGGGGGCGAGAGGGAGCTTAGGGGCGCTATATATAGCCGGCCCGAGGCGGTTGCCGCAAGCGGGATAAGTCCGGCGAGTGATTACGGCGGCGCTGTGGTTGGGCAGTGGGATTAGGGGCTTGGGCAACGCCGTTGAGGTCCACCGGTTCCATTTAGGTGGTAATCGGGCTGGGATTTGGTACTAGGGGCGAGTTCGACAGAACGGGACGGCGCGGGCCCGTCGGCGGCAGTGAGCACGTTCCGTGCTTGCCGGGCCACGGCGACGGTGCCACGGGCGTGCGCTGGCATGCATGAGGCCACGCGGAGAGCAGAGGGGCGTTGGGCGGCGCCGAACGGCGTTGAGCCGCCGTTCTGTCCCCTGTTGGCTGCCACAGGAGTTCCCGACGCCGCAGAAGACGCCGGCGAGGGCGGGCCAGCGTGCCACCGACGCCAGGAAGAGGCCAAGTGCGCGTGTGGTGCTCCAGACAGTAGGAAGAGGCGGCGAGGAACGTGCCAAGTGCACTGTGAGCATGTGTCTGAACCTCTGACGAAGAAAACGACACTAAAATCTGAATTTTCTGAATTTGCAAAGGAACCGTGCAGCTCAGGTGTTCGACAGAATGTTTTTGGCCTCTGGGGATTTTTCCTTGAGCTGATTTTTGGTGGAGTGGCTTCTCATTGCTCCAGTAGGCTGCCTGATTTTTGGTGAAATTTTTGGAGAAGTGTAGGTATGAATTTCACCAAATTTGGCAAATCTGGTCCAAACTTGCAGAGACTGAATTTTGAAAAATTTGAAAAGAGGAGGAGTGGATCAAGATGGTTCTGGGTTGTGGGTACAAAGGACTATCCAGGAGAGTTGGTTTGGGATAAAAACTCAAGGCAAAGTGGTACTTGCTTTGAAAATCACTAAGGCTCAAAATAATTTGCAGAATTGATTTGAGGGGAAAAATAATTAGAATAAAATTCAAAAACTTGCTTGGATTAGTTGGGACAGAGAACTTAGGCTGATTACAAGGAGGAGGGGAGGTTTTGGAGGGGTTTTACCACATGGGCAAAAATGCCAAGTCATGGGTGGTTTCCAAGATATGAAAATCCCAAATTTTCATAGAATTTCTTTTTAAAAGAAAAACAAATTAAACTCCCAAAATAATTTGAGAGGGAACCAACAGAGAAGAAGTTTCAAAAGATCAAACACCACAGTTTGAAGAAAAAATAAAATCCTTGCCAAAGAAAAGAAAGTTTTTAAGTGGAAGGATTTTCTGGGAAAAAAAAAATTTAAATGGCCTCTTTTCAAAAACAACAAAGTTTTTGATGAAAACCAAATTAAAATTTTGGAGTGTCACAACACCTACCCCCTTAGGAAAAATCTCGTCCCCGAGATTTCAGCTGATCCTTAAATAAGTGTGGATGCTCTGTCCGAAGAAAATCCTCTCTTTCCCAAGTTGCTTCACTGTCGGTGTGATTGCTCCATTGGACTTTGAATAACTTGATGGTCTTCTGTCGGGTCCTCCTTTCAGACTCCTCTAATATTCTTACGGGACGTTCCCGATAAGTGAGGTCTGGCTGCACGTCAATGTTTTCATGGGATACTTGTTTCTCTGGGTTGCTTACGCACTTCCTCAATTGCGAGACATGGAACACGTCGTGGACATTGGATAATTCCTCGGGTAAGTCTAGCTGGTAGGCTACAGTGCCTCTTCGTGCCACTATGCAGAATGGTCCAATGAATCTTGGTGCTAACTTTCCTTTAATCTTAAACCGTTGCAGTCCTCTCATAGGGGATACTCTCAAGTATACGAACTCACCGGGTTCGAAGCTGACCCTACGATGTTTCTGATCATAATAACTCTTCTGTCGACTTTGAGCGGTCTTAAGTCGGTCTCTGATTAGCTTGACCTTTTCCTCGGCTTCTCTGAGCATGTCTGGTCCGAAGATGTGGCTGTCTCCGGTCTCTGACCAATTTAACGGGGTACCACATCTTCGTCCATATAAAGCCTCAAATGGTGCCATTTGTAGGCTGGCCTGGTAGCTATTGTTGTACGCGAACTCGGCGTATGGCAGGCTTTCTTCCCAACTGGTTCCATATATGAGGACACATGCTCTCAGCATGTCTTCTAAAACCTGGTTTACGCGTTCTGTTTGTCCATCAGTTTGTGGGTGGTATGCGGTACTGAAGGCTAGTTGGGTTCCCAGAGCCTGTTGTAAATGTTCCCCAAATCTTGAGACGAACTGAGTGCCTCTGTCGGATATTATAGTCTTCGGGACTCCATGCAGACAAACTATATGGGAGAGATAAATCCTGGCAAGCTTCTGAGTGTTGTAGGTTGTCTTCACTGGAATGAAATGTGCCACCTTGGTTAATCTATCGGTGATGACCCATATGGCATCATTCCCGTGTCGTGACCAAGGTAGTCCGACAATAAAATCCATCCCTATTTCATCCCATTTCCACTCAGGTATTTTGTTTGGTTGCAGTAGTCCGGCTGGTTTCTGATGCTCAACTTTTATGTGTTGACATGAGTCGCAACATGCAATGAAGGCGGCTATGTCCCTCTTCATACCGTGCCACCAAAATCTTTCCTGAATATCCTTATACATTTTGGTTCCTCCAGGGTGGATTGAATATGGAGTGGTGTGTGCTTCAGCTAAAATTTGTTGTTTAAGGTCTTCTATGTTTGGCACGCAGAGCCTTTCTCCGTACCATAATATTCCTTCATTGTCTATGACGAATTCCGAGGCCTTGCCCATACTCAACTTTCTTTTGATGCCTTCGATGCTGGTGTGACCGGGCTGAGCTTCTTTAATTTTCTCCACAAGGTCGGGTTGTATTTCCAAGTTTGATATGGTGCCTTCTGCTACCATTATCAAGTTGAGCTTGGCAAATTCTTGTTGGAACTCGGGCCTCAAGCTGTGCAGATTGTTTTCGTCGGAGCTGGGGTTCCGACTAAGAGCATCGGCCACTACATTTTCTTTTCCTGGATGGTAATGGATACCAACATCATAATCCTTTACCAACTCCAACCAACGTCGTTGCCGTAAGTTTAGTTCTAGCTGTGTGAAAATATATTTGAGACTTTTGTGATCCGTATATATTTCACATCGATTCCCAAGTAAGAAATGCCTCCATTCCTTGAGTGCATGAATAACTGCTGCCATTTCTAAGTCATGAGTGGGATAATTTTCCTCATGCTTGCGAAGTTGCCTTGAAGCGTAGGCGACAACCTTGCCTTCCTGCATCAACACGCATCTGAGACCCTTTCTGGACGCGTCACAATATACTTCAAAATTCTTGTGTATGTCGGGTACAATTAATACCGGTGTTGTCGTTAACTTCCGCTTTAGCTCTTGGAAACTTTTCTCGCAGGCTTCTGTCCATTCAAACTTCTTATCTTTCTTGAGTAACTGCGTCATAGGCTTGGCTATTGTGGAAAATCCTTCAATAAATCTGCGGTAATATCCTGCCATTCCCAAGAAACTCCGTATGTCCATTACGCTGGCTGGTGACTTCCAGCCAAGTACGGCCTTGACTTTCTCTGGGTCCACTGCGATACCGTCTTGGGTCAGTACGTGGCCTAGAAAGCCTACTTGTCTTAGCCAGAATTCGCACTTGCTGAACTTCGCATACAATTGGTGTTTTCTGAGCTCTCCTAGCACAATCCTGAGATGTTCTGCGTGCTCTTCTGGTGTCTTGGAGTATACCAGAATATCGTCGATGAATACCACGACAAACTTGTCCATAAACTTCATAAATACTTTGTTCATGAGGTGAACAAAATATGCTGGGGCGTTAGTTAATCCAAATGGCATCACTGTGAACTCGTACAGTCCATATCTGGAGGTGAAGGCTGTTTTGGGGATATCTTCCGTTCATACCTTCAATTGATGGTATCCTGACCTTAAGTCAATTTTTGAGAATACCTTGGCCTAAGCGAGTTGAGCAAACAAATCGTTTATCCTTGGCATCGGGTATTTGTTTTTGACTGTGACCATGTTAAGTGCTCGATAGTCAATACACAATCTCAGCGTTCCATCCTTCTTTTTGGCAAATAAAATTGGTGATCCCCAAGGTGAGGAGCTGGCTCGAATGTATCCCTTGTCCAGTAATTCCTTTATTTGTTTCTTCAACTCGATCAACTCGGATGGTGCCATTCTGTATGGTTTCTTGTATATGGGGGTGGTTCCTGGTGCTAGCTCAATGCGGAATTCTATCTCTCGGTCTGGTGGCATGCCTGGTAGTTCTTCAGGGAATACATCTGGAAATTCACACACTACTGGAACCTTGTTTAGCTCAGAAACGTCCACCTTATTTAATCTCGGTTGCCGGGGTATTTTTCCTTCCTTGGCTGATACTCTTATTGTCTTCCCTTGGTGGTGTGTGAGAATTATGGTCATGTTGAAACAGTCGATAAACCCCTTGTTGGTGGTTAGCCAATCCATCCCTAGGATGACATCCAGTCCTTTATTTTCCAACACAATAAGATTTGCGTGAAACTCCAATCCTTCGAACTCAATGACCACATTCTGACAGTAATTCTGAGTAACTTGCTGAATCCCAGGGGACTTGATGATCATGGATTTCTCCAAAGGAAGCATCAAAAATTTATTTTGCAAAGCAAAACTTTTCGAAATGAAAGAGTGAGAAGCTCCAGAATCAAACAAAACCATTGCAGGTATTGTGTTGACAGGAAACGTACCGAGTACGATATCCGGAGCATTTTGTGCCTCCTCTTTGGTTACGTGATTCAGATGACCCTTCCTGTGGTTATTGTTGGGATTGAAATTGTTTCGCTTGGGTGCGGAATTGTTGCCGCCGTTGTTCGGCTTTGGGGTTGAGTTCCTTGGCTTGGGGCACTGTTTGGCATAGTGCCCTTCTTCTCCACAAGCGTAACAAGTAACGCCGGGGCGATAGGTGAATTCCTTGTCCCTTGCATGAAAATTCTTGATTTGGCGTGAGACATTGGATGAGGATTTGTGTGTCCCACCCTTTTGAAAATCTATCTTGCTTCGGTGATTGCGAGCATGATTAGTCTGGTCCCTTTTTCACTTGCGGATATCTTCCAGACCGCGTCTCTCATTTTCCAGAGTAATGGCTTTGTCCACCAGTGTCTTAAAATCAGGAAAAGTATGCACGACCAGTTGGCATTTAAGCGCGGGCGCCAGACCGTCAAGGAATTTCTCCATCTTCTTGATTTCAGTCATACGCTCTTCATTGGCGTAGCGGGATAATAGAGTAAATTGACTGTTGTAATCTGACACTGTCATGTTCCTTTGTCTGAAGTCATCGAACTCTCTCTTCTTGATTTTCATAATACTCTTAGGAATGTGTGCACCACAGAAACCTTCCTTGAAATCATCCCAGGTTATGTCATTTTTGTTGGGATGCATGTGCAGAAAATTCTCCCACCACGATGCGGCTGCTCCTGTGAGATAGTGCGGAGCATACAATACCTTTTCGGGGTCTGAACATTTTGCAATAATTAATTTCCTCTCCATATCTCGAAGCCAGTCCTCGGCTTCAAGAGGTTTGTCAGTGTGAGAAAATGTCTGGGGACGTGTCTTCTGAAGCTCAGATAGCTTGGATTGCTGTTGATACTGTCCATGGTGATTTCCCATGTTGATGACTTGGTTCATCATTTCCCGATGTTGTTGCTGACTCTGCTCATAAAGGCGGCACATTTGTGAAAGTGCCGATTCACTGCCCTGTTGGCTTGACTGTCCCTGAGTGAACTCGTTGCTGGGTTGTGCATCATAATTTTCCTCTGGTGGAGTTGGCATGGAGCGAGTCCAAGGACGAGACATTTTTCACTCTGGGGATATATTTTGTAAAACCCATAAGAAAAGCGGAAAGAGTCGCAAAAACAATTCCAAAAAATGCATAAAGCTGGCAAATAAAACTAAATAACCCAGCTTACTTAAGAAAAACAAATCGACTTGCGCACGGAGAAGGACTGCTCATTACATATCTTACACGCGGACGGTAATTATACAATACATCACTCAGGATATGCGTACATAATCCTGACATGTTATTTAGGCTAGTGCACTTCTCCAGATCCTACATGATGCGCAAACAGGCTACTTCTCACAACCTATGTACATATCTTACAAAGCGGTACATTACATGGCAGCTAAGCGTACTCAGGTAGAGATGTTGACGACCTCCTTTGCCCTGCCGTGGGCGAGGCGTAGCGAGGTTGGGGACTCGACTTCCTCCTTGCTAATGGGCTCCATACGTGTAGTGTTGCACAGAGTGGACGGAGCGGTTGCCAGGGGCGGAGCTATACGTACAGGATTGGGCGCGAAGGGTGGTGCAGTGCGCGCTGGGGTGGGCACAATGACTTGGTTGAATTCTTCGGTAGAAGGCAGGCGACGAGTAGGCGTATAAGATGCTGAGGACGAGACCAAAGTCAGTGGCGGTGCGATGGGTAGGAGCTCCCTCCTGTTGACAGTACAACCATGAACTGAGTCCATGCGGGTAGCTACGAAGTCGTCCACCAGGCTGTCGAAGGCTGCCTCCAGGGCCCGGAGATACTCAATGAGCATCTCAAAAGCCTCGTCTCGTTCTCCTCTGGGGCAGGAGTATGCGTAGTGACAGGTGTAAGGCACATGGCATGGAAGATAGCGGTAGCAACGAGTCTTCATCGCAGGAAGGACATCCCTGAGGCGAGCTATCGCCCCACGGGCTGCCATCTGCATAGCATGCCTCTCCGTAGGCATGGCTCTTCCCAAGAACCGGAAGCGGCGTAACTCACCACGCCCTCCCTTGAACTGCACCGCGGCCTGGTGCATGGTCATACTGTCGTTGACTCGGTGCTGGCAGAGTGTGAAGACTGGGCGCACAGATGGCCCCATCGCGACCTGAACGATGAAGGAAAGAAGCTTGACGAACCCATCGGGTACGTTGGCGAAGGTCTGAGACTCGCAGCTGTTGTCGGCCATCTACAAAAGTAGGCAAAAATTCTGCATGGTCAGATCATAAATTTATGCTGACTGACAGAAAATGACTACAATCAAGAAAAAATATGGAAAGGCTCAATCATGCTAATAACCAATTAGCGATCGCACCTAGCTTGTCAGCCTGGCTCTGGTACCAAGCTTGTCACGACCGGTTTTCCAATAAAAATATTTATTGAGAAACCAATCTTTTGAGTCCAGTATGAGAGAAATCCTCCTCACTGGTAGACAAATTCTTGATACAATAAGCCAGTAGCATAAAATATATAACAGGGTCGAACTACGGTTGCTCAACCAAATTATTACAAGCACGCCAATAATTATACATAATGGCGGACATGACACAGTGGTGTGGAGGCATACTACTGACTCGAGGATAGGGCGGTGGTGGAGAAACACAGCGGGGAGAGAGATACAAGACTCTAAGTCTGTCATCTCATCGAGCGTCGAGGTGAGACTCGATGAATTTATTTGGTAGCGGAAGCGGATATAAAACAGTGACCAAATCCAGGGTCGCACGAGACTGACTGGGACTCCTCTAGGTGTCGGACTCGCTATCAAACTCTTCATCCATGAGATCGCCTTCGTCAGCATCTGGCCAAATCAACAAGCCAGTGAGTACTTTGAAAGTACTCGCAAGACAGTTCGGACGTAAGATATAACAAATGCATGCATGAATGCGTCATGAATAATTCACCAATGTACATTCAAAAATTAGCATAACAAGGTAAGTAAAAGGGAAACGGCGGTAGTCCGCCTGAAATCCCAACAAAACATAAATGAATACCGATCGGGTGTCTGAAGCGACGCCTCGAAAGGTGAATAAATAAATATAAGGAAATGATGCCACAGTCGGGCGTCTTAGCGACACCACATAAAGGGCTTTAAAGGAAATGCCACAGTCGGACATCGGGGCGACATCACAGAAGGGGCTTTAAAAGAAATACCATAGTCGGGCGTCTTAGCGACACCACATAAAGGGCTTTTAAAAGAAATGCCACAGTCGGACGTCGGGGCGACATCACAGAAAGGGCTTTAAAAGAAATACCACAGTCGGGCGTCTTAGCGACACCACATAAAGGGCTTTTAAAAGAAATGCCATAGTCGGACGTCAGGGCGACATCACTGAAATGGCTTTAAAAGAAATACCACAGTCGGACGTCGGGGCGACATCACAGAAAGGGCTTTAAAAGAAAGTAAAATACAACAATGCCACAGTCGGACGTCTGAGCGACATCGCAAAAAGGGCTGTTATTCACAAGGAAATAATGCTCATAATAAATGTTCAATTCATGAGAATAAATGGGTTAGTCCATCCACAGGAATAATCATTTAACCGGACTTAGCACTCATGCGATTCACCGGAGTCTCTGTCATCAAAACTGACATTTGATCAGGATAAGATAATATCGATCTAGGACATGGAATAGATGATTTGGAGGAATATATGACTCTGCAGAGTTTGTACAAATTTTTTCCCACAGCCAACGGATTTCCGTAGTCACGAAGGACTAGTTCCGTTTACGGTATTTCAGAAGAAAACACAGCTAACGAGTACACACCCATCCTACCTCTCGATGCTAGGAATCACCCTAGACATCGTCCAAGAAAAACTTTTGAGACGGGGAGATCACAATCTCGAATAGCATGGGATCAAATTTATATACGCGCGCTCTAAGGGGTGCCCCCCTCTCGGTCCCAACCGGAAACACCCATGCCCCCTGACCGGATGACTGGCTTTAATCCAGGGCCATGGAACCATCATCACGGCCTCTCCTTTTGGTGTGTACCAGGAAAGCGGTTTGCTACTTACTAAACCATATTCCTTGCGGAAAACATGTGGTAGTACAGGGAAGGAAATGAGAGGAACTGGACCGATACGGTTTGACACTGAAGTCACATAGTCTGGCATAAGACTGGCATGCTACGACACTGCCATCTTACCCATCCTCATGCCAACACATGGCCATTCATACTGACATCCATCCACTTATGGATCATCGAACTCACTTACCTCAATATTGCATAAAATAACGTTCATCGATATGCTCCTCAACATGCCATGAAACTAACTAAATGCAAAACATGCCAAGACACTCATCATATCAAAAGTTCAAACATGCTTGCCTGGTTCAGAGTAGTCGGAGCCTAGCTCGGTGAAGTTCGCGGCTCCGTCACCTCCTTCGGTATCTACGGTATAAAGAAAATATATGCGCTATTGTAAATACCAAGGGGTGCACAAAAAGTATTCCAAATATTTTTCAAATAAATCTGATAAAAAACTAGACAAAATTTTAAAGAGAACAGAAAAAGAATCAATCAAAAATACCTTTCTGTTTAAAAGTTATAAGGGTTTTGTCCAGGGACTCATCTGTAATGAAACAGAAGATTTCCAGGGGCTAGCTTATAAAAACAGAAAACGACTCGAATAAGAATGCGCCGGCCCAGCGGGAAAACGTATTTGGCAGAAGACGTTTTCAGAAAACGCTTTGCTTAGACGAGACAGAGAGGCTGACAGGCGGGTCCCGCCCGTCAGGTTTGAATATACGAACGGGGTGGCAGATTTCGCCGGTGCCCGTGAGCCGCGGTGGTCGCCGGCGGCGATCCATGGCGAGGCAGGAAGATCGGAGGGTACCTCCGTGTTCAGGGCGCCATTCCACGTCGGTTCGTGGTGGTGGTGGTCGCCGGCGAGTACCACGTCGACGGCGAGCCTGGCTCCGGCGGACGGCGGCTCGGGTGGTTGCGGACTTCGTCGGAGAGAGCTGTGAAGATCAAATTGAGGAGGGGGTTAGGCTTCTGGTAGCTAGAGGGGGTAACGGACGGGGTTTGGGCGCCGGAGACGGCCTCACCGGAGCGAATCGAGCTGGTGGCCGAGGCGGAGCGAGGCGGCCGGAGTCGAGGAAGAAGGGCCCCTCGAGGCTCTTCTAGTTGCTGGTCGGGGTCCAGTGAGGTGGTGGAGGTGTGCGGGGGCGAGAGGGAGCTTAGTGGCGCTATATATAGCCGGCTCGAGGCGGTTGCCGCGAACGGGATAAGTCCGGCGAGTGATTACGGCGGCGCTGTGGTTGGGCAGTGGGATTAGGGGCTTGGGCAACGCCGTTGAGGTCCACCGGTTCCATTTAGGTGCTAATCGGGCTGGGATTTGCTACTAGGGGCGAGTTCGACAGAACGGGACGGCGTGGGCCCGTCGGCGGCAGTGAGCACGTTCCGTGCTTGCCGGGCCACGGCGACGATGCCACAGGCGTGCGCTGGCATGCATGAGACCACGTGGAGAGCAGAGGGGCGTTGGGCGGCGCCGAACGGCGTTGAGCCGCCGTTCTGTCCCCTGTCGGCCGCCACGGGAGTTCCCGACGCCGCAGAAGACGCCGGCGAGGGCGGGCCAGCGTGCCACCGATGCCAGGAAGAGGCCAAGTGCGCGTGTGGTGCTCCAGACAGTAGGAAGAGGCGGCGAGGAACGTGCCAAGTGCACTGTGAGCATGTGTTTGAACCTCTGACGAAGAAAACGACACTAAAATCTGAATTTTCTGAATTTGCAAAGGAACCGTGCAGCTCAGGTGTTCGACAGAATGTTTTTGGCCTCTGGGGATTTTTCCTTGAGCTGATTTTTGGTGGAGTGGCTTCTCATTGCTCCAGTAGGCTGCCTGATTTTTGGTGAAATTTTTGGAGAAGTGTAGGTATGAATTTCACCAAATTTGGCAAATCTGGTCCAAACTTGCAGAGACTGAATTTTGAAAAATTTGAAAATAGGAGGAGTGGATCAAGATGGTTCTGGGTTGTGGGTACAAAGGACTATCCAGGAGAGTTGGTTTGGGATAAAAACTCAAAGGCAAAGTGGTACTTGCTTTGAAAATCACTAAGGCTCAAAATAATTTGCAGAATTGATTTGAGGGGAAAAATAATTAGAATAAAATTCAAAAACTTGCTTGGATTAGTTGGAACAGAGAACTTAGGCTGATTACAAGGAGGAGGGGAGGTTTTGGAGGGGTTTTACCACATGGGAAAAAATGCCAAGTCATGGGTGGTTTCCAAGATATGAAAATCCCAAATTTTCATAGAGTTTCTTTTTAAAAGAAAAACAAATTAAACTCCCAAAATAATTTGAGAGGGAACCAACAGAGAAGAAGTTTCAAAAGATCAAACACCACAGTTTGAAGAAAAAAATAAAATCCTTGCCAAAGAAAAGAAAGTTTTTAAGAGGAAGGATTTTCTGGGAAAAAATTTTAAATGGCCTCTTTTCAAAAACCACAAAGTTTTTGATGAAAACCAAATTAAAATTTTGCAGTGTCACATAGTTCGGAGCCAACTGCGCCAATCAAGGACGTGTGGTTAGACACCACCTTAGGGGTTGCAGTCTCAACGGCGATCGAGCCGAACACCAACACAAATCTCTGTGCAGCCCGTGACTCCAAGGTGCCGGACTCTCTTCCGGAAACCGAACCATCCACGCCCCTGCCAATTGAATCCGATTGGGCGCCGATCATGGAATTCACCGCCGCAGATATCTTTCAGCACTTTCCCTTCGGCGACATTCTGAATTCACTAAGGTCTCTCTCTTTGTCAGGAGAGCCCTGGCCGGATTATGGCCAACAGGATTGGGATGCGGACGACGAAGAAATTCGATGCCCACCCACCACCCACTTTGTAGCCACTGTCGATGATTTAACCGACATGCTCGACTTCGACTCCGAAGACATCGACGGTATGGACGACGATGTAGGAGACGAACATGAACCAGCACCTATAGGGCACTGGAAAGCCACCTCGTCGTATGACATATACATGGTGGATACACCCAATGAAGGCAACGGCGATGAGATGGTGGAGGATGACCCCTCCAAGAAGCAACCCAAGCGCCGACGTCAGCAGCACTGCTCTAAGTCCTACCAAAGCAAAAGTGGTGATATCAGCACAAGAGATAATAACACTCCGGATAGCGCCGAAGACAACAACAATCCCCCCCAGCAAGATTTAGAGCAGGAGGATGAAGGAGCCAGCTCTCCTGAGAGAGCGGCTGGCGGAGAGGAGGAGGATGACAATTACATGCCCCCCTCCGAAGACGAGGCAAGCCTCGGTGACGATGAATTCGCCGTACCAGAGGATCCTGTCGAACAAGAGTGCTTCAAGCGCAGGCTTACGGCCACGGCAAATAGCCTAAAGAAAAAGCAGTAGCAGCTTCAAGCTGATCAAGATCTGCTAGCTCACAAATGGACTGAAGTCCTCGCAACCGAGGAATATAAACTCGAGCGTCCCTCCAAGAGTTACCCAAGGCGCAGGTTACTACCCCGACTAGAGGAAGAAGCGTATGATACGGCTGATCGGCCACCTCGTGGCCATGATAGAGAGGTATTCCAGCCAAAAGCTCAGCCTCCACCCCACCGCCATCCAAATAAAAAGGCATGGGGAGATACGCCTGACCTGCGAGACATATTGGAGGACAAAGCAAAGCATTCAAGATTGATCTACGAATCACGAGGGCGCACCACTCTACGAGACGGTAAATGTCACGCCGGATACAGTAAAAGCAAATCCGGCCGGGCCGAACACAGCGGGCGGGACCTATACGAGCTGCGTCGCGATATAGCCCAATACAGAGGCGCCGCACACCCCTTATGCTTCACAGACGAAGTAATGGAACATCAATTCCCAGAAGGTTTCAAACCTGTAAACATTGAATCATACGACGACACAACAGATCCCGCAGTATGGATTGAGGACTTCCTCCTCCACATCCACATGGCCCGCGGTGATGAGTTACATGCCATCAAATACCTCCCACTAAAACTCAAAGGACCAGCGCGGCATTGGCTTAATAGCTTGCCAGCGGACTCCATTAGCTGTTGGGAAGATCTGGAAGCCGCATTCCTCGACAACTTTTAGGGCACTTATGTGCGACCACCAGACGCCGATGACTTGAGCCACATAATTCAGTAGCCAGAAGAGTCGGCCAGGCAATTCTGGACTAGGTTCCTTACAAAGAAAAATCAAATCGTCGACTGTCCGGATGCGGAGGCCTTAGCGGCTTTCAAGCACAACATCTGAGACGAGTGGCTAGCCCGGCACCTTGGTCAGGAAAAGCCGAAATCTATGGCAGCTCTCACGACGCTCATGACCCGCTTTTGTGCGGGAGAAGACAGCTGGTTGGCTCGCAGTAATAACATATCAAAGAACCATGGTACCTCAGATACCAAGGACGACAATAGCAAGTCACGTCGCAACAAGCATAAGCGCCGCATTAACAGCGAAAGTACTGAGGATACGACAGTCAATGCCGGATTCAAAGGCTCTAAACCCGGTTAGCAGAAAAAGCCATTCAAACAAAGTACGCCGGGTCCGTCCAGCTTGGACCATATACTCGATCGCTTGTGTCAAATGCACGGCACCCCAGACAAGCCAGCCAATCACACCAACAGGGATTGTTGGGTGTTCAAGCAGGCCGGCAAGTTAATTGCCGAAAACAAGGACAAAGGGCCGCATAGCGATGACGAGGAAGAACCCCGGCAGCCGCACACTGGAGGACAGAAGAGGTTTTCCCCGCAAGTGCAGATGGTGAACATGATATATGCAACCCATATCCCCAAGAGGGAGCGGAAGCGTGCGCTCAGGGACGTATATGCGTTGGAGCCAGTAGCCCCAAAGTTCAACCCTTGGTCCTCCTGTCCGATCACCTTCGATCGCAGGGACCACCCCGCTAGTATCCGTCATGGCGGATTCGCCGCACTGGTCCTAGACCCAATCATCGACAGATTTCACCTCACTCGAGTCCTTATGGATGGCGGCAGCAGCCTGAACCTGCTTTATCAGGACACAGTGTGCAAAATGGGTATAGACCCCTCAAGGATCAAACCCACAAAAACGACCTTTAAAGGCGTCATTCCAGGTGTAGAGGCCCACCGCACAGGCTCAATTACACTGGAAGTGGTCTTCGGATCCCCGTATAACTTCCAAAGCGAAGACTTAATCTTCGACATAGTCCCATTCCGCAGTGGTTATCACGCGCTGCTCGGATGAACCGCATTCGCTAGATTCAATGCGGTACCACATTATGCATACCTCAAGCTCAAGATACCAGGACCTCGCGGAGTTATTACAGTCAATGGAAACACAGAGCGCTCTCTCTGAACAGAGGAGCAGACCGCGGCCCTTGTAGCAGAAGCGCAAAGCAGCCTCTCAAGGAAATCTACCAGTTCGGCGTTTCAAAACCCGGACACCTTCAAGCGCGCTCGGGGCAATCGGCAGATAGACCGACTGGCGCGATCTGAGCTCGCGTAGCAATACGACGGCCACCCCAATCCCAGCCCAACAACGTTATTCGTGTCGCGCATACATAATTACGCATTAAAAATACCATGGGCACAGGAGGGGAGGGGGCACAACTGCAGCACGCCCAAAAACGCGGCCTAAACCGCACTAGGGGCTTCCCGTTTGGTCATTTTTCTTTTTCTTTCAGGACTTTAATCTCTGGAAACACTGTCCGGCAGCTCCATTGTCGAACACATGATACAGCAACCAAGGAGGCAGACAACTACGTTATACAACGGAATTCCCAGGTTGATTACAGATTTCATATCATTCCTCAGCTCGCCCTTGGAAGGGACATAGTCCTACTCTTTTGCTTATTGCACTATCTGTATCACTCTGCTTTAATGCAATTTTTTAATAAACAATGCATGACATTACGACTATTATTGCATTTTTGTTATATATATAGAGTAGCACTATTCTAATCCCAGGATCAGAATAGTTATTTGGATCACAACGCCCTATATAGGAGGCGCGGAGGTCCTCCCGAACTCCCGAATCCGCGGACGAAAAAAACACCCATTCCCCTCCCACATCCCCAGCATCCACATTCTTCCCCCGATCCAGACCGGACCCCGCCCCTCTCCCCGCCTCCCCCTCCTCCCCTGCCTTCTTCCCCGGAGCCGTCCCAAGCCTCCGACTGAATCAGCCGCCGCTGCCCTCCCCAAATCATGCCGCCAGCACCGTCGCCCCGGCAACCCCTTTAGCCGCCGCTCCTGGCAACCCCGCCAGTCGCCGCTCCCGATAAACCACGCCAGCCACCGCCCCCTGCAACCCAAGTTGCCGCCGCCTACGGCAACCCCTGCCATGCGCCGCCCCCCGGCAACCATAGTCACCACCATGACCTGGATCTCGCGTTTGCGCATTCAATCCCGGCGCCAAGCTTCGAATCCCGATGGTCCCCATCATTTCGATCAGAGACCGACGCGGACGACGGCCGGATAAGTCTCCGGGTCAGGAAAGTCGCCGGTGGCCGCGTGACCCTGGGCCTCCACAGGACCCTCTCCCGCTCCTCCCCCAACCTCCGTTGGGGTCGCCACCTGCCCTAATCGCCACCACGGTAACAATCTACCTCAATCGCAGCTCCTCTTTAGGCCCCCATGCTTCCATCCCCACCCCGCAAGATTCGCCATGGCGACCCTCCCCTGCTGGCGTTCTCCCCCACCGGTGACCCTCCCCTGCCGCTGTCTCTGTCCAACCTTCTTCATTCCTCACGCGCCAAATGGGCTCAGCATGGATTTTGGCTTCCAGGTCTGGTCATTCCTACCACCAGTGTGTGTCTGATGGCAGCAGATGGATGGGGATCGTTGGACACAGACGGCGACCACCGGTGCACTCGCAACCGCGTTTGGACTGCAGAGACGACCGAATCAGACCTTCCCAGCATTAGGAATCTTACTTCTCTTCCTATTCATCAAGGGGCCGTTGTCCATTTGTGATGCTCCACCCACTAGTGTTAAAGACAAACATGAGAAGTTCATGTATTACTGCCTATGGGAAACTTGCTTGTGAAAATTGACCCCAATTTTCCTATTGTTTTTTACGACCTTGGATTCAAGAGAAAAATGTGTATAAAAAAGGTGTGTTTTCGAAACTTCAGGTGTAACAAACATTGAAGTTCAAACCAAAAAAATGTAAAACAAAAAAATCATGGAATTTGAAGAATAAAAACTATCGAGTTTCATATAAAAAATTAGCACGTGAAGTTCATGTTTCAGAAATTCTGAAGTGCACGTGTAGTACATACAGAAGAAAAACTATCAAATGAAAAAAGAGACCGCCTAGGCCATTTCACTCAAAAAAGTAAAAATGCATAAAAACGTCGCGACAAAATTCTACAAGAAGTTCAAATTTAAAAACCAAAGCAGGTCGACGTTAAAAAAAATGAAGTTTTTAATATCTAAAAGTCAAATTTGGAAGTTCAGAAAATTAGAGCAAGAAGTTCAAAAAAGTACTTCAAAAATCTTTATAACAGATTTTCTCGTTTATAAAAAAAATCAAAGAAGTCCAAATTTAAAAAGAGGAGCATTTCGAAAAGAATTTATAAAAACATATTTCCCCCAATTTTTCTCGTTACTAAAGAATAAAACTAAGAAGTGCAAATTAAAATAAGTTGGATATTATTGGTACTAAATAAACAAATAAAACCGAGAAGTCCCAAATCAAATACAGAGTAGTTCGATGTATACAAAAAATGAGAAGTTCAAAGCAAAAAGAACAAGCGTTTCAACTACTACATCGAGTGTGTTTCATATAAGAAAAAGGAATAAAAAGACAATGTCTGAAATGACTTTTGCTAGAAGTTCACGTGGTTGGCCCAGGAGAGTTCAAAAAAAAATTGTGAAGGAGGTTCTCTGTATATTTACATGTGCAAAAATTCACAAAAAAATGTTGTGCAGGAATTTGATGAACGGGTGAGGAATTAGGAACAACAAATAGGTGACAGAAGTTCAGGATGAAAAATAGCGAGAAGTTCAACTACTACACAAAACACATTTCAGATAAGACATATAAGAATAGAAAACTAAAAGCTTAAAAGGTTTGTGGCAAGAAGTTCACGTGCTCCTCCGGGTGAAGGTCAAGATCTCTAGTGCGAGACGTCCGACCTTCAATTACATGTAAAAAAACATGCAAATACGACATTGTTTTTGCCATTTTTAAAACTACTCTCAAATGACAACGTATTTGTATTGTCTGTCTACATGAAAACGTTGCTCGTATTCATAAGCTTTCCAACGGTATATTATATGCTACATTCCGATTTGTGGTTTAAAAGTTTCATGTATACCAATTAAAACACATTTTTATGTATTCAAAAAAAATTGAACCGTCAAGAGTATGGAAAAATAATCGACACGGGGAAAGTTGCGTGTTTTCAACAGCTTCCCATCGGTATGTTATTTGCTCAATTCTGGTATGTGGTTGGGGAGTTACAGGAAAAAAACAACACATGAAAAATAGAGTGAAGTTCAAAAAGACATGCTCCAGAAGTTCAACCTCTTCACGAATTGCATTTTTGGAGACTCTGTTTTTTCGATGAAGGCAGAACGCATGATCTCGAAAGCTCAGATTGATAACTGCCAGAAGTTCATGTACACCACGGTGTGCATTTTCTATTAAAAAAAGAATGAAAATGCAAAGCATAAAATTTTGTTGCTAGAAGTTCAAGTGCTCAGCCCAAGAAATTTTAAAAATTCTTATGAGAGGTTGAACAAAAATACGTGACAGAAATTTAAGCTGAAAACAACCAGAATTTCAACTACTACAAGGAATGCATTTCAGGTGAGAATAAAAGTATAAAAAAATAAAAGCTTAAAATGTTTGTTGAAAGAAGTTCAAGTGCTCTGTCCGGGGAGGTTCAAAAATCCTTGCGAGAGAGATTCACCTTGTATTTTTAATGCTCGATTTTTTTTGCATAAAAAATGAATACAATTCTTTAATAAAAATACAAAAAGGTGAAGTTCAAATTGAAATAACACAGAAGTTCGGAGTTTATTAAAACCTAGCATTTACCTGTTCAAAAAATAAAAAACACAACGCCATTTTTTGCACTTATAGAAACAACTCATAATACGTCATAGAAGTTTAACTGAAAACAGCAGGAAGTTCAATTACTACAGTGGATGAATTTCAGATGAAAAACTTTTAAAATTGTCGCGAATATGAAAAAAGATCAACACGGGAAAGTTAAGTGCTTACAGCAGCTTTCCACTGGTATATCACTTGCTCAATTTCGGTGAGTGGATGGAGAGTTACGAGCAGTGGATGGAGACCTACGAGCAAAAAAATCACGTGAAAAACAGAGTGAAGTTCAGGTACACGCGCCGAGAATTCAGGTTCTTCACACGGTGCATTTTCGAAGAATCTGTTTCGCGATATAGGGAGAACGCATGATCCCGCCGTTTTTGAAATTACTTGAAAACGGCTAGGAATCAGAGAAAAACATCAACATGAAAAAGTTTCGCATTTTTTGTAGCTTTTCAGCGGTATATTATTTGCCCCATTCCGATCAAGTTTGTAGAAATTACGGCAAAAATACGTTTTTAACCATTTTCAAAACTGACATAAACCCGTCGTGAATTAGGAGAAACAATATATACAAAAAAGTTTCGCATTTCTTCAAGCTTTCCAACGCCATATTATTTGCTGCATTTGGACGTACAGTTAAAAAATTAGCTCGAAAATACGAACTCGGTGAAACTTGTACCATTTTCTAAATTACTTTTAAACCGTTCAAAATTAGAAAAAACTTTTAACATAAAAAAGTAGCGCATTTTCATAAGCTTTCCAACGCCATATTATTTTCCTCAATTGGATTAGCCGTTTATAAATGGCGTCGAAAATACGAACTCAAGTGTTTGGTTTGCAAAATTTTACGATTTTTCGAATTACTCTTTAACCGTAGGGAATTAGAGAAAACTTTCAACATGTGGAAGGAGCGGTTTTGCAGCAGCTTTCCAACGTCATATTATTTGCCTCATTCCGATAAACGGTTTAAAAATGCGATCGAAATTACGATTCACATTTTTTGTATGAAGAAAAAATGGTTTTCAAAACTGCTCTTAAACCGCTTACATTTTGCCAAAATTTTAACTTGGGTCATGATACTGATGTCCATAGCTATCCAACGATATATCACAAGCCTCATTTAGACACCTTTTAGCTGAAGTTCAACCTAGTACTCGGGGAAGGTCAGGCGCGTTACTCGGGAAGTTCATGTTGTGATCAGAATATTATTTTGATCCCGTGATCAGAATAGTGTTTATGTGTGTGTATATATATGCGTTCATTAATGACGCCTTGCAACCGTACACTCTGGTATGGCCAATGCATCAGGGGCTTACGTACCCGCAATATGGTGTGAAAAGTCCGAACACTTTCACAAGTGCGGCACCTCGAACTTATAGCATTATATGCATCAGCTCCGAATCATGTCTTTGGTCAAATGTTGGGTTTGCCCGGCTCCTATGTTTTGGTACCTTACGTTCCGCTCTATCGGCTAAGATAGCGCTAGGAGAACTACTGCGATTATGCCCCGGTTCTGCCGGGCTGAGCACCTCAGTAGAGAAAGCTAAAACTGACTGTCATGATAAGGCGCGAGACTGGTCGCTGTTCGGTGGGGTTTTTCGAGTCCTTAAAGACTTATGCCGCTTAGGGCGAGGGGCCGGCTCTGCCCGGCTTACAGGCGTGTATCGCGCCCCGAATTCGGCCTTCCGAACACCAGGGGCTTCGCCAAAATTTAAAATTATAGAATTATATGGCTAAGTGAGAGTGATAAAGCAATATTAGTCCGGTTGCGTTGTTCGTTGTGCTGAGCACCTCCCTCGAAGGACCCAAATATGGGAACAAGAGTGCTCAGGTTTATCCCGAACACCCCAGCACTACCGGCATGGGGGCAGAAGCCGAGGACTAACCATCTCTCAGATTGGATAAACAGCCAAACAGAAGGTAATATTTTAAATTCAAACAAGCGTTGCATGGCGCATATGAAACAAGTTTTCACACATACAGGACAAAACGAGCAAGTCTCATTCAAATATTACATTTTGTGAACACTCATCCGCGATAAGACGGGCACCCGGCAGAACACCCTCGTAGTACATCTCGGGGTGGCGGTGCTCCTTGCCCTCCGGTGGCCCCTCCTTGATCAGCTTCACGGCGTGTAGCTTGACCCACTGCATTTTTACATGGGCGAAAGCCCGGTGTGCACCTTCTATGCAGACGGATCGCTTGACGACCTCCAGCCGAGGGCAGGCATCCACAAGCCGCCTCACCAGGCCGAAGAAGCTATTCGAAAGGGCGTCGCCAGGCCACAACCGGACTATGAAGCCCTTCATGGCCTGATCGGCCGCCTTATGTAGCTCGGCCATCTGCTTCAGCTGGTCGCTCATTGGCACCGGATGTTCGGCCTCGGCATACTGAGACCAAAACAGCTTCTCCGTCGAGCTTCCGTCCTCGGCCTTGTAGAATAGTGCGGCATCGGACACACTGCGGGGCAAATCTGCGAATGCTCCTGAAGAGCTCCGGATTCGGGTAAGTAATCGGTAATTCACCCTTACATGCTTGCTTTGCATATAGAAAGCCTTACCCGCCGCTATCTTCTTCATCGCGTCGATCTCCTGAAGGGCCTTCTGGGCCTCGGCCTTGTCACTTTTCGCGCTCTCACGAGCCGCGGCAAGCTCAGACTCTCGCGTCTTCAAGTCAAGCTCCAACGCCTCGTGCTTTGTCACGAGAGCCTGGAGCTCTTGCTGCACCTCGCCCACCCGAGCCTCGTGGCTCTCTTGCTCGGTGCGCTCCTTGGCCGTTGTATCTTCTGCCTTGGTTAGCGCTTGCTTCAGGGTCGCCACCTCGGTCGTGGCCCCTGGCAAAACATACAATGATCCTGTCATTTTGCAATCACGTCCTTTTTATATACATATATCTATAGACGGGGTATTACTTACCTTCGTTCTCCTCGAGCTGCCTCTTGACAAGGCCGAGCTCTTTCTTGGACCCATCGAGGTCCTGCTTCAGTACGGCGACCTCTGCAGTTAGTGCGGCGGACGCCAGCAGAGAAGCCTGCATATGCATATTGACATACTTATATTAGACTCCTGTGATATTATTTGATCCTCTGTTCGGCTTTTCTTTGTGAACACCGAACAAAGCATCAGGGGCTACTGTCTACGCGGAAATACTTCTACTACATTTTAAAACACTTACCTCGAAGCCTGTTAGAAGGCTAGTACAGGCTTCAGTCAATCCGCTCTTGGCGGACAGAACCTTCTGGATCACCGCAATCATGATAGTGCGGTGCTCCTCCTTGATGGAAGCGCTGCGAAGCGCTTCCAACATAGTGTCCGGCGCCTCTGGATGGACAGAAGTCACCGGCACATACATCTCACCCCCCTTAGAAGGGGTCCGCCTGCCCGAGCTCAGAACCGTTGGAGGGTCCGGCGCGGTGTTCGGCTGAGGGCCGAACTCGGAGCTCTCGGGGACCCCGTCCCCTCGGCTCCCGGAGTCCGGAAGGTCACCTTGAAGCGCCTCCGGGACTGTCCCCCTTGATCCGGTGCCTCTTGAGACAGCACCTCGGCATCGTCGGCTGGATGAGGGGAGGTGGCGGTCGGGACTGGATTGCTATCCATGTCCGACGAGCCCAGGGAGCCGTCCGAGGATACCTCGATATTGGCTCGAGGCGGCCTGCACAATTGAGTTCGGCGTTAGGGAAAGCAATGCGACAAAGGAATCCTATGGGTTACTTTGGTATCCGAATACTTACGATCTCCCCTGGGTCTTGGCCCTGGGCAACCACTCGTCTTCACTTTCGTCGGCGGCGGTGGAGCTGTCCGGAAGGAGCGTCCTTCCCTTCTTGGACCCTCCGGCCTCCCCAGTTGATGCGGCCTTCCTTTTCTTGTCTCCCCCAGTTGGTGCGGGAGCCTCTTCTTCCTCTTCCTCGTCTTCGGGGGAAGAGTGCGCCGCAGAATCATCGGACAGTGAGTCCGACGACGCTTGGCGTCGGGAACTCTTTAGAGCTCCCTTGGCCTTCTTGGTCTTCTCCGGCACCATATAAGGGGCCGGAGTCAACATCTTCGCCAGAAGAGCGTCCGCAGGGCCTTCGGGCAAGGGTGCCGGACAGTCTATTTGTCCGGCCATCTTCTACCAGTCCTGTTAACGGCATGGGAGAGTCAATCTATATAGAAAACAAGTATCCTGTAAAAGGTAAAACAGCTTACCGCACTGGCTTGGCGCTTTGCGCTGAATCCGCGATCCTTGGCAATGGGGGGAGGGACCGCGGCACCCTTGAACAGCACCCTCTAGGCATCTTCATGAGTCGTGTCGAAGAGCCTGTTCAGAGTCCGGTGCTGCGCCGGGTTGAACTCCCACAAGGTGAACTCCCGTTGTTGGCACGAGAGTATCCGGCGCACGAGCATAACCTGGACTATGTTGACGAGCTTGAGCTTCTTGTCCACCATGTTTTGAATACATGTCTGGAGTCTGGTCAGCTCTTTTGAATTACCCCAGGACAGGCCCTTCTCTTTCTAGGAGGTGAGCCGCATGGGGATGCCAGATCGGAACTCGGGGGCCGCTACCCATGCGGGGTCGCGCGGCTCGGTGATATAGAACCACCCCGATTGTCACCCCTTTATGGTATCCACGAAGGTTCCCTCGAGCCATGTGATGTTGGGCATCTTGCCCACCATGGCGCCTCCGCACTCCGCCTGGCGGCCGCTCACTACCTTCGGCTTGACATTGAAGGTCTTCAGCCATAAGCCGAAGTGGGGCTTGATGCGGAGGAAGGCCTCGCACACGACGATAAACGCCGAGATGTTGAGGATGAAGTTCGGCGCCAGATCGTGGAAATCCAGGCCGTAATAAAACATGAGCCCTCGGATGAAGGGATGGAGAGGGAATCCCAGTCCGCGGAGGAAATGGGTGAGGAATACCACCCTCTCATGGGGCTCGGGGGTGGGTATGAGCTGTCCCTCATCTAGGAGCCAGTGCGCGATGTTGTCGGGCAGGTATCCGGCTCTCCTTAGTTGCTTGATGTCTCCCTCCGTGACGGAGGAGACCATCCACTTGCCTCCTGCTCCGGACATGGTTGGAGAAGGTTGAGATGGAAGTGAGAGCTTGGGCGCTAGAGCTCGAGTGTGCGGGAGCAGATGAGCAGGGGAGGAAGAAGGTGTGGATAGAAAGGTGAATCCTTATCCCTTTATATGGGCGGACAAAATTAAGCGTCCCCACTTGCCTGATAAAACTCACTTATCCCCCAAGCACCACAATTGATGGCGCGGTTGGGTTACCCACGCCCGTATTGATGAGAATCCTGTAATAAGGGGACACGATCTCTGCTTTGACAAGACGTGTCGAAAAACTGCCTCGCGTTATGTGCGGGGCTGGTTAAAAGAAACGGTTCGAATAATCACCGGGCCATGACGTAACGTCATGCTGCCGAAATAAGAAAACATTTTTCTCTCTACGGTGGAATGTGGAACTTATTTTGCAGGGTCGGACACTATCCTCGTATTCAAATTCTTCTGTGATGTATTCGGAGAAGGAACCCGCCTTGCAATGCCGAAGACAACTACGCGTCGGATTCATCGTCATTGAAGCCTGGTTCAGGGGCTACTGAGGGAGTCCTGGATTAGGGGGTCTCCGGACAGCCGAACTATCTCCATTGGCCGGACTGTTAGACTATGAAGATACAAGATTGAAGACTTCGTCTCTTGTCCGGATGGGACTCTACTTGGCGTGGAAGGCAAGCTAGGCAATACGTATATGGATATCTCCTCCTTTGTAACCGACCTTGTGTAACCCTAACCCTCTCCGGTGTCTATATAAACCGAAGGGTTTAGTCCGTAGGACAACAATCACAACATACAATCATACCATAGGCTAGCTTCTAGGGTTTAGCCTCTCTGATCTCGTGGTAGATCTACTCTTGTAACACCCATATCATCAATATTAATCAAGCAGGACGTAGGGCTTTACCTCCATCAAGAGGGCCCGAACCTGGGTAAAACTTCGTGTCCCTTGCCTCCTGTTACCATCCGGCCTAGACGCACAGTTCGGGACCCCCTACCCGAGATCCGCCGGTTTTGACACCGACACCAGGTTATCAGAACAAAGCTCAGTCTCATACTCCAAGGTCAAGTGCTCTTTATCACCGTCCGCTCTCAGAGGTTACTTGCAACAAGTGTCAGTAGAAAGGGCGCTATGCAAATAAGTGCTTCAACCAAAGCCGCCTTCCGCCTCCTCCTCCTGTGAGATCTGCTAGCAATGCAGTGGTCAAGCATAATCCCAAGCATGCTAAGGTCAACATGATGAATGCAGCTCGGGCAGAGGATTTTTCAGAAGTGACCATGGGTAACCTTCCAGTTAACTCCATTCCTGCTAAAGTTCTTTTTGATACTGGTGCATCGCATTGTTTCATTTCAAAACCGTTTGCATCAAAGTATGAGTGGGGTTATCAAGAATTGCCTAGAACTTTATCAATTGTGTCCCCGGGTAAGCAAATGTCAGCTAATAATTGCGTCCCGGATGTTTCTATCGAGATGGGCGACTATAAATTTCTGACTTCTCCAATTGTTCTTCGTGACTCGGATATTTATCTAATTCTCGGCATGGACTGGCTTTCTAAGCACAAGGCTCTGCTTGATTGTGCTGCCAGAGAAATTCAATTGACACACTCTTCTGAGGAAGTGATCATCTATGCCACTCGTGACGAAACCATTCGGCTGTTTTCTCTCAATGAGAAGGGTGAGTTGAATGCCATCTCTCAGATTTCAGTCGTTTGTGAATATCAAGACGTCTTTCCAGAAGAGCTTCCCGGAATGCCTCCTCACCGGCCAGTTGAATTCGTTGTCGATCTTGAGCCTGGCACGGAACCTATTTGCAAGCGTCCTTACAAGCTTGGACCAGAGGAGTTGAAGGAGTTGAAGAAACAACTCGATGAACAAGAGCGTATGGGTCTGATCAAACCGAGTTCTTCTCCATGGGGTTGTGGTGTTCTTTTTGTCAAGAAGAAGCAGGAACGGAATGACTCTGCGTCGACTACCATCCATTGAACAAGAAGACAATAAAGAACAAGTATCCACTTCCCAACATCAATGAGCTATTCGAGCAACTTAAAGGTGCCCAAGTATTCTCCAAGCTTGACCTCGGTATGGGTTATCATCAGATTCGCATTCGTGAACAAGATATTTCCAAGACAGCATTCAGAACAAGCTATGGTTCTAATGAATGAGCTACTTTCTTGTTTTGCTTGCCATTTGCAAACTGTGCATCCGTTTCTGGTGAACCTTATATCGATTCGGCCGAAATCATCTCACCTTTCCAGCGGCATACTTGGTTTGCCAAGTTGATGCCTTGATTATTCTTTCTCTTCCGGAGCACGCATATACATTGCATATCATGTCTTGCATATCATGCCATGTTTTGTATCATGTTGCTTGTGCATTGCACAGTGGTTGATTGTTGTTCCTTTGCTTGTGTTCTTGCTTTGGGTAGAGCCAGCAGACGAGTACATGATCGAGGAGCCTGTTGAGTACACTAACGAGGATCAAGCTTTCGTCAACTCTGAGAACTTTGCAGGCAAGATGACCATACCCTCGAAATCACTTCTATTTTTGCTTGCTAGTTGTTCGCTCCATTGCTATGCCACTCTACCTACCACTTGCTATATCATGCCTCTTATATTGCCATGTCAAGCCTCTAACCCACCTTTCCTAGCAAACCGTTGTTTGGCTATTTTACCGCTTTTGCTAAGCCCCTCTTATAGCGTTGCTAGTTGCAGGTGAAGATGAAGTTTGTTCCATGTTGGAACATGGATATTGTTGGGATATCATTATTATCTCTTATTTACTTTAATGCATCTATATACTTGGTAAAGGGTGGAAGGCTCGACCTTATGCCTGGTGTTTTGTTCCACTCTTGCCGCCCTAGTTTCCGTCATACCGGTGTTATGTTACTTGATTTTGCGTTCCTTACGCGGTTGGGTGTTATGGGAACCCCTTGACAGTTCGCTTTAAATAAAACTCCTCCAACAAGGCCCAACCTTGGTTTTACCATTTTCCTACCTACAATCATATACCTTCCTCTGAGTGTTGGTCCGAACTAGAGTCCTTTGCAGCGCCACCTCGGGGAAACTCGAGGGTTGGTTTTAGTTGTACGGAGTGCACATCCGGTGTGCCCTGAGAACGAGATACGTGCAACTCCTATCGGGATTTGTCAGCACATCGGGCGGCTTTGCTGGTCTTGTTTTACCATTGTCGAGATGTCTTGTAACCGGGGTTCTGAGACTGGTTGGGTCTTCCCGGGAGAAGGAATATCCTTCGTTGACCGTGAGAGCTTGTGATGGGCTAAGTTGAGACACCCCTGCAGGGTTTTGAACTTTCAAAAGCCATGCCCGCGGTTATGGGCAGATGGGAATTTGTTAATATCCGGTTGTAGGAAACTTGACACTTAACTTAATTAAAATGAATCAACCGCGTGTGTAGCCGTGATGGTCTCTTTTCGGCGGAGTCCGGGAAGAGAACATGGTTTCGTGTTATGCTTGAACGTAAGTAGCTTCAGGATCACTTCATGATCACTATTAGCTTCTTGGTCGTCCTTTGCTTCTCTTCTCGCTCTCTTTTTTGTAAGTTAGTCATCATATATGCTTAGTGCTTTGCTGCAGTTCCACCTCACTACCCTTTCCTACCCTTTAAACTTAAATAGTCTTGATCGCGAGGGTGTGAGATTGCTGAGTCCCCGTGACTCACATATACATCCAAATAGATGCAGGTGCCGATGATGCCAGTGCAGGGGACGCTACCGAACTCAAGTGGGAGTTCGACGAGGATTCGGGCCGTTACTATGTTTCTTTTCTGGATGATCAGTAGAGGAGCCCAGTTGGGACGATCGGGGATCTAGTATTTGGGGTTGTCTTTTTTTATTTTGGTTCCGTAGTCGGACCTTGATTGTATTCTGGATGATGTATGACTATTTATGTATTCCCTGAATTGGCGATTGTAAGCCGACTCTTTATCCCCTTTTTATTCAGTACATGGGATGTGTAAAGATTACCCCTCTTGCGACAGACCCACCATGCGGCTATGCCTCTAAGTCATGCCCCGACACACGGGAGATATAGCCGCATTGTGGGTGTTACACTTTGTTGCTGAGCAACTCGGAGCGCTCATTTGTTGTGGCCTTGTGGCCGCCACTGACTAGGCAAAGCTTGATGCATGCAGACGGAATGCCTCCATGGTTTTGGGGAAGAATATCTAGTGGAGCCAGGAGTAAAGAAGAAGAACGTGCTCTGTTGACCAATCTGGCCTGAAAATGGAAGTTTTAAAGATGCTCAATATGATGAAAATGTCAGCTTGAACTTTTGATGACAAATAAAAATGCTTGAGAAGAACAAAAATGGGATCCATGGAATACCATTGGCGCAACAGGGTTGGGACCAAAGACCAACAGAGAAAGTTTTGCATGACTTGTGCAAACAACAAATGCGCTCTTCATAGTGCTTGGTTGTTTTGCTAATTGCAATGCAACCGCAAATTATAACTTTCACATCTTCTGGAACACCACAAATTAGCATGGTTCAACTTAACATGTTTTCCTCTAAAACCACATTACATTTTCAAAATAAATAAATATCAAAGTTCTGTCAAATTAATAGTGCTCTAGAAATTAAACACAGTTGGAAACCTCAGAAATACTGTAGCAATCTGAAAAGAGAGTTTCACTTCATTTCTATAACACTTTGATTACATCCAAAATGCTCGCACATTACAATATCCATATTCATAAAAGCTAGAGAAGAGGCAGGACAGCTTGGGTCGGCGCGATGTCATTGTGACCTCGCCATTTTTGTCGTACTTGAGGCGGAACGTGGTCACACAGATCTCGCACTTGTTGCTGACGTCCATGCGACGCCTGCTCTTGAAACTCTCGCGCGTCAGGAACTCGATGAGGCAATAGTTGCCATCACCCATGTACACAAGACCGGCACCCATTTTGTAGATGCGAGGGTCGAACAGCCTCTCTGCGCAGAGTTTCGAGGTTCAGCAAAGGTAGCCATCGGTCATGCCGCAATAATGGGGTTCATTTGTCTTCTGGAGCCCGACCCACACATCTAGCCCGATGTGGCGATGTCATAGTGGGTTCGACCCAAAAACTGCATATCCCACTCGCCATGGCGCATCCACTCACCGGCCCCCCTATCATAGGAGAAGATACGGGATGCGCCAATGGAGTCGTCGTCTGGGATATGGTACTTGTCCACACACACGAACAAGGTGCGTCCTCCGTCCCCTGGGTACACCGCACTCGACTCCCCATCATAGACACAGAAAGGGGGCGGTGTCATAATTCTGCTCCAAGACCAGTGTTGTCTAGTTTCCCACCAGTATGCATCGTGGCTTGTAGGCGCTCGTGCGTCTACCAGTAGATGCATGCTTGCATTCAGCGGCCGTCCATCTTCCATTTGATCTCCATTGTGTAGATCCCATTCTCGGTGGGCGCGGTGAGGCACCAGGTACCACATGGCGCCCCTGGGAGGCGAGGGACCATGAACAGCCCTGCTGTCTCGGTGTCGTACACGAGCGTGGCAACATCGTCTTCTGAATTTATCTTTCCGGCGGCAACGATCCTGCTGCCCGTGGCGGCGAAGTTCCACCGTTGACGATCTTCTGTCGCTTGGCGGAGAAGACCGGAGCACGCATGGTCAAGTCGGCGCCGTCCGAGCTGTCGTGAAGGTCGAGCTTGTGGATGCTGAAGCCCTTCAGCCAGTCGTCGAGCACCACGTACAGATGATGCCGCTTTTGGTTGGGCGACGTGCGGCCGTAGCGGTTAGGAGAACCAGGTGCCAGGATCTTGGCCTCCGGCCGATCGACGTCGCTGTCCGTCTCGTCCTCATCCGACGTGTAGCTCCGCGAGATGATCTGATCCGCGCGGCGGCCCAGCTGAGCAGCTGAACGGCAATCTTGGCAACGGAGGTTAGAGAGGATGCGGCGAGGTCGAGCGAGGAACGATCGCAGCATCATGGTGGCTTGACGTGCTCGCGCCGGCGGGATTGGCTATGGGAGGGCCTAGGATTGATCGGTTTTACCACTACCGCTGTTGCTGGGCCTTTAAAACAAGAACTGACCAAAACCAAACGGGGACTTGTGATGGGCCCTCGTATTGGCAGCCCTGAGTTCACGAGGACTTCGTTGTTCTCCTTTTATTTTATTTTGCTTTATTATATGGAAATACTAGATGAATGTTAGGTATTTCGAACGAACAAAATTTTATTTCCCCTGCTACCTTTTGCACATGTGCCCTGAGTTCACGGTTAGTTTCTTTTTCATAGTGCGGCTTCGGGTGGATGGCGCCGCTTGGTCATCTTTTTTCACAGTGCGGCTTCGAGAGCTGATCTTTCGGGGGCTGCTCTCCTATCGAGTTCATCCATCGGGATGGAGTCAAAGGAGCTCGGCGTAGATTCTCCTGACTCCTTGGGCAGTGATGTTATATTTTCTTCTTATTTTTGCGCGGCGACAAGATTTGGTGTCAGGCACTTAAGGTCGATTCGAGGGTTCAATGTCAACGACTGCAGCTCTGGAACGATAGTCGTTAGGGGCACATGTGCGAAGACCTTCGTTCCTGGCTATCATCGACAAGGTGAAGCCGGCTCAAGTAGGGGAGCGACGACATCAGTGCATTGATAGCTCGTTTTGACAGTAGTATTGATTGTTCGGTGGTGCAAGGTGCTCGATGTAATTTTATTATCTTTTGCACCACTTTGTACTTCTTATGAACCTTTATAACAGATTTGAGTTCTTTTTCGCCAATTGTCTTTTGCCAGTTACTTGTGAGTCGGCCGCTGGCGAGTTAACCCAAAAATATGCCGCCGAACAACTCCGAGCGCGAGCGCTTGGGTTCTAGACATCACCAGCGAGGCAAAGTTTGCAGGCACAATGCCTCCATGGGTAGAGGAATTATGAGCCACTAGAGCAAGGAATAAAGAAGACATCATGCTCCGGTAGTCACGCCTGCTTGAAAGTGGAAGCTTTCGGAACAATAGCTTGACAAGAAGAAAAATGAAACACACTGAATGCCACTACCGCCAGCAACAAAGGTCGAAAGCAAAGATGGACAAATGAAAACCTGATCCAGCTGCCACCAAGCACAAGACAGGTGGACGAGCAGAAAGCTATCCACTTTGTGCAAAGTCCTCCCTCCGTTTCTAAATATAAGTCTGTTTTAGACATTTCATTTGCTGTAATTAATAATGCCTTGGTCACATCCAGAATGGTGGCACCGTACAATATCCATATGCACTTTCATAAAAACTAGAGAAGAGGTAGGTCCGCTTCGGTTTGGGGTCTGTGATTGTGAGCTCGCCAGTTTTGCCGTACTTGAGGCGGAACGTGGTCACGTGGATCTCGCACTCGTTGCCGAGAAGCGCACATAGCCAGCCCGTAAAACTGTCGCGCGGTATGAGCTCGACGTCAGTACATAACAGTTCTAAACTTCTGGCTTCTGCATTTAGGATTCACACCACCGGAAACTTAATTACCGGCGTACAAATAGGAGACAAAACCCCCAAAGAAGTTGCAAATAGAAAGAAGACAAACAAATTCAAGAAGCGGATCATTTCAATCCCGGTGCCTAGGCTAGCGCCACAACTCTAAATTGCTACCGGTACGCAACATACCTCATTTTTGTCACACTGGCCATTTTTTCAAAAACGGTTGTGTTAGTATGTGGAAGTCTTATTTAAATTTCTTCACATATTGTTAGAGGGGGAACGAAAGGTACAAGGTGTGGATGTACCGTGCCTCGCCCACACATTTCAAGATAAAACTAGCTAAGTGCCACGCGCGTTTATACAACAAACATACCATGTGGGGAGTACTCATGGACGGGTGCAACAACAAAAGGAAAACGTGAGAGGAAGTTGATGGTGCGTGAGAGCAGCTTCGACAAAATGTTGCTGGCGATTAAGCTAGTTTTTCTTTGAAATGGAAAATGTGAAATGCCATTCGATGACCATAGCTGACCGCGACTACGGGTAGGAGTCAAAAGTTAGGGTTCAAAGGCTAGTGTTGACGGCCACCTCCTAGTCGCCTTGGGCTCTTGTTTTTGGGTTGGTGGCATGCAACACTTTTAGTTGTTACCATTACTTAACCAATTTGCAATCGTTTCATTATTGTTAGAACATTCCAATGAAAATAATAAACAGTGTTTTCATTTAATTTGATTTATATTATGTAACAATTTTGCATGTTTGCCTTTTGCGGCAATTTAAAAAAAATAGCAGAATGGGCGTAGAGAATCCGTAATTTGGCCACTGCACGCTACTTCGGTCATCTTGAGGGAGACGATGGCTTGGGCTCCCTCTTGCTTTCCGTTCACTTCATAGTTGTCTCATTGTCACGCTCCATCTGATTTTTGCCTTGTTGGATGAGGACCTCGACGATCTAGCTGTGTTTCATGGTTATTTTTGGTTTGCTTGATTGTTTGAGATGACCTGTTAGCTGACCTTCAGCATCTTCTACTTGTATTCTTGCTGTTTCCTGTGTTCCAGAGCGTCATTAATTTAATGCCAGGATCAGCCTCCTTTCTAAAGAAAGAATCGCAATTTTCTCACTGTGCACATGTGCCCACTTCAACGGAGCAGCAACTGCAGATTGTAAAAGTCGGTCAAGTTTGTAAGCTCCCTGTAACCACATACTCCCTCCATTTCTAAATATAAATCTTTTTAACGATTTAAATATAGACTACATACGGATGTATATAGACGTCGTTTTGTGTGTAAATTCACTCATTTTGCTTCGTATGTAGTTCATATTGCAAGGACACGGATTTGGTGAACATGGTTCCACGCGTACCCTTTATGAATAGTAAATTCAAAAAATACTAAAAAAAACCAAAAAAAAACTGAAACCTTTTTGTAATATAGTCAATCGTGGTATACTTGTGATGCGGGCATGACACCATTGATCGATAATCCTACTGAACCTGAGCCATTTAATGAGTCAGATCATGAAAAGGTTGTGAAAAATAATGCCATGCATGCGGCTTGATTTCATCGAGGAAACGATGGTCAGGTGCGTCAATTATGCGGACCAAGAATCGGTTCTTTAATGGGTCGTTCAAAGATCAGTTGTACGACACGCTTATTGAATTCAGGAGGTATATTTGGAAGGTCAGTGTATGGTCGTGTACACATGGAGTCTAAAACTATACGAGCATGTTTGATAACAGAAAGGGGCAAAGGAAAGTCACGTATAGAGAAGATGGTAAGAGACTTTGTTCAGCCACATTGCAAGAGAATACAGGAGACTAAGATGGAACCGGTGCTAGTTTCCGTGGAGCCTAATTTTCGTACACCTCCACGTCAAGTTGTTGTGACAGGTAGAAAATCCTAATACAAATTAGTTAGGATTCTTATTTTTGGTTTGTGTCAGCCGGCTAGCTGGCTAGCATTGTACGTGAGTTTATTTTCTTGTTGGACTTTGTTTTTTCTACTCATTAGTTGGAGACGTGAGAGTCTTGGAGTCCAAGTTGGTAGATTAGGGGAGTTGCACATGTTGGCATATAAAAGCCAGGCTACGGCCGATGTAAGGCAGATCAGTTTTGAGTTTTATTTCGAGTATGAGATATACAGAAAAATGTCCGAGTTACGGGCGGTCATATCTTGTGTATTATCTGTGATTTTCTCATCGTGGAAATTTACTAGGGACGGAGGGTTGTTCATCACATCGACGCCTACGTGCTGATCCGAGGGGGTCATTATTTTCGTTTGTGTATTTTCATACGCAGGTGAAAATTATCTTGAAGGTTGCGAGGAGGAACAAGGGGACGAACTGTTGATCAAGCAGCGCCGTGAAAGATCGGGCCATATACACGCGCGAATTAGCATCTCGCTAGTCCGTGCCTCATCAACTTGTGTATGAAGTTTCACGAAGAAAACACATCCGCGGTTATCTGGGCGAAAATAACAAAATCAAAGCTATATTAAAACACTATCTGATCAATAGTATGGTCCCAATTGTATTATCTTTACAAAGAATACCATGGATCTTAATACATCACGAAACTTCACACGTGAGTAGAATGATCGACTAAGTTCTATATCCCAAAATTTCAGAATTTTTTTCATTTTTCCAGTATTTTTTTCAAATTTACTATTCATGTGGGTGCACGTAAAACGATGTTCACCTTTGTATTTTCAATATTGCAATCTCTAGAAAAACTAATATTTAGGAATAAAGGGAGTACAAACCATGGGGGGCTTATGGTCCCTTTTATCAGGTATATCCCATTGCGTGTGGACGCTGCACGTTTCAGCCTGGATGAAGCTTAATGCTGAGACCCGAACACAAAGTTTTTTTTACCTCCCACCTGCAAGACATGAAGCAGGCATCCATTGGTTGAAATGAAAAGCGAGTTTTAATTTCTACTGCTTACACTACAGATGCCCTGATTTTCTATCTAGTGGGTGTTTCAATCTCTTGCCTCCGTTCAGGTGAAATTGATGCTGTTGCATGTACCTTTCCTTTCGCCCACACACGTGTAAAAACAGTTGTAGTCACAGTTAATTATTTATTTTTATAAAAGAATTCAACTAAGCTTTCATGCTTTTTAGAGCGATTTTTGTTACCACATATAATTTTACTATTTTCATATGGATCTTGATATTATTGTATTTGCATTGCTCCTGCCTCATTTGTTCATTACTTGCAAAAAGAAGGAAATCGTTAGTCTTCATAGCATCTCGTTATTTTGTATGTAATCACAGAAGGAAATCGTTAGTCTTCATAGCATCTCGTTATTTTGTATGTAATCACATGTTTATTAATTGCAAGATAACAATTTCTTGACATATTGAAACAGATGATGCAAGTTTCACATCTTCTAGGAGACAGAGACACCACAAAATCACGTAGTCCAACTTATTTTTTCGAAACGGAGGCAAAAGACTTGCCTCATATCATTAATTAAGAAGAGTTTTGAATTACATAACCGATCGCCCGTAGACGGCCTGAAACAGATAAGCCTACTCTCGCGACATAAGAGAACTCGGACGTTTGGTCCCTGCCAACCCCCAAAGTATGACCTCCGCCTTGATTCTAGATGTGATTACATTTGGCATGGAGGACACCATCCTAAATACTCTCGCATTCCGCTCGTTCCAAATCTTCCATGAAACCAACATGACGAAAGATGCGAGGCCCTTTCTCACATTCCCATTGACGCCTACCATGTGGTGCCACCAATCGTTGACGCTGTTGAAGCTACTCCAGTTAGTGATGTCCACACCGGTCAAACCCATCCAAGTCTTGATCTCCATTCAAATGCGTACCGTGTATCGACAGCGGAAGATGATGTGTGCCGCCGTCTCTGGCTCCCTCTTGCATAACTGGCATAGGCCGCAATTTGGCCATCCTCTCCGTTGAAGCCTGTCCGTCGTCCAAACACGGTCTTGAATGATAAGCCAAGCAAAGAATTTGTGCTTTGGCGGCGCCCAATTGTTCCACACTGCAGACTTCATTTTCGATGCAGTGGAGTCGTTGAGTTGAGCTTTGTAAGCCGACGATGCCGTGTACTCACCGGAAGGCGAAAGCTTCCAAATAATCTCATCATCCACCCCCTCATCAAGGAAGACCTCTCATAATCCAACCCAAAGCTCATAGTATTCAAGGATGTGCTGAATTGTGAGCCCAGAATTTGTGTTGATGTTGGCAATCCACTTGTTGAGATCCAAAGCCCTATGGATGGTGTCATTCTTGTGTTTGGAAATTGCAAAAATGGAGGAAGCGATGTCTTTTGGCTTGCAACCCCCAAGCCAAGGGGAGTGCCAGAAAGAGGCCCTTTGCCCGTTGCCAACAGTGATGGAAGCGCACTCATAAAACAGCATCATGTCCTCTTCGTCGCACAGGTGCCCCAAATCAACCCAAGCTCTTTCCCGAAATTTAATGTGTAATCCAACTTATAGTTCATGTAATCCAACATTAATGTGTAGAGAGCATTGTTGGATAAATTATGCATCTCTGGGATGCCATTAGCAGGAACTGATTGCATCTAGATCACCTAAAAGCATGAACAGAGAAGGGTTTAGGGGATCATTACATGTCACGGCAGTGGACATGATCGCCTGCTTGGTGCAGGCTTGATGCAGGGGTGATGTAGTCGAAGTAGAGGTTCTCCTCGACGTCCTGATTCCTTCAAGGCGCCACCAGCACTGCCCGGGGACAGCAGCGGCGGCAGGCTTAGGTCTTCCAGTTGTTGTAGCACTTCCCCTGATCGGATGGGGTGAGAGAATGTCGGGAGGAGAGTAAACCTTACGTGAATTGTGATCTCGCAGGTGGCCAGCTCTCTCCCGTATCCCTTTTAATATGGCGCTGGCGACAGGGGACCCAAAACCTGAGTTGGTTTTTGGGCGCCCCCGATCAGGGCGCGTTAGTTCTGATCGAGGCTCACGTACGTTGGTACGTGGACCCCTTCACTTATCGTTATCCCTTCATCTTTTTTTTCTGTTAGACTAATAGATCTAACGGGCCTGTTTAAGCCGTCAGATCAAAACCAACATTCTCCCCCTTGATCGTTAGGCTTAACTTCATTCGCCCATTCTACATAGGAATGATGTACCAAAGTGAGGTGTTACTACAGCTCGAAACGCTATAGAACCTCAACACTTATAGCACACCCGCCTATTTTGAAATGGAAAACATTTTGCTAATTGGGGAGTGGTTTATTTTAATGGTCCTCTTATTCCAGAATCATAAGGCTTCCAGTAGTCCCATGCCGGCAACATTCTCACGAAAAATACTGGGTGGTAAGCCTTTTGTTAGCGGATCCGCAAGCATATGCTTCGTTCTTATGTGTTTAACATCAACTGTTTGATCTTGGATTCTATCTTTCACAACACGATACTTTATGTCAATGTGTCTGGCAGCATCACTTGACCTGTTGTTACTCGTATAGAAAACTGCAGGTTCATTATGGCAGTATAATAAAATTAGTTTAGATATGCTATCAACCACTTTAAGTCCGGGAATAAAATTCTTTAACCATACAGCCTGCCCGGTGGCCTCATAACATGCTACAAATTCTGCTTGCATCGTAGATCCAGCAGTTAAAGTTTATTTGGAGCTTTTCCACGATATAGCTCCTCCCACGAGTGTGAATATATAACCTGACGTGGATCTCTTACTATCCACACACCCGGCAAAATCAGAGTCTGAATAACCAAAAATTTCTAGGTTATCAGTTCTTTTATATGTAAGCATGAAATCCTTAGTTCCTTGCATATAACGCAAAACTTTCTTTGTGGCCTTCCAGTGGTCCGGTCCTGGATTTGATTGGTATCTGCCAAGCATCCCGGTTACAAAACATAAATCTGGGCGTGTACACACTTGAGCATACATGATGCTTCCGACAGCTGAAGCATAAGGAACCGACTTCATCTGATCAGTTTCACATTGGTTCCTCGGACATTGAAATGTCCCAAACTTATCGCCCTTAACTATAGGAGCAGGTGAGGGTGAGCACTTATGCATATTGAATTTTTTTCAGTACTCTCTCAAAGTATGCCTTTTGGGATAGTCCTAACGTTCCTCTGGACCTATCTCGATGAATCTCGATGCCGAGGACATACGAAGCTTCACCAAGATCTTTCATATCAAAACTGGAAGACAGAAAATTCTTGGTCTCATGTAGCATATCCTTATCGCTACATGCCAACAACATGTCATCAACATATAGGACTAAAAATGTGAACCTACTACCTTTAAACTTAACGTATATGCAGTTGTCCACAACATTTTTGGTGAAACCAAAAGTTTTGATAATTGTATCAAACTTGAGGTACCACTCTCTTGAAGCTTGCTTCAAGCCATAAATCGATTTCTTTAGACGACATGCCAAATGTTCCTTCCCTTCCACAACAAAGCCTTCTGGCTGAGCCATGTAAACATTTTCTTTTAAGTCACCATTTAGAAATGTCGTTTTAACATCCATTTGGTGTAGTTCTAGGTCGTAATGAGCTACTAATGGCATTATGATTCTGAAAGAATCCTTGGTTGACACAGGAGAGAAGGTTTGCTTATAATCAATGCCTTCTCTCTGTGTATACCCTTTTGCCACTAGCCTTGCTTTGAACCGTTCGACATTCCCATTGGAATCATACTTGGTTTTGTAGACCCACTTGCAGCCTACTTTCTTAGCTCCATCGGGAACTTCTACTAAGTCCCATACGTCATTTGAGCCCATAGATTTCAACTCGTCTCCCATGGCAAACCAACCATTTGGACGAATTTTCGCTTTTAATGGCCTCCTTATAAGAGGTTGGATCCTCCACCTTTCCCAGATCATTCATATCCTCAATCATGAAAGTGATATAGTCGTCTGATATGGCTTTCTTCCTCTCACGCCGTGGTATACCCATAGGAGCAGGTGGTGGTGGTACATCATCATTTTGTGAATCATTATTTTCCTGGTGGTCCTCGTTTGTGTCTGGATTTTCATTATTAGTCTCCGGATCACCATTTGACTGAGAAACTGAACCATGAGATTCAGGATCATCAGTTGTCACATTTCTTCGTATTGGAAAAACAATCTCTTGGATAATCGGGGATGGTGCACAAACCCACTTCTCCTGAAGATCGATCTCCCTTAACTTAGTGACCTTATTATCCTCAAAAAATACCGCTTGTCTAGTCTCCACAAACTTGGTGGTATGACTTGGACAATAAAAACGATATCCCTTTCCCCTATGAGGGTATCCAACGAAGAAACAACTAACTGTTTTTGGATCCAATTTCTTAAGTTGTGGATTGAAAACTTTAGCTTCAGCAGGGCAACCCCACACTCATAAGTAATTCAAGCTCGGTTTCTTTCCCACCCACATCTCGTAAGGTGTGTTCGGTGCTTGAAGGAAATATGCCCTAGAGGCAATAATAAAGTTATTATTTATTTCCTTATATCATGATAAATGTTTATTATTCATGCTAGAATTGTATTAACCGGAAACATAATACATGTGTGAATACATAGACAAACAGAGTGTCACTAGTATGCCTCTACTTGACTAGCTCGTTAATCAAAGATGGTTATGTTTCCTAACCATGGACAAAGAGTTGTTATTTGATTAACGGGATCACATCATTAGGTGAATGATCTGATTGACATGACCCATTCCATTAGCTTAGCACCCGATCGTTTAGTATGTTGCTATTGCTTTCTTCATGACTTATACATGTTCCTATGACTATGAGATTATGCAACTCCCGTTTGCCGGAGGAACACTTTGTGTGCTACCAAACGTCACAACGTAACTGGGTGATTATAAAGGTGCTCTACAGGTGTCTCCAAAGGTACATGTTGGGTTGGCGTATTTCGAGATTAGGATTTGTCACTCCGATTGTCGGAGAGGTATCTCTGGGCCCTCTCGGTAATGCACATCACTTAAGCCTTGCAAGCATTGCAACTAATGAGTTAGTTATGGGATGATGTATTACAGAACGAGTAAAGAGACTTGCCGGTAATGAGATTGAACTAGGTATTGAGATACCAACGATCGAATCTCGGGCAAGTAACATACCGATGACAAAGGGAATGATGTATGTTGTTATGCGGTCTGACCGATAAAGATCTTCGTAGAATATGTAGGAGCCAATATGAGCATCCAGGTTCCGCTATTGGTTATTGACCGGAGACGTGTCTCGGTCATGTCTACATTGTTCTCGAACCCGTAGGGTCCGCATGCTTAAGGTTTCGATGACAGTTATATTATGAGTTTATGAGTTTTGATGTACCGAAGTTAGTTCGGAGTCCCGGATGTGATCACGGACATGACGAGGAGTCTCAAAATGGTTGAGACATAAAGATTGATATATTAGACAAGGGGCGCAGCCCCCTTTTCCTTTTTCCTCTCCCCCTCTTTCCCCTTCTCCTACTCCAACAAGGAAGGAAGGAGTCCTACTCCCAGTGGGAGTAGGACTCCCCTTGGAGCGCCCCCTTCTAGGCCGGCCGCCCCCTCCCCCTTGCTCCTTTATATATGGGGGCCGGGGGGCACCTCTAGACACACAAGTTGATCTTCGTGATTGTTCCTTAGCCGTGTGCGGTGCCCCCCTCCACCATATTCCACCTCGGTCATATTGTAGTGGTGCTTAGGCGAAGCCCTGCGACGGTAGAACATCAAAATCGTCACCACGTCGTCGTGCTGACGGAACTCCTCCCCGACGCTTTGCTGGATCGGAGCCCGGGGATCGTCATCGAGCTGAACGTGTGCCAAGAACTCGGAGGTGCCGGAGTAATGGTGCTTGGATCGGTCGGATCGTGAAGACGTACGACTACATCAACCGCGTTGTCACAACGCTTCCGCTATCGGTCTACAAGGGTACGTAGATCACACTCTCCCCTCTCATTGCTATGCATCACCATGATCTTGCGTGTGCGTAGGAATTTTTTTGAAATTACTACATTCCACAACAGTGGCATCCGAGCCTAGGTTTTATATGTTGATGTTATATGCACGAATAGAACACAAGTGAGTTGTGGGCGATATAAGTCATACTGCTTACCAGCATGTCATACTTTGGTTCAGCGGTATTGTTGAACGAAGCGGCCCGGACCGACATTACGCGTACGCTTACGCGAGACCGGTTCTCCTGACGTGCTTTGCACATAGGTGGCTTGTGGGTGACAGTTTCTTCAACTTTAGTTGAACCGAGTGTGGCTACGCCCGGTCCTTGCGAAGGTTAAAATAGCACCAACTTGACAAACTATCGTTGTGGTTTTGATGCGTAGGTAGGATTGGTTCTTGCTTAAGCCCGTAGCAGCCACGTAAAACTTGCAACAACAAAGTAGAGGACGTCTAACTTGTTTTTGCAGGGCATGTTGTGATGTGATATGGTCAAGACATGATGCTAAATTTTATTGTATGAGATGATCATGTTTTGTAACCGAGTTATCGGCAACTGGCAGGAGCCATATGGTTGTCGCTTTATTGTATGCAATGCAATCGCGCTGTAATGCTTTACTTTATCACTAAGCGGTAGCGATAGTCGTGGAAGCATAAGATTGGCGAGACGACAACGATGCTACGATGGAGATCAAGGTGTCGCGCCGGTGACGATGGTGATCACGACAGTGCTTCGAAGAAGGAGATCACAAGCACAAGATGATGATGGCCATATCATATCACTTATATTGATTGCATGTGATGTTTATCTTTTATGCATCTTATCTTGCTTTGATTGACAGTAGCATTATAAGATGATCTCTCACTAATTATCAAGAAGTGTTCTCCCTGAGTATGCACCATTGTGAAAGTTCTTCATGCTGAGACACCACGTGATGATCGGGTGTGATAGGCTCTACGTTCAAATACAACGGGTGCAAAACAGTTGCACACGCAGAATACTCAGGTTATACTTGACGAGCCAAGCATATACAGATAAGGCCTCGGAACACGGAGACCGAAAGGTCGAGCGTGAATCATATAGCAGATATGATCAACATAACGATGTTCACCAATGAAACTACTCCATCTCACGTGATGATCGGACATGGTTTAGTTGATTTGGGTCACGTAATCACTTAGAGGATTAGAGGGATGTCTATCTAAGTGGGAGTTCTTAAGTAATATGACTAATTGAACTTAAATTTATCATGAACTTAGTCCTGGTAGTATTTTGCAAATTATGTCGTGGATCAATAGCTCGCGTTGTTGCTTCCCTGTGTTTATTTTGATATGTTCCTAGAGAAAATTGTGTTGAAAGATGTTAGTAGCAATGATGCGGATTGGATCCGTGATCTGAGGTTTATCCTCATTGCTGCACAGAAGAATTATGTCCTTGATGCACCGCTAGGTGACGGACCTATTGCAGGAGCATATGCAGACGTTATGAACATTTGGCTAGCTCAATATGATGACTACTTGATAGTTTAGTGCAGCATGCTTAATGGCTTAGAATCGGGACTTCAAAGACATTTTGAACGTCATGGAGCATATGAGATGTTCCAGGAGTTGAAGTTAATATTTCAAGCAAATACCCGAGTTGAGAGATATGAAGTCTCCAACAAGTTCTATAGCTAAAAGATGGAGGAGAATCACTCAACTAGTGAGCATGTGCTCAGATTGTCTGAGTACTACAATCTCTTGAATCAAGTGGGAGTTAATCTTCCAGATAAGATAGTGATTGACAGAATTCTCTAGTCACCATCACCAAGTTAGTAGAACTTCGTGATGAACTATGATATGCAAGGGATAACGGAAATGATTCCCAAGCTCTTCGTAATGCGGAAATTGACGAAGGTAGAAATAGAGAAAAACATCAAGTGTTTATGGTAGACAAGACCACTAGTTTCAAGAAAATGGCAGAGGGAAGAAGGGGAACTTCAATAAGAACAGCAAGCAAGTTGCTGCTCAAGTGAAGAAGCCCAAGTCTGGTCCTAAGCCTGAGACTGAGTGCTTCTACTACAAAGGGACTGGTCACTGGAAGCGGAACTACCCCAAGTGATTGGCGGATAAGAAGGATGGCAAAGTGAACATAAGTATATTTGATATACATGTTATTGATGTGTACTTTACTAGTGTTTATAGCAACCCCTCAGTATTTGATACTAGTTCAGTTGCTAAGATTAGTAACTCGAAATGGGAGTTGCAGAATAAACAGAGACTAGTTAAGGGTGAAGTGACGATGTGTGTTGGAAGTGGTTCCAAGATTGATATGATCATCATCGCACACTCCCTATACTTTCGGGATTAGTGTTGAACCTGAATAAGTGTTATTTGGTGTTTGCGTTAAGCATGAATATGATTTGATCATGTTTATTGTAATACGGTTATTCATTTAAGTAAGAGAATAAATTGTTGTTCTGTTTACATGAATAAAACCTTCTATGGTCATACACACCAACGAAAATGGTTTGTTGGATCTCAATTGTAGTGATACACATATTCATAATATTGAAGCCAAAAGATGCAAAGTTAATAATGATAGTGCAACTTATTTGTAGCACTGCCGTTTAGGTCATATTGGTGTAAAGCGCATGAAGAAACTCCATGCTGATGGGATTTTGGAATCACATGATGCTTGCGTACCATGCCTCATGGGCAAGATGACTAAGACTCCATTCTCCAGAGCGAGCAACTGACTTATTGGAAATAATACATACTGATGTATGCGGTCCGATGAGTGTTAAGGCTCACGGCAAGTATCGTTATTTTCTGAACTTCACAGATGATTTGAGCAGATATGGGTATATCTACTTGATGGAACATAAGTCTGAAACATTTGAAAAGTTCAAAGAATTTCAGAGTGAAGTGGAAAATCATCGTGACAAGAAAATAAAGTTTCTACGATCTGATCGCGGAGACAAATATTTGAGTTACGAGTTTGGCCTTCAGTTAAAAACAATGTGAAATAGTTTCACTACTCACGCCACCTGGAACACCACAGCATAATGGTGTGTTCAAACGTCATAACCGTACTTTATTAGATATGGTGTGAACTATGATGTCGCTTACCAATCTACCACTATTATTTTGGGATTATGCATTAGAGACAACTGCATTCACGTTAAATAGGGCACCATCTAAATCCGTTGAAACGACACCGTATGAACTATGGTTTGGCAAGAAACCTAAGCTGTTGTTTCTTAAAGTTTGAGGTTGCAATGCTTATGTGAAAAAGTTTCAACCTGATAAGCTCAAACCCAAATCGGAGAAGTGCGTCTTCATAGGATACCCAAAAAGAAAATGTTGGGTACACCTTCTATCACAGATCCGAAGGCAAGATATTCGTTGCTTTGAATGGATCCTTTCTAGAGAAGGAATTTTTCTCGAAAGAAGTGAGTGGGAGGAAAGTAGAACTTGATGAGGTAACTGTACCTGCTCCCTTATTGGAAAGTAGTTCATCACAGAAATCTTTTCTTGTGACTACTACACCAATTAGTAAGGAAGCTAATGATGATGATCATGTAACTTCAGATCAAGTTACTATCGAATCTCGTAGGTAAACCAGAGTGAGATCCGCACCAGAGTGGTACGGTAATCCTGTTCTGGAAGTCATGTTACCAGACCATGACGAACTTGCGAACTATGAGGAAGCGATGATGAGCCCAGATTCCGCGAAATGGTTTGAGGCCATGAAATTTGAGATATGATCCATGTATGAGAACAAAGTATGGACTTCGATGGATTTGCCCGATGATCGGCAAGCCATAGAAAATAAATGGATCTTCAAGAGGAAGACGGACGCTGATAGTAATGTTACTATCTACAAAGCTAGACTTGTCGAAAAAAGTTTTTGACAAAGTTGAAGGTGTTGACTACGATGAATTTTTCTCACTCATAGCGATGCTTAAGTCTGTCCAAATCATGTTAGCAATTGCCGCATTTTTATGAAATCTGGCAAATGGATAAACAAAACTACAATCCTTAATGGATTTAAAGAAGAGTTGTATATGATGCAACCAGAAGGTTTTGTCAATCCTAAAGGTGCTAACAAAATATGCAAGCTCCAGCGATCCATCTATGGACTGGTGCAAGCATCTCGGAGTTGGAATATACGCTTTGATAAGTTGATCAAAGCATATAGTTTTATACAGACTTGCGATGAAGCCTGTAAAGTGAGTGGGAGCACTACAACATTTCTGATAAGTATATGTGAATGACATATTGTTGATTGGAAATAATGTAGAATTATTCTGCAAAGCATAAAGGAGTGTTTGAAAGGAATTTTCCAAAGAAAGACCTCGGTGAAGCTGCTGACATATTGAACATCAAGATCTATAGAGATAGATCAAGACGATTGATAAGTTTTTTTCCAATGAGTGCATACCTTGACAAGATTTTGAAGTAGTTCAAAATAGAACAGTCAAAGAAAGAGTTCTTGTCTATGTTACAAGGTGTGAAATTGAGTAAGACTCAAAACCCGACCACGACAGAAGATAGAAAGAGAATGAAAGTCATTCCCTATGCCTCAGCCATAGGTTCTATAAAGTATGCCATGCTATGTACCAGATCTATTGTATAACCTACACTGATTTTGGCAAGGTAGTACAATAGTGATCTAGGAGTAGATCACTGGACAGCGGTCAAAAATTATCCTTAGTGGAATAAGGATATGTTTCTCGATTATGGAGGTGACAAAAAGGTTCGTCATAAAGGGTTACGTCGATGCAAGTTTTGACACTAATCCAGATGACTCTAAGTCTCAATCTGGATACATATTGAAAGTGGGAGCAATTAGCTAGAGTAGCTCTGTGCAGAGCATTGTTGACATAGAAATTTGCAAAATACATACGGATCTGAATGTGGCAGACCCGTTGACTAAACTTATCTCACAAGCAAAACATGATCACACCTTAGTACTCTTTGGGTGTTAATCACATAGCGATGTGAACTAGATTACTGAATCTAGTAAACCCTTTGGGTGTTGGTCACATGAAGATGTGAACTAATCACATAAAGATGTGAACTATTAGTGTTAAATCACATGGTGATGTGAACTAGATTATTGACTCTAGTGCAAGTGGGAGACTGAAGGAAATATGCCCTAGAGGCAATAATAAAGTTATTATTTATTTCCTTATATCATGATAAATGTTTATTATTCATGCTAGAATTGTATTAACCAGAAACATAATACATGTGTGAATACATAGACAAACAGAGTGTCACTAGTATGCCTCTACTTGACTAGCTTGTTAATCAAAGATAGTTATGTTTCCTAACCATGGACAAAGAGTTATTATTTGATTAACGGGATCACATCATTAGGTGAATGATCTGATTGACATGACCCATTCCATTAGCTTAGCACCCGATCGTTTAGTATGTTGCTATTGCTTTCTTCATGACTTATACATGTTCCTATGACTATGAGATTATGCAACTCCCGTTTGCCGGAGGAACACTTTGTGTGCTACCAAACGTCACAACGTAACTGGGTGATTATAAAGGTGCTCTATAGGTGTCTCCAAAGGTACATGTTGGGTTGGCGTATTTCGAGATTAGGATTTGTCACTCCAATTGTCGGAGAGGTATCTCTGGCCCCTCTCGATAATGCACATCACTTAAGCCTTGCAAGCATTGCAACTAATGAGTTAGTTGCGGGATGATGTATTACAGAACGAGTAAAGAGACTTGCCGGTAATGAGATTGAACTAGGTATTGAGATACCGACGATCGAATCTCGCGCAAGTAACATACCGATGACAAAGGGAAACACGTATGTTGTTATGCGGTCTGACCGATAAAGATCTTCGTAGATTATGTAGGAGCCAATATGAGCATCCAGGTTCCGCTATTGGTTATTGACCGGAGACGTGTCTCGGTCATGTGTACATTGTTCTCGAACCCATAGGGTTCGCACGCTTAAGGTTTCGATGACAGTTATATTATGAGTTTATGAGTTTTGATGTACCGAAGTTAGTTCGCAGTCCTGGATGTGATCACGGACATGACGAGGAGTCTCGAAATGGTCGAGACATAAAGATTGATATATTGGACAAGGGGCGCAGCCCCCTTTTCCTTTTTCCTCTCCCCCTCTTTCCCCTTCTCCTACTCCAACCAGGAAGACTCCTACTCCCAGTGGGAGTAGGACTCCCCTTGGCGCACCCTCTTCTAGGCCGGCCGCCCCCTCCCCCTTGCTCCTTTATATATGGGGGCAGGGGGGCACCTCTAGACACACAAGTTGATCTTCGTGATCGTTCCTTAGCCGTGTGCGGTGCCCCCCTCCACCATATTCCACCTCGGTCATATTGTAGCGGTGCTTAGGCGAAGCCCTGCGACGGTAGAACATCAAAATCATCACCACGCCGTCGTGCTGACGGAACTCCTCCCCGGCGCTTTGCTGGATCGGAGCCCGGGGATCATCATCGAGCTAAACGTGTGCCAAGAACTCGGAGGTGCCGGAGTAACGGTGCTTGGATCGGTCGGATCGTGAAGACGTACGACTACATCAACCGCGTTGTCACAACGCTTCCGCTGTCGGTCTACAAGGGTACATAGATCACACTCTCCCCTCTCGTTGCTATGCATCACCATGATCTTGCGTGTCCATAGGAAATTTTTTGAAATTACTATGTTCCCCAACAGTGGCATCCGAGCCTAGGTTTTATATGTTGATGTTATATGCACGAATAGAACACAAGTGAGTTGTGGGCGATATAAGTCATACTGCTTACCAGCATGTCATACTTTGGTTCGGCGGTATTGTTGGACGAAACGGCCCGGACCGACATTACGCGTACGCTTACGCGAGACCGGTTCTCCCGACGTGCTTTGCACATAGGTGGCTTGCGGGTGACAGTTTCTTCAACTTTAGTTGAACCGAGTGTGGCTACGCCCGGTCCTTGTGAAGGTTAAAACAGCACCAACTTGACAAACTATCGTTGTGGTTTTGATGCGTAGGTAGGATTGGTTCTTGCTTAAGCCCGTAGCAGCCACGTAAAACTTGCAACAACAAAGTAGAGGACGTCTAACTTGTTTTTGCAGGGCATGTTGTGATGTGATATGGTCAAGACATGATGCTAAATTTTATTGTATGAGATGATCATGTTTTGTAACCAAGTTATCGGCAACTGGCAGGAGCCATATGGTTGTCGCTTTATTGTATGCAATGAAATCGCGTTGTAATGCTTTACTTTATCACTAAGCGGTAGCGATAGTCGTGGAAGCATAAGACTGGCGAGACGACAATGGTGCTACGATGGAGATCAAGGTGTTGCGCTGGTGACGATGGTGATCACGACGGTGCTTCGAAGATGGAGATCACAAGCACAAGATGATGGCCATATCATATCACTTATATTGATTGCATGTGATGTTTATCTTTTATGCATCTTATCTTGCTTTGATTGACAGTAGCATTATAAGATGATCTCTCACTAATTATCAAGAAGTGTTCTCCCTGAGTATGCACCATTGTGAAAGTTCTTCGTGCTGAGACACCACGTGATGATCGGGTGTGATAGGCTCTACGTTCAAATACAACGGGTGCAAAACAGTTGCACACGCAGAATACTCAGGTTATACTTGACGAGCCAAGCATATACAGATAAGGCCTCAGAACACGGAGACCAAAAGGTCGAGCGTGAATCATATAGCAGATATGATCAACATAACGATGTTCTCCAATGAAACTACTCCATCTCACGTGATGATCGGACATGGTTTAGTTGATTTGGATCACGTAATCACTTAGAGGATTAGAGGGATGTCTATCTAAGTGGGAGTTCTTAAGTAATATGACTAATTGAACTTAAATTTATCATGAACTTAGTCCTGGTAGTATTTTGCAAATTATGTTGTAGATCAATAGCTCGTGTTGTTGCTTCCCTGTGTTTATTTTGATATTGAAAGTGCGTTATATCGACTAGAGGGGGGGTGAATAGGCGATTTTTATGAAAGTCTTCAAAACGTGGGAGTTATGAAGACAAACAGCGAAGATTATGCCTATTACTATGCAGCGGAAGTTAGATTACACTAGGCCAGCCATGGTCAAGTATTCAATAGAGTGAAAGCACAACGACAAATAGCTGCAGTGTAATAAGGATCAGGTAGGAAGAAGTTATGAAGCCAAACAGATCATACATCCATGTTGTGAAGACAAAAGATAAAGCAAGCATGCAATGTCTTCACAATGAGTAACAGTAAGAAAAGGAAGTGAAGATGAAACCAGTGACTCGTTGAAGACAATGATATGTTGGACCAGTTCCAGTTGCTGTGACAACTGTACGTCTGGTTGGAGCGGCTAGGTATTTAAACCTTAGGACACACAGTCCCGGACACCCAGTCCTGAACACACAGTTCAGGACACCAAGTCATCACCGTATTCTCCTTGAGCTAAGGTCACTTAGTCCTCGCCCAATCACTCTGGTAAGTCTTCAAGGTAGACTCCCAAACCTTCACAAACTTCGTTCACTGGCAATCCACAATGTCTCTTGGATGCTCTGAACGCGACGCCTAACCGTCTGGAGGATTCACAGTCCTCAAGTGTAATAAGTCTTCAGATCACACAGACAACAAGACTTAAGTGATGCCCAATTTACTCTGGCTCTGGGTGGTTAGGGCTTTTCTCCTCACTAGGAATTTTCTCTCAAAGGCTTCGAGGTGGGTTGCTCTCAAACGACAAAAGCCGTGCACTGAAATCTGAGCAGCCAACAGTTTATGGTTGTAGGGGGTGGGCTATTTATAGCCACTTGGCAACCCGACCTGATTTGTCCGAAATGACCCTGGGTCACTAAGGAACTGACACGTGTCGCAACGGTCAGATTTCAAACTCTCATGGCAACTTTACTTGGGCTACAAGCAAAGCTGACTTGTCCGGCTCTGGACAAGATTCTCTCTCATTGTCTTCACACGAAGACATAGGTTTTTGGTTTAGGCATCACTTCAGTCATTCTGACTGGTTCTCCTGGACCCCACTTAACAGTACGGTGGTTCCTATGACTCAATACAAAAGAAAAAGAACTACGAAAGATCTAAGTCTTCGAGCTCCATAGGCTTCATAATGTGTCTTCTTTTGTCATAGTCTTCAATGTGAATATCTTCATATACCACCTTTGGCTTCAATGTCTTCATACATTTTTAGGGGTCATCTCTGGTAGTAAAACTGAATCAATGAGGGACTTCTACCTATGTTATCCTGCAATTCTCACAAACACATTAGTCCCTCAACTAGGTTTGTCGTCAATACTCCAAAACCAACTAGGGGTGGCACTAGATGCACTTACAATCTCCCCCTTTTTGGTGATTGATGACAAACTAGTTGAAGTTTTCAACGAGGAAATAGTCTGTGAAATTGTAAAGGACAAGGAATTGTCTTCATAAGTTGCAAGGGCTCCCCCTGAAGATGTGCATATAAGTTAATTTGCTTTTGGAATGCAAATGCACATGGCAGGTTGTACTTGAGGAGATCCACTTCAGCTTATTTTGACAATCCACTATGCATGTGAAAGTATATGAAGATAAGACATGCATAATGGAAAATGGACGTCTGCAGAATGAGCTAAGTGCGGAATTTATCGTCGCACATGCGGAATTTATCTTCGCAAAATAGGGTGGCAAACAAGTAGCAGACGACCATCTGGTTTAAGTGTTACAACTCATAAGATCCAAATGAAGCAAAAACGAGAGTTGTAAGCATGAAGCAAAATATAGCAAAACATAAAGCATCCAACCCGCCCATATGGACCCGTTTAAAGACTATCAACCTATATGCTTCTCCCCCTTTTGTCAGCAAGGACGAAAAAGGTTTGAAGACATAGAGTGTCTACTCATTCCCAGGAGCAGCAGGGTCGTTGGAGGTGTTTGGCGATGCAGAAGAGCTTGGAGGTGCTGAAGCAGGTGGCGGTGATGTAGCATCGTCGTCTTCATCGATAATTCTGGCAGTGACTGTGGCAGCAGATGAAGAAAACTCAGAGTCTTCAAGTGATGGTGTGTTGCGCATCACAACCCTTCTAGGAGGTGTGGTGTCAAACTTGAAGCGCTCAGTGAAGCCATCCTCTTCAAGTTCAGCTTCAGTACATATCATTGAGAGCCCTTTCCATGTACGACGGCAGGTTTCATGTGTAACGAAGGCATTCTTGGTGGCAAGGTTTCAAAGACGATTGACATCCACCAAGAGGCTTTTCATCTAACGCTTTAGTCAGTCGTGATGCCTATCTTGTTTTTTATGAAGGGCCACAATAAGCTCTCGGTCAGTGAGAACATGAGCGCGCTTCTTGGGTCTTGAAGCAGTTGCACTATCAGTGGCTTCAGTTGAAGCAGGGTGTGGCGCACGTGTAGTGCCAGCCAAAGGATACACCCTGGAGATGGCTTCAACACCTTCATCATTCTGAGTGAAGCTCTGGTGTTCTGCATTCTGAAGACTTATCGGTTGCTTGGCAGGCTCAGGATATATAGCTTCAGCAGAGGTATCCACATCTGGCAAGAAGATCCGATGGTTTCGGGCTGAGGGCTGATACGATATCGCAGAGTGCAGTTTGATTAGCCTCATCACCCAAGGAGCATAGAACTTCAAACCAAATAACTCTGAGCCTGACGCTGCAAGTTGGCGTATGAAGAAATCCTGTGCGTTGAAGCATTTGCCATGAAGGATATAGAATATGAGAGTCTTCATTGCACCCTGAATCTTGGCATGTGGAGAGTGTCCCTTAATGGGCCAGAGAGTCCGCCGGATGATGTGATATATGGTCCTGGGCATGTACTCAAGGTCTTCAACGAAGAACTCAGTTGGATAGGGTGCATCATGGGGCAATGGCTTCATCATTGAGAGCATCTGACTCATATTTGGTTCAGGCCTCTGGAATATGCTCTCGATAGCTTCAGCATGTATTTGACAGCCTTCCTCGAAGAATTCGCCAGGAGTGGGCAGGCCGGTGAGCTCAATGATATCAAATGCATTGGCTTCATGATGGACATTGCCGGTCATCCACTCCAGGACCCAAGGCTTCGGACCTCTGTTGTATCCTTTAATATGGAGGGTGGCATAGAACTGAAGCAGAAGCTCTTCATTCCAGTGCTCTTCATCAATGACAAACTGCAGCAGACCCACTTGCTTAAAGAAATCCAAAGCTTCCTCTAGACATGGCAGACCAGCAATGGCTTCAACCTCAAGGCGCTTGTGCGGGAAGATGTGACCTTGGTTGTATAGGATGCTTGAGTAGTAGCTGCGTTGAGGATAGCTCCAGAACCTATCTGATACAATCCTTTCCCTTGAATAGGGGTTCTTGGAGCTGTTGAAGAACGTGTTATCTGCCTTGAAGCTATTGATATCAAAGGAGCCAGGTGCTGATGCAGGACCTGGGAACCTTGGAAGCCTTGGGACTGGCTTCTGGACATGAGGCCTGTGCTCAGCATGATAATCAAATTGAGGACCAGCAGCAGACTCAGGAATAGAAGTGTCTGGATCAGTAGCTTCGCTGTCTGCTGAAGCTTTTGGTGGGGAGGGCTCCACATTTGCTTCAGTGTGTGTTGTGGCAGCCTCATTTTCAGCCGCCACTTGTGTAGTTGGAGGGACAAACTCAGGCACGTTCTCCTGGAGAACTGCGTCTTGATGGAGCGGGGGAGTGGGTTCTGGTGGTGCTTCTTCATTGTCTTCGGCTGATGCAGCCGGAATTTCTTCAGTATAGACTTGAGGCCTTGGACCTTTGCGAAGCCTGCGGAATGCAGATGATGCCTGTGGGGTTGGAGTGGGCTAGGCCTCAATGTCTTCTTCCTCTTGAGGGCGATCCGCCCATGACGCATCTTGTGAAATTGGCGTCAGAGGACGACCAATGCTGATGAGTTCGCTTGTTTCAAGCTAAGGAAGGGCTGCATCATCTTGCACATTGTCCTGGTGACCAATGTCTTCAGCAGCTATGGGGTCGGCTTCTGGAATATCTTCAGCTTCAGGAGCCTCTGTGGGAGCAGGCTCATGAACTGTCAGTTGTCTTTCTGCATTGGGGTGAACCATAGAGAGGGGTTCAACCATCAATGGCTCTGTGGGAGCAGCCCGAGCTTTCTTGATCTTGCGCTTCTTCTTGCTGGGGTCAGAAGGAGAGGCTTCAGAGTGTTTCCTCTTCCTAGCTTCAGCCTCTGCATTCCGTGTCTTTTTGAGCTCTAAAGCGGTTGACCGGCTCTTTGGCTTCGAGCCAGTCGTGGCAGTTGGGAAGACAATCGGAACAGCTTCTTGCCTTGGTGCCTCTGGTTTAGCTGGAATAGTCTTCTTCTTTTTCTTTGCGGCCATCTTGGGGTCGATGCCAGGATGCCCAAGTGCCTTGCGCTTTTCGGCCTCATTGTAGGCTTGCACGCATCGTTCAGCCAAAGACTTCATCCGCTCACGTGAGCCCTGAGCTTCTGCACGCTTTTTCAGAAAATTTTCCTTGAGCTCATGCAACATGGTTTTGAAGCTCTTCACTTCTTGCACGCTGAGCTTGGCCATATGCTTCTTGAACTGAGCCTTTTCATGATCAATTTTCTGCTTCAGTTCAACTATGCGCTGGGCAATAGCAAGTTCTGAAGCAATAGCGCCTTGGAAGGCGACGCTGAGGCCAACGGGCAGCTGCAGATCTTCGAAGCTGATGTCTGGTGAGGCAAACCATTCGTCGATGAAATTGTGGATGATGGCGACATCAAAGAGAGGCAAATTGTTGAAGATTTCAGCTTCTTCTTTGCTTTTGATGAGCTGCTCTAGAGCGTCATCTCCAAGATCTTCATCACGTGACAGATCTATGGCTTCGCTGTGCAGGATGGCAGCAGCTGTGAGCTCTTTGCCGGTGTGTGGCTGAGGCACTTTGGCCTTCTGGGGCTTGGAGACGCGGGATACGTCTTCAGACTGCACACTGTCTTCAGGAGGTGCAGTTGCCAATGGCTTCGCCCTTGAGATTTTTGAGGAAGGGGCCGGCTTTGAGGCTTTTGGCTTCTTTGATTGCTTTGGTTTCGGTACAGCAGGAGCTTTATCAGACTCAGAGTCAGCTGGAGGGTCATTCACGACAGTCCCTTGGACTAAGATGCGGGTGATGAGGCCCTCAAGATTGGCATACGGACCGATGATATTTGGTTCTGCGTAGCGTGTGCCATCTACCCTTGGTGCTGAGGGACCAGGGTTGAAGTCTAACCCAAATTTCTTCTTGTTCTGCTTCGCTGATTGTTGGGCAAACTGGAAGTTGCGCTTGAACAGATTGTTGTCACGACACCAGAGTAGTGATGACGGATGTGCATCATCAGGCTGTGGTCCTCGGACCATGCATGGGTAGAAGCCTTGAGCAATGGCTTCATCTCTGGTCCTGGGTATGAGATTCTTGTAAATGATGTCCCCCCACGGTTTCTTGATGGCACTTTTCTCAGCATACTCTTGAGTGACGAAGCGGTATTTGAACCATTGTTCAGCCCAATAGCGTCGAATCCATTGGATTCGAGTCTTGCGCTGCCCATAATTCTCTTCAGGGTCTGTTTTATACATTTCTACTAGGTCTTCAGGTAGATCTTTGGAAGTTCCTTCACGTCTCTGTCTGCCCCCCTTCCTTGCTGTTGCTTCTGAAGCCATAAACTTTAATTTGAAAGGCTTCAAAACTTTCAAAGGCTTCAAAGGCTTTCTTTTGCTGGACCAACAGGAACTGGCTTCAGGAGAGTTTATGTGATGCTGTAGGAATTCTACAAATGAATGCAGACTATGAGAACCGAAGGATTCTCCCACGAACATGTACCTATGACAGCATTAAGGTGCGAGAGAAGGGGAAGAGGTCATATGCATTCTCAGAAGGTTTTGAAGATTAATCAGTTTAGAAGACATTGACCTCATCGTGCGAAGATATTCACTCATAGAAAAGAAGTTGGTTCCAGATTTGTACGAACCCACAGATCAGTACAAATGAGGAATCTAACTACTTCATGAAGCACAAGTGAATATACTAGGCATGTTATGAGATGAAGATTGAGAGATCTAACTTGTGTGAAGAGAAACTTCTTAGGGTAGAAAGTGACAGAACCATGGGATCAAAAGGGGCTCTAAAAAGATGTTTTATTTACCACACTTGGAACTGCTAGATGAAGTGGGAGATGATGCCGAGCAGTTCAATCCTCCGTTCCCTAACTTGGCGACGGAAGACACCTACGACGACGGCGGAGAGGACGATGTCCGCGATCGGCGTGAAGACGGCGTCGAAGAGGTTGCGGCAGCGAAGCGCTTCGTCGCCGGCATCGTCGAGAGCTAGCGGTGGCGCTAGGGTTCGTGCGAGGGTGGAAGAAGGAGATAATGACCGCGGTAAGAGTTAATTTATAGGCGCAGGGGCGGCACTGCGCTATTACTCAGGTGCCCCTGGCGATTCGAAGTTGAGTGGTACGTGGCCATCATGCAGTATTTTGGGGGCAGTTCCACATCCCACGCACGCCTCGATTGTCGGGCGGTCGTTCCTGCTTCTCCGGATTTTATGTGGAGGAATGAGCATTGAAAAGGGACTTTATGGTTGTCTCTATATCTTCTGCTGACAAGGACGCAGTGAAGACATTCGACAGTTTCAATAGAATGCATATGACTTGGAGAGATAGAGTTTGAGATAGAAAGCATAGAGAGATTAGGGTCCGATCACATTCACTTAGTTCAAAAGATTCAACCAAGAAGACATAGCTATAAGTGAATGTTGTAGAGGACAGAGCACTAGTATGTATATATCTATATAATCAACATAGTGAAGATAATCATGAAGACATGTTAAGTTCGAAGCCAAACCAAATGTGAAGATATTGCAAGGTAACGACATGAGTGAAACACTTCAAAATAGAACGTTTGGTGGTGGCGTTACCCACCGTATAGGAAGTATTAGACCCAGACACGGCGCACAATTATCGTGACGCTCCGAAGTCAAATTCCACATTAATGTATTCACACTTAGAATGTATGTCTTCATTGATTGAAGATATACTTTACTTTGTGTGTTGCACATCTAAGTCATCATATGCATAAGTGTTATTATGTATGCCTGATCACAAGACATTTGAGGATTCCAGGATATTTAGCTCACACCGTAACTTGCAAAATCTCTTCTCATCCAAGGGCTTAGTGAAGATATCTGCCAATTGTTCTTCAGTGTTGACGTGTATGATATCAATGTCTTCCTTCACAACATGATCTCTGAGAAAGTGATGACGAATTTCAATGTGCTTTGTCTTCGAGTGCTGAACTGGGTTGTTGGCAATCTTGATGGCGCTTTCCTTGTCACAGTAAAGTGGCACTTGCTTCAGATGAATGCCATAGTCCTTGAGTGTTTGCTTCATCCACAGAAGCTAAGCGCAGCAAGATCCAGCAGCAATGTATTCAGATTCAGCAGTGGAGAGAGATACACAGTTCTGCTTCTTTGAAGACCAACATACAAGTGATCGTCCCAGAAAGTGACATGTGCCTGATGTAGACTTACGATCAACTTTGTCACCAGCATAATCAGCATCCGAAAATCCAACCAAATCAAACTCTGAGCCCTTTGGATACCATAATCCTAGAGTTGGGGTGTGAGCCAAATATCGAAGAATTCGCTTCACAGCTAAGTGATGCGACTCCTTTGGTGCCGCTTGAAATCGAGCACACATGCAAACACTAAGCATAATATCTGGCCTAGATGCACATAAATAAAGCAAAGAACCAATCATGGAGCGGTATACCTTTTGATCGAGCTCTTTACCATTGTCGTCAGGACCTAGATGATGTTTGGCTGGCATTGGTGTCGTGAAGCCTTTGCAGTCTTGCATACCGAACTTCTTCAGGCAATCTTTGAGATACTTCTCTTGAGATATGAAGATGACATTGCTTTGTTGTCGAATTTGAAGACCAAGGAAGAACTTCAGCTCCCCCATCATGGACATCTGATATTGCTCTTGCATCATATATCCAAACTCTTCACTGTACTTCTAATTGGTGCAGCCGAAGATAATGTCATCCACATATATTTGGCACACAAACAGTTCACCATCATAGGTCTTCGTGAAAAGAGTGGGATCCAGGGAACCAGGTATGAAGCCTTTGCTTTTCAGGAAGTATTTGAGTGTGTCATACCAGGCCCTGGGGGCTTTTTTGAGGCCATACAGTGCCTTGTTGAGCTTGTATACCATGTCAGGATGTTTTGGATTTTCAAAGCCAGGCGGTTGTGCAACATACACTTCTTCTTCAATCTTGCCATTGAGAAAGGCACTTTTCACATCCATTTGATATAGAAGTATGTTATGATGATTTGCATAGGCCAGTAGTATGCGCATGGCTTCAAGCCTAGCCACAGGAGCAAATGTTTCATCGAAGTCAATGCCCTCCACTTGAGTATATCCTTGAGCAACGAGACGAGCTTTGTTTCTGACAACTTGACCATGCTCATCTTGCTTGTTGCGGTATATCCATTTGGTGCCTATTATGTTGTGCTTCCGTGGATCAGGACGCTTAACCAGTTCCCATACATTATTCAGCTCAAACTGTTGAAGCTCTTCTTGCATAGCTTGAATCCATTCAGGTTCCATGAAGGCTTCTTCAACTTTCTTGGGTTTTGATATTGAGACGAATGCGAAGTGCCCACAGAAATTTGCTAGCTGAGTTGCCCTTGAACGAGTGAGTGGACCAGGTGCATTGATGCTGTCAATTATTCTGTCAATCTGCACTTCATTGGCAACACGAGGATGTACAGGGCGAAGACTTTGCTCTTGCTGATCTGTGTTGTTGTTGGGAGGAATGTCTTCAGGCTGAGCATTGTCTTCATGTTGATCAGGTACTGAGATGATAAGTTCTTCTTCAGGATGAGCTTCAGAAGGTATAATTTCTCCAGTTCCCATAAGCTTGATTGATTCACTAGCTGGAATCTCATCTAGCACATTTGGCAGTTGCTCTCTTTGTGAACCATTTGTCTCATCGAATCGCACATCCACTGTTTCAACAACTTTGTAATGAAAGAGATTGAAGACTCTGTAGGAGTGTGAATCCTTTACATATCCAAGCATAAAGCCCTCATGTGCTTTTGGTGCAAACTTTGAGGTGTGGTGTGGGTCCTTGATCCAGCGCCTTGCGCCAAATACTCTGAAGTAACTGACATTTGGCTTCTTGCCAGTTAGGAGTTCATAAGATGTCTTGTTCAGAAGCTTGTGAAGATAAACACGATTGATTGTATGGCATGCAGTGTCAATGGCTTCAGTCCAGAATTTTCTTGGAGTCTTGTATTCATCTAGCATTGTTCTGGCCATCTCAATGAGTGTTCTGTTCTTGCGTTCGACGACGCCATTCTGCTGTGGCGTGTACGGAGCTGAGAATTCATGTGTGATGCCCAAGGTATCAAGATATGTATCAAGGCCAGTGTTCTTGAATTCAGTGCCATTGTCACTTCTGATGTGTTTTATCTTGGCGCCAAAATTCTTCATAGCTCGATTGGCGAAGCGTCTGAAGACATCCTGCACTTCAGTCTTGTAAAGGATTATGTGCACCCAAGTATATCTAGAGTAATCATCAACAATCACGAAGCCATAGAGGCAAGCTGTAGTAGTAAAAGTTGAGTAGTGAGTGGGACCGAAAAGATCCATGTGGAGCAGTTCGAAGGGTTGAGTAGTAGTCATGATTGTCTTCGAAGGATGTTTTGCCCTTGTCATCTTCCCTGCTTCACAGGCACCGCATAAGTGATCTTTCTTGAACTTGATGACCTCGATGCCTATGACATGCTTCTTCTTCGCAAGAGTGTGGAGGTTCCTCATGCCAGCATGTCCAAGCCTCCGATGCCAAAGCCAGCATTCTGAAGCTTTTGCAAGAAGACATACTGCAAGTTGTGGTCCTGCTGAGAAATCTACCACATACAAATCATCTTTTCGATACCCTTCAAACACTAGAGACTTGTCAGATTCCATTAGTACTAGGCAACGATATTTTCCAAACATTACGATCATGTCCAAATCTCAAAGCATTGAGACAGACATTAAGTTGAAGCCAAGGGATTCAACAAGCATGACTTTATCCATGTGTTGATCCTTTGAGATTGCAACTCTACCTAGACCCAATACCTTACTTTTACCAGTGTCAGCAAATGTGATGTGGCTCTTGTCGGATGGACGTAAGGTTGAGTCCATAAGAAGGCTTCTTTTGCCAGTCATGTGATTTGTACACCCACTGTCAATAATCCATTATGAAGACTTTGAAGTTAGTGGTGTCGTACCCTACAGTGCAGTTAGGGGGATAGGCTTCACGAAGAGAACTGTGAAGCAAAAACATTTGACGAACCAGTGGGTTATGAAAACTTAGATCCAGATTAGGACTAATAGGGAGAGTAGCATGCGATCTAGGAACGAGGTACATAATGATGCCATTCGGGCATTTTATCTTGCGCCCTACAAGATTTTTAAGGTCCCCAGCAATAGCGTCAGAAGATTTTGTTTTTCTGCTGGAGAGCTTTCCCTGCAAAAGAGAGTTAAGCTTTCTTAACCACCCACATCTTCAAGGGTGGCTTAGAAGCAATAAATCTAAGTGCAGCATCTGAGAATTTTGGCTTTGAAGCCTTAGCAAACAGTCTAGCAGGTGGACAATAATACTCATAGGAATAAGCAGAATAATTTTTGGTCATATGAACATGACGGTTCGATGAACCGCTCTCATATTCATATGCCTGAGTATGGTTTCCCTGCAAAACATTTGCGTTAGTGTGACTCAGGTGAGTCCTCTGTTTGTATGAAGCCATTGGACCGTATGAAGCCTTTGGTCTGAGGTTTGTCTTCTTCAAGTGAGGTGTCATGAAGACATTCACATGAAGATTTTCCAGACACTTTTTCGGAACCCAGATCTTCTTCATAGGCGGTCCATTCCTGCAGTTAGTACCAATGTACCTGGCAAACACTTCACCATTCTGATTCTTAAACAATTTATAGTTTGCATCAAAGGATTCATCAATGATATTGGGGTTAGCACAAGTGAAGCCAGATAAATTGGATGGATCTGCTGAAAGTTCCTTTGCAGCAACCCATGTGGTTTTGGGGTACTGCTCAGGTTTCTAGTAAGAGCCATCTGCATTTATTTTCCTCACGAACCCAACACCCTCTTTCCTAGGGTTTCGGTTCAGAATCTGCTTCTTGAGGACATCACATAATGTTTGATGTCCTTTAAGACTTTTGTACATCCCTGTTTCAAGCAATGTCTTCAACCTAGCATTCTCATCAGCAATAGCAGTGGTATCCTCAGCAGAGGGGTTAGTTACCACATCAACAGTTGAAGATATTGGAACAGCAGTAGCAGTGGAACATTCAGCAACAGAAGTAGCATTATCACGCTCAATGCATTTAAGACATGGTGGTTCAAATCCTTCCTGAGCGGAACTGATCTGTTCGGCGTGAAGTGACTCGTTTTCCTTTTGAAGATCTTCATGAGCCGCTCTCAATTTCTCAAGTTCTTGCTTCCTTTGAAGATAATCATAGGAAAGCTTCTCATGAGTTGTTGAGAGAGTATCAAGACGATCTTCAAGTTCCTGATACTTAACGTGAAGATTTTTTATGTCTTCAATTAAGGATTCAGATCGAGTCATTTCAGCACCCAACAGATCATCGCTTCTGTCTAACAATTTTTGAATATGTTCCATAGCTTTCTGTTGTTCAGTTGCAATTTTAGCAAGTGTTTTGTAGCTGGGTTTTGAATCACAGAAAGAGTCATCGTCACTAGATGTTTGATAGCGAGTAGTGCGTGTGTTTACCTTGGCACCGCGTGCCATGAAGCAGTAGGTAGGAGTGGAGTCGTTCTTGTTATTTGCATCGGTGTCGGTGATGAAGTCATTGTCTTCAGTGTTGAAGATGGACTTGGTGATGTATGTTGTAGCCAGACTCGCAATGCCAGAATCAGACTCCTCCTCAGACTCCACCTCTGCCTCCTCAGAAGCGGACTCCTCCTCTGAATCCATTTCCTTGCCAACAAATGCACGTGCCTTACCAGATGAGCTCTTCTTGTGTGATGAAGACTTTGAGGAAGACTTGGAAGAAGACTTTGAGTATTTCTTCTTCTTCTTGTCGTCAGAATCATATTCCTTGCTCTTCTTCTTCCTTCTGTTCTCATTGTCCCATTGTGGACACTCAGAGATGAAGTGTCCAGTTTTCTTGCACTTGTGACATGTTTTCTTCTTGTAGTCATGAGCAGAAGCTTCATCATTCCTTGAGCTTCATCGTGAAGATTTTCTGAAGCCTTTCTTCTTGGTGAATTTTTGGAACTTCTTCACTAGCATTGCAAGTTCTCTTCCAATGTCTTCAGGATCATCAGAACAGCTGTCAGATTCTTCTTCAGATGAGGAAACAGCTTTTGCTTTCAAGGCACGAGTTCGCCCATAGTTTGGACCGTAGATATCTCTTTTCTCAGAAAGCTGAAACTCATGTGTGTTGAGCCTCTCAAGTATGTCAGACGGACCGAGTGTCTTGAAATCAGGACGTTCTTGAATCATCAGGGCTAGGATGTCAAACAAACTATCAAGTGATCTCAGCAGCGTCTTGACGATTTCATGTTTGGTGATCTCAGTGGCGCCGAGGGCTTGAAGCTCATTTGTGATGTCAGTGAGCCGGTCAAATGTGTGATGGACATTCTCATTGTCATTTTGCTTGAAGCGGTTGAAGAGGTTGCGAAGAACACTAATTCTTTGATCTCTCTGGGTTGAGACGCCTTCATTGACCTTGGAGAACCAGTCCCAGACCAGCTTGGATGTCTTCAAGGCACTCACACGGCCATACTGTCCTTTTGTCAGATGGCCACAGATGATATTTTTCGTAGTAGAGTCCAGTTGAGTGAACTTCTTGACATCAGCAGCAGTGACACCTTCTCCAGCCTTGGGAACGCCGTTCTCGACGACATACCATAGGTCGACGTCAATGGCTTCAAGATGCATGTGCATCTTATTCTTCCAGTAGGGATATTCAGTTCCATCGAAGACGGGGCACGCAGCGGAGACTTTGATTATTCCTGCAGTCGACATAGCTAAAACTCCAGGTGGTTAAACCGAATCACACAGAACAAGGGAGCACCTTGCTCTGATACCAACTGAAAGTGCGTTATATCGACTAGAGGGGGGTGAATAGGCGATTTTTATGAAAGTCTTCAAAACGTGGGAGTTATGAAGACAAACAGCGAAGATTATGCCTATTACTATGCAGGGGAAGTTAGATTACACTAGGCCAGCCATGGTCAAGTATTCAATAGAGTGAAAGCACAATGACAAATAGCTGCAGTGTAATAAGGATCAGGTAGGAAGAAGTTATGAAGCCAAACAGATCATACATCCATGTTGTGAAGACAAAAGATAAAGCAAGCATGCAATGTCTTCACAATGAGTAACAGTAAGAAAAGGAAGTGAAGATGAAACCAGTGACTCGTTGAAGACAATGATATGTTGGACCAGTTCCAGTTGCTATGACAACTGTGCGTCTGGTTGGAGCGGCTAGGTATTTAAACCTTAGGACACACAGTCCCGGACACCCAGTCCTGAACACACAGTTCAGGACACCAAGTCCTCACCGTATTCTCCTTGAGCTAAGGTCACTTAGTCCTCGCCCAATCACTCTGGTAAGTCTTCAAGGTAGACTCCCAAACCTTCACAAACTTCGTTCACTGGCAATCCACAATGTCTCTTGGATGCTCTGAACGCGACGCCTAACCGTCTGGAGGATTCACAGTCCTCAAGTGTAATAAGTCTTCAGATCACACAGACAAGAAGACTTGAGTGATGCCCAATTTACTCTGGCTCTGGGTGCTTAGGGCTTTTCTCCTCGCTAGGAATTTTCTCTCAAAGGCTTCGAGGTGGGTTGCTCTCAAACGAGAAAAGCCGTGCACTGAAATCTGAGCAGCCAACAGTTTATGGTTGTAGGGGGTGGGCTATTTATAGCCACTTGGCAACCCGACCTGATTTGTTCGAAATGACCCTGGGTCACTAAGGAACTGACACGTGTCGCAACGGTCAGATTTCAAACTCTCATGGCAACTTTACTTCGGCTACAAACAAAGCTGACTTGTCCGGCTCTGGACAAGATTCTCTCTCATTGTCTTCACACGAAGACATAGGTTTTTGGTTTAGGCATCACTTCAGTCATTCTGACTGGTTCTCCTGGACCCCACTTAACAGTACGGTGGTTCCTATGACTCAATACAAAAGAAAAAGAACTACGAAAGATCTAAGTCTTCGAGCTCCATAGGCTTCATAACGTGTCTTCTTTTGTCATAGTCTTCAATGTGAATATCTTCATATACCACCTTTGGCTTCAATGTCTTCATACATTTTTAGGGGTCATCTCTGGTAGTAAAACCGAATCAATGAGGGACTTCTACATGTGTTATCCTGCAATTCTCACAAACACATTAGTCCCTCAACTAGCTTTGTCGTCAATACTCCAAAACCAACTAGGGGTGGCACTAGATGCACTTACAGATATGTTCCTAGAGAAAATTGTGTTGAAAGATGTTAGTAGCAATGATGCGGATTGGATCCGTGATCTGAGGTTTATCCTCATTGCTGCACAGAAGAATTATGTCCATGATGCACCGCTAGGTGACAGACCTATTGCAGGAGCAGATGCAGACGTTATGAATGTTTGGCTAGCTCAATATGATGACTACTTGATAGTTTAGTGCACCATGCTTAATGGCTTAGAATCGGGACTTCAAAGATGTTTTGAACGTCATGGAGCATATGAGATGTTCCAGGAGTTGAAGTTAATATTTCAAGCAAATACCCGAGTTGAGAGATATGAAGTCTCCAACAAGTTCTATAGCTAAAAGATGGAGGAGAATCACTCAACTAGTGAGCATGTGCTCAGATTGTCTGAGTACTACAATCTCTTGAATCAAGTGGGAGTTAATCTTCCAGATAAGATAGTGATTGACAGAATTCTCTAGTCACCATCACCAAGTTAGTAGAACTTCATGATGAACTATGATATGCAAGGGATAACGGAAACGATTCCCAAGCTCTTCGTAATGCGGAAATTGACGAAGGTAGAAATCGAGAAAAACATCAAGTGTTGATGGTAGACAAGACCATTAGTTTCAAGAAAAGGGCAGAGGGAAAAAGGGGAACTTCAAGAAGAACAGCAAGCAAGTTGCTGCTCAAGTGAAGAAGCCCAAGTCTGGTCCTAAGCCTGAGACTAAGTGCTTCTACTACAAAGGGACTGGTCACTGGAAGCGGAACTACCCCAAGTGATTGGCGGATAAGAAGGATGGCAAAGTGAACATAAGTATATTTGATATACATGTTATTGATGTGTACTTTACTAGTGTTTATAGCAACCCCTCAGTATTTGATACTAGTTCAGTTGCTAAGATTAGTAACTCGAAACGGGAGTTGCAGAATAAACAGAGACTAGTTAAGGGTGAAGTGACGATGTGTGTTGGAAGTGGTTCCAAGATTGATATGATCATCATCGCACACTCCCTATACTTTTGGGATTAGTGTTGAACCTGAATAAGTGTTATTTGGTGTTTGCGTTAAGCATGAATATGATTTGATCATGTTTATTGTAATACGGTTATTCATTTAAGTAAGAGAATAAATTGTTGTTCTGTTTACATGAATAAAACCTTCTATGGTCATACACACCAACGAAAATGGTTTGTTGGATCTCGATTGTAGTGATACACATATTCATAATATTGAAGCCAAAAAATGCAAAGTTAATAATGATAGTGCAACTTATTTGTAGCACTGCCGTTTAGGTCATATTGGTGTAAAGCGCATGAAGAAACTCCATGCTGATGGGATTTTGGAATCACTTGATTATGAATCACTTGATGCTTGCGTACCATGCCTCATGGGCAAGATGACTAAGACTCCATTCTCCGGAGCGAGCAACTGACTTATTGGAAATAATACATACTGATGTATGCGGTCCGATGAGTGTTAAGGCTCACGGCAAGTATCGTTATTTTCTGAACTTCACAGATGATTTGAGCAGATATGGGTATATCTACTTGATGGAACATAAATATGAAATATTTGAAAAGTTCAAAGAATTTCAGAGTGAAGTGGAAAACCATCGTGACAAGAAAATAAAGTTTCTACGATCTGATCGCGGAGACAAATATTTGAGTTACGAGTTTGGCCTTCAGTTAAAAACAATGTGAAATAGTTTCACTACTCACGCCACCTGGAACACCACAGCATAATGGTGTGTTCGAACGTCATAACCGTACTTTATTAGATATGGTGCAAACTATGATGTCGCTTACCAATCTACCATTATCATTTTGGGATTATGCATTAGAGACAACTGCATTCACGTTAAATAGGGCACCATCTAAATCCATTGAAACGACACCGTATGAACTATGGTTTGGCAAGAAACCTAAGCTGCCGTTTCTTAAAGTTTGAGGTTGCAATGCTTATGTGAAAAAGTTTCAACCTGATAAGCTCAAACCCAAATCGGAGAAGTGCGTCTTCATAGGATATCCAAAAATAAAATGTTGGGTACACCTTCTATCACAGATCCGAAGGCAAGATATTCGTTGCTTTGAATGGATCCTTTCTAGAGAAGGAATTTTTCTCGAAAGAAGTGAGTCGGAGGAAAGTAGAACTTGATGAGGTAACTGTACCTGCTCCCTTATTGGAAAGTAGTTCATCACAAAAATCTTTTCTTGTGACTACTACACCAATTAGTAAGGAAGCTAATGATGATGATCATGTAACTTTAGATCAAGTTACTACCGAATCTCGTAGGTAAACCAGAGTGAGATCCGCACCAGAGTGGTACGGTAATCCTGTTCTGGAAGTCATGTTACTAGACCATGACGAACTTGCGAACTATGAGGAAGCGATGATGAGCCCAGATTCCGCGAAATGGTTTGAGGCCATGAAATCTGAGATATGATCCATGTATGAGAACAAAGTCTTTCTTGACTTGCTTTTTTTGAGGCTTGGGAAAACCTTGCCCGTCATGCTTTCTCTTGTTAGAGCTAACATGAAAAACATGGTCTTTCTTCTGCCTCATGATCCTCTCTTCCTCCTGGACGATCCTTGCGGTCATCTCAGAGAGTGGCCATTTTTTTCCTTTAGAGAGTTATAGTTGACCTTAAATTGTTCAAACTCTTCTGGAAGAGACTCAAGAATAATTATGACAAGAAGGGCTTCACTTAAAGAACACTCCAAATCCTTAAGTTTGGTGTAAGCATTTACCACCCTTAATATGTGTTGCCTAACGTTTTTGTCAATAGTGTATTTCCGAAGAAGTTTAGCAAAAAGCTCATGAGCATACACTTTGTCGGAGCCTTTAAATTGCTCCTCCATTTCAGTGAGGAATTCTTTAGCAGTGTCTTTCTTAGGGAGTGCTTCAAAAATGTCCGGCGATATTGTCGCTTTCATGATGAGAAGCGCAATATAGTTGGACTTGTTCCACTTTTCCATCTTAACATCATAGTCTTTCTTTAGTTCTGCATACCCTGTAACACCTGCCACAGGTTTTTCTTCTCTCAAGGCATAGTCAAATTCATTACAACCCAAACATAATTCGACTTGGGACTTCCAACGAGGGAAGTTACTCCCCGTAAGTGGTTCGATCGTCTCGGACCGAAATGGAGCGGAAGCTGAAATCATCATAAAAATTCATAAGTAAACTTGCATGATTATAAATTTACGTTGGTAAATAAACAAACATGCCAAGTATTTAATTTCAACTCCATGTCAAAACATCGTTGGGCAGAAAAAACATGGAATTAAAATATCATAGGGGATGACTCATAATAATAAAACAACGTTGGTCTGAATTAAAATTAGAGTCATTTCATTCTGAATTTAAACATCAACATAAAAGAAAATATCATTATTTTTTATGTCTAAAAATTCATCATGCAAAACACATAATAAATCCTGAATAAAATATCTCGTTGGTTCAATTTTACCCAGAATAATAATGTGTTCATTTTAGTTTTAGGCATTTTTTATTTTTTTTAACGGTGCAAAAACATAATAACTATTAACTTAAACGCACTGTAAAAACAGAAAATCGCGACAGTGATTTTAGCCCGAAAGACCCCACAGCTACATGTAAAACGGCCCAGCCCAGAAGAAGTTTTTTTTGTGTGTTTTCGCTGGACTGACATAACCTGGGCCGCAGCCCACAGCCGGAATCGACCCATTAGCGCCCGCCGGCCCAGCAGGGAGCCGCGCGATGCTCTGAGTCGTCGGATCCAGCCGACGGCTCGGATCGCCCCAAACCCGAGAAAAACCTGCGGCTGGGTCAAACCCTATCCATTTCTAACCCTCCTCCCGATTCCCACTCACTGGCGGGGCGACGGCGTTCGACGGCGGCCCGAAAGGCGTGCCGGCCATGGCGGCGCGGCGGCTGCGCTCGCCGAAGCAGCATGCCGTGGACGATGTCCGGCGTGCTCCTTCGTCGAGCGTGGCTGCTAGCATCTGTGTATATGGCGCATCAAGGAGGAGGATGGGCGCCGGCCACCGCGGCATGAAAGGCGACGGCGACCTGCGCGGCGTCGGCCACACAGAGGCACGTCCATTAGAGCAGCGGCGGCTGCCGAGTTCTTCCCGCGTGTCGTCCTGAGGACGGCGGCGTCACGGCGTCTCCGCCCTCGCACCGCGATGGACGCAGTGCGGGCCCCGAAGGGAAGAGGCAGCTACGCGGCGCATTAGGTGAGGATTCTCCTCATTCCTTCTCCAATTCGTGTAGATCAGTGCTTGATTTGGGGGAAAAACAGTCAGAATTGCAGAATTAGGGTTCTTACGAATTGGGGATTAATTCTAGGGTTCTTCATCATGAGGGGTTGCTACTGTAGACTTGCGTGTATCCCTCTGCCTAATATTTTGCTAATGCATATGGAAACAGTACTTAAGCATGATCAATTTTAATCAACTTAACATGAAAGTGAGCATTAGATCTTTAGATTAATTAAAAAATTGATTGACCAAAAGATAGCAGTACTTAATCCGTAGCAATTAGAAAACAACATGATGATGTACATGGGCAGCAAGACAGTAGCATGCATATTTGGGCTAATCAGGGGCTAAAACTTTCAATCTTGATCATGAACCCTAAACTTGACATTGATCTAAACATGGTAGTGATTTACTGATCAACAATAAAGGGATCTATTGCAATCAAGATTGGCGACTGATACCATTGTTGGATAAATTATGCATCTCTAGGATGCCATTAGCAAGAACTGATTGCATCTAGATCACCTAAAAGCATGAACAGAGAAGGGTTTAGGGGATCATTACATGTCACGGCAGTGGACATGATCGCCTGCTTGGTGCAGGCTTGATGGAGGGGTGATGTAGTCGAAGTAGAGGTTCTCCTCAACGTCCTGATTCCTTCAGGGCGCCACCGGCACTGCCCGGGGACAGCAGCGGCGGCAGGCTTAGGTCTTCCCGTCGTTGCAGCACTCCCCCTGATTGGATGGGGTGAGAGAATATCGGGAGGAGAGTAAACCTTACGTGAATTGTGATCTCGCATGTGGCCAGCTCTCTCCCGTATCCCTTTTAATATGGCGTTGGTGACAGGGGACCCAAAACCTGAGTTGGTTTTTGGGCGCCCCTGATCAGGGCGCGTTAGTTCTGATCGAGGCTCACGTATGTTGGTACATGGACCCCTTCACTTATCGTTATCCCTTCATCTTTTTTTTCTGTTAGACTAATAGATCTAACGGGCCTGTTTAAGCCGTCAGATCAAAACCAACAAGCATGTCCTGAAATTTAAACATTTCACAAGCACTGGCCAAACAATCTCGTAAATATTATAGCAATCTGCAGGGGATTCAACTTAATTTTAACCATGCGTCCTGATGCATCCGGTTTGCGCTAGCTACCATATATACCCTCCGTCACATCCAGAAGGCCTGCACCTGAAAATGCTCATCGTATTTGGAGAAGAGGTAGGAGGCGGAACGTGGACAAGCGGATCATGCACTTGCTTCCAGTGCTAGTGCGGCGCCTCCTCTTAAATCTTTCTTGTGTCACGACCTCGACGAGGCAGTAGATACTGTCTGTCACCCATGTACACAAGACTTGCCGGAATGTGCCTATCTGTATATAGCCTCGGGGCTGCATGAGGATCGAACAACATCTTCGCGCATAGCTTCCAGGCCGGTTGTGCGTGTCTCTCTGTGGGAGAGATGACGTCGCAGGAGCAAGCAGATGTAGCCATCTGGGTATCCATGCACCCTGTGAAGCCCAACCCACGCATCAAGCTCCTTGTTGTACAGGACTTGGCCAAAAAAAGGTAGACCCCACTTGCCATGGCCCCTCCACTTGCCGCTCTCGATGTCATAGGAAGGAGTAGATGCGGGAGAGGTTGTCCTGGACCAAGGGGCCCTCCTCGCCATCCTCCTCGCCCAAGGTGTCCGAGTCTCCACCCCCCCTCCACCGATACAAACAACGAGATGCGCCCTCCTCCCTCTGGGTGCACTGTGATGGACTGCATTTGGAATACGTTGAAAGCGAGATTTGATGGTATGCTGCTCCAAGTTCCCCCATGAGTAGGCCTCGATGTCCGTTGGCGGAGGCAAATCTTCGAGGCCATGCACGCATCCTTTGTAGCAGCCCTCATTACCATTCCAATTACCCGTGCAGTTGACTTCAAAAGTTACAGCTTGTCCCCGGCAGCAGCCGCATGGAACCAGGGACCGGACATTGTTTTCGGAACATCATGGACGATGGAGGATGGACAGCCCTGCCGTCTCGGTGTCATATGCGAGGGTGACGCAATGTTCCCGCGAGCCCGACCGAGGAGCATAGGTTCCCATGGCGACGATGCTTCTACCAAGGGCGGCGAAGCTCCAGTAATCATTTTTTTCGCTTGATTGGCGGTGGACCGGAGGCCGCATGGCCAAGTCGCCCGGCAGGTCCAGCTTGTGGATGCTGAAGCCCTTCTTCCAGTCGTCGAGCACCAGCCACCAGGTACAGATGCTGCCGCCTGTGGTTGGGTGATGCGCGGCCGTAGCTGTTCGCGGAGGCAGGTGCCACTGGTTTGGCCTCCGCGTGATCGGCTTCGGTGTCCGTCGTCTCGTCCTCCGACGACGTGTAGCTCCGGGACGGGGACGGGGACGGGATCGCATCCACGCGGCGGCCGAGCCGGGCGATGGCGCAGCATTCATGGCGACGGGAGCCGAGAGGGCGAGGGTGACAGCCAGCGAGGAACGTTCGCAGCATCGCGCCGGCAGATTAGCTCTAGGGTTGTGTGAGGTCGATTTCCCGGCGCGGCGCTGCGAATGCTGCGTTACGGCGGACAGGTAAAACTCCTTTGGTTTTGGGCCTTGGAGGGGAAGCCGACGTGTGTGTGTGGATTGTTGGGCTCAGTACGGAGAAGCATGGAGCACGGGCCAAAACAGACATAATGCTTACGTAGGCCGCGAGCTCAGCACTACATTCCATTTATTTATTTTTGCACCACTTTGGGTCTCTATGATTATGGGTATGGTAAGCTCAGTTAACTTCTCAGTGTTGATGAATGGTAATAAACTTAAGAAATTCAAACCTACCCGAGGTATCCGGCAGGGGGACCCGATATCTCCTTACCTGTTCTTGCTCGCAGCGGAGGGCCTTTCGTGCCTCCTAAATAATAATGAGTCATCGCACCTTAGTGGTATTGAAGTGGCCCAAACGGCTCCGCCGGTAAGCCACTTACTTTTTGCAGATGACAGCCTGCTGTTCTTCAAGGCACATAGTGATGGAGCTAGAGAGTTATCCTTAGTTTTGGACAAATATTGTAAAGCGCCAGGGCAGAAAATAAATCGTTCAAAATCATCTATCTTTTTTAGCAAGGGGTGCCCCACAACTCTAAGGAATGAGATTAAAGATGTGCTGGAAGTCCCAAACGAAACACTTTCTGAAAAGTATTTGGGCATGCCTAGTGATGTGGGAAGCTCAAAAAATGGGGCTTTCAAATACCTGAGAGATAGAGTCTGGAGCAAAGTTAAAGGGTGGATGGAAAAATTATTACCTGCTGGTGGAAAAGAAGTCCTCACTAGAAGTGTGGCTCGGGCTGTTCCTGTTTACTCAATGTCCTGCTTTTTACTCCCTAGAGGCCTTTGCCAACATATAAATTCTCTTATCAGGAAATTTTGGTGGGGAAGTAAGGAGGGAGAAAGAAAGGCTGCTTGGGTGTCTTGGGAAGTCATGACAAGACCAAAATACATGGGAGGCTTGGGTTTCCGTGATATAGAACTTTTTAACCTTGCTTTGTTGGCGAGGCAGGCTTGGCGTATTCTTCAGGATCCCACCTCCCTTAGTGCAAGAATCTTGAAGGCAAAGTATTTTCCAAGCACAGATTTCTTACAAGCTGAGTTGGGGAGTTCGCCATCTCAAGTGTGGCGAGCGATATATGAGGGCAAGGGTGTTTTATCTCAGGGCCTAATCCGTAGAGTTGGCAACGGAGTTACTACCAACATATGGCGGGATAATTGGTTACCCCGGGAGCATAACATGAGACCAATTACAAGTTTGATACAGAACCCTCCACAGATGGTGAACAAGCTCATTTTGCATAATGTGGGAGACTGGAACCGGGGACTAGTCCAAAGCATTTTTATCAAGTTCGACGCTGATGCTATCCTATCCATTCCGGTGTGCACAAGACCTGTTGATGACTTCTGGGTTTGGAGCCATGAGCGCAAGGGTATATTTACAGTAAGATCAGCCTACCGCATGTTGGTCACAACAAAAATCCGTAGAGAAACTTGGCTGGAAGGACGGAGCGACTCGTCGAATACGGAATCAGAGGAAAGGGCGTGGTGTCAACTCTGGAAGGTCCAGGTTCCTTCTAAAATCCGAGTGTTTCTTTGGAGATTAGCACAACAGTCTATACCTTCTGCTGACCTGCTCCACCACCGGAAAATGGCGACGACAAGCCGGTGCAGAATTTGCGGCAATGAGGATTCATGGCGTCACTCGTTGTTGGAATGTACCATGTCAAAATGCATGTGGGCGCTGGAGGAAGAGCATTTGTTGTCGGCTTTGAGTGAGGTAACAGAACCTGATGCACGCAGATGGATCTTCACTATAATGGAGAAAGTATCGTCGTCAGATTTCATCAGAGCTCTAGTCACCCTATGGGCTATTTGGCACGCTCGCCGGAAGGCAATCCATGAAAATACATTCCAAAGTCCAGCGGGTACGCACCTTTTTGTTGATCGCTTCATCTCAGAGATATCAGCCTGGAGACCTACGCAACAGAACTAGGTGAGGGCTCCAACGGTGGTTCAACGCTGGATCCCTCCACCACCTGGCCATTGCAAGATCAAAGTGGATGGGGCTACAACCAAATCAGCAAGGCGCGGATCAGTTGGTGTCATCTGTCGAGCCATTGATGGCTCGTTCATGGGAGCTTCAGCCATATGTTTTGAGGGTGTTTATGACCCGGCGTCTCTTGAAGCCCTAGCTTGCAGGGAGGCTTTGGCTTTAGCGTCCGATCTAGTGCAAACACAGGTGGTGGTCGCATCGGATTGCAAGGAAGTGGTCTCTAATATTTCCGAAGGCAATGAGGAAAACATGCACACATTATCTAGGAGATCAAGCAAATGGAGTCTGATTTTCAATCTTGTTCTTTTATTTTTGAACGTAGAACCACAAATATCAAGGCACATAGCCTCGCTAAATACACGCTTAGTCTGTCTATTGGTCGCCATGTTTGGCTGCTTGAACCTCCAAACTTGAGATGTATTCCTCAGAACATTCTTGAGTAATAAAGCGTGTGTTTTAGCCTCAAAAAAATTATTTATTTTTGCAGATAATGCTGCCGTTCATTTAGCTAAGATTTCACGTCTCCACAGAAAATATCCTTGTAAAGAAAAAAGACAAGCTCGAGAGAAGCTCAAGCTTCCCATATGATAAGTAGGTTCGAGCTTGACAACTAAAAGGAGGCTCAAGAAACTTGACGTGTGATCAGCTAATACTCCTCCGTCCGAAAATACTTGTGTCGGAAAAAGAAATGTGTCTAGACGTATTTTAGTTTTAGGTACATTCATTTTTACACATTTATATGACAAGTAATTCCGGACGGTAGGAGTAGTTAAGATTTCACCTCCAACCTTAATGCTCATCATTGCAACCATTGAAGTTCAACTTAGAAGTGGCATGGATCATTAGGACGAAAACAATTCATTGCAATCATTGTAGTTCAACTTACAAGAGGCCTGGATCATTAGAAGAACGAAAATAATTATTAGAACAAAACACACACACACAAATCTGTGCAATTTTCCCTCCCTCGCTCATTAGGCGAGCAATCCCCTATGCTACATCAAGCCTCGACTCATCGCTATCAGCGTGCCAGTAATTACTGAATTGTGCAAGACTAGTGCACGTGAGCTCACTCAAGTCCACTGGCGAATCTGACACACACAAAAAAGTCCACTGGCGAAAATAGGCTCCGTCAGAGCATCTTCAGCCGTGTCCCCAACAGGCCCTCCCCCAGACCATTTTTTCGGCGTCGGCGCCAAAAAAAACGTCTCAGTCGCGTCCCCAGGACGATGAAAAGCGCCGGTTCGGTCCTTTTTTCCGTCCGGCGACCGCAGGCCGAACCCGGCGCACTGGAGGTGATCGGGGGCTCCAGCGCAAGGGAAAAGCGCGGCTGGCCCACACCGTCAGGAGAAAAGTCAAGATTTTCTTCCCCGACCCGCCTTCCACCCCCCGCGCCCTCGGCCGCCACTAGCTATATCCCGGCGCTGCCCGCCGCCCTTCACCGCTAGATAGCCATTCCCCGCCGGACAAATAGCAGAGGTTCACCGCGGCAGCCCCTCCAACAACAGCTAGGTGTTTCCAGCCGCCGTTTCCGGCCGCGGAGGGGCAGTTCGGCGGGTGCACGCCCACTGGGCGCAAGGTGTTCGGCGATTTGCCTGCCTCGGCGATGGACTCAGATGACGAGGAAGCGCTCGCCGCGCTGCTGGAGGAGGAAGCCGAGGCCGACGTCCAGGAAGAAGAGCATCTGATGGTGCTCGCCGCCCTCGCCCAGCTGCTGGCTAGCAATGAAAAGCCGCGGCGGGGTGGCTCGGCGCCGGGGCGAGTGAAAGCAAAAAAACCGGCATCGTCTCGAAGGCTACTGCATGCTCTACTCCGACTACTTCGCCGATGCTCCACTTCATGGCGACAAAACATTTCGGCGCCGTTATCGGATGAGTCGAAAGCTCTTCCTCGGGATTGTGAATTCCATCCGGGAGTTCGACAACTACTTCAAGTGCAAGCTGGATTGCACCAGCAAACTTGGATTCACCTCGATTCAGAAGTGCACGACAGCGATGAGGATGCTTGCATACGGAGCTCCCGGTGATTTACTGGACGACTATGGGCGCATGGCCGAGTCCACCGGCATGGAGTGTTTCTACAAGTTTTGTCGGGCAGTGGTGGCAGTGCTTGGACCGCAATTCTTGAGAACACCCAATGCGGAAGACACTGCTCGGATCTTAGCACAGAATGCAACAAGAGGATTTCATGGGATGCTTGGAAGCATCGACTGCATGCATTGGAAATGGAAGAATTGCCCATTTGCTTGGCAGGGGATGTACAAAGGCGTCAAAGGCGGTTGCAGTGTGGTACTTGAGGCGGTGGCTACACAGGACCTCTGGATTTGGCACTCCTTTGGTATGCCAGGAACTCACAATGGCATCAACGTGCTGCAGTGCTCTTCTGTCTTTGCCAAGCTTGTTGAAGGTCATTCTCCTCCGGTGAACTTTGAGATCAATGGGCGGCGCTACAACAAGGGGTACTATCTAGCTGATGGCATCTATCCGAGATGGTCGACATTTGTGAAGACGATCTCAAACCCTGTTCCAGGAGGCAAGAACGCCTGGTTTGCGAAGGTTCAGGAGGCTTGCAGGAAGGATGTCGAGCGGGTATTTGGTGTGCTCCAATCTCGATTTGCTGTTGTCCGGTACCCCGCTCAGACCTGGTCGAAAGATCAAATGTGGGAGATTATGACTTGCTGTGTCATCTTGCACAACATGATCATCGAGAGCGAGCAAGAAGACCCAGTGTTTGACACTGAACCATACTAGAGGCAGGGTCCTCTAGCCGAAGTTGATCACCAGCTACAGGCAACCTGGACTGCCTATCTCAGTATGCGTCAGGAGATCCGAGACCCACAGGTGCATCATCAACTGCAGCAAGATCTGATAGAGCACCTATGGAGGCTCAAGGGCGACGCCGGGCGCGACGTGTGATGAAATATGAGTTTTTATTTGTTGAACTATATAATTTGTATTGAACTATTTGTTGTTGTACTATTTTGTTGAAGTATTTGATATTTCTGTGATGAAATATGTGATAAAAAAATTGTGGATAATTGAACGCCGAACAACGACGAACCACGCCGAATATGGGCCTATTGTCGCCCATATGGGCCCTTTATTCGCCGAAATGGGGCTAAAAAATGGGCCAATATCGGCGCCTGGGGGCGAGCTGGGAGCGACGACTGGGCGCAAAACCGCCCCAACGCCGATTGTATCGCCGGCTCGCCCCCAGGGGGCGATTTTATGCATCCTGGGGGGCGAACGGCTGGAGATGCTCTCACATGCACACGGACTCGAAAGCTCCATGATTTCTTAGTGGGCTTAACTGGGAGTGCACCATTTGCAGATTTGGCCCATGAATTTTGTAAAACATCAAAGGATGTCTTATGTTTAGTGGCATACTGCTCACACAGAGACTTGGGGACCAACATATATAGTGATCATAGTCATACTCTTGTCTTCTAGAATACGAAAACTACATGAAACAGTGTTGAGTTACACGTAAATAGCGTGTGGGCGACTTGGGACTTAAAAAAAAACTCTGACTATATTTTTCCGCGTGCCAGAAAAAAATTCATGAGTTTGCTACCTCCCCTTTTCCACTCAACAAGCTAGCTATAGATGTAACCTCCTTCTTCAGCTCTGCGAGATAGAAACAAAATACCTATTTAATAGCTATTAAACAACAGTGCATTCAATGATTTTATGTTCTCACCCATTGGAGTGGGTGGCTTTTCAAAACCTTTGTGGTTAGTGCAGCTTGTGCAGGTTTGATCTTCTGTAGCTTCTTCACAAGAGGCATGAAGAAAAGTGAAGGTGCAAAAGATGGAGCTAGAGATAACAAATTCAAAGATCTTTGGTGTTCCCCGCAAAAAAAAGATCTTTGGTGTAACTTTTTGTTGTGTAATAGATCTTTTTGCCCTGTTGTGATTCAGTTTCTTAGATCTGATGTAATTTGTTTATTTTAATGAATATAGTCGGATCATTCTAAAAGATTAATAAAAATGAAGAAATTATCCTTTTAGGTCTTGTCTCAAGAAAAAACTAGTTAGAAGAATGTTAGGTTTGTCTCTCCAAAAAAATTTGTTTATCCCCTCACGCATTTTTTTCTGCAAAACTGACACATGCAGTACATATTAATCGGAGGAGACACACAAAAGAACAATTCTTCATCGATAGTAACAAGAAAGTATAGAAGAGGGGCCACTGGGCGACTCCCCGGGCGATGAGGGCGACTCCCCGGGCGACGGTGGAGGCGACCACCGAGGCGCGTCGCCCCGCGGCGGCGGACCGGGCAGGCGTCGGCGGCCGTTTCTGGGCTCTTCTGGATTCGGACGACGAGGATGCCGGCGGGGACGGAGAGGATCCAGGGGGTTCACCGACGTCGCCTACTCCATCGGATTTGATTTTAGATTTATTTCACGCAGGTTACTCCGAGGATGATGTAGCCACAACCGTAGACTCGGTATTGCCGGTGGAGGATCCGGCGCGGATCGGGCTACATCCGGACGAGAGGAAGGAGATGGTGCGCCGTGTAGTTCACCGGAGAACGGCGGAGACGGCGGTCAGGCCCTGGAAGGGCCCCATACCTAAGGTACGCCTTCCAAACCTCATGCTTTTCGATTTAATTCATCCGGATTCGTGGACGGTGGTCAAGAAGAGAAGGCTTGATCGCCGGTCGAGAGCCGGATCGCTGCCGCCGGCGGCGGCTGTGGTGCCGTCGAGGTTGCCGAGCGGGATCCGGGAGCCTCGCAGCGAGCGCTTGAACCAGCTGCTGGGCCGGTTTGGGCCGGATTCAATTTACGTTGATGCCTTGCTAGGTGGGCCGGAGATGGCTGGGTATGAGGCCCAGGCCATACCGGGCGCCACATGCATAGCCGCGAGCGCTGCATGCACGGACGTGATCGAATCCTCCTGCGCGTGCGTGTTTGCATCTTCGCCTAGGGTTCGTCGGCGCGGGATGCCTGTTCTACCTCCGTGCGGTCCTGGCCGTGCTCGCCGGATTCCTCCACTGCGTGCGATGGCTGGTCGAGGAGCGGGTGGGCCGCCGGCGGCGAAGTCCCAAGCGGCTGCGAGTAGGGCAGGGGCTGTCGTGCCGCCGCCGCCTGGGAGTGCTGGTCGAGGGGCCCCCGGCACGGGGCTTAGCGCAGCCGGTGCTGGGCTGGTTGTAGCCGGCGCCGGGCGAGGCGCTCCCGCCCCTAATTTGGCCTTGGGACGGGCTAGCGGCAACCAAGGGACGCGGCCGCCTGTGCTTGCGGCGGCCAGGCCGCCGGGGTTACCTGCGGGAAGAGGGGGACCTGCTGGTCCCCGACCTACGGGGCCAACACCTGCCAGGCCGCGGGTGCTACCCGCGGGAAGAGGGGGCCCAATAGGGCCGCGGCCTCCGGGGCCAACGCCTCTGGTGACTACTGCCATGGGTTGTGGTGGCGGGTCTGGCCCAAGACCTGTGGTGCCGGTCCCGGGTGGTGCTCCGCCTCGGGCTGCTCCGCCGCCGCACTATGCCGCGAGGCCGGCTCAGTATTGGTCGGGGCCTTCGCAGACTAGGCAAATTTCGATAGTTCGAGAGTCTTTTGAGCCGCCTCGAGGTCAGTGGGGTGATGATGGTGTTGATGCGTATGGAGACGGACAGCACCGTGGTTCCTCTTCTACCGATGGAGGCCGAGGCTATACTTGGCAGAGTGATGGGTCTGCTGAGAGACCTTTCCTTGGGCCTCCTGGTGGATTTGTCGAGGGGGCATCCGGTCTGGATCACCGCCAGAGAGGTGGCTACCGTGGACTTCGGGGTGGTCGGGGCGGTGGCTGTGGGAGGTATCGTCGGCAGCCTCCGCCCCCGGCTGCTGTTGACCATGCGGCTACCTATGCTGAGACAGATAACGCTCAGTCTACTGATGTTACTAGTCAGGCGATGGAGGTCGTAACGGCCCTGGCCAATGTTGTTCCTGTGCCTGGGGCTATGGGTGAGGCGTCTGACAGATCTGATTCAGAGAGGGCGTCCAAGTGGGCGCGCAAGAAGGAAAAGGATGCTCTGTTACCGATGTGGTGAGAAGGGCCATTTTATTGCAGAGTGCATGGCAGAGCTGTGTGACTCGTGTGCCAAGCAAGCACATGATTCGGGACAATGCCCGTTAGTGCGTGACCAGGCTCCATCTCTGACTATGTATGGGCTTTACTGTGCGGAGCTTTTGTTCTTCGAGTCCCCGGCCGCGAGGGAGATTCCAGAGGAGACACAGTGCTTGACTACCAGGATTGTGAAAGCAACTCAGGGCGAGGTGACTGAGGCTCAGATTATCCAGAGGCTTCAGGAGTTGGCACCGGGTGACTTCCAGTGGGAGCTACTCAGCCTCGAAGCTAATGTATTCAAGGTGGATTTCCCTTCTGTGGAGGATTTGCAGAAACTGCTGAGCTTTGGCTTGTGTAGAGTTCCTGGTACTACGTGTATTTTGGAGTTTCACGAGTGGACGAAGGTGGAGCCTAAAGGAAAGCCGCTTACACAGGTTTGGTTGAGGTTTTCTGGGGCCCCATCTAAGCCTTTGCAGGATGTTCGAGTTGTGGCCAGTATGGGTATCATGCTGGGGAAGACGGAAAGAGTGGATATGGCTTTCACTCGGGCGCATGGAGTGGCTCGGATCTTGGTGAGTGTTCTGAATGTTGATTTCGTGCCTGATGTGGTACACTGGACATATAGGGGAGAGGTATTCCCGCTCGACATAGAGTTTGAGGACGTTGAGATGTTTGCTGAGGAGGGTACTGGGGATGATGTTGATATGCACGAGAGTGACGGCGGTGCAGGAAACACGGGGGCGCCGACCGAGTCCGCTCGAGAGGGGTCGACCGGGTCTCGCCCAGATGATCAGTTGCCTATGGAGGGGACCGGGGTTGAGCCGGCACCGTCACCTTCGGTGCCTACGACGTCGTTGCGTTTTGGGTCCTTTGCGCCTGCTTCTGCGCCTCCCAGGGTTTGGAGTGATAGGGTGGAGACTGATGATGTGTTTGAACACACGCTTCCTTTGTTGGACTTTGAGGGGGTTGCAGTTCGGGAAGTGGAGCCGAAGGTCGCTCCTATTTCCCTTGCTTCACCGGTTGACGCGGTTCCGGTGATGTCTTCTGCGTTCGAGGTGGGCCTTGGGGGAGGGGGTCAGAGCAGGTGGCCTTGACCTCTCCCCTACCTGTACAGACGCCAGTGACACCGGTCACATCGGGGCCAGCCAGCGCTGGGAGTGGGAGCCCGAGGCAGGCGGCTTCGGCTCTTCTTCCTCAGGTCCTGGCAGTGGCACCCAGGTCTCCCGTGGCGCTGGGGGAGGGGGGCTGGGGCAGGTGACCCTAGACCTCCCTTCCTCGTCTGCGGTCAGGAGGACTGCGCCTTCTGCGACTTCGACGCTTCGCTCTGAGCCGGTGGGTGGGGCAAGAGGAGGGAGTGGGCAGGTGGCCCCAGCTGTCCCGTCTCTCATCCTACCCGCAGGGAACTTGTCCGAGGGCCTTGGGAGCCCGCAGCCGCCTCCTCTGTTCACTAGAGAGGAGGTTGTTGCCTTTGGCGGGATCCCGGACCCAGTCTCGACGGGGAGACGGATGAGTTCTCGCATTCTGGACCTTCCGGAGGTGGATGATATGCAGCAGCGGTGCGCTATGACGACGGCCAAGCTTCACGACGTTGCGATATCTTCTGGTATGTCCGTTAACATATCTAATTCTTTATTGCATTTTCCTCCTGAGGAGATTATTAGTAATGCAAACCAATTAGGAGTTTCACTAGGTGCCACTGATAATGAAATCTCCAATTCGGTGAATGATATGTTAGATTTAGTGGCGGAGCGGGCCTTAGAGACTATTCGTAATCTTGCTGCGGTTAAACCCATGAATGATGAGGAGATTGATACGTTAGGGGTTAGAGTGCTAGATAATTTGTGTGTGGATCTAGCACCTTCTAATCAGGAGTCTCAGGACGATGATGTGCCCTTAGATGTTGCAGTTGTTAGTTCCGTTCAACCCAGTTATGAGGATTGGGTGATAGAGCCCACTAAGCCAAAGCGTAAGTGGAAACGAAAGATTTATCCCGATTCTGCAGTTTGTAGGAGTGCTAGGATTTGGACTGCTAAAAATTCCATGATGAATTATGAAAGGAATCTTTTGGAATAGCAGAGGTCTGAAGGACTTGGCTAAAAGAAGGTTTCTTGCTGAGGCTTCTCTGGAACATCGGTTAGATTTCATTGCTCTACCGGAAACCGGTAGAGAGAATTTTGCACCGCAGTTTCTATCCTCTATTGTGGGTGGTATTGATTTCGACTGGCATTGCCTCCCGCCACGAGGTAGATCGGGCGGTATCTTACTGGGTGTGAGATGCGATTCCCTTGAAGTCCGGAGTGTAGTAATGGGCGACTTTGCGGTAAAGTTTCGAGTTAGGTCTAAAGTTGATGGGTTCAACTGGGCTTTGGTGGCGGTTTATGGTGCTACACATGTTGGAAATATGACCTAGAGGCAATAATAAAAGTATTATTATATTTCATTGTTCATGATAATTGTCTTGTATTCATGCTATAACTGTATTGTCCGGAAATCATAATACACGTGTGAATACTTAGACCACACTATGTCCCTGGTAAGCCTCTAGTTGACCAGCTCGTTGTGATCAACAGATAGTCATGGTTTCCTGACTATGGACATTTGATGTCGTTGATAACGGGATCACATCATTAGGAGAATGATGTGATGGACAAGACCCAATCCTAAGCATAGCATAAAAGATCGTGTAGTTCGTTTTGCTAGAGCTTTGCAAGTGTCAAGTATCTCTTCCTTCGACCATGAGATCGTGTAACTCCCGGATACCGTAAGAATGCCTTGGGTGTACCAAACGTCACAACGTAACTGGGTGACTATAAAGGTACATTACAGGTATCTCCGAAAGTAGCTGTTGGGTTGACACGGATCAAGACTGGGATTTGTCACTCCGTATGACGGAGAGGTATCTCTGGGCCCACTCGGTAATGCATCATCATATTGAGCTCAATGTGACCAAGGTGTTGGACACGGGATCATGCATTACGGTACGAGTAAAGTGACTTGCCGGTAACGAGACTGAACAAGGTATTGGGATACCGACGATCGAGTCTCGGGCAAGTAACGTACCGATTGACAAAGGGAATTACATACAGGGTTTGATCGAATCCCCGACATAGTGGTTCATCCGATGACAACATCGAGGAGCATGTGGGAGCCATCATGGGTATCCAGATCCCGCTGATGGTTATTGACTAAGAGAGTCTCGGTCATGTCTGCATGTCTCCCGAACCCGTAGGGTCTACACACTTAAAGTTCAGTTACGCTAGGGTTATAGGGATATGTATATGCAGTAACCCGAATGTTGTTCGGAGTCCCGGATGAGATCCCGGACGTCACGAGGAGTTCCGGAATGGTCCGGAGGTAAATATTTATATATGGGAAGTCCTGTTTCGGGCATCGGGACAAGTTTCGGGGTTATCGGTATTGTACCGGGACCACCGGAAGGGTCCCGGGGGTCCACCGGGTGGGTCCACCTGTCCCGGGGGGCCACATGGGCTGTAAGGGGGTGCGCCTTGGCCTAATGGGCCAAGGGCACCAGCCCCACATAGGCCCATGCGCCTAGGGTTCAAGGGGGCAAGAGTCCTAGGAGGGTAAGGCACCTCCTAGGTGCCTTGGGGGGAGGGAAAACCCCCCTTGGCCGCCGCACCCCCTAGGAGATTTGATCTCCTAGGGCCGGCCACCCCCCCTTGGCACCCCTATATATAGTGGGGGGAGAGGAGGGACTTCATACCTGAACGCCTGGCCTTTGGTTGCCTCCTTCTCCCTCCCCAACACCTCCTCCACCTCCATAGTGCTTAGCGAAGCTCTGCCGGAGTACTGCAGCTCCACCAACACCACGCCGTCGTGCTGCTGCTGGTGCCATCTCCCTCAACCTCTCCTCCCTTGCTTGCTGGATCAAGAAGGAGGAGACGTGGCTGTTCCGTACGTGTGTTGAACGCGGAGGTGCCGTCCGTTCGGCGCAGGTCATCGGTGATTTGGATCACGTCGAGTACGACTACATCATCACCTTGCAAGCTTCCGCACGCGATCTACAAGTGGTATGTAGATGCAAACTCTCTCCCTAGACTCGTTGCTTAGATGAACTCATAGATGGATCTTGGTGAAACCGTAGGAAAAATTTTAATTTTCTGCAACGTTCCCCAACAGTGGCATCATGAACTAGGTCTATGCGTAGTTCTCTTTGCACGAGTAGAACACAATTTTGTTGTGGGCGTGGTTTTCGTCATCTTACTTGCCTCTACTAGTCTTTTCTTGCTCAACGGTATTGTGGGATGAAGCGGCCCGGACCAACCTTACACGTACGCTTACGTGAGACCGGTTCCACCGACTGACATGCACAAGTTGCATAAGGTGGCTGGCGGGTGTCTGTCTCTCCCACTTTAGTTGGAGCGGAATCGATGAACAGGGCCCTTATGAAGGGTAAATAGAAGTTGACAAAAATCACGTTGTGGTGATTCGTAGGTAAGAAAACGTTCTTGCTAGAACCCAATTGCAGCCACGTAAAAGATGCAACAACAATTAGAGGACGTCTAACTTGTTTTTGCAGCGATTGATCATGTGATGTGATATGGCCAGAAGTTGTGATGAATGATGAATTGTGATGTATGAGATCATGTTCTTTGTAATAGGATTCACGACTTGCATGTCGATGAGTATGACAACCGGCAGGAGCCATAGGAGTTGTCATTATTTTTTGTATGACCTGCGTGTCATTGAATAACGTCATGTAAACTACTTTACTTTATTGCTAAACGTTAGTCATAGAAGTAGAAGTAGTCGTTGGCGTGACAACTTCATGAAGACACGATGATGGAGATCATGATGATGGAGATCATGGTGTCAAGCCGGTGACGAGATGATCATGGAGCCCCGAAGATGAAGATCAATGGAGCTATATGATATTGGCCATATCATGTCACAACTATAATTGCATGTGATGTTTATTATGTATCATGCATCTTGTTTACTTAGGACGACGGTAGTAAATAAGATGATCCCTTATAAAATTTCAAGAAGTGTTCTCCCCTAACTGTGCACCGTTGCTACAGTTCGTCGTTTCTAAGCACCACGTGATGATCGGGTGTGATGGATTCTTACGTTCACATACAACGGGTGTAAGACAGTTTTACACAGCAAAAACACTTAGGGTTAACTTGACGAGCCTAGCATGTGCAGACATGGCCTCGGAACACGGAGACCGAAAGGTCGAACACGAGTCGTATGGAAGATACGATCAACATGAAAATGTTCACCGACGATGACTAGTCCGTCTCACGTGATGATCGGACACGGGCTAGTCGACTCGGATCGTGTAACACTTAGATGACTGAAGGGATGTCTAATCTAAGTGGGAGTTCATAATTTGATTAGAACTTTATTATCATGAACTTAGTCTAAAACCTTTGCAAATATGTCTTGTAGATCAATGGCCAACGCTAATGTCAACATGAACTTCAACGCGTTCCTAGAGAAAACCAAGCTGAAAGATGATGGCAGCAACTATACGGACTGGGTCCGGAATCTGAGGATCATCCTCATAGCTGCCAGGAAACAATATGTCCTAGAAGGACCGCTAGGTGACGCTCCCGTCCCAGAGAACCAAGACATTATGAATGCTTGGCAGTCTCGCGCTGATGATTACTCCCTCGTTCAGTGCGGCATGCTTTACAGCTTAGAACCGGGGCTCCAAAAGCGTTTTGAGCATCACGGAGCATATGAGATGTTCGAAGAGCTGAAACTAGTTTTTCAAGCTCATGCCCGGGTCGAGAGATATGATGTCTCCGACAAGTTCTACAGTTGTAAGATGGAGCAAAACAGTTCTGTCAGTGAGCACATCCTGAAGATGTCTGGGTTGCACAACCGTATGACCCAGCTGAACATTAACCTCCCAGATGAGGCGGTCATTGACAGAATCCTCCAGTCGCTCCCACCAAGCTACAAGAGCTTTGTGATGAACTACAACATGCAGGGAATGGAAAAGACCATTCCAGAAGTGTTCTCGATGCTGAAGTCAGCAGAGGCTGAAATCAAGAAAGAACATCAAGTGTTGATGGTCAATAAGACCACTAAGTTCAAGAAGGGCAAGGGTAAGAAGAACTTCAAGAAGGACGGCAAAGATGTTGCCGCGCCTGGTAAGCCAGTTACCGGGAAGAAGTCAAAGAATGGACCCAAGCCTGAGACTGAGTGCTTTTATTGCAAGGGGAAGGGTCACTGGAAGCGGAACTGCCCCAAATACTTAGCGGATAAGAAGGCCGGCAACACCAAAGGTATATTTGATATACATGTGATTGATGTGTACCTTACCAGTACTCGTAGTAACTCCTGGGTATTTGATACCGGTGCCGTTGCTCATATTTGTAACTCACAGCAGGAGCTGCGGAATAAACGGAGACTGGCGAAGGACGAGGTGACGATGCGCGTCGGGAATGGTTCCAGAGTCGATGTGATCGCCGTCGGCACGCTGCCTCTACATTTACCTACGGGATTAGTTTTGAACCTTAATAATTGTTATTTAGTGCCAAGTTTGAGCATGAACATTGTATCTGGATCTCGTTTAATACGAGATGGCTACTCATTTAAGTCTGAGAATAATGGTTGTTCGATTTATATGAGAGATATGTTTTATGGTCATGCTCCGATGGTCAATGGTTTATTCTTAATGAATCTCGAGCGTAATATTACACATGTTCATAGTGTAGATGCCAAAAGATTTAAAGTTGATAACGATAGTCCCACATACTTGTGGCACTGCCGCCTTGGTCACATTGGTGTCAAGCGCATGAAGAAGCTCCATGCCGATGGACTTTTAGAGTCTCTTGATTATGAATCGTTTGACACGTGCGAACCATGCCTCTTAGGTAAAATGACCAAGACTCCGTTCTCCGGAACAATGGAGCGAGCAACCAACTTGTTGGAAATCATACATACCGATGTGTGCGGTCCAATGAGCGTTGAGGCTCGCGGAGGATATCGTTATGTTCTCACTCTCACAGATGACTTGAGTAGATATGGGTATGTCTACTTAATGAAACACAAGTCTGAGACCTTTGAAAAGTTCAAGGAATTTCAGAATGAGGTGGAGAATCAACGTGACCGAAAGATAAAATTCTTACGATCAGATCGTGGAGGAGAATACTTAAGTCACGAATTTGGTACACACTTAAAGAAATGTGGAATCGTTTCACAGCTCACGCCGCCTGGAACACCTCAGCGAAACGGTGTGTCCGAACGTCGTAATCGCACTCTATTGGATATGGTGCGGTCTATGATGTCTCTTACCGATTTACCGCTATCATTTTGGGGATACGCTCTAGAGACAGCTACATTCACTTTAAATAGGGCACCGTCTAAATCCGTTGAGACGACACCGTATGAATTATGGTTTGGAAAGAAACCTAAGCTGTCGTTTCTAAAAGTTTGGGGATGCGAAGCTTATGTCAAGAAACTTCAACCTGAAAAGCTCGAACCCAAGTCGGAAAAATGCGTATTCATAGGATACCCTAAGGAAACTATAGGGTATACCTTCTACTTAAGATCCGAAGGCAAGATCTTTGTTGCCAAGAACGGATGCTTTCTGGAAAAAGAGTTTCTCTCGAAAGAAGTAAGTGGGAGGAAAGTAGAACTCGATGAAGTACTACCTCTTGAGCGGGATAGTGACGCAGCACAGGAAACCATTCCTGTGATGCCCACACCAACTGAAGAGGAAAACCATGATAATGATCAAGGTACTTCGGATCAAGTTACTGCTGAACTTCGTAGGTCCACAAGGACACGTTCCGCACCAGAGTGGTACGGCAACCCTGTCCTGGAAATCATGTTGTTAGACAACAATGAACCTTCGAACTATGAAGAAGCAATGACGGGCCCGGATTCCAACAAATGGCTTGAAGCCATGAAATCCGAGATAGAATCCATGTATGAAAACAAAGTATGGACTTTGACAGACTTGCCCGATGATCGGCGAGCGATAGAAAACAAATGGATCTTTAAGAAGAAGACGGACGCGGATGGTAATGTTACCATCTATAAAGCTCGACTTGTCGCTAAGGGTTATCGACAGGTTCAAGGGATTGACTACGACGAGACATTCTCTCCCGTAGCGAAGCTAAAGTCCGTCCGAATCATGTTAGCAATTGCCGCATACTATGATTATGAGATATGGCAGATGGACGTCAAAACAGCATTCCTTAACGGGCATCTTAAGGAAGAACTGTATATGATGCAGCCGGAAGGTTTTGTCGATCCTCAGAACGCTAACAAAGTATGCAAGCTCCAGCGATCCATTTATGGACTGGTGCAAGCATCTCGGAGTTGGAACATTCGCTTTGATGAGATGATCAAAGCGTTTGGGTTTATGCAGACTTATGGAGAAGCCTGCGTTTACAAGAAAGTGAGTGGGAGCTCTGTAGCATTTCTCATATTATATGTAGATGACATACTCCTGATGGGAAATAATATAGAATTTCTGGACAGCATTAAGGCCTACTTGAATAAGTGTTTTTCAATGAAGGACCTTGGAGAAGCTGCTTATATATTAGGCATCAAGATCTATAGAGATAGATCGAGACGCCTCATAGGTCTTTCACAAAGTACATACCTTGATAAGATTTTGAAGAGATTCAGAATGGATCAGTCCAAGAAGGGGTTCTTGCCTATGTTACAAGGTATGAGACTGAGCTCAGCTCAGTCACCGACCACGGCAAAAGATAAAGAAGAGATGAGTGTCATCCCCTATGCTTCAGCCATAGGATCTATTATGTATGCCATGCTGTGTACCAGACCCGATGTAAACCTTGCCGTAAGTTTGGTAGCAAGATACCAAAGTAATCCCGGCAAGGAACACTGGACAGCGGTCAAGAATATCCTGAAGTACCTGAAAAGGACAAAGGACATGTTTCTCGTTTATGGAGGAGACGAAGAGCTCGTCGTAAAGGGTTACGTCGACGCTAGCTTCGACTCAGATCCGGATGACTCTAAGTCACAAACCGGATACGTGTATATGTTGAATGGTGGAGCAGTAAGCTGGTGCAGCTGCAAGCAGAGCGTCGTGGCGGGATCTACGTGTGAAGCGGAGTACATGGCAGCCTCGGAGGCAGCACATGAAGCGATTTGGGTGAAGGAGTTCATCACCGACCTAGGAGTCATACCCAATGCGTCGGGGCCGATCAAACTCTTCTGTGACAACACTGGAGCTATTGCCCTCGCAAAGGAGCCCAGGTTTCACAAGAAGACCAGGCACATCAAGCGTCGTTTCAACTCCATCCGTGAAAATGTTCAAGATGGAGACATAGAGATTTGCAAAGTGCACACGGATCTGAATGTCGCAGATCCGCTGACTAAACCTCTCTCGCGTGCAAAACATGATCAACACCAGAACTCTATGGGTGTTCGATTCATCACAATGTAACTAGATTAGTGACTCTAGTGCAAGTGGGAGACTGTTGGAAATATGCCCTAGAGGCAATAATAAAAGTATTATTATATTTCATTGTTCATGATAATTGTCTTGTATTCATGCTATAACTGTATTATCCGGAAATCGTAATACACGTGTGAATACTTAGACCACACTATGTCCCTGGTAAGCCTCTAGTTGACCAGCTCGTTGTGATCAACAGATAGTCATGGTTTCCTGACTATGGACATTGGATGTCGTTGATAACGGGATCACATCATTAGGAGAATGATGTGATGGACAAGACCCAATCCTAAGCATAGCATAAAAGATCGTGTAGTTCGTTTTGCTAGAGCTTTGCAAGTGTCAAGTATCTCTTCCTTCGACCATGAGATCGTGTAACTCCCGGATACCGTAAGAATGCCTTGGGTGTACCAAACGTCACAACGTAACTGGGTGACTATAAAGGTACATTACAGGTATCTCCGAAAGTAGCTGTTGGGTTGACACGGATCGAGACTGGGATTTGTCACTCCGTATGACGGAGAGGTATCTCTGGGCCCACTCGGTAATGCATCATCATATTGAGCTCAATGTGACCAAGGTGTTGGACACGGGATCATGCATTACGGTACGAGTAAAGTGACTTGCCGGTAACGAGACTGAACAAGGTATTGGGATACCGACGATCGAGTCTCGGGCAAGTAACGTACCGATTGACAAAGGGAATTGCATACAGGGTTTGATCGAATCCTCGACATAGTGGTTCATCCGATGACAACATCGAGGAGCATGTGGGAGCCATCATGGGTATCCAGATCCCGCTGATGGTTATTGACTAAGAGAGTCTCGGTCATGTCTGCATGTCTCCCGAACCCGTAGGGTCTACACACTTAAGGTTCAGTTACGCTAGGGTTATAGGGATATGTATATGCAGTAACCCGAATGTTGTTCGGAGTCCCGGATGAGATCCCGGACGTCACGAGGAGTTCCGGAATGGTCCGGAGGTAAAGATTTATATATGGGAAGTCCTGTTTCGGGCATCGGGACAAGTTTCGGGGTTATCGGTATTGTACCGGGACCACCGGAAGGGTCCCGGGGGTCCACCGGGTGGGTCCACCTGTCCCGGGGGGCCACATGGGCTGTAAGGGGGTGCGCCTTGGCCTAATGGGCCAAGGGCACCAGCCCCACATAGGCCCATGCGCCTAGGGTTCAAGGGGGCAAGAGTCCTAGGAGGGTAAGGCACCTCCTAGGTGCCTTGGGGGGAGGGAAAACCCCCCTTGGCCGCCGCACCCCCTAGGAGATTTGATCTCCTAGGGCCGGCCACCCCCCTTGGCACCCCTATATATAGTGGGGGGAGAGGAGGGACTTCATGCCTGAACGCCTGGCCTTTGGTTGCCTCCTTCTCCCTCCCCAACACCTCCTCCACCTCCATAGTGCTTAGCGAAGCTCTGCCGGAGTACTGCAGCTCCACCAACACCATGCCGTCGTGCTGCTGCTGGTGCCATCTCCCTCAACCTCTCCTCCCTTGCTTGCTGGATCAAGAAGGAGGAGACGTGGCTGTTCCGTACGTGTGTTGAACGCGGAGGTGCCGTCCGTTCGGCGCAGGTCATCGGTGATTTGGATCACGTCGAGTACGACTACATCATCACCTTGCAAGCTTCCGCACGCGATCTACAAGTGGTATGTAGATGCAAACTCTCTCCCTAGACTCGTTGCTTAGATGAACTCATAGATGGATCTTGGTGAAACCGTAGGAAAAATTTTAATTTTCTGCAACGTTCCCCAACAACACAACCCGAGCTTAAACCGGAGTTTCTGGCGGACCTTGTTCGGATCTGTGGGTCCGAACAGCTTCCGATTTTGGTCGGGGGTGATTTCAATATCATTAGGAGGAGAGAGGAGAAAAATAATGATAACTTTGACGGCAGGTGGTCGTTTATGTTCAATACCATTATTGAAAGCTTGGATCTAAGGGAGATAGAGCTTTCTGGTAGAAAGTTTACCTGGGCTAATGCTCTGCCAAACCCGACATATGAAAAGCTTGATCGGGTTCTCGCCAGCGTGGAGTGGGAACAGAAGTTTCCTCTTGTTACGGTGCAAGCTCTCACGCGGGGAATTTTAGATCACACACCATTATTCGTAGACTCAGGGGAGCCGAACCATATGGGAAACAAAAACACCTTCTCATTCGAGATGGCCTGGTTCGAACGCGAGGGGTTCCTAGACCTCATAGCCAGGGAATGGGCCAAGGGTGTAGGAGGAAGGACGGCGGTCGAGCGCTGGCAGAATAAAATTAGGCATTTGAGAAGTTTCTTACGGGGTTGGGCTAAGCACCTCAGTGGGGTGTATAAGATCGAGAAGGATAGGCTCCTCTCTCTTGTACAGGCCCTGGACATAAAAGCCGAATCCGCGATTTTGCTGCCTCCTAAGCTCCAGGTCAAAAATGAGGCGGAGAAGAGGCTGAAAGAACTTCTCCGCGAAGAAGAATTGAAGTGGGCTTTGCGAGCTAAGGTCCGCAAAGTGGTCCAAGGGAACATGAATACTCAATTCTTTCACCTCATTGCTAATGGTAAGCACAGAAAGAAGCGGATCTTTCAGCTTGAACAGGATGAGGGTACTATTTTAGGTCAGGATAATCTCAAAACCTATATTACCGAGTATTATAGACAGTTATTTGGACCTCCGGAGGATAATTGTGTGTCCCTCGATGAGTCTAGGATTGAGGACATGCCTCAATTGTCTGCCGCTGATAAGGATATCCTGGTTGCCCCGTTCTCAGAAAAGGAGGTGTTTGATGCTATTGCACAAATGAAAAACAACAAGGCTCCCGGTCCAGATGGGTTCCCGGCCGAGTTCTATAAAAAGTGCTGGCACATTATTTAGGGGGATTTACTACCTATGTTTCATGATCTATTCTCTGGACAGCTTCAATTATTTCACTTGAATTTTGGAACTATCACATTGCTCCCTAAGAAAGCGGAGGCTGCGAGGATTGAGCAGTTCAGACCGATCTGCCTCCTCAATGTTAGTTTCAAAATCTTCACCAAGGTCGGGACCAATAGGCTCACACAAATTGCGAAGTCTGTGGTGCAACAATCCCAAACTGCTTTCATGCCGGACAGGAACATCCTTGAAGGGGTGGTTGTTCTTCATGAAACGCTCCATGAAATCCATTCCAAAAAATTAGATGGAGTAATTTTTAAGGTGGATTTCGAAAAGGCGTACGATAAGGTTAAGTGGCCATTCCTCCAATAGGCATTGCGTATGAAAGGTTTTGATGAAGCCTGGCGCCGACAGGTCGAATCCTTTACGCAAAAAGGGAGTGTGGGAATTAAAGTGAATGACGATATAGGTCATTACTTCCAGACACATAAAGGCCTCAGACAAGGAGATCCGATGTCCCCTATCCTGTTTAACATTGTGGTGGATATGTTATCAATTTTCATAGGAAGGGCTAAGGAGAATGGTCAAGTAGGTGGTTTGGTACCTCATCTCGTTGATGGAGGTGTATCCTGTTGGGGAACGTAGTAATTTCAAAAAAATTCCTACGCACACGCAAGATCATGGTGATGCATAGCAACGAGAGGGGGAGAGTGCGATCTACGTACCCTTGTAGATCGAGAACGGAAGCGTTAACTTGGTTGATGTAGTCGTACGCCTCCACGGCCCGACCGATCAAGCACCGAAACTACGGCACCTCCGAGTTCTAGCACACGTTCAGCTCGATGACGATCCCCGGACTCCGATCCAGCAAAGTGTCGGGGAAGAGTTCTATCAGCACGACGGCGTGGTGACTATCTTGATGTACTACCGTCGCAGGGCTTCGCCTAAGCACCGCTACAATATTATCGAGGACTATGGTGGAAGGGGGCACCGCACACAGCTAAGAATATGATCACGTGGATCAACTTGTGTATCTAGGGGTGCCCCCTGCCCCCGTATATAAAGGAGCAAGGGGAGGAGGCCGGCCGGCCCTATAGGCGCGCCAAGGAGGAGTCCTCCTCCTAGTAGGAGTAGGACTCCTACTAGGAGGGGGAAGGAAGTGGGGAGGGAGAGGGAAAAGGGGGGCGCCGCCCCCCTCTCCTAGTCCAATTCGGACCAGGGGGGAAGGAGGCGCGCGGCCCACCTTTGGCTGCCCCACTATCTCTCCACTAAGGCCCATATGGCCCATTACTTCTCCCGGGGGGTTCCGGTAACCCTTCGGCTCTCCGGTTTTCTCTGAAATCACCCGGAACACTTCCGGTGTTCGAATATAGCCGTCCAATATATCAATCATTATGTCTCAACCATTTCGAGACTCCTCGTCATGTCCGTGATCTCATCCGGGACTCCGAACTAACTTCGGTACATCAAAACTCATAAACTCATAATATAACTGTCATCGAAACCTTAAGCGTGCGGACCCTACGGGTTCGAGAACAATGTAGACATGACCGAGACATGTCTCCGGTCAATAACCAATAGCGGAACCTGGATACTCATATTGGCTCCTACATATTCTACGAAGATCTTTATCAGTCAGACCGCATAACAACATACGTCGTTCCCTTTGTCATCGGTATGTTACTTGCCCGAGATTCGATCGTCGGTATCTCAATGCCTAGTTCAATCTCGTTACCGGCAAGTCTCTTTACTCGTTCTGTAATACATCATCCCGCAACTAATGAAGGAAATATGCCCTAGAGGCAATAATAAAGTTATTATTTATTTCCTTATATCATGATAAATGTTTATTATTCATGCTAGAATTGTATTAACCGGAAACATAATACATGTGTGAATACATAGACAAACAGAGTGTCACTAGTATGCCTCTACTTGACTAGCTCGTTAATCAAAGATGGTTATGTTTCCTAACCATGGACAAAGAGTTGTTATTTGATTAACAGGATCACATCATTAGCTGAATGATCTGATTGACATGACCCATTCCATTAGCTTAGCACCCGATCGTTTAGTATGTTGCTATTGCTTTCTTCATGACTTATACATGTTCCTATGACTATGAGATTATGCAACTCCCGTTTACCGGAGGAACACTTTGTGTGCTACCAAACGTCACAACGTAACTGGGTGATTATAAAGGAGCTCTACAGGTGTCTCCAAAGGTACATGTTGGGTTGGCGTATTTCGAGATTAGGATTTGTCACTCCGATTGTCGGAGAGGTATCTCTGGGCCCTCTCGGTAATGCACATCACTTAAGCCTTGCAAGCATTGCAACTAATGAGTTAGTTGCGGGATGATGTATTACGGAACGAGTAAAGAGACTTGCCGGTAACGAGATTGAACTAGGTATTGGGATACCGACGATCGAATCTCGGGCAAGTAACATACCGATGACAAAGGGAACAACGTATGTTGTTATGCGGTCTGACCGATAAAAGATCTTCGTAGAATATGTAGGAGCCAATATGATCACCCAGGTTCCGCTATTGGTTATTGACCGGAGACGTGTCTCGGTCATGTCTACATTGTTCTCGAACCCGTAGGGTCTGCACGCTTAAGGTTACGATGACAGTTATATTATGAGTTTATACATTTTGATGTACCGAAGGTTGTTCGGAGTCCCGGATGTGATCACGGACATGACGAGGAGTCTCGAAATGGTCGAGACATAAAGATTGATATATTGGAAGCCTATGTTTGGATATCGGAAGTGTTCCGGGTGAAATCAGGATTTTACCGGAGTACCGGGAGGTTACCGGAACCCCCCGGGAGCTATATGGGCCTAAGCGGGCCTTAGTGGAAAAGAGAAGGGGCAGCCCAAGATGGGCCGCGCGCCCCTCCCCTCCCTTGGTCCGAATAGGACAAGGAGAGGGGGCCGGCCCCCCTCTCTCTTTTCCCCCCTCCGCGAATCCTATTCCAACTAGGATGGGGGAGGGAATCCTACTCCCAGAGGGAGTAGGACTCCTCCTGGCGCGCCTCTCCTAGGCTGGCCGCACCCCCCCCCTTGAGCCTTTATATACGGAGGCAGGGGCACCCCAGAGAAACACAAGTTGATCCACGTGATCATATTCTCAGCCGTGTGCGGTGCCCCCTTCCACCATAGTCATCGATAATATTGTAGCGGTGTTTAGGTGAAGCCCTGCTGCAGTAGACCATCAAGATCGTCACCACGCCGTCGTGCTGACGGAACTCTTCCCCGACACTTTGCTGGATCTGAGTCCGGGGATCGTCATCGAGTTGAACGTGTGCTAGAACTCGGAGGTGCCGTAGTTTCGGTGCTTGATCGGTCGGGCCGTGGAGACGTACGACTACATCAACCAAACGCTTCCGTTGTCGATCTACAAGGGTACGTAGATCATACTCTCCCCTGTCGTTGCTATGCATCATCATGATCTTGCATGAGCGTAGGAAATTTTTTGAAATTACTACATAACGCATCAGTGGCATCCGAGCCTAGGTTTTATATGTTGATGTTATATGCACGAGTAGAACACAAGTGAGTTGTGGGCGATATAAGTCATACTGCATCCAGCATGTCATACTTTGGTTCGGTGGTATTGTTGGACGAAGCGGCCCAGACCGACATTACACGTACGCTTACGCGAGACCGGTTCTCCCGACGTGCTTTGCACATAGGTGGCTTGCGGGTGTCAGTTTCTCCAACTTTAGTTGAACCGAGTGTGGCTACGCCCGGTCCTTGCGAAGGTTAAAACAGCACCAACTTGACAAACTATCGTTGTGGTTTTGATGCGTAGGTAAGATTGGTTCTTGCTTAAGCCCGTAGTAGCCACGTAAAACTTGCAACAACAAAGTAGAGGACGTCTAACTTGTTTTTGCAGGGCATGTTGTGATGTGATATGGTCAAAACATGATGAGATATAAGTTGTTGTATGAGATGATCATGTTTTGTTGAAGTTATCGGCAACTGGCAAAAGCCTTATGGTTGTCTCTTTATTGCATAAGATGCAAGCGCCAAATAATTGCTTTACTTTATCGCTATGCGATAGCAATAGTTACAAGAGCAATAGTTGGCGAGACGACCATGTGACGACATATTGATATAGTTGGCGGTGTCATGCCGGTGACGATGGAAATCATGACGATGCTTTGGAGATGGAGATCAAAGGCACAAGATGATAATGGCCATATCATGTCACATATTTTGATTGCATGTGATGTTTATCTTTTATGCATCTTATCTTGCTTTGATTGACGGTAGCATTATAAGACGATCTCTCACTAATTATCAAGAAGTGTTCTCCCTGAGTATGCACCGTTGCGAAAGTTCTTCGTGCTGAGACCCCACGTGATGATCGGGTGTGATAGGCTCTACGTTCAAATACAACGGGTGCAAAACAGTTGCACACGCGGAATACTCAGGTTATACTTGACGAGCCAAGCATATACAGATATGGCCTCAGAACACGGAGACCGAAAGGTCGAGCGTGAATCATATAGTAGATATGATCAACATAGTGATGTTCACCATTGAAACTACTCCATCTCACGTGATGATCGGACATGGTTTAGTTGATTTGGATCACGTGATCACTTAGAGGATTAGAGGGATGTCTATCTAAGTGGGAGTTCTTAAGTAATATGATTAATTGAACTTAAATTTATCATGAACTTAGTCCTGGTAGTATTTTGCAAATCATGTTGTAGATCAATAGCTCGCGTTGTTGCTTCCATGTGTTTATTTTGATATGTTCCTAGAGAAAATTGTGTTGAAAGATGTTAGTAGCAATGATGCGGATTGGATCCGTGATCTGAGGTTTATCCTCATTGCTGCACAGAAGAATTATGTCCTTGATGCACCGCTAGGTGACAGACCTATTGCAGGAGCAGATGCAGACGTTATGAACGTTTGGCTAGCTCAATATGATGACTACTTGATAGTTTAGTGCACCATGCTTAACGGCTTAGAATCGGGACTTCAAAGACGTTTTGAACGTCATGGACCATATGAGATGTTCCAGGAGTTGAAGTTAATATTTCAAGCAAATACCCGAGTTGAGAGATATGAAGTCTCCAACAAGTTCTATAGCTAAAAGATGGAGGAGAATCGCTCAAGCAGTGAGCATGTGCTCAGATTGTCTGGGTACTACAATCGCTTGAATCAAGTGGGAGTTAACCTTCCAGATAAAATAGTGATTGACAGAATTCTCTAGTCATCATCACCAAGTTAGTAGAACTTCGTGATGAACTATGATATGCAAGGGATAACGGAAACGATTCCCAAGCTCTTCGTAATGCTGAAATTGACGAAGGTAGAAATCGAGAAAAACATCAAGTGTTGATGGTAGACAAGACCACTAGTTTCAAGAAAAGGGCAGAGGGAAGAAGGGGAACTTCAAGAAGAACGGCAAGCAAGTTGCTGCTCAAGTGAAGAAGCCCAAGTCTAGTCCTAAGCCTGAGACTAAGTGCTTCTACTGCAAAGGGACTGGTCACTGGAAGCGGAACTGCCCCATGTATTTGGCGGATAAGAAGGATGGCAAAGTGAACAAAAGTATATTTGATATACATGTTATTGATGTGTACTTTACTAGTGTTTATAGCAACCCCTCAGTATTTGATACTGGATCAGTTGCTAAGAGTAGTAACTCGAAACAGGAGTTGCAGAATAAACAGAGACTAGTTAAGGGTGAAGTGACGATGTGTGTTGGAAGTAGCTCCAAGATTGATATGATCATCATCGCACACTCCCTTATACTTCCGGGATTAGTGTTGAACCTAAATAAGTGTTATTTGGTTTTTGCGTTGAGCATGAATATGATTTGATCATGTTTATTGCAATACGGTTATTCATTAAAGTCAGAGAATAATTGTTGTTCTGTTTACATGAATAAAACCTTCGATGGTCATACACCCAATGAAACAAGTTCATTGGATCTCGATCGTAGTGATACACATATTCATAATATTGAAACCAAAAGATGCAAAGTTAATAATGATAGTGCAACTTATTTGTGGCACTGCCGTGTAGGTCATATTGGTGTAAAGCGCATGAAGAAACTCCATGCTGATGGGCTTTTGGAATCACTTGATGCTTGCGAACCATGCCTTATGGGCAAGATGACTAAAACGCCGTTCTCCGGAACAATGAAGCAAGCAACAGATTTGTTGGAAATCATACATACTGATGTATGTGGTCCGATGAATATTAAGGCTTGCAGCAGGTATCATTATTTTCTGACCTTCACACATGATTTGAGCAGATATGGGGATATCTACCTGATGAAACATAAGTCTGAAACATTTGAACAGTTCAAAGAATTTCAGAGTGAAGTGGAAAATCATCGTGACAAGAAAATAAAAGTTTCTACGATATGATCGCAGAGGTAAAATATTTGAGTTACGAGTTTGGCCTTCAATTAAAACAATGTGAAATAGTTTCACTACTCACGCCACCTGGAACACCATAGTGTAATGGTGTGTCCGAACGTCATAACCGTACTTTATTAGATATAGTGCGATCTATGATGTATCTTACCAATCTACCACTATCGTTTTGGGGTTATGCATTAGAGACAGCTGCATTCACGTTAAATAGGGCACCATCTAAATCCGTTGAGACGACACCGTGTGAACTATGGTTTGGCAAGAAACCTAAGCTGTCGTTTCTTAAAGTTTGGAGTTGCGATGCTTATGTGAAAAAGTTTCATCTCGGTAAGCTCAAACTCAAATCGGAGAAATATGTCTTCATAGGATACCCAAAGGAGACAGTTGGGTACACCTTCTATCACAGATCCGAAGACAAGACATTCGTTGCTAAGAATGGATCCTTTCTAGAGAAGGAGTTTCTCTCGAAAGAAGTGAGTGGGAGGAAAATAGAAAACTTGATAAGGTAATTGTACCTTCTCCCTTATTGGAAAATAGTTCATCACAGAAATCTGTTCCTGTGACTACTACACCAATTAGTGAGGAAGCTAATGATGATGATCATGTAACTTCAAATCAAGTTATTACCGAATCTCGTAGGTAAACCAGAGTGAGATCCGCACCAGAGTGGTACGGTAATCCTATTCTGGAGGTCATGTTACTTGACCATGACGAACCTACAAACTATGAGGAAGCGATGATGAGCCCAGATTCCGCAAAATGGCTTGAGGCCATGAAATCTGAGATGGGATCCATGTATGAGAACAAAGTATGGACTTTGGTTGACTTGCCCGATGATCGGCAAGCCATAGAAAATAAATGGATCTTCAAGAGGAAGATGGACGCTGATAGTAGTGTTACTATCTACAAAGCTAGAATTGTCGCAAAAGGGTTTCGACAAGTTCAAGGTGTTGACTACGATGAGAGTTTCTCACTCGTATCTATGCTTAAATCTGTCCGAATCATGTTAGCAATTGCCGCATTTTATGAAATCTGGCAAATGGATAACAAAACTGCAATCCTTAATGGATTTCTTAAAGAAGAGTTGTATATGATGCAACCAGAAGTTTTTGTCAATCCTAAAGGTGTTAACAAAATGTGCAAACTCCAGCGATCCATCTATGGACTGGTGAAGCATCTCGGAGTTGGAATATACGCTTTGATAAGTTGATCAAAGCATATAGTTTTATACAGACTTGCGGTGAAGCCTGTATTTACAAGAAAGTGAGTGGGAGCACTACAACATTTCTGATAAGTATATGTGAATGACATATTGTTGATCGGAAATAATGTAGAATTATTCTGCAAAGCATAAAGGAGTGTTTGAAAGGAGTTTTTCAAAGAAAGACCTCGGTGAAGTTGCTTACATATTGAGCATCAAGATCTATAGAGATAGATCAAGATGCTTGATAAGTTTTTTCAATAAATACATACCTTGACAAGATTTTGAAGTAGTTCAAAATGGAACAGTCAAAGAAAGAGTTTCTTGCCTATGTTACAAGGTGTGAAATTGAGTAAGACTCAAAGCCCGACCACGGCAGAAGATAGAAAGAGAATGAATGTCATTCCCTATGCCTTGGTCATAGGTTCTATAAAGTATGCCATGCTGTGTACCAGATCTATTGTATTCCCTACCACTGAGTTTGGCAAGGGAGTACAATAGTGATCTAGGAGTAGATCAATGGACAGCGGTCAAAATTATCCTTACTGGAATAAGGACATGTTTCTCGATTACGGAGGTGACAAAAGGTTCGTCGTAAAGGGTTACGTCGATGCAAGTTTTGACACTGATCCAGATGATTCTAAGTCTCAATCTGGATACATATTGAAAGTGGGAGCAATTAGCTAGAGTAGCTCCATGCAGAGCATTGTTGACATAGAAATTTGCAAAATACATGCGGATCTGAATGTGACAGACCCGTTGACTAAACTTCTCTCACAAGCAAAACATGATCACTTTTTGGGTCTTAATCACATAGCGATGTGAACTAGATTATTGAATCTAGTAAACCCTTTGGGTGTTAGTCACATGGAGATGTGAACCAATCACATAAAGATGTGAACTATTGATGTTAAATCACATGGCGATGTGATCTAGATTATTGACTCTAGTGCAAGTGGGAGACTGAAGGAAATATGCCCTAGAGGCAATAATAAAGTTATTATTTATTTCCTTATATCATGATAAATGTTTATTATTCATGCTAGAATTGTATTAACCGGAAACATAATACATGTGTGAATACATAGACAAACAGAGTGTCACTAGTATGCCTCTACTTGACTAGCTCGTTAATCAAAGATGGTTATGTTTCCTAACCATGGACAAAGAGTTGTTATTTGATTAACGGGATCACATCATTAGTTGAATGATCTGATTGACATGACCCATTCCATTAGCTTAGCACCCGATCGTTTAGTATGTTGCTATTGCTTTCTTCATGACTTATACATGTTCCTATGACTATGAGATTATGCAACTCCCATTTACCAGAGGAACACTTTGTGTGCTACCAAACGTCACAACGTAACTGGGTGATTATAAAGGAGCTCTACAGGTGTCTCCAAAGGTACATGTTGGGTTAGCGTATTTCGAGATTAGGATTTGTCACTCCGATTGTCGGAGAGGTATCTCTGGGCCCTCTCGGTAATGCACATCACTTAAGCCTTGCAAGCATTGCAACTAATGAGTTAGTTGCGGGATGATGTATTACAGAACGAGTAAAGAGACTTGCCGGTAACGAGATTGAACTAGGTATGGGATACCGACGATCGAATCTCGGGCAAGTAACATACCGATGACAAAGGGAACAACGTATGTTGTTATGCGGTCTGACCGATAAAAGATCTTCGTAGAATATGTAGGAGCCAATATGATCACCCAGGTTCCGCTATTGGTTATTGACCGGAGACGTGTCTCGGTCATGTCTACATTGTTCTCGAACCCGTAGGGTCTGCACGCTTTACATTTTGATGTACCGAAGGTTGTTCGGAGTCCCGGATGTGATCACGAACATGACGAGGAGTCTCGAAATGGTCGAGACATAAATATTGCTATATTGGAAGCCTATGTTTGGATATCGGAAGTGTTCCGGGTGAAATCGGGATTTTACCGGAGTACCGGGAGGTTACCGGAACCCCCCGGGAGCTATATGGGCCTAAGTGAGCCTTAGTGGAAAAGAGAAGGGGTAGCCCAAGATGGGCCGCGTGCCCCTCCCCTCCCTTGGTCCGAATAGGACAAGGAGAGGGGGCCGGCCCCCCTCTCTCTTTCCCCCCTCCGCGAATCCTATTCCAACTAGGATTGGGGGGGGGGGATCCTACTCCCAAAGGGAGTAGGACTCCTCCTGGCGCGCCTCTCCTAGGCCGGCCGCACCCCCCCCCCCTTGAGCCGTTATATACGGAGGCAAGGGCACCCCACAGAAACACAAGTTGATCCACGTGATCATATTCTCAGCCGTGTGCGGTGCCCCCTTCCACCATAGTCCTCGATAATATTGTAGCGGTGTTTAGGCGAAGCCCTGCTGCAGTAGAGCATCAAGATCGTCACCACGCCGTCGTGCTGACGGAACTCTTCCCCAACACTTTGCTAGATCGGAGTCCGGGGATCGTCATCGAGCTGAACGTGTGCTAGAACTCGGAGGTGCCGCAGTTTCGGTGCTTGATCGGTCGGGCCGTGGAGACGTACGACTACATCAACCAAACGCTTCCGTTGTCGATCTACTAGGGTACGTAGATCATACTCTCCCCTCTCGTTGCTATGCATCATCATGATCTTGCGTGAGCGTAGGAAATTTTTTGAAATTACTACATAACGCATCAACTAACTCATTAATTGCAATGCTTGCAAGGCTTATGTGATGTGCATTACCGAGAGGGCCCAGAGATACCTCTCTGACAATCGGAGTGACAAATCCTAATCTTGAAATACGCCAACCCAACATGTACCTTTGGAGACACCTGTAGAGCACCTTTATAATCACCCAGTTACGTTGTGACGTTTGGTAGCACACAAAGTGTTCCTCCGGCAATCGGGAGTTGCTTAATCTCATAGTCATAGGAACATGTATAAGTCATGAAGAAAGCAATAGCAACATACTAAACGATCGGGTGCTAAGCTAATGTAATGGGTCATGTCAATCAGATCATTCACCTAATGATGTGATCCCGTTAATCAAATAACAACTCTTTGTCCATGGTTAGGAAACATAACCATCTTTGATTAACGAGCTAGTCAAGTAGAGGCATACTAGTGACACTCTGTTTGTCTATGTATTCACAGATGTATTATGTTTCCGGTTAATACAATTCTAGCATGAATAATAAACATTTATCATGATATAAGGAAATAAATAATAACTTTATTATTGCCTCTAGGGCATATTTCCTTCAGTCTCCCACTTGCACTAGAGTCAATAATCTAGTTCACATCACCATGTGATTTAACACTAATAGTTCACATCTTTATGTGATTAGTTCAAATCTTCATGTGACCAACACCCAAAGGGTTTACTAGATTCAGTAATCTAGTTCACATCGCTATGCGATTAACACCCAAAGAGTACTAAGGTGTGATCATGTTTTGCTTGTGAGATAAGTTTAGTCAACGGGTCTACCACATTCAGATCCGTATGTATTTTGCAAATTTCTATGTCAACAATGCTCTGCACAGAGCTACTCTAGCTAATTGCTCCCACTTTCAATATGTATCCAGATTGAGACTTAGAGTCATCTGGATTAGTGTTAAAACTTGCATCGACATAACCCTTTACGACGAACCTTTTTGTCACCTCCACAATCGAGAAACATATCCTTATTCCACTAAGGATAATTTTTGACCGTTGTCCAGTGATCTACTCCTAGATCACTATTGTACTACCTTGCCAAAATCAGTGTAGGGTATACAATAGATCTGGTACATAGCATGGCATACTTTATAGAACCTATAGCTGAGGCATAGGGAATGACTTTCATTCTCTTTCTATCTTCTGTCGTGGTCGGGTTTTGGGTCTTACTCAATTTCACACCTTGTAACACAGACAAGAACTCTTTCTTTGACTGTTCTATTTTGAACTACTTCAAAATCTTGTCAAGGTATGTACTCATTGGAAAAAAACTTATCAATCGTCTTGATCTATCTCTATAGATCCTGATGTTCAATATGTCAGCAGCTTCATCGAGGTCTTTCTTTGGAAAATTCCTTTCAAACACTCCTTTATGCTTTGCAGAATAATTCTACATTATTTCCGATCAACAATATGTCATTCACATATACTTATCAGAAATGTTGTAGTGCTCCCACTCACTTTACAGGCTTCATCGCAAGTCTGTATAAAACTATATGCTTTGATCAACTTATCAAAGCGTATATTCCAACTCCGAGATGCTTGCACCAGTCCATAGATGTGTCGCTGGAGCTTGCATATTTTGTTAGCACCTTTAGGATTGACAAAACCTTCTGGTTGCGTCATATACAAATCTTCTTTAAATCCATTAAGGAATGTAGTTTTGTTTATCCATTTGCCAGATTCATAAAAATGCGGCAATTGCTAACATGATTTGGACAGACTTAAGCATCGCTACGAGTGAGAAAAATTCATCGTAGTCAACACCTTGAACTTTGTCAAAAACTTTTTTTGACAAGTCTAGCTTTGTAGATAGTAACACTACTATCAGCGTCTGTCTTCCTCTTGAAGATCCATTTATTTTCTATGGCTTGCCGATCATCGGGCAAATCCATCAAAGTCCATACTTTGTTCTCATACATGGATCATATCTCAGATTTCATGGCCTCAAACCATTTCGCGGCATCTGGGCTCATCATCGCTTCCTCATAGTTCGCAAGTTCGTCATGGTCTAGTAACATGACTTCCAGAACAGGATTACCGTACCACTCTGGTGCGGATCTCACTCTGGTTTACCTACGAGATTCGGTAGTAACTTGATCTGAAGTTACATGATCATCATCATTAGCTTCCTTACTAATTGGTGTAGTAGTCACAAGAACAGATTTCTATGATGAACTACTTTCCAATAAGGGAGCAGGTACAGTTACCTCATCAAGTTCTACTTTCCTCCCACTCACTTCTTTCGAGAAAAATTCCTTCTCTAGAAAGGATCCATTCAAAGCAACGAATATCTTGCCTTCGGATCTGTGATAGAAGGTGTACCCAACATTTTCTTCTTGGGTATCCTATGAAGACGCACTTCTCCGATTTGGGTTTGAGCTTATTAGGTTGAAACTTTTTCACATAAGCATTGCAACCTCAAACTTTAAGAAACGACAGCTTAGCTTTCTTGCCAAACCATAGTTCATACGGTGTCGTTTCAACGGATTTAGATGGTGCCCTATTTAACGTGAATGCAGTTGTCTCTAATGCATAATCCCAAAATGATAGTGGTAGATTGGTAAGAGACATCATAGTTCGCACCATATCTAATAAAGTACGGTTATGACGTTCGAACACACCATTATGCTGTGGTGTTCCAGGTGGCGTGAGTAGTGAAACTATTTCACATTGTTTTTAACTGAAGGCCAAACTCGTAACTCAAATATTTGTCTCCGCGATCAGATCATAGAAACTGTATTTTCTTGTCACGATGATTTTCCACTTCACTCTGAAATTCTTTGAACTTTTTAAATGTTTCAGACTTATGTTCCATCAAGTAGATATACCCAAATCTGCTCAAATCATCTGTGAAGTTCAGAAAATAACGATACTTGCCGTGAGCCTTAACACTCATCGGACCGCATACATCAGTATGTATTATTTCCAATAAGTCAGTTGCTCGCTCCGAAGAACGGAGTCTTAGTCATCTTGCCCATGAGGCATGGTACGCAAGCATCAAGTGATTCATAATCAAGTGATTCCAAAATCCCATCAGCATGGAGTTTCTTCATGCGCTTTACACCAATATGACCTAAACGGCAGTGCTACAAATAAGTTGCACTATCATTATTAACTTTGCATCTTTTGGCTTCAATATTATGAATATGTGTATCACTACAATCGAGATCCAACAAACCATTTTCGTTGGTGTGTATGACCATAGAAGGTTTTATTCATGTAAATAGAACAACAATTGTTCTCTAACTTAAATGAATAACCGTATTACAATAAACATGATCAATCATATTCATGCTCAACGCAAACACCAAATAACACTTATTTAGGTTCAACACTAATCTCGAAAGTACAGGGAGTCTGCGATGATAATCATATCAATCTTGGAACCACTTCCAACACACATCGTCACTTCACCCTTAACTAGTCTCTGTTTATTCTGCAACTCCCGTTTCGAGTTACTAATCTTAGCAACTGAACTAGTATCAAATACTGAGGGGTTGCTATAAACACTAGTAAAGTACACATCAATAACATGTATATCAAATATACTTATGTTCACTTTGCCATCCTTCTTATCCGCCAATCACTTGGGGTAGTTCCGCTTCTAGTGACCAGTCCCTTTGCAGTAGAAGCACTTAGTCTTAGGCTTAGGACCAGACTTGGGCTTCTTCACTTGAGCAGCAACTTGCTTGTTGTTCTTCTTGAAGTTCCCCTTCTTCCCTCTGCCCTTTCCTTGAAACTAGTGGTCTTGTCTACCATCAACACTTGATGTTTTTCTCGATTTCTACCTTCGTCAATTTCCGCATTACGAAGAGCTTGGGAATCATTTCCGTTATCCCTTGCATATCATAGTTCATCACAAAGTTCTACTAACTTGGTGATGGTGACTAGAGAATTCTGTCAATCACTATCTTATCTGGAAGATTAACTCCCACTTGATTCAAGCGATTGTAGTACTCAGACAATCTGAGCACATGCTGACTAGTTGAGCGATTCTCCTCCATCTTTTAGCTACAGAACTTGTTGGAGACTTCATATCTCTCAACTCGGGTATTTGCTTGAAATATTAACTTCAACTCCTGGAACATCTCATATGCTCCATGACGTTCAAAACGTCTTTGAAGTCCCGATTCTAAGCCATTAAGCATGGTGCACTAAACTATCAAGTAGTCATCATATTGAGCTAGCCAAACGTTCATAACGTCTGCATCTGCTCCTGCAATAGGTCCGTCACCTAGCGGTGCATCAAGGACATAATTCTTCTGTGTAGCAATGAGGATAAACCTCAGATCACGGATCCAATCCGCATCATTGCTACTAACATCTTTCAACACAATTTTCTCTAGGAACATATCAAAATAAACACAGGAAAGCAACAACGCGAGCTATTGATCTACAACATAATTTGCAAAATACTACCAGGACTAAGTTCATGATAAATTTAAGTTCAATTAGTCATATTACTTAAGAACTCCCACTTAGATAGACATCCCTCTAATCCTCTAAGTGATTACGTGATCCAAATCAACTAAACCATGTCCGATCATCACGTGAGATGGAGTAGTTTCATTGGTGAACATCGTTATGTTGATCATATCTGCTATATGATTCACGCTCGACCTTTCGGTCCCCGTGTTCCGAGGCCATATCTGTATATGCTTGGCTCGTCAAGTATAACCTTAGTATTCTGCGTGTGCAACTATTTTGCACTCGTTGTATTTGAACGTAGAGCCTATCACACCCGATCATCACGTGGTGTCTCAGCACGAAGAACTTTCGCAATGGTGCATACTCAGGGAGAACACTTCTTGATAATTAGTGAGAGATCATCTTATAATGCTACCGTCAATCAAAGCAAGATAAGATGCATAAAAGATAAACATCACATGCAATCAATATAAGTGATATGATATGGCCATCATCATCTTGTGCTTGTGATCTCCATCTTCGAAGCACCATCGTGATCACCATCGTCACCGGCGCGACACCTTGATCTCCATCGTAGCATCGTTGTCGTCTCACCAATCTTATGCTTCCACGACTATCGCTACCGCTTAGTGATAAAGTAAAGCATTACAGCGTGATTGCATTGCATACAATAAAGCGACAACCATATGGCTCCTGCCAGTTGCCGATAACTCGGTTACAAAACATGATCATCTCATACAATAAAATTTAGCATCATGTCTTGACCATATCACATCACAACATGCCCTGCAAAAACAAGTTAGACGTCCTCTACTTTGTTGTTGCAAGTTTTACATGCCTGCTACGGGCTTAAGAAAGAACCAATCTTACCTACGCATCAAAACCACAACGATAGTTTGTCAAGTTGGTGCTGTTTTAACCTTCGCAAGGACCGGGCGTAGCCACACTCGGTTCAACTAAAGTTGGAGAAACTATCACTCGCAAGCCACCTATGTGCAAAGCACGTCGGGAGAACCGGTCTCGTGTAAGCATACGCGTAATGTCGGTTCGGGCCGCTTCGTCCAACAATACCGCCGAACCAAAGTATGACATGCTGGTAAGCAGTATGACTTATATCGCCCACAACTCACTTGTGTTCTACTCGTGCATATAACATCAACATATAAAACCTAGGCTCGGATGCCACTGTTGGGGAACGTAGTAATTTCAAAAAAATTCCTACGCACACGCAAGATCATGGTGATGCATAGCAACGAGAGGGGAGAGTGTGATCTACGTACCCTTGTAGATCGACAACGGAAGCGTTAACTTGGTTGATGTAGTCGTACGTCTCCACGGCCCGACCGATCAAGCACCGAAACTACGGCACCTCCGAGTTCTAGCACACGTTCAGCTCGATGACGATCCCCGGACTCCGATCCAGCAAAGTGTCGGGGAAGAGTTCTGTCAGCACGACGGCGTGGTGACGATCTTGATGTACTACCGTCGCAGGGCTTCGCCTAAGCACCGCTACAATATTATCGAGGACTATGGTGGAAGGGGGCACCGCACACGGCTAAGAATATGATCACGTGGATCAACTTTTGTCTCTAGGGGTGCCCCCTGCCCCTGTATATAAATGAGCAAGGGGAGGAGGCCGGCCGGCCCTATAGGCGCGCCAAGGAGGAGTCCTCCTCCTAGGGGGAAGGAAGTGGGGAGGGAGAGGGAAAACGGGGGCGCCGCCCCCCCTCTCCTAGTCCAATTCGGACCAGGGGGAGGAGGCGCACGGCCCACCTTTGGCTGCCCCTCTCTCTCTCCACTAAGGCCCATATGGCCCATTACTTCTCCCGGGGGGTTCCGGTAACCCTCCGGCTCTCCGGTTTTCTCCGAAATCACCCGGAACACTTCCGGTGTCCGAATATAGCCGTCCAATATATCAATCTTTATGTCTCGACCATTTCGAGACTCCTCGTCATGTCCGTGATCTCATCCGGGACTCTGAACTTACTCCGTTACATCAAAACTCATAAACTCATAATATAACTATCATCGAAACCTTAAGCGTGCGGACCCTACGGGTTCGAGAACAATGTAGACATGACCGAGACATGTCTCCGGTCAATAACCAATAGCGAAACCTGGATGCTCATATTGGCTCCTACATATTCTACGAAGATCTTTATCGGTCAGACCGCATAACAATATACGTCGTTCCCTTTGTCATCGGTATGTTACTTGCCCGAGATTCGATCGTCGGTATCTCAATACCTAGTTCAATCTCGTTACCGGCAAGTCTCTTTACTCGTTCTGTAATACATCATCCCGCAACTAACTCATTAGTTGCAATGCTTGCAAGGCTTATGTGATGTGCATTACCGAGAGGGCCCAGAGATACCTCTCCGACAATCGGAGTGACAAATCCTAATCTCGAAATACGCCAACCCAACATGTACCTTTGGAGACACCTGTAGAGCACCTTTATAATCACCCAGTTACGTTGTGACGTTTGGTAGCACACAAAGTGTTCCTCCGGCAAACAGGAGTTGCATAATCTCACAGTCATAGGAACATGTATAAGTCATGAAGAAAGCAATAGCAACATACTAAACGATCGGGTGCTACGCTAATGGAATGGGTCATGTCAATCAGATCATTCACCTAATGATGTGATCCCGTTAATCAAATAACAACTCTTTGTCCATGGTTAGGAAACATAACCATCTTTGATTAACGAGCTAGTCAAGTAGAGGCATACTAGTGACACTCTGTTTGTCTATGTATTCACACATGTATTATGTTTCCGGTTAATACAATTCTAGCATGAATAATAAACATTTATCATGATATAAGGAAATAAATAATCACTTTATTATTGCCTCTAGGGCATATTTCCTTCATATCCATCCTTCAATACGCAGATGATACAATCATCTTTACGGAGCATGATTTGTTCTGCTTTGGTAGAGCCAAAGACGACCAGGATTCTTATAGGCAATTGTTTGGGTGCGAGTTGGGGAGTTTACCCTTCTCATACCTTGGTATTCCGATACACCATCGTAGGCTAACAAACAGAGAATGGAAGTGCGTCGAGGATCGATTTGAGAAAAAACTGAGCTGTTGGAAGGGTAAGCTCATGTCATACGGAGGCCGTTTGATATTGATTAATTTGGTGCTCACGAGTATGCCTATGTTTCTCTTATCGTTCTTTGAGGTCCCAGTTGGTGTTAGGAAACGACTAGACTTCTATCGGTCACGTTTCTTTTGGCAGGGTGATGAACTTAAAAGGAAATACCGGCTTGCTAAATGGGACATCATCTGTAGACCGAAAGACCAAGGGGGCCTTGGTATTGAAAATCTTGAAGTTAAGAACAGATGCCTTCTTAGTAAGTGGTTGTGGAAGCTTTCTTCCAGAACTGAGGCCATGTGGGCGCAGATCCTCCGCAACAAGTACCTCCAGACTAAAACAGTGTCCCAGGTCACAATCAGGCCGACTGATTCGCCTTTCTGGAAAGGACTAATGAAAGTCAAACAATCAATGTTCAATAGGACGAGATTTGTTATTGGAAATGGTACAAGTACACGTTTCTGGAGGATACTTGGCTTGGAGACTCACCTTTAGCCATTCAATATCCGTCTTTATATCGGATTGCTCAACGACGTGAGGTGTTCGTGGCGACGGTATTTCAATCTGTCCCCCTTAATATTCATTTTAGACGGTCGCTAGCGGGCAATCGTTGGGAAGAATGGCTCCATCTAGTTAGGAGACTGATGGAGGTTCAACTTTATCACCAACCCGATGTATTACGCTGGAAGTTGACTAGTTCTGGAGTATTTACAGTCAAATCAATGTATATTGATGTTATTAATTCGAATGCTATTCCAACTTCCAAGTATGTTTGGGCTGTCAAAGTTCCTTTAAAAATTGAAGTGTTTATGTGGTTTGTCCATAAACAAGTTATTTTAACAAAGGACAACTTGATCAAGCGTAATTGGACAGGACCTACTAGGTGTAGTTTCTGTGATCGGGATGAGAAGATTAAGCATTTATTCTTTGATTGCCCGTTGGCCAAAGTTCTTTGGCGGACGGTCCATATTGCTTTTAATATTACTCCACCGACTTCGGTCAATGCACTATTTGGGACATGGCTTAATGGGCTTGAGCCAGACTTAGCAAGACATATTCGGGTTGGAGTTTGCGCTCTATTGTGGACCATCTGGAATTGTAGAAATGATTTGGTTTTTAACAGAACATCACAGTTTCATTTCTTGCAGGTTATTTTCCGAGCTACGGCACTAATCCGTTCATGGTCGCTACTCACTCCGATGGAGGCCAGGGAGCATTTGGTTACTAGATCTATCTATTGGGAGATGGTAGCTCGGGATATCTTCAACCGATTTGGATGGCGTTCATGTAATAGGATAGGCAATTAGTTTTCCTATCTATTTTTAGCCAGCCGGTTGTGGCACCTTTCCCTGGCTAGTTTGTGTGTCTAGCCTCTTTTAGCACTGTGTGAGCTGCATTTATCTTTTTTCTTTCTTTAAGCTGGAGACTTTGGAACCTTGTTGGCACATTTTGTTTTTTGGTTAATAAGATGGCCGTATGCATCACTCTGATGAAGAGGCCGGGGAGCTCCCCCTTTTCAAAAAAAAACACAAAAGAACAATGTTTGATGTCATTTCTCTTTGTAAGTCTTTTTTTGCCATCTCTGAGGTAGCCGAAAAAGGGCCCGAATCCTTGAAAGCAATGACTTTTAGCTGTATATATTGTTTTCGTCAGAACAAGTAGGCCGGTGATGGTTTTTGGTCTAAACATAGCAAAGCTGAAGGAGTCAATTGGGTATGGTTTTTGTTTGGAAAAAACTAGGTCGGGCGGAGTTTGTTTTCTAAAAATATAGCAGAGGCTGAAGAAGACCAACAATTAAGCTAAGCAGGCTAACAAGATTCTCTATCTATATTAGGTATAGGAAGAACAAGTCTATGGATCCATGGCCGCAACTTAATTAGCTAGCTCCTCCTTAATCACCTGCCTATAAAATTGGACGTCCACAAGAAAGTAAGCAGGCAATACATGCATGGGCTGCTATCTAGTCTAGGTGTATATATAAGAAGGGAAACACCAGCTAGCTAATTCGCTCACTCGATGGACGTTTCTGCTCCGGTGCTCCCCCTGGGCTGAACGCGGGGTGGAAAAACACATCGACGGCCAGGATGAACCAAAAACGGTTCATAACGAGGGGCACGATCGTCTTTGTTGCCCCCGCGTATAGCCGTCGAGGAGCCCTAGGAGGCCCGTACGGGCCCGGTTAGATCGTATGCCTGGCTGTATACGTATGCCCGTCCGTATACATATTTGGTTGTATACGGCGGCCTTTCGTGCACGCGTGAAGCCGCCCGCACGTGGGGCAGCACGTGTCACGGGTAGTTGCCAAAACTGTCGCATCATATAAATGTGGACGGCAACCACCTCCGGCCGCATCACCCACCATTTCCCCCCGCCGCATCGTCTCCCTCTCTCCACTCTCCACTCCCCACTCCCTCTCCTCTCCAACCTCCTCGTCTCCCTCACCGCATCCTCTCCATCGCCATGGCAGACGCAGGAGGCAAGCGCCCCGATTGGGGCACAGATCTGGTGGAGCAGGCACGGCAGGTCGATGCGGGCACCTTTGTGAGGGGGCGTGCCAGCGTCCAGCGTGGTGCTCCCTCCGCTGGAGATATGGAGAAGGCGGGGGCGGGCCGCAGCGGCGCGGTCTAGCTAGATGCGCCCGCTCTGGCGAACTCCGGCGAGGCACAGAAGGTGGAGGCGGGCTCTGGCGAGGCGCAGAAGGTGGGGGCGGGCTCTGGCGAGGCGCACAAGGTGGAGAAGGTGGAGGCCGGCTCCGGCGAGGAGGAAGCGGAGCAGAAGGTATCTGCGGCTAACTTTTAGTTGGTAGTTTTTAGATTGTGTGGTTTGTGGCCAGAACTTTGTTTGGTTAGATTTGTTGGAGGTAGGGTTTTCTCTGCATTAGGGTTTTTCTGTATTTGATTCGTGCAAGAATGGTGGACCACATATGATTATTAGATTAGGTTAGAAGTAGCCAGATTGAGGGGTGGGGTTTTTTTCAGATTCTTATTAGATTAGTAGTGGAATTTCTGCAATTCTTTAGGTGTTTGGAGTCAAATATATACTTCTGCTTGATGATTAATTAAATCGATGCTTAGTTCTAGGGATTATGGCTGTCATAGTTGCAATTCTTAGATGCTTGATTGATGCATGTTGTCATAGTTGCAGTTATTTGATGCTTGATTGATGCCTGTCAGGCAGAGGCTATGAGATGAGTTGTGCATGGCCTTGTGTTTTTGGAAATTGTCTACGTGAGGTGATTAGATGGTGCATTAGTTTGGTTGTAAATATAGTGAAGGATGTGCTCATGTACTGGGTGTTGTCATGTTAATCAAAAAGAGCTTCTCAAGGGCTGAATTTTTTTGTGCTGGATTGGGGCTTCTGAAGGAGAGGGGAAGCGTGGTCGAGGGGAAGGGGCAGTCTATGCTTATTTACTTTGGGTTAGTAGTGGAATTTTGTCGTTGCTTCAGAGATATTGACAGCATTGAACATCCTCTGCAATGCCGTTGCTTCAGAGATAAAAGCATCTTGGGGTTTTTTCAGATGCTTATTAGATTAGTAGTTGAATTTTTGCTTGTTAGAATTTATTTAGTATGAGGATGAATACCTTATTTAAGGGGGAATTTAAGGTCAGATAGATGTCATATGATTATTAGATCTGTAGTTCAATGTTGCTGACATTTATGATTATTTGATTTGACCTGTGGTTCAATGATACTGGATGGAAACATATTTGATTTGGAATGCATTAATTAAGATGTGCCAATGAATTGATTTAGATGATACAAGATTCATCTATAGTATAATTTGTTGTTGTTTAGGTAAGTAATGAAATTTTAGATGTTTGTTGGAGATGTATGCATTTATAGTTGAAGTTGTACCTAATTAACTACTGCATTATGTTAATATGTGTAGGAGCTTTGCTGCATTATCCCAAAACAGTAATTTGTGCATATTAAAATTTGTAGTTGGCTTCTGTAATTAGCATATACTATATGTAAAGTGTGAAGTAAACATTCCAAGGCAGGATCCTAGCAACAAAATATACTATATGTTTCCATTAAGTAGTGTGGGGCGGATTCCCTCAAAAGAAAAGTGTTGGGTTAATCCAGGGAATGTCGAGAATCCAGCTTGCATTTTCATTAGCATTTATGAAGGACATCATTTATCTGTTGATTGATTGCTTAGATTCTGTATTTATAAGGAAAGCATTTGGTCACTTGCAGCATACCAATGTGGTTCACATTCACAATTTTGTTTGTAATGACATTCTGTGAACTGCAATTTAATTCATTGTAATTGATGTGCATGTTTGACAATACAGCAGGAGGAGGAGGATCTTCTGGGCAACAAGAGGAAGTGGGACAAGACTGGGTTCTACCCATATGAGTCTGATGAAGATGAGCCGTACGAGGTAAGGCCTAGTTGAAATGTTATTTCTGCATTGAGTTAGTATTATGTGTTTATAGTTTTTGAATGCATAATGTAGTAATGTCAGTCATTAATGTGTGCAGTATGAATCTGGAGATGATGTGGTCGAGGGGAACATCGAGTCCTTTAAAGAGAAGGAGGTGTTGAAGATCATGGTCCAAGGACCTGCTAAGTACTACAACTGGAGGAATGAAAAGTACTGGTGCCCCTACTGCAGCAAGCCCAAGCCTAGGTCTGGGTTATTGGAGCATCTGATGGAACATTGCCGGGCTACATCGATCTCCAGTCATGACTACAAGATCATTGGTCAGCATTCTGCCCTCCTGAAGGTCCTGAGAAACCCTGACCTCTAGTCGTACAGCATGATGATCATCGGAAGCTGGAAGCCGTACTCATCATCAATATATTTGATGATGTTTTACTTTTGGAAACCTGCATCTGGGTCTGAACTGCTTGAAAACTTGCTATATTAATGTAATGTAATGTAATGTATTGTGTGTTTGAACTGGATCTGTTGTGAACTGCCTGCTACCTATGGTGGTAACCTAGAATGCTATCTATATATGTGTGGCCTTAACTTTATTGGTGGTGAATGCTTCCTTCATGTTTAGTTGTTGTTTCGATGGTGCAATGATCACAAATGGCGCTTCAGTGTTGCTTGAGACATGCTGCAACACTTGTCTATGTTGTGGGCAAGTGCAACATGCTGTGCCCATGTGCCAATTATACCAAATATTGAATGTGGCAATGTTCCAAAATGGCTGTCGTGAATTATAGTACATGGGGTTTAGTAAAGTTACTGATAATTGTTCATCCTCACACATTCTATCAACGCATAATTTGAATAAGCAAAAAGATCAAATGTTCAATCATTTGAATCTATGTTGCAATTAGAGAGCAAATATTCCATCATCAAAGTGTGAAGGAATTAAATGTAAATTTAGAAGAGTAATGTAATACTAGTTAAAAATAATGTGTGCAAAAAAAGGAATTTGAAATAAGATCTACTTTATTTTGTAATAAAGTTATATTACCCTACTTATTAGAATTTTGAAAATGTCACTTATTTATAAGAAAAGAAAATATAAATATTCAAAAAGATGTGTTTGATAAAAATACCTTTTGAATTTTTGGTATGTTATTATTTGAGGGGTCATGTAATTATTATGTTATTTTTGGAGTGCTCAGGTAATTTTTATGTAAAGTGAAGGAAAAGGAAAAAAATAAACAATAGGAAAAGCATGGGCCATCCTAGCCATCTTGGAAACCTAGCTTTATAAATAAAAAATTCAAAAAAATAAGAGGGCATTAAAAAAGTAAACAAATATAAGAGGGCATTATAAATTCAAAAAAAATTCAAAAATATAGAAAGAATATTTTGCAATGCCCCCCTGAGGTATAGACCGATGTTTTGACCAGTCAGTCTAGAGGGCATTATAAATTAATAAAAAATTCAAAAAAATATAAAATCTTGGAAACCCACCTTTTTTGTGCAATAGATCATGTGTGCCAAAGTTGAGGTCATTTGGAGGTGGTCAAAAAAATGACCGCATTCTAGAGGGGCCATTTGGTCTACTTAAGCCAGTTTTTGAAAAAATGTGATTTTCCCCACCACCTCCAAATCACACAAACTTTCTTGAAAATGGTGACCCACATGTGCCAATCATGGCTATGAAAGAAAATTTGGAAAAAGAATATTTTACAATGCCCCCCTGAGGTATAGACCGATGTTTTGACCAGTCAGTCTAGAGGGCATTATAAATTAATAAAAAATTCAAAAAATTATAAAACCTTGGAAACCCACCTTTATTTGTGCAATAGATCATGTGTGCCAAAGTTGAGGTCATTTGGAGATGGTTGAAAAAATGACCGCATTCCGGAGGGGCCATTTGGTAACTTAAGCCAGTTTTTGAAAAAATGTGATTTTCCCCACCACCTCCAAATCACACAAACTTTCTTGAACATGGTGACCCACATGTGCCAATCATGGCTATGAAAGAAAATTTGGAAAAAGAATATTTTACAATGCCCCCTGAGGTATAGACCGATGTTTTGACTAGTCAGTCTAGAGGGCATTATAAATTAATAAAAAATTCAAACAAATATAAAACCTTGGAAACCCACCTTTGTTTGTGCAATAGATCATGTGTGCCAAAGTTGAGGTCATTTGGAGGTGGTCGAAAAAATGACCGCATTCCGGAGGGGCCATTTGGTCTAACTTAAGCCAGTTTTTGAAAAAATGTGATTTTTCCCACCACCTCCAAATCACACAAACTTTCTTGAACATGGTGACCCACATGTGCCAATCATGGCTATGAAAGAAAATTTTGAAAAAGAATATTTTACAATGCCCCCCCTAAGGTATAGACCGATGTTTTGACCAGTCAGTCTAGAGGGCATTATAAATTAATAAAAAAATTCAAACAAATTAAAAAAATTATTAGATGACTTGAAGGTCAAAACATTAACTTGCCATATATGCAAAAAAATATGTGTATTGAACGCAAGTGTGCATGTGTATAATTTAGTGTCTGATTTCAAGATCAAATCAATACACAATGGCAATATGCCAAAAAAAAGTGCCCACCTACCAGAGCAGGAGAATTCATACTCCACGGCCTGCATACGACTAGGAACCCTGCGGTGCATGGGCCAGGATACAGGCCCGTGGTGCAGAATATCTCTGCTGCTAGTAGGCCCCACGGGGCAAAGGGGACAAGAGTTAGGCAATGTACTGCCTGCAATAGATAGGAGCTTGGGAGGGGAGTCGCAGCAGGGTATATAAACTGGTGCGGCGCTCCCTCGCTTGGCGAGGTGGGACTAAACTCCCACCACCCAACGGTTATGCGCTGTGATGTGCCCTGCGCGGCTCCGCCTTAGGCCCAATTCGGGCGGGCTGGCCCAGGGCAGCCTTACTCCGCTCGCTGATACATTTTATATTTTCTTTGTTTCTTTTCTTGTTTATATTTCTAATATTTAAAATCAAGTCTCTTTTTTCTATATTATTTCTAACAGTGTTTACTAAAATTTAAAAAAATATGCCAAATTCTGTTGTGTTTTATTTCATTTGTCCGTACTCTTTTGTATATTGATACTCCCTCCATTCCACAATGTAGTGCTTCCTGTATCCACGTGCTTCAACTTTGACCGTATATTTAACTATCAAGACCGATTGTGGCGGGAGCAAAAATTATATCGGTGAATTCGTATTCGAAAGAAGTTTTCAATTATATAGTTTTTTTCTCCCGCCGCAGTTGGTCTCGTTGGTTAAATTTATGGTCAAAGTTGAACCTCAGGAAGCGCGGGCGCACTATATTTTGGAATGGAGGGAGTAATATTTACGAAATATGAACTAAAATGTTGTGTTTTAATTCAATTCTTCATTCCAATATTTCTTATCTTTATTATTTTTTAAATATTTTTAGTTTGTAAGATAAAATGTTCTGTTTTATTTCACTTCTTCATTCAAATATTTGTTCTGTTCTTTATATTTGAAATATTTCCAAAATGTAAGATAATATGTTGTCATTTATTGCACTTATTCATTCAAATTTTTTCTTCTATTTTATATATTCTCCTCTTTTCTTTGTTCTGACAGTTATAAATTTAAATAATGTATGATATAATGTTCTCTCATATTTCACTTTTCATGGTTGTCTTTCCTAATTATAAATTTTATTTTCTATTTCATACTTGAAATATTATTAAATCAAATATAGTTGGGACAATCGCATGTATGCCTCCACTTGCACCATGTACTACAAGCAGGTTCTTCTTCTCTGTCTTACCAATTGATACCAAACTTTTATGCATACCCTACGATGACCATAGCAAGCATGCCTGGCAACTACCGTTCATTTCCGACACTCTATGCATCTTGTAGGCATTTTGCGGTGATAAAACCCTAGAACACTGCCGCGGCATGACGCAACGTGTGTTTTGTGTCCGAACTCGTGCACACCGTGCCTGGGGGGCACATTGGCCATGCTCACATGCTCCCAAAAGTTGGGGTCATCTCATGCATGCCCCCACATGCACCATGTACAAGCCGGAACATTCGGGTCTGTCGGAGGGCAAGTTTGGAAGAGGTTTTCCTTGACGGTCCCACGAAAAGATCCCAAACTTTTTGCACACCGTACCATGATCATGGCATGCATGTGATAGTAGAATTCATACACCACGGCCTCATTTTTGTTGAAATCCAATTAATATCCATGTGTATTACATGTAAGTGAGCATGTGTAAAATTTACTAGATGACTTGAAGGTCAAAACATTAACTTGTCATGTATGCACACAAAAATTGTGTATTGAATGCAAGTGAGCATATGTATAATTTAGTGTGTGCTTTGAAGATCAATACACATGGAAATATGCCAAAAAAAAGTGCCCACCTACCAGAGCAGGAGAATTCATACTCCACGGCCTGCATACGACTAGGAAACCTGCGGTGCATGGGCCAGGATGCAGGCCCGTGGTGCAGAATATATCTGCTGCTAGTAGGCCCCACGGGGCAGAGGGGATGAGAGTTAGGCAATGTACTGCCTGCAATTGATAGGAGCTTGTGAGGGGAGTCGCAGCCGGGTATATGAACCGGTGGGCGCTCCCTCGCTTGGCGAGGTGGGACTAAACTCCCACCACCCAACGGCTGTGCGCTGCGATGTGCCCTGCACGGCTCCGCCTTGGGCCCAATTCGGGCGGGCTGGCCCATGGCAGCCTTACCCGCGCGCTGATAGGTTATATATTTTCTTTTTATATTTCTAATATTTAAAATCAAATCTCTTTTTTCTATATTATTTCTAAAAGTGTTTACTAAAATTTAAAAAATATGTCAAATTCTGTTGTGTTTTATTTCATTTGTTCGTTCTCTTTTGTATATTGATAATATTTACGAAATATAAACTAAAATGGTGTGTTTTATTTTAATTGTTAATTCTAATATTTCTTATCTTTATTATTTTTGAAATATTTTTAGTTTGTAAGATAAAATGTTCTATTTTATTTCACTTCTTCATTCTAATATTTGTTCTCTTCTTTATATTCGAAATATTTCCGAAATGTAAGATAATATGTTATGTTCTATTGCACTTCTTCATTATTTCAATTCTTCATTCCAAATTATAAATTTTATTTTCTGTTTGATACTTGAAATAATATTAAATCAAATGTAGTTGGGACAGTCGCATGCATACCTCCACATGCACCATGTACTAGGAGCAGGTTTATCTTCTCGGTCTCACCAATTCAGACCAAACTGTATGCACACCCTAGGATGACCATGGCAAGCATGCATGACGAGTATCATTCATTTCCAAAACTCGATGCATTTTCTAGGGTTTTTCTGGCGACAAAACCCTACAACACTGCCCCCACGTGACGCAACGTGTGTTTTGTGTCCGAACTCGTGCACACCTTGCCTGGGGGGCACATTGGCCATGCTCACATGCTCCCAAACGTTGGGGTCATCTCATGCATGCCCCCACATGCACTATGTACAAGCAGGACCATTCGGGTCTGCCGAAGATCAGGTCTGGAATTGGTTTTCCTTGACGGTCCCACCATATGGTCCCAAACTTCATGCATACCCTACGATGACCATGGAATGCATGCGTGACAAGTATCATTCATTTGCGACACTCGATGCATTTTCTAGGGTTTTCCGGCGACAAAACCCTACAACACTACCCCACGTGACGCAACGTGCATTTTGTGTCCGAATTCGTGCACACCTTGCCTGGGGGACCACATTGGCCAAGCCCACAAGCTCCCAAAAGTTGGAGTCATCTCATGCATGCTTCCACATGCACCATGTACAAGCAGGACCATTCGGGTCTGCCGGAGGTCGGGTCTGAAATTTGTTTTCCTTGACGGTCGCACCATATGGTCCCAAACTTCATGCATACCCTACGATGACCATGGCATGCATGCGTGACAAGTATCGTTCATTTGCGACACTCGATGCATTTTCTAGGGTTTCCCGGCGACAAAACCCTACAACACTACCCCCACGTGACGCAACGTGCGTTTTGTGTCCGAATTCATGCAAACCTTGCCTGGGGGACCACATTGGCCAAGCCCACAAGCTCCCAGAAGTTGGAGTCATCTCATGCATGCTTCCACATGCACCATGTACAAGCAGGACCATTCGGGTCTGCCGGAGGTCAAGTCTGAAATTTGTTTTCCTTGACGGTCGCACCATATGGTCCCAAACTTCATGCATACCCTACGATGACCATGGCATGCATGCGTGACAAGTATCGTTCATTTGCGACACTCGATGCAATTTCTAGGGTTTTCCGGCGACAAAACCCTACAACACTACCCCCACGTGATGCAACGTGCGTTTTGTGTCCGAATTCGTGCACACCTTGCCTGGGGGACCACATTGGCCAAGCCCACAAGCTCCCAAAAGTTGGAGTCATCTCATGCATGCTTCCACATGCACCATGTACAAGCAGGACCATTCGGGTCTGCCGGAGGTCAGGTCTGAAATTTGTTTTCCTTGACGGTCCCACCAAATGATCCCAAACTTCATGCATACCCTACGATGACCATGGCTTGCATCGTGAAAAGTATCGTTCATTTGCGACACTCGATGCAATTTCTAGGGTTTTCTGGCGACAAAACCCTACAACACTACCCCCACGTGACGCAACGTGCGTTTTGTGTCCGAATTCATGCACACCTTGCCTGCGGGACCACATTGGCCAAGCCCACAAGCTCCCAAAAGTTGGGGTCATCTCATCCATGCTTCCACATGCACCATGTACAAGCAGGACCATTCGGGTCTGCCGGAGGGCAGGTCTGAAAGTGGTTTATGCGTAACCTACAATCTCACGAAATGATCCAAAACTTAATCCGTAACCTACGATGACCATGGCATGCATGCATGACAAGCATCGTTCATTTCTGACACTCGATGCATGTATAATATTGTAGAAATGATAGAGATACTATAAATATTGTTGAACATATACAAGTATACAATAACTAATACGTGTCACAAAGAGTTTTTTTTAGGGATGAACCAATGATATTTATTTTGAGGGAAGAAATAATAAAGGTAGGTGGGCCGGCCCAGACCGCAAATAAGTGTCGGATCCATATTGTGGAGCCCACAACGCTGCACTTTCCATGCACGTCGATCACACACACGTCGATCACAGGAGTAGTTGTCGTTCTGTTACACAATTCTGGGATCGTGCTAATCCATATGTTCCTAATCCTACGATTGAGGAGCATGTTCAGCCTCGCTTCAACGGAGGAAAATATAGATCACGAGATTGGCCACAGGGAAGTTACGACGACCTAGGCATCGACCTCGTATATAATCTCCTCCTCCTCGCACATGTCGTCGACTAGATCGACTCCTGCCGGTGAGGCGTCGATAGCTCCGTCCGCCAAATCCCACACGCCACAAAAACCCCGAGAAGATCAAGGTCGTCCGCACGTGCAGGCCGACCTCGACGAACTACGTCGAGAACGCATCGCCGACTTCTTTCATCTTCGTCGACCGATCAAGTAAATTGTCCTCCTTCCCTCGCGCCTTCATAGCAAGCTACTTCCTCCGTCTCGTTGCTTTGATGGACATAGGTTTACCACATATTTTCAACTAGTATGAACTTGACTAGATGCGTTCTGACCAGATGGCATAGATGAAAACATTCTTTGGTTCTTTCATAGCATGGTAGAATAAGATGTTGTTTCTCGAGAAGCATGATGCAATACATTTTTTGTCACAATATCCAATTATATTTTTGTCACACGATCCAATTATATTGTTGTGCACATAGAACATTAAAGAGTTATTAACATTAGATGTTGATGAACCTCAAATAGGTACCATTGCTATAGACTCTAGTTTATTTACAGCTGAACAATTTGTCACCCTGTTAGTAAGACAACCAGACGAATTAGTAACAATTTACCATATTAAATTTATTGATTATATAATTTATATGATACTCAAAGAACTTGATCAGATGCAAGTAAATTCAATTACCAATTGTAGTTATTTTTTTATTACCTCATGTCAGCACACACTTGGTTGCATCTTGCAGTAGGGTTGGAATCCGAGCCGAGTCGAGCCAGCTCGGCTCGACTCGCTAGAGCTCGTTTCATTAACGAGCTAGCTTGACTCAACTCATTATTATTAACGAGCTCAAATCCAAGATTGGCTCCACTCGTATAACTCGCGAGCTGGCTCGTTTAGCTTGTTAAGCTCGTTAAAGATATGAACATAAAACCCTCAAACACTATAAAATTATTATGTATATATTAAACATATATATCACTAAAAAATAGTAATTTCCTTATAACGCATGAGTCTCCTAGGCGGTTGGGCCTTCAACGGCTAGGCCTTGTGTTGTGCGCCTGAGACATAGGGTGCTGAGTGGCTGATCTTTTTTTATATTGAGAGTGGCTGATCTTTTGTACCGAGCCTAACGAGTTACACGAGTACTCGTGAGATTGGCTCGTTTAACTTGGTCTATAAACGATCTTAAACTAAAGCTCAGCTTGACTCGTTATTCTTCGAGTTCGAGTTGATTCGAGCCGAGTCACGAGCTACTCGTTTAGCTCACGAGGTTCGAGCTTTTTTTCCAGCCCTATGTTGCAGTATACATGGTGATAGTTTTGTATTTCCATTAGTGTTATTTTTGCATTAGTGTTAGCTACTGCCAGAAAGTTTTTATATTTTTGCATGCCTATTGTTATTTTTCCTTTAGTGTTAGCTAATGTCACGAAGTTATATATTTTCTTTCAACGGGATGGACGAGCTGAATGGAGAAATAGTATGCGCAGTTGAGAAATGGTGCAAGCTTGTTGCAGATCTATCGAGCGGTCAACGCGCTAGAGTGGCTGATACATCATTGCGCAACATGCTGCAGATACCATCTATTAAGATGCGTACCCTCCTGATTAGGTATATGATTGAGAATTTTCAGGCCAGGACGGGAAGGTTCATTATACAAGAGCAGGTTGGGGAGGTGACTCTCGGTGCTGTCGACGTCGAGTGCGTCTTTAACCTCGAGAACCAAGGACTGTCCGCTTCAGACATTCTGACTGAAGAAGGCGAGGACATGAAGGAGCGGGTGCCGCCACAATTTCTCAGTAAGACATCAGAAAACATAGTGATAGATAATCTCATTGAGGACATAATTAAAAGTAAAGCCACCGATGACGATTTCCTTCGCAAAGTAGTGATTGTCCTGTTAGGAACAATTATTGCTCCCATGTCGAGCAAGATTGTGCCAAAGCAGTACTACGCTTTGGTCGAAGATGTGAAACGTATTTCAAAGATTACCTGGAATGCCTTCACCATGCGTGTTCTCCTTGATTGCCTTCGCATAGTGAAGAAAGGCAAACACCTCCGCCAATGGCCGAAAGGCAATTTGGCTCTCTTGCAGGTACACATATGAGACCTGTTGCATAATGTCAATTATCATATCATTGCAATTTTATGTGATGTATTACTAACTCTAAATCCTTATTTTTTTTTTGTAGTACTTGTACTGGGAGAAGGTGCAACCAGTCGAAGGCGAATGCGCCTATAATCCCAACTTGTCCATACAACCTCTTATGAGGAACTGGACAGAAGGTGCAGCCACTAGGAGAGATAGGTTCGACTATGATAATGGGTGCGGCCGTGGTAACGTAAGGGTAAGTCATTGTGTTTCATCTTTCTTAAATGTTTTGTAACTTAATACTATTTATTTTTTATTCATCACATGTACTTCAATATCGCATGCAGATGGAAAATAATATCACCCAGGAGTATAGGGCTCAGGAGCCCAACATCCCAAATAATGTGCCTACCATGAAGCCAAAAACCAAGCATGCAACTGGAAACGCAAAGAAGTCGACGACAGCCGCATTGTCAGAAGATTTGATGGAGCTTCTAATGAAGCGGTGCATGGACTTCATACACACCCAGATGAGGCAAATCCCTGATCAAGTTGCTGAGGTATCACACCTAAACTTTATGGTTTACAGTATGTTTGCTGTTTTAAACCATGCTACCATTACTAAGTTTATATTTCTATTGCAGAGGTTGTTGGAGAAGTTGAACAAAGCAGGTGTCATGTACAAACCGGCTGCTGTCGTGCCATCCGCGAAGAATGATCCGAACGAAGTGGATTAGTTCGAGAATGGTCCATATGAAAAGAAGGAATTCGTGTACAAGGAAGACATGGATAGTGATGGACAGCCGATCATTGACATGACGCAGCCTGATATAGTGCTTCCCGACCATAAAACCGTTCCTGAGGTACTATGTATTTATCTTTCTGTCTATAATTTTCTCGTTTAATTTTTTTACGTCCAGAAATGTTCACACGATTTAGTTTGCCAAACAGAAAACCCCACCAAAGATGAATGGACATAAGGAAGCTTCACATGTTAAGCGTAATGATGTATGTGGGGGTACACCGAAAAACCCTTGGGTGGTTGGTACTTCTACTCTAGCACCTTCATCGGACATAGACATTTGTCCATCTTCTGTCAGCAAGTTCATGGCTAAGGCAAATGGAAAAAAGGGTGTAACAATCGATAAGGATGAGGAGGTTATGTCCGGTAAGCGGAAGCGGACCATTCCCAAGAAATTTGAATCCCCCTGCGCACTTGACAAGCCCGGCAGGCGTACCAGCCGTGGTCAGAGAACCTCTGGTACTAGTACTGCTACTAGAGGTATCGTAACTAACATTCTTAATTTTTTTTATTTACTACCAATGCATATGATCACCATTGTTGACGTTCATATTATTTCATGCAGCTCTATTTTCGAACAATAATGTGCCGGAGGTTGTGGCAGATGAGTTGACGCCGGAAATAATTGATGCAGCTATTTCATTTGTCGAGTTAGCTGCTAGCACTGAGAAGAACAAGAACAAAAAAATTACTACAGTGAAGGGCGTGGCATAACTCTGACTTCCGAAAGGATTCTACCGGTACTAGCTCATAGATGGCTGTCGGACAATGTAAGTACAACTTGCATGTCCTGTTTTTAAAATGCTCAATAATCTATGTCTCAACTTTCAACATGTAATGCACTGATATTCTATGCAGGTTATTGATGCTTATATGGTACATTTGGAGCTGCGTGTTGGTCAAGATCGTTACCTCTGTCCAACGTGGAGGTCCAAATTCCTTGTAGATCGTGCTATCGCACATGACGATCCATTGCCATCGAGCTGCAACATGGATAGTGCTCTGACCAAAGCTGGAGCACTTAATAGAGTCAGGAAAGAGTATACTGTGCGTGATAAGGTACGTAATGTTTGTGATTCATCACTACATGATAGTTCATCAAGTATTTCTTTTGATCCGTAATGGTTTTTTGCACTGTAGACGTATATCGCATTGAATATCGACAATAGCCACTAGATGACCGTGGTCATGCACATGATCAAGAAAGAATTCCAAGTTCTCGATTCGCTCTATCCTCTGGACCTGACTGAAAGGACTGTTAAAGCACTAGTAATGTAACCAACATTTGTACCATTGCTCTTACATATTGTTTATGATTGTTCTTTAACACTATCCTCTTTATAGGGAATGGCTATAGCAAATGATATGCGTCAGGCAAATCTTATTACACCAGGGAAATATCCGAATGTAAGTAAGTGGCCTATCAACGAGTATGACATACCCCAGCAAGAGGATGGGTGAGTTAATAGGACATCATGCATAATCAAACAACAACACACATGTTTGTATTGCCCACCGCTAATGTTTGCATATGTACCAGGAACTCTTGTGGCCTTTTTGTCACAGAATGTCTAGAACATTGGGACGGGGACCGAATCACCCGCCAATTTACACAGGTATGCTGTTATTTCCGTTTGTAGACTAGCTACTATGGTGGTGTAGCAACTTCGGTTCATGTAACATTTATGTCATTTTTTGCAGGCCACCGTTGACGCAAGGAGAAGACGTTTCGTCGTAGAGTTGATTATGTCACCTTCAAACTCGATGGAGTGTGTGAAGAACAAAATTCGCGAAATCGCAAGGAAAAGGCGCCTGAAGAATTCATGCGGCATGCAAGATTGAAGTTTTAGTGGTTTGGATTTAGTCCGGTCGAAGGTTTCGACGGCATGATTATCTTAGGGGTTCTATAATTTTTATGTAATAAACAGGGCACATGCATGTGTATGTGTCTGTCAGACAATTCGCTCGTACAAGACAATTTGGTCATAAAATTCGCTCGAAGAAGACAATTTCGTCGTACCAATAAAGTTTTGGCTTCACTTATCAATTGTTCTTGCTTAATATTTTTCGCGTTCTCCAATTTTTTATAATTGTATTTTTCACGGCTTCACTTATCAAGTGTTCTTGCTTAATATTTTTCTCCTTCTCCAATTTTTTATAATAGTCTATTTTTCTCTTCAACTTCTCTTGTAAGTTTCATATTAAAATTTTCACAATCTTAACTTTTTTTTAAACTCTACCAAGCTTAGCATTCTGCCTTAGCTATCTGCATGTCATCATCTTGCATAATCTCCTAGTAATTCCCCCCATCACATTATTATGAAAAGTAGTCATGGTAGATAAGTAAATATATTGAGCCAAAATGTAATATTACACTCATCAAAATTAGTCATGTCAGCTCGTTGGCTCTATCGCGTGTTATCAGGCATCATGTTTTCCTAGTTTGTTTTACAAACCCGTCGTTTTTTTATTATATGTATAATTAACTTTTTCTGTACTCACCATAATGCCAGGCACGGCCCATCTAACCACGTGAGGGGCCCCACAGGTGGGCTATCTTCCCGACAGCGCTACACCAGCCCATTTTGTCAGGTTCACATCGATCTTTCCCCTTTTCTCGTTTCCCTTTCCAAATCCCTAGCCCTCCCTGTCTATTTGCGCCTCCAAATCTCGACGGCGAAAGCATGACAGCGAGCTGGGCATCGGGCGGCGGCGGCTGCGGCGAGAAGAGCGGTGGCGACCGCAAGTTAGGTCGAACCCTGGGTCCTGCAAGCAGGTGGGCCGGATTCAGTGGCACAGGAGGCAGCGGCGGCGGATCTAGTGGAACAGGGGACGAGGGTTTCGTGGGCGGCGGCGGGCCGGGAGAACCCACGGCTAGGGTTTTTTCAGTCCTACACTTTGTTGGCAAAAAGGTAAGTGCTTTACCGTTGTTCTTTACATCCCAGCATTATCGCCCATAATTCATCACCTGTGGCCATGACAAGCTCCATCTATGTGGTCATCAGGAAACTCCTAGTGGCCGTGTCTGCATAGATGCAGACAATTTTGGCAGCGCACTCGGGGGATGTGTGTTTGAGGTTAGTCTACTGAGCATGATCTTCAAACTAGTACTGCTATTGCGGTCAAGCTGCAAAAAAGTTCAGTGTTTAACGCTTGCAGCGACAAGTTCAGTTATAAAATGACTTGAATTGCTCATGATTTATTTAGGATGATATCACTTCTGAGTATGTTAAATGGGTTGATGGGGAGTGGGATAGCAAAGCAAAGTCAGTCATTAAGTATCTTGCCATGAAGAACAAGAAACTGGAGACTAAGATTACAGAATATGAAGCTGAAATTAAAAGGAATGAGAAAGAAAAGAGGGCAATGGTTAAGATGCACAAGGCGATATTGCTCTATAGGGATGGGATTTTAGGATTTGGAGGTCTTCTGTATCTTGGCCTGCTTGCCATTATGATTGTTGTCATAGTTAGCAAGTAGATTGTTCATAAAGTTATTGACATCATTGTAATTGACATGATGAAATGATGCTAAATTATTTGCTATTCAGTTTATGGGCAAAGTGTATCAGAGATTGCAGCATAAATAACATGGGGCCATCATGATTGGTAGACAATGCACTTTTGGCATGTTCTATATTTGGCAGACAATGCACTTTTGGCATGTCCTGTATTTGACAGACAATGCACTTTTGGCATGTTCTATATTTGGTATGTGATGCACATGGGCACATCACCTAGCAACACTACTGATTTATGTAGCAGACTAGTTCATTGTCTTGTTGCAACATAGGAGCAACATCTAGCAGCTTCCATGCAACACTGAAGCAAAGCAACAATACATATTCAATATTCAAAAATTTAACTGAACTTGGCACTTAGGGTGAGCAGTAGATATTCAGTTCTTCAGCCACAAAGAACCCGATCAAACTGTACCGATTGCATAACTTATATGCTTACATATAAAAGCATACCTAACAAACATCAAACCCAAAATAATGTTAACTTATATGCTGAAACATATAACAGCATACCTAACTTAAGATAATCAGCAGCTTCCTCCTCCTTCAGCAACTGTGCCCATCTTCACTTCTTCAGAAATTTGAGGCGGTGTGAGCGGCGCACCACACACGGAGAAGCCTTCTTCTTGACCACCGTTCTGTTGGACAGCTGCGCCACCTGATCCTGAGCCACCTCCTCTTCTTCCACCTTCACTATGCCAGGGAGGAGGGGAAGGAGCTCGATGTCGATGGGCATTGTCTTGCCACCCTCGACGGCGACCGGCGCTACCATCTGCACAACGTCCTCCTCGCCCTCCTCATGGTCCAACGGCAGCACTGGCTTCGACACATGGCGGACCTGGTAGTCTGGGCTGATGGGCGCAGGGACAGCGAGCTCAACGTCGACGCGGTCCGCCCTCGACGCGACGCATGCTGAATCTGGCCGCAGCGTCATGGTGGTGGAGCGGTACATCCACCACCTTGCGCGTTGAACAGGGGAGTCGCTCAGCGTGGCCTCTTGCATTGCCCACACGAGTAGGACAGCCGGCGGGACGTCGCGGCCGTAGGGGAAGGCGCGCTTCCTCTCGGCGTCAGTGAGGACTTTGACGAGGCCACGCGCGTGGTTGACCAACATCTCCGTGCTGGGGAACCAGCCGCACACCTCCGTCAACTGCGCGCGCCACCCCTCGTCATCGCCGGCGAGGTCCATCATCGCTCTCTGCCAGCTGAGGCTTCTCTCCATGGAGGCGGCTGCAGCGGTCGCCGGCGAGGGTATTCTCGATCTACTGTAGGTGGGGATAAGAGGGGAGTTCGAACCGGCGCCCGTGGGAGGTGGGTGAGTGTGTGGTGGGGAGGAGAGTGGTACAGTTACTTATTTAATCGCATTTAGGACGTGGGCAGGGGAAATGTACAATAATATTCTTTCTACCTCCCGCCCCGGTCATTACACAGTAAAGAATTTTTTTTGATTTTTGTTTACAAGGAAACATCTTACTTTATTTAAACAAAGACTGGGATCTCGTCTGCTAATACACTAAGGATACAATCACGGGCCAAAGCCTCCAAACCAAAGAAACACAAGCGCCTACAGCTACCTTAGCCGAAGTATGAGCCGACCGATTAACACAGTAAATAATTGAAGCAAGTGTTCTACTCTTGTTCCTTCTCCATTTTTCTGCACGTGATAGAAGACAAGCTAAGTTAATGAATGATACAAACTTTAATAATCCATAATGCATACAAACACTTACTTCTGATTTTGTTTGCATTTCTTGCTACGTCTGGTGTGTCCTACCAATTTGCAAGCGCCGCACCGGGTTTTCAACTCATCAAAAGAGAGTGGTCTACCATTTTTCGAGACAGGGCGGCTCTCATCGGCCTTTGTTGCACCTTTGCTTGACACTTTCATAGGATATTTAACCTCAATCATGTTGCCTTCACCATCGTCCACATATTCAACTGCACACTTATTGATGTCATTTGTTTGCTTCAACACATTTTCCTGTACCAGATCATACTCATGACTCTTAGCTATCACAGCCTTCAAACTCTCCTGTAACTGATCCCACAAAGCAGGGTGTTTGCATACCGCATGCATAGCTTTGGACGCTAACACACTGACCTGGCTATATTTCATTCTTTCCCCGGCCCCAGTCCAACCAAATCCCAACAGATCGCTTGTGCCCCTCGCCGGCAGTCCCAACCTTGCTTCTTTCGTGAACCGAATAAGAACTAAACACTTTGGTATTTCAGATATGTTCAAGTGCTTCAGTACATGGAATATGTGCTTGCAAGGTAGACCCTTTCGAATCATTCTTCTGCAGCTGCACCTTATAGTTTCTGCGGAATTTACTGGTGTATACTCCAGCCAAAAACGGCGCTTCCGGTTATTCTTCCAGGCCACGATGTAGTGCTGTGATCCGTCTCCCAGCTTAATTTCTACAATCTCCATGCCGTCAATTTTTCTAAGATCATCTTGCAACATATAGAAGTTTGCTGGAGTGAAGACGTGAGAAGCAGCTATCTCAAGTTCCCTCGAGCTAGTAACTGGCACCGGTAAACTCTGTGAGGCCGTGCAGTCATCTCGCGCCTCGTTTTCACGGATACGCACAACGGCGTTCTCATAGTGCAAAATCATATCCACCAGGGTCATTTCACTGTCTAGGTGGAGGTGAAGGCCTTTTCATGCCAAGCCAAAACCCCTCAGTTAGGTATGACGCGGCCCACAGTCTCCTCTTCTTATACATCCGCCTCAACCATGTTATAGTTTTTTCCGACTGCCATCTTTTGGAAAATGCGTGCCATCTCTCCTCAAACGTTGCCGTGGACGTGCTTTAGTACAGAAGAGTTCGGAACTCCTTCAAGGACTTGTGACTGAGGTGAATCTTCATATTTTTCTCTATGTGCCACGTACATATACGGTGCCACACGTCTGGCAAGACTTCGCGAATTGCCTTGATCATCGCAGCGTCGGCGTCTGTGATAACACTCTTAGGCATCTTTTGACACATGGACCTCAAAAAAGTCTACAGAAGCCACACGTATGTCTCCTCGGTCTCGTCCGAAACTATGGCACAACCAAAAACAGTGGTCTTCCGGTGATTGTTAAGACCAACAAAAGGTATGAATGGCATACCATAGCGGTTCATCTTGTACGTGCTGTCAAATACAAGCACGTCGCCGAAGTCCTCATAGTCATGACGAGACTGGGAGTCGCACCAGAACATCCTATTCAAATGTCCTTCCTTATCTAGCATGTACTCGAAAAAGAAGCTAGGATCCCTCTGTTTCCTACTGGCCATGATGCCTATGGCTGTGGCAGCATCACCTTTTGAAAGCAGCTTCCTCTTCTCCTTGGCGCAAAGGTTGTATATTTCACGCCTGGTAAAACCAACACCGCCGTACCATACATATTGATGATGAAGCAATCCATCATGTCGTGAATTCTAATCCCTGCAGCTCCCATGGACATTATCTCATGCTTCTGGTACTCTTTGATTTTTCTGTGGGACCAAAGAAAAGGTACCTCGTCCGGTCCTGCCAACATATGGCTATGCTTGTCCTCAAAACTTTCAACATACCAAACCCCATGCTTTTGGTCAAGCTTGACGGTCAGGTGCGCTTCGCAAAAGCAGTGTGTCTCGGCTCTGAGCCTACGGCTGTGTCCTTCCTCGGTTAGCAACTTGCTATCACGTTTCCCTTGTCTTGAACAAACAAACCGCCTATAACGCATATGACGTGACTCTGTTTTGCTATACCTGACCTTATTCTTTCTAATGCTGAAACCATTATCTCTAGCATAGCTGTTGTAGAAATTATACGCAGCATCGTGAGACGTAAAGGTCATTTCCATTATCTGCATGAACATATCCCTCTTATCATCTGCACTAGCAGTATCTTAGACATTCTTTGCCCCATCATCTTGTGTCACCTACACAATCAAACCACAGCCATGAAAACAGATTTCTAAGGTTTAACATTACTTACTTCCATAGAACATTGATTACACACATACCTCACTCATGATGACCGACGACTCGGACTCCCCAGAACCAGGTGCATCTAATGATTCGTCGTTAAGGCCTGTCTCCGCGTCGGATTCACCGTAATAATCGTACGCATTATGACATTCGGAAATGAACTGAAAAATACAACACAAATACATAATTACTTATCATATAATATTCCTAAAGAAATTCAATTTGCATGCCAACAAAAAATTTCACTTACGTACCTGACTAATGTAATCTTCATTTGAGAGCTCCGAGTTGTTTTCTTGATCCTCATCGATCTATAAATTTTCAACACAAAGATTTAATGTTGTCGGATGCCACTAAAAAATTATAACATGACAATGCCACTCACATTAAGATCGTCCCATTCGTTCCCATTCTCTGACCGATCTTCACGATCTGAATTTTCATCATCTGACCAATCTTCTATCCAGTCTTTCATCAGTTCTCCAAACTTCATGTCTACCATGATATCAGTTAACTCCTCGTCCGCCATTTCCTACAACCAATATTATGTATCATCACATGTGCAAACATTATCAATGATGAAATATAAAACACATAGCACACGATCACGGATGTTATGTAAACAACCGCAACCGAGGCCGTTTAGATCTGCCCAACTTAGTAAGGAAGATGGCCACGGCACCCGTCGTGATCACTTTCAATCGCGAGGAACTGCACGATCTCAAAACCTAGGTTAGCCGTCACATCAAATAACGATACCGGTGGTGCGCACAGCCTACGGCAGCCGACGCTACGTGAACCCAGATCACGAGGAGCAGCACTACCGGAACAAGATCCACGATCGCATGCGCCGCCGGGTAGCTAGGTTACCCGCCCCGCTAGGTTAACCACTACCACTGGCGGCGGCAGTTCGTTCGATATTGCCGCGAGCGAGACTAGAGGGGGGACGCGGGATGCGGTACCTGTGCGCGCTCGTTGGAGATTCACGACGTTGTCGCGCCCGCTGTCCGACGAGATCGCCGGCGACGAGATAGCCGCCGCTGGAGATCTACTACGTGACTTATGGAGCTGCGTCAATGCTCGCGAGATTGATGGAGCTGCTCGCATGAATGATTGGATTCGGCAGGTCTTACGTGGACATGGGGTCGTGTGATGTTTTTTTTCGGACCAGGGTACTGTACGTATACGTTCTGGGCTATACAAGGCTAGACAGGGCTTGGATCTGGGCTGCGGCGGGCCAGGAAAAAAACAAATTCACGGGGACAAAAATACCCCTCCGAAATTAGATTAGGGGGGAGCACTGGAGCAGGGCTCCTCGATGGAACCGTCAACCCACCCACCTGACCAAATCAACCGTTCATCCATTTCATCCCTCCTCACCATGGCCATGTCTAAACCTACACCTTGGCTCTACTTGCCGTCGCTGTCGCCTCGGATGTCCAACCAGAACCAGAACCCGGCCTGAGCGTGGAGGCCACCAACGCTACATGTGGGACCGCTGCGGCCCAATTTCAGTGCAGCCATGTGTTACTAGCCAAGCTGGACGTCAGGACGCCGGAGGTGAAGGACGTCATCGGAATGTCGGTCCAGGTGGGCGCCAAGGCGGCAGCGGAGGCGGCCGTCAAGAAACCGTCCACGTGCATCGCCGACTGCCTCGACGACCTTCCCTCGGCATGGAGCGAAACATGGAGCTTCCTACTCGCTCCCATTGCATGTCACGGAGCCATCATTCATGTAACAGCAATAAGAATCAGTAAGCGGAAATATGAAAAACGACGGAACAAATCACGCTCTCCTCCTCTTCAGTCAGGTGATGCCGGTTTCTTGTCAAGCTGCTGTTGCTTCCTGAAATACGCCCTCCTCTTCAAGAGGTCATCAGTGACACGTAGAGCTTCAAAGGCATCACCGAATTTTCGCCATGCATGGTACGTTCCTCGTCTGACAGGTCAGTGCAGCCGTTTCCACACTTCTTATTTTCGGATTCTTCGAATTGCTCAAAGAAGCCCGCATCGTTGACAGTTTCGAGTTTTGCTGGCAGCATTTGGATGTGCTTGGATAATATGGCAAGGTCGTGGAGACAGTCGGCGATGCATGTGGAGGGTTTCTTTATGTCCTTGCTGAATGCGGCTGCCTCCGCCGCCTTCTTGGCGGCCACATGGACCGACATTCCGATGAAGTCCTTCACCTCCGGCGTCCTGACATCCAGGTTGGTTAGTAACATAGGCTGCATTGAAATTTGGCCGAAGCGGTCGCGCACGTAGCGTTGATGGCGTCCACGGGTTCTAGTTCTGGTTTGGACACTAGGGGTGACGACGATGGCAACAAGAGCCAAGGTGTAGGTTTAAGGCAGCAGCAACATGGCCATGGTGGTGATGGATGAAGTGGATGGACGGTTGATTTGGTCAGGTGTGTGTGTATACCTTGCAGCGAGCGAATTATCAGCCCATGTATCGCACCACAAAAATTTGGTAATGCCTTCGATCGAAGCTCTACGCGTCACTGATGACCTCTTGAAGAGGAGGGCGTTTTTCAGGAAGCAATAGCAGCTCGGCAAGAAAGCGGCAGCACCTGTCTGAAGAGAAGAGCAATATTTGTTGTATCGTTTTTATATATCTGCTTACTAATTCTTACTGCTATTGCATGAATAATGGCTCAGTGGCATGCAATGGGAGCGAGTAGGAAGTTCATTGTTTCGCTCCAAGCCAAGGTTTCCAGCAATGGCAGAGCTATGTGTGTTAAAGGGCAATATTTTTAGGTCTAGTATTAAGGAAAAGTGTAGCCTCATCCATGTCTTTTTATATTACAATTTTTGTATCATGCAAGCCATTTGCTGGAGACGAAGATAAATTGGTCGGCTATTATATATACTCTATAATTTTGTTTTTAGCTTGTTCATAACTATTCCTTCTATTCACTTACGCCTACAATCATGAACTACAGAAATCTCTCTCGTCTTTTGAGCTATGTGTGGCACACTTCATGGCAGAGCTATGTATGGCACACTCTACAAATCTCACCATTTTTTAACAAGAATTCAGTTTTACCTGAACATGGATCTATGTTATATCTGCAGCAGTCTGTTACTAAACAACCAAGAGATGTGAGGACGCCGGTGGTGAACGATGTCATCGGGCTGTCCATGCAGGTTGCGACGAAGATGACCATGGAGGCGGCCAAATAAACGCCATGTTACTAGGACTGTTACATGACAACATTTCATTGATGTTGTAAGATCGAGTTAATCGACCAAGGGGATGAATGGGAGATTACGACAATTCTTTGAAATAAGTTAATTCCTTGAAGAAAAAGAGAGTAAACAGGAACAATACGAAACAATATGAAGAAATATTTGAGCTAGTAGTGAAGAATAACTTAAGCCATGCGTCTAGAAACTTAAGAAAACAAGTAATCAGAACTGTTAGACGGGAGAGAGGGATTTGGTGGAATAGTTGTTGTATTGCTTGAGCCTCATGGGCATATATATAGTATAGGAGTACATGATCTACTTGGAGTACAAGGCAAGCCAGAATATTCCTAGTCTAACCTATGTTTCCTAATACAATCACGTTACTCAACATCCCCCCGCAGTCACAACGGTAGCAACGCAGACGGTGAGACTGGAGAAGAATCTGAAGGTAAGCCGACGGACACCCCCCACGGTCTTAACGGTCGACGCATCGCGGAGTCGTGGCCGGAGTGGAAACCGACGAGGTTGCTCAAGCAAGGCGGTGGCCCTTTGTGCCGTTTGTTGAGGGAGCCGAGAGCCTGGATGGTCTAGGCATGGTCGAGGTAGCCATGCGAAGAATGTCATGGTCGATGTCAAGTCAGGGTAGCCGGTGTCGAGGAAGTCGCAGTGGAGCCGCGGGCGCAAGGAGGCGCTGAGTTAGTCATGGGCGCAGTGGTGTCGAAGTAGTGGTGCGCCGGGAAGAAGACGTTGTTGACGACGCGTCGCGCCGGGTTTGCCAAACCTGGGGACACGTCGTAGACGAAGGCACGCGTCGGTGTTGCCAGTACCGGGCATGCGTAGACGGACGAAGACGAAGTTGACGAAGCGTCGCTCCATGCTTGCAAAACCCGGAGACACCTCGTGGACGAAGGCACGCATCGGTGAAGAGAGTGATTTGATGGAATAGTTGTTGTATTGCTTGAGCCTCATGGACATATATATGAGTACATGATCTATTTAAAGTACAAGGCAAGTCAGAATATTCCTAGTCTAACCTATGTTTCCTAATACAATCATGTTACTCAATAAGAACTGAAATAACAATAGCAGAACTGAGGCTAGCATGATGACTAAGTAACAGAAGAAATAGCGAATATGGCGAATCCTAACCAATTAGACGCACAACGCAAATCGGTGTCGTTGCTAGTCCATGCGGAATTGCAGATGCGCGCCATTGCATGTGCGTGTGGATTCTCTCTCTCTCTCTTCCTGACATATGCATGGCCTACATTAGCTTCCCTCTCTCCTCTAACTCCCATCCTTTTCATTTTCTTTTGACAATTAGATGGTACATATCTTTAGAACCAAAAAGTCATTTTCAAAACTTTTTACATATTTGAACTCGTGACACCAAGCCCTTTAAAACAAGTACAGTCTTGGATACATTTGAAACACTTTTTAAAAAAACGTTTGCTTTAAACAGTGAAGAACTTTTCATTTTTATTCTAAAGTGCCAAAAAACAGAATCAGGGCTGAAGAATTTTCTAAATAGTGGGTCTGCACTTTGTTAGGAGTATGAAAGAACTTTGCTAGAAAATGTATCTGGAAACAAAGAACTTTATCAACAGCTTGGCCGAACTTTGATGAAATGTTTGTGAAACTTTTTTGAGCCACATACAATTTAATTTTATCTTGGGCTCACAATTTAATTTGAAATATATTGATATTAGACTTGTTTTGTAGAGCTGGTTGTGACAAACTCGAACACATAAACGAATTTAAATTTACGTAATTTATTTAAAAGTAATGGTGGCATATTTGGTTATTCAGTAATTTTGTTAAATGAGCCGCAGCATGCATGTGAATATGACGGGGAAGTACACTGCATGGCTGACAACGCAGTGGGGCAGGTTGATTGGACATGACCCTAGATGGAGGGCTAGGATACAGGTTGTGCGGGTAACTGGTTAGGAAAAATCCACTTCTAACGAAAAGACAAACACACTTCAGTAAGTGAAACGGAATCTATACTTTGCTAATAAAGGAAGATGATATTCTTGATCCATCATACATTTTTGCATAAAAGACCCTCACCTTATTCAGGATCAACCCACGGTCTATGAGAGAAATCGGGCCATGGTCCTTGACGACACCCCCACACTGACACCAGTGATCTCCAGCGCTCATGCACCAATGAGAATTGCCCAGCTCTTCGAAGGAGGGAGCGGGAACACCAGAGGCGCCTAGCTCTTATAGGGCTGGATCGGTATGGTTTATCTACATTTCATTGCTATCAGATTTTTTGCAACAATTTTAAAATATTAATGCTCGCATTGGTGGAGCGAGTCCCTCAATCCTCACATATCCATTGAAGATCTTGGTTAGCTACAGAGTTTATTGGGAAGAGTGCAGTTCATCCACCAACTACGGTGAAAGATGTTTGATCAGTTGCTATACAAATTGGTGTCGGATAAGCTCGGGGGTCTCAAGAATGCGAGTCACTTTCTACTCAAAAGTAGTGTATGTAGCTATGATACAGAACTTCTCTGAAGACCAATGGATCAAAAAATGGGGGTATCTTCTTTGGACACAAAAATGGAACTTTTCCTTTATAATAAGATAAATGTAGGCTTAGAATTGTTGACGACTGAATTCTGTAGTAACCCTATCAGTGTGTTAGACTGGAGTAATCTTAAAAAATTGCATGCTAATCATTATGCTTCATGTGAAACTTGTAACTCATGTAATAATCTTGGATTGCCATGAACCTTAATTATTGAAGAATACTCTACATTCCAAATTATTTCCGTTTGCTTCTTGTCGGATTAGTTAATTGTCATGGGCAGTTGAAATGGCTCACATAGGTGTGTTTGTTGGATATGGTCAAATATGTGATCAATCTTGACCCACAAAGTTAGTACAATGCAGAAGTATTGGTTGTAGGACAAAATGCTCCTGTTGAGCATTGCTATCATTGTTTTATTCCCTTCTCCATGTACAATAGTTCAGCTAATCATTCTGGTTCCAAGAAGTCTTGGACTCATGGAGCAATCGACTATCACAAGGAAGAACGATAATTGTTTGGGGTGCATGTACTGAAGTTGAATCAACATTGGGTTATCATGTCATGAAAGATCACCTCTTTACAACCTGTATTGTCTAAATTTTATTTATCTTTTCTATTTTGTAGATTAATGTTGTTCTACCACGACCTCCACCTCAAAAATGCGCCGGACCCAACACATGCCATGTATGCACAACGAAGCTCACTTTCACGAACCACCCAAAATAGAGAGAACAAAACCCAAGGCTTTACTCGTGCACCACAACTGAAAATTCCTGCGCAGGGGGGGAGCATGCAAGCACACTAGACAAACTGTCACAGTGCACTGAATCACACTTAGGCTTCTAGTTTTTGTCAATTGCAATATAACAATTTATCGAAAATTGAAACAGGTCATACAAGTTTCACAGCTTTTGAGAAATCTCAAATTCGTGTAATCCAACTTAAAGTGTATAGCTACAACATATGTAATGATTTGGAAATTTAAGCATTTAACAAGCACCGGCCAAACAACCTCGTAAATATTGTAGCAATCCGCAGGGGACTCAACTTAACTATAGCCATGTGCCCTGATATTGCTTCCAGCACGTAGTACCATACGACCTCCCTCACATCCAAAATGCCCGCACTTGAAAATCCTCATTATATTTGGAAAAGAGGAAGGAGCGGTTAGGCTTGTGGGCAGTGGTTCTGAGCTCGCCGTTCTTGCCGTACTTGAGTGTGAACAAACGGATCATGCACTTGCTGCCAGTGCTGGTGCAATGCCTCTTGTTGAATCTTTCTTGCGGCACGACCTCAACGAGACAGTAGCTACTGTCACCCATGTACACAAGACTAGCCGGGATGTGCCTATCCATATCTAGCCTCATGGTTGCATCAGGGTCGAACATCATCTCCTTGCATAGCTTCCAGGCCGGCTTTGTGTGGCTATCAGTGGGAGAGATGACGTCGCAGGAGCATATGTAGCCATCTGTGTATTCATGTGCCTTGTGTAGCCCAACCCACGCGAGCTCCTTGTCGAAGTGGACTTGGCCAAAAAAGGATAGACCCCACTTGCCATGGCCCCTCCACTTGCCACTCTCGATGTCATAGGAGTAGGTGCAGGAGGGGTTGTCCTGGCCCAAGGGGTCCGAGTCTTGACCCCCCTCAACTGATACAAACTGTGTGTGCCCTCTTTCCGCCGGGTGCACTGCGATCGACTGCACTTGGAACACGTCAAAAGGGAGTGTCCATGGTATGCTGCTCCAAGACCAATGGTCGTTGTTCCCCCACCGGTACGCCGCCGTGTCCATCGGCGGAGGCGCATCTTCGAGGCGATGCATGCATCCTTTGTAGTAGCTCTCATTACCATCCAAGTTGCCCGCGAAGGTGTACAGCTTGTTTCCGGCCGCCGCCGTGTGGAGCCAATGAGCACGCAGCGTCTTTGGAATATCAGGGAGGATAGAAAGCCCCGCCGTCTCCGTGTCGTACACGAGGGTGACACAATCTTTTTCCCGGTAGTACCTTAGTTTCCCCGTGGCGATGATGTTGCTGCCAAGGGCGGCGAAGCTCCAGTAATTAATTTGTTCGCTCGATTGGCGGTGGACCGGAGGCCGCAGGGCCAAATCGCCGCCGTCCGATCCGTCGCCTAGCAGGTCCAGCTTGTGGATGCTGAAGCCCTTCTTCCAGTCGTCAAGAATCAGGTACAGATGCTGCCGCCTGTGCTTGGGCGATGTGCTGCCGTGGCGGTTAGCAGAGGTAGCTGCCACTGGTTTGGCCGCCGCGCGATCAGCATCGGTGGCCGTCGTCTCGTCCTCCGACGAGATGTAGCTCCGGGACGGGATCGCATCCGCGCTGCGGCCGAGACGGCGGCGCTCGTGGCGACGGGAGAGGAGGGTGCGAGGGTGACGGGGAGCAAGGAAAGATCGCAGCATCGCGGCCGGTGCGCGCGCGGGCAGATTAGCGCCGGGGTCGTTGCAATTCGTTTCTGTTCTCCGGTGTGCGAAACTGCGAATGTTACGGATCAAGAACCACTCTGTTGCTTTTGGGCCTTGGAGTGGAAGCTTAGGCGTGCAGCAGAGGCCTACCTGAACCTCCTATCAAATTGTGCGACGCCAGCCTAGCAAATGCGGACCCCCTCTCGCTCCTGCAGCGAGCGTTTTGGGCCAACCCATGCGCGGTGTTCGGGATTTCAATCAAAAAAGAATTTGAAAAATGTTCATGATTTTGAAAAAGTTTTGTCAGTTAAAAAAATGTTCTTGAATTCCAAAAATGTTCACAAATTCAAAATATCGTGAATTCTAAAAAACAATTGTCAGTCCAAAAGATTATAATGAATTCGAAACATATTCATGAATTTGAAGATATGTTGATGAATTCAAAAATTGTGGACTGAAAAAATATTCATGGATTTCAAATAAAGTAAGATTCTTGAATTCAAAAATATTTCATGGGCTTGAAAAGTGTTCAGTTTTTTTCGAATGCAAATTTGAAAAGTTTGTTCACAAATTGCAAAAATTCTCCGCAGGTCTAAAAAATATTCTGCATGGCAACTCGGGCGTTGGCTGGCAATTTTGCTCCCAGCGAACGTTCACCGGATATTCGCGTCATTTATCTTTCACGTGATACCCAGCCAATTACGATCGTATAATTATGGCTGACCTTATGGGATCAAATTAGTGCCGTAATTCTTTCCATGTTTATCGTGATTTTGTTGTGACCTACCATACGTGTATGTCTTGCCTAGCAGCTAACAGACGCTCCTGATTCCAATGCGTGATTTTTTGAGTGGCATCCATGGAAGGGTAGGTCTTCATCTTCTAGCTCGGCATCGGGGTCTCGGGTCTCCTCTGAATCTTGTGGCGCTATGTCACGTCCAGCGTCTCCTTCTTCCGTGGATGGTGACGCCAGTGTCGCCGCCGCCACCGGCACGCCAATGCCATGGCAGACTGCGTCGCGCATTATGGCGTGGTACGACAAGCCCTCGATCGACACTTTCGTCGTCGAGACCAGGCTCAACACCGGTTTACACACCGCCAACTTCTAGTCTTCGACGCCAGGCTACAACTGGTGCGTGAAGATCTACCCCGACGGCCGCAAGGGTTCGGCCGACGCCGGCTGGGTCTCCGTCTTTCTGCAGCTTCTCGGTGGCACCAACATCGTCGGCGAGATGGTCATGGCGCAGTTGAGCGTCAGCTTGCTCGACCAGGACGGGGAGTGGTGCCGTCGTACAGCAGAAACAGCTCCAAGATCAAACCCTACGCTTCCAAATATACCAGTGGGGCCCTCCCCGGTTGATCACCGGACATTAACTGAAGAGATACGTAAGAGATGATCGTTTCACACTCAAGTATGATGTTGTCGTCCACAGGATCTGTGCAAAGCCCGCCGACGCCCCCCCGGCCTGTCGTCGTCCCATCGTCTGACCTGCAGCGGCAGCTCCTCGCCCTCTTGAGGAGCGAACGGGGAGGGGACGTGACGTTCGAGGTCGGCAGTGAAGTCTTCACGGCGCATAGGTACATGCTCGCCGCTTGTTCCTCGGTCTTCATGGCAGAGCTCTTCGGCCCAATGTCGGAGAACGCTGCGGGCAAGGTGCAGGTCGATGACATGGAGCCAAGAGTCTTCGAGGCCATGCTCGAGTTCATCTACACAGATTCACTGCCCAAAAATGACGGTGGCGAGAAGGTGGAGGTGGCCCAGCACCTGCTCGTGGCGGCAGATAGGTATACTCTCGAAAGGCTAAAGTTGATCTGCGAGGACATGTTGTGTGACAACATTGACAAGAGCATGGTGGCGACCACCCTGACACTAGCCGAGCAACATGGCTGTTGTGGCCTCAAAGAGGCGTGCTTCAACTTCCTCGGTCGGATTCCGGGCAACCTTGAGGCCGTCATGGCGAGCGATGACTTTCAACACCTTAAGACAAGCTGCCCTTCCCTCGTTAAGATCATCATCGACCAGGCCGCGGCCGTGTTTGGATCACACGTTCTCAAGACAGACGGCTACTCCCAAACCAAAGGGCTCGATAATGGCAGATGCATCACGTCCATGGTGTTTGTCATCGGAGGCCTTCGCTGGAGTATGCAATACTACCCCGAGGGCCAGACCTCAGAGGACACCGGCTGGATATCCATCGTCATCATGCGTAATTACACCCGTGACGATGATAAAGGCGCTGTCAAAGCATGGTACGAGATCAATTTGCTCGGCCAGGACAGAAACCCGGTGCCATGGTGCAGTAGGGCTAGCAGTTCACCACGCGAATTCTCCCATGGGCGAGGACATGGTGGGAAGCTCATCGAGAGGAGCGTCTTGGAGGGATCCGGCTACCTGAAAGACGATGCTTTTAGTGTAAGGTGTGATATCACCATCTTAGAGTAAGCAAGGTCTCCAATAGAGACTGGAGAATAGAAAGCAATTTGAACATTACAATCTGGTTGATCTTGCTGAGCAGATGAATAAATCGTTGATTCGCTATGCAAACCAATCAACGGGGTTTTGCTAGTGTGTACATAACAGGTACAAACGTTCAACAGGCTCAGTAATACTTCTGCTAACAAGTGTCATGTTCCCTAAAACAAGTCATATTTTGATATTATCAAATAAAAGATAATATTGTGAATTCTTTGTGAAAAAATATAAGCATCTGGTTAAGTAGTGGTGCTTGTCATTAAACTTAAATATATGTCCCTCGCAAAAAAATGAAATATATGTGCAAACAATAATGCTTTCCATGTCATTTGCTAATTCCATTTCTTCATTTTGTCTTTTTGGAAATGATATTTTTAGTAATTTTTTACAATATACATTGCCCGGCCTCTGCATCTAGGATTCACACCACGAGAATGAAATTGAGTGGATGACCCATGTCTCTCAGACTCACATTTCAAGATAAATCTAGCTAAATGTAACATGCGGTTGCTACGAACAACGAACATAGCATGTGGAGAGGGCTCTTTTTTTACGGATGTTAGGAGTATAATTATGTTAAAGTTAAAGATAAGAAGATAGAGGTAGTTTAGGTTTAAACCACGTGTAATTTGTCTTGTACTTCAAATCTCTCTTCCTCACATTACACCTTTTTTTGCGAGTGAAATAATGCATTATACTCAACTCATAGTGTTCATAAAATCAGTCATAGCTAGCTGTACTGCTTCTACTAGGCCAAAACCAATCCAAGTCATAGTTTTGCCTTCATTACGGGCAAACTTAGCTAAACTAACACTGACCTTATTTTCATTGCAATTTACATGAGTATCACCCAAGTCACCCGTGGGGACGACGTGAGGGCCTCGTGCAAGTTTTATTTTCTGTTTGTGCCTTCATGGTCTATAGGTTGTGTTGTGGACATTGGTCCATTTGGAGGTTCTCTTGCTCTCAGCATTCCCCCGTTTTCTTCATCTCCTTCTCTGAAACCGAATCATGGTGATGATTGATCAACCTCCAACCTTTTTAAACCCCCAACCTTCTCCATATCGCATGAATCTAGCTACTAGCATGAACGAACGTGCAAGCTGAAATTCCTCATGGCCGGGTCCCATGCTTATGATTAATGGGAATATATGACGCCATATTGCTGAAACTTGATGGACATGAGCGAAATGTCCCGAAGTGAAGCGGCAAGAGATGAAATCATCTGCCCCACACCTAGCATGTGTTGGGGGCATTATGGAATTATTGAGTAGGTAGGATCTGTCGATGTGAACCTTTTAAATTAGGTTGATTTGGTTTCAATTATCGTCCAACCATAATGCATTTTTTTACATACACCATTTAGTTGTTCAGCATTGGCATTACAATCCGGTTGCATCATAATATCTATTATTAACTATATGGATTTTGTTGTTCTGGATGTTTACTTCTTTAAGAAGAGATATTTGCTACTAGTAGTTGTATGGTTAGTATAATTTCATTTTTAGAATTAATACCCGGTATTAGTGTACGACACTTGCTCATTGACCTTTTGACTTGTCATTTCTCCATGTTTTGATGCCAGTCCACACTAGTGCCAATTTTTCTGCACATGGTTTTACCTTTCTCTGCCCTAACTTTGGCTTTAGATTTCCTAGCTTTCTTTGGCAATGCAAACCTGAACAAACACGAGTAGAAAACAGGGCTTTGGTTCGGGCATGGCAAGCCCATTAGTCCCGGTTCAGCCACGAACCGGGACCCATGGGGGCATTCGACCTGGTTCGTGAGCCCAGGGGGGCGGCCGGGGCCTCGTGGTCATTGGTCCTGGTTCGTGTGGACCCATTTGTCCCGGTTCTAGGAATGAACCGGGACCAATGGCCATCACTCCTGGCCCACAACCATTGGTCCCGGTTCTTGGCTTGAATCGGGACAGATGGTTGGGCTTTAGTCCCGGTTTCAGCCACGAACTGGGACAAATGAGCTGCCTATATATACCTTTTCACCCTACATGAAGAAGAAAAAAAAAGAGGAAAAGAAGAAAAAATAGAGTCTATCTTTTCTTTTTCTCCTCTATTCCTTCTTCTTCTCCTTTTTTTTCTTCGTCTCCTCTTTTGTTATCTTCTACTTCCTCTTCTTAATTTTTATCGGGAACTCCGTTCCAAAATAACTTCGACATGATGGGCGGTCGATATATATACCCCCTCTCGACCGTGATAACTTATACAACAGGAGCACCCCCCCGGCCCTCTCGCTCGACCAAAACTCTCGAGGACACCCAAACCCTAGAAAAAAACAATGTCGGCCTCCTACCCCCTCCCGCCGTGCCCCTACCCGACAAACTCTCTCAAGGTCACCCAAATTTACCAAGTTAAAAGAGCGTTGTCGTCGAGGCCACCCCATACCCTTGAAGCGTTGTCGAGGCCACCCCAAACCCTTGAAGCGTTGCCGAGGCCACCCCAAACCCTAGAGAAGCAGCGTCGAGGCAACTAATATGATTCCTTATTGTGATTAGCTAGCTAGTTCTACGTTTGCCACTAATATATCCATCTGTCATGTTTGAATAATAATTGCCATGTTGTAAATATTTCCAGAAACTATAGAGCACCCCCGAGATGAAGCAACAGAAGCGGTGTTGGGGGCATAATCGCACAAGGAAGTGATGTCGTCTTGTCATTTCTCAATGACACCGATGGTCTGGAAGGACAGGGTGAAGAAGCAGGCTATGATTATGATGGCTCCGGTGACCCAATGCCGGTGCAAGAAGGAGACCGTGATGACGGCTCCGGTGACCCAATGCCGGTGCAAGAAGGAGACCGTGATGACGGCTCCGGTGACCCAATGCCGGTGCAAGGAGACCGTGATGACGGCTCCGGTGACCCAATGCCGGTGCAAGAAGGAGACTGTGATGACGGCTCCAGTGACCGAACCGAGTCCGGCCAGGTATATATATTAGTTAAGCCTGTGCTGAATAGCTAATTGATGCATTCATTCTTTTGGTATATGTACACATATTAATTAACTCTCATCTTTCTTCTTTTTTCTAGCCCTCCGGATCGAGCACAACTTCGGTAAAGAGACGAGGCCCGAAGAAAAAGTTGCGCTCGGAGGAAAGGTTTGAGATCACAGCATTTGCGCGTGATGGCATGCCGATTGAACCCATCCAGACAAAGGAAGCATTTGCTGCTCAGTGTGGGGTTCTTGTTAGGGACAAGATCCCGATCAGTATCCACCAATGGTTAAAGCCTAAGAATGGAGACCCTGAGGTGTCTTATGTCTCTGATATGCAGAAAGATGATCTTTGGACGCGCTTAAGGCAAATTTCACCCTACCGCCAGAGGAGGATCCAGAGAAGCCAGTTAAGGAGCAATTGATAGAGTCTCATGCTCTTAAGAAGATGGCAGAACTATTCAGGAGGTGGAAGAATGAGCTGAAAACATCGTTTGTCGACAAAGAAAAGACACCAGAATTCACCGGCCGGTATGAGAAGATCAGACATCACTGGCCCGCATTTGTGGCCCACAAGACATTGGACAAGAGTAAGAAGATGTCAGTGGCAAACAAGAAAAATGCTGCGAAGAAGAAGCATCGCCATCGCACGGGGTCAGATGACTACCTCAAAGCCCGGCCGTTGTGGGCCAAGGCTGAGAATGACCTGATTGATAAAGGGGTCGAACCAGAGACATTGAACTGGCCAGACCGTTGCCGGACTTGGTTCTTCGGGGTTGGCGGATCCTTGGACCCTGTATCAGGGAAGTGCATTTGGACGGACGAGCAACTGAGAATACCCGTCACGAGGCTTCAGGAGTATATTGAGGTAGCGTAGCAAGGGACGTTCGTTCTAGACAGAGAGAACAACGAGCTCACAATGGCCCTCGGGAATCCTGAGCACCCTAGACGGACACGAGGCACGCCAGGCTCCGTTCCGTGGAAGGCTGGTTTTCCAGATGCAGGGGGTTACAAATGCCAGGAGAGGAGGAAAAAATTTGAGCATACCCAACTGCAGGCGCTGCACGTAAGGGTACAAACGATAGAGGAACGAGAAGCAAATCGCAGCAAACGACCTGCCGAAGCTTTCCCTGAAGCTACCCCACCATCTCAGCGGAGAAGCAGCGTGGCTTCCACCGAGCAGCTTCAGCTGGAGCCTGTCTTCACGGCTCCTGCTAGCTACCCCGTGGATGCTATCACAGAGTCTCAACATTGCCACCTTATGACGCAATGGATGAAATTCAAAGTCAAGGCAGTTGTTGGCTCTGTTTTACCTACTGAACCTAGCGCAACCTACCACTGCCGGCCGATTCCAGAGTGATGTGCTAGGGTGATGGTGGATGAAATAACGAACGGATTTGAGGACCTCGAGCTCGACCACCCTACCGGTGAAGGGGAGACTCGGCTGGGTTCTTCTCTGAGGACTCCATGCCTATGGCGGAAGGAGCTCATCAACCTTTCGAACTGGATGCCTCCGCCTCCTCCTCCTCCTTCGGCGAGTCAGGGCACTCCGCCTCCTCCTCCGGCGAGTGGTCAGGGCACTCAGCCTCCTTCTCCGGCACGTGGCGGCACTCCGCCTCCTTCTCCGCCTGCGGCGCTAGCGCGCCCGAGCAGCCAGCCTCCTCCTTCTCTGCCTCGCCAGCAAGGGCAAAAGAGACCCGCCGCCGCTACGGCTGCTCTGGCGCGTCGTAGTCCTTCTCCTCCGCCTCGTAAGAAAGCACGAAAGAAGACAGCCGCAGCCGCTCCATCTGCTCCAACGTCTAGCAGTACAGCCAGAGGCGGGAGGCAATACAGATTTGGTCCTTCTCTGAAGCTCCAAAGAAGTTACCATACGAGAGGAGCCAGGACGAAGATCGTGCGGGCCGAAGTGAAGAACTTCTTTGAAGGGGTGAAAGCAAAGAAACATCCACCTCCGGAGGAGAAGGTAGATCCGGTGAAAGCGAAGCGCACTCTGGCTGCCCTGACGAAACCACCAAAGTCTCCGCCGAAAGGCAACTGTGAGCGCATTATTGAAAGGTCATTTATCGAAGTGGGGCGGTCAGAAAGTACTATCAGTGATCAAAGGTTAAAAGAACAATGAGCTGGGAAAAAAATGCCCAGCTCGGAGAACAAGCGAACCAATCGCCCCCCCCCCCCCCCGCTCAAGGTGTCTAGCGATATCGTTGCTAATGATCCGAGGATGGTGCCTGGTGATCTCGGAGATTACCTGCCCGACGATGTACATTATGATTTCTTGGAGGTGGACGAACACAGATACGTGTACGGGAAGCCTCTCGTCAAAGATAAAAGATCTCTAACAACAATGATGCGAAGATTCCATGATTGGTACATGAAAACCTGCAGAGAGTCTGGGGGGATGAATATTTTGACGCTGAGAGTTAAAGAGGAGCATGACCTCGTTGGAATTGAACTGTTGAATGTTCCATTTGAGGAGTTCTTCCAGTTTTTCAATCAACATGCCCTCGATAAATTAACGGTCACTTGCTACTGTCTGTAAGTACTACTTCTGTTATTAAGTCTCTATATATAGGTCAGTTCTTTTATTGCATGTATTTATAATTATCCTCACTATATTATGCAGATTGAAGATCGCCGAATTGAAGAAAAGACAAATCGGTAATATTGGGTTCATTAACACAAATCTCATAGATGCATATACGGTTGAATTTAAGGCCGGAGAGACCGAGGCCATCTTGCTATGATCGTTGCTAATAAATGAAAACAGAGATATAATATTCTTTCCTTACAACTTCAAGTGAGTGTTATTGTCTTGTGCATATTCGGTTTCCCTTATTAGTCCAGGTTATAGTAATGTAATTGATGAGTTATGCATGCGTGCGCAGGTTTCACTATATTCTCCTAGAGATTAAGCTTGAGCATGGACTAGTAATCGTCTTAGACTCGAGACGAGAAAATCCCGAGGAGTGTGCGAACATGACTGAAATGCTCGAGAAGTAAGTTAAATCGATCATTATCGCATCATATCGGCAACTTTGTTCATTTCCTGATATCAAGTGATTGTTTTCTTTGTCTGGCAGGGTTTGGACAAAATTCACCTCAAAAGCTCCGGGACTGCCGAAGAAGCTGCAATTTAGACATCCGAAAATAAGTACTACTAGCATGTTCCGCGCATCTCCTAGTGATTCAAGTGCTAGTTTCATCATTACCATTTATAGCATGCTTGCTTATCAGTTTGATTGACCTCTATTTTTTGTGGCAAGAAGCCGGGAATAATTACCGTGGATACTACGTTTGCGAGTCTATCCGCCACACGACCTATGAGCGGGGCTACTCTGACAAACAATATGAAGTGTGTAAATAATAATATTCACAATTTTATTTTATTACCATCATTTGTGTTGAGTTCCATTTATTCATATATGTGTGTGTATGTGTGTGTGTATTGACCCCTTCTTCAAATTAGATGTTTCGGATGCGGGATGAACTCCTACCACCAGATCGTATGCGAGCAATTCAAGAGAAATTGACGGCATTCTTTCTTGACCACGTGATCGCTAAAGACGAAGAATACCATGTGAACCTTGACTTCATATATAATTAGGAGATTATATTGTAAGAGATAATTATGTTGTATATATGTAGCCAGTAGCATCGGATAGATATACGAGAACTTGTTATTCGACCAATCTCTCGGAGAAGGAGAGGTGGTCGATATCACTTCTCTCTGTATGCATATGTTCATGACGATCTTCTGCTTCCTTCATTTGCTTACTAGATAGCGTGTCGAGTCCTCTCTATACATATAATATGTAGCATACATCGACCAAGCACGGAGATAAGAGAGGACACTTCTCTCTATTAATTAGCTAGATAACACAATATATGAAACACCTAAATTAACCCCCCTAAACCACCCCCTTTAAAAAAACCTCAGTTGCTGACGCGTGGACGCCTATTGCTCCCGGTTGATGCCACCAACCGGGACCAAATGGCCTCCTGCCTGGGCTCGCCGCACGGGCCACGTGGAGGTCCATCTGTCCTGGTTCATGTAAGAATCAAGACTAAAGGCCTAGGGCATTAGTAACGATACTTTAGTCCCGGTTCAACAACCGGGACAAATGACCATTTTTCTACTAGTGGAAGGGTGGCATTGGCAAACGAGCCTCACTACAATCCCATATCCAACAAGGTTGCAAGCAAAATAGCGAAGTCATATGTTGGTAACTCGACTGTAAGACGCCATGTAATCCTGCTTTGAAAAATAAAGAACGTTGGATGAGCATTAGAATGTTGGACATGTCAAATTTTAAAATGTGAGGATTAAGAAGCTTTGTAATGAAAAGAAAAGAAGAGGAGTGTCTTATCAAAAGATCATGTACACAAGGTTGGATGTTTATAAGAATATGAATTTGCTCTAGAAGATATCAAGATTTACAACAATGATCCGCAAAAGAAAATTGGTCAATGATACATTTTCATTTTGATGGTTTCGTATTAAAACAATGTATAATATCTAACAACAGAACTTTTTAGGTTCAGTAGGGCCATTCGATCTATGAAACCATTTTATTGTGGATTTGAAAAACTAGAAACACTTTCATTTATGCCGATACTCACTTGCTGGACGATTTTAATATTGGCCATACGTTATTCTGAAAGTAATATGGAGCTTACTTAATTAGATGCCATCGATATGGTAAAGATAAAGTTTGGTTTATGACAGCTGACACTTACGAAATGATTATAATACCGATTGTACCTGGTTATGGAAGTAATATGAAAATTACCTAGAGGCGTGATGTGTCTATATTGATACTCTCTCCTTCCATCTATATAGGGCCTAATGCATTTTTCAAGACCGTGTTTGACTATTGACAAGATTAATAGTACATGACATGCATAATGTGAAAATTATATCATTGAAAGCTCCTTTCACATACAAATTTGACGATGTGCTTCGTGTAACTTGCATGTCATATATTATTACTCTAACATTTGGTCAAACTTAGCCTCAAAAAATGTATTAGGCCCTATATAGATGAAAGGAGGGAGTATATTGCATCTAGAGACAGATTTTTTTCTTATACCTTCCTCAGTTATCTCAAAACTAAATCCACTACTAGTAGAACGCCCGTGCGTTACTACGGACTATAATGCATATAATGAATCAAACAAATATTTAAGGTCATTTCCAAGGTTGAGGCTCATTTCTTCCTCATACGTCCGTGCATGTTCGGAGATCAAACGGACGCCCAACAGGCTTTCCGAAATTTAACCGTTTGGATAGTCTGGACTCGCTCAAATCCAAACAGAAATATGGTTCTTCGTACTATCCTCCATGCTATTTTCAACACGTGGGCCCAACACAAAAGCCCATCCCACGATGCACCCTTCCTTTTTCCTGTCGGACCCTCCCCTTCTTGCTCAATTTCTCGCCGTAGCAGGACATTTCTTGCTGGAGCCCTCTCCCTTAAAATCAGATGACGCCACCACACCATCACTATGGCGCCCTCTCTCCTTCACATCATACCTCCCCACGGACCGCCAAGGAGGAATCCCCCGTACATTTTATAGTAGGATATAAAGAATTTACATAAATATATGAAGTAGGTACTCATCTATTTTGTATCAAGATAGAAGTGTGTACTTGATGAAGTTGTATGTTAATTTTTGTGCCAAAATACAAATGGAACATTTCATATGAAGTTTCTCAATCCAAGTCTTGGCATGTTCAAAAATCATGGGTTTGCTAGTTGAGTGTACCACGTGGTGTGCAACTACGAGGCGCCAATGATGACTTCGTCAATCGCAACTACGAAGCGCCTATGGATCAAACAGTGTATAAACTATATATTATGTAGGGGAAGACGCATGCTCACCAATTGCATGTGTTGCGACGGCCTTTAATGGCAACTGATCCACCATCTATGTAAAGACTTGCAACCTGCTAAGAAACAACATCACTCGGACTTAATCTTAACAACCTAAGAACATACTAAAAAATGGTACTCCGTCTATTTTTGTATATAAGGCCACAAACCGATATTACATGTACCAACGTAGAAACTAATGGCCACTTAAGTCAATATTGCAAACTAGGCTTTTCTCCTTACTTGACGTGTTAATTAATGCGTATTTTTCTCTCTAACGCACAACAAGACAACTATCTCACTCCTCGTTGGTTGATTAATTCGGTGCATTCAAACCAACCTTCTCAACCCCGCATGCATGCATGAGGTATTAATGCCCTCGGTTGCTAGTACAAGGCAAACCTCATCAATTTTATCTCGGTTGGTGTTAGTGGTCTTGTATAAATGCAAATTATAATTTTAATAATGACCTTGTATACAAAAATGAAGGGAGTACCAGGCTGCATCCTTTAGTTTTCCTAACATGGAAAAATTGAATGGATTATATAGCACTTCATAAAAAGACCTGCAGCCACGGTTGGGGCCTCCATTTCTAGGCACAACTCATGGAAGGACGTGCTATCAGCACTGGACTCGCTGATGGCCAGGACCGCGTAGCTGCCAAACAGGTGCCCTGGAAGCCAGATTTCGGCGGCATTGAGTTCGAGTTCGATCCCGTCTAGCTTCCAATTGCTTGCGAGCATCCGCACCAGCAGGTGCACGGCCCTCCATCTTTGTTTTGCGCGCATCGCGTCGAACATCCCATGTTGCATCCGCTCGACCTAAGTCATCGCCGCCGCGCACCCAAGTCGATGTGGCTTCTGAGTACCGCCCCACGACCGCTGAGTTTGCCAACCCCAAGGTGGCGGCTGGCAGGGAAAGCGAGGAAGGAGAGCGGGACGGAGTGACCCGAGGGCGGCGTGCTAGGAGGTAAGTGGGGGTCGGAGCGGCAGGAGGCATGGCTGGTTGAAGAGCAACCATGCGGCGGCGACGCAATGAACCATAGCAGGTACTCCCTCCGTTCGGAAATACTTGTCATCAAAATGGATAAAAATGGATGTATTTAAAACTAAAATACGTCTAGATACATCCCCTTTTGATGACAAGTATTTCCAGGCGGAGGGAGTACGAGGGTAACTGGGAAGAGGAGTGGCTTGCACGAGGAGGGGGTGAGCAGCTCGCTGCTCGAATATATGAAAGTTCAGGTTTTTTGGGTATGGAAAGTTCGCTGAGTAAAAAATTGGTGGGTTGGTGAAGGAAAATCAGTGGCAGAGATCGACAAAAGAAAATCCATGGGAGGGGATCGAGGGGGTCCTGTCGATCGATCGTGAGGGTAGTAACGAAGGAAGAAATGACCTATGTATTGCCCTTTTAAGAGTAGAGATGCCGAGCTCAAAATAATAGGTTAGTGATAAATAAAAAAAACATAAAAATGAAACCAAAAAATGAAACTTTGAAATTTTTGAAAAACACGTGCAGGCATCAAATGGGCCAGCCAACTTTGATTATAGTTGATTTTTTGGCAAGATTTGATTCCATTTGGGTATGAGTAGTGGAAGGCAAGGAAAGTTTGGATTTAGTTGAGATTTTCTTAAGATTTGATTTGAATGAGCCAATACATGATGTTGGTTTATTAAGTGCCAATTCGATTGATATTTTCTTAAGATTTGATTTGAATGAGTTAATGCATGATGTTATTTTGCGAAAGTGTCGACTGATTTGAACGAATTAATGTATGATGTTGTTTTTGTTAATTGCCAATTTGATTCAGCTTTTCTTAAGATTTGATGAGTTAATGCATGACATTGTTTTGGGAAATTGCCGATTTGGTTTAGTTAATGCAAGCGTCAAACGGGCGGACCCAAATTGCTTGCGCTGGAGCGAAATGTCTCTTGTAAGACGCTCGCAGGCAAAATATTGGGTTTTGAAAGTGAGGCCAGACTATCAACTCCCCTTTAGGAGTAGAGATGTTCAATTCTGCAAGTGATTGAGGAGCTCATTATAAATGTGTTCGGGGTTAAGTTATTATGTCAAAGGAATGCTTAAAATATTTTCTGGGGATCTACTCTGTATTCTCTTACATGGGTGGGTTGGTATGGTTTATCTGCATTTCATTTCTATCATATTTTTTTGCAACAACTTTGAAAAATTTAATGCACGCATTGGTGGAGCGGGCCCCTCGGTCCTCATACACCCATTGGTTAGCTATAGAGTTTATTTGGAAGAGTGGAATCCCTCCACCAACTAAGGAGAAGGGTGTTTGATTAGTTGCTATACAAATTGACGTCCAATAAGCTCGGGTGTCTGAAGAATGCGAGTTTATTTCGACTCAAAAGTAGTGTTTGTAGCTATGGTATATAACTGGTGTGAAGACCAATGGATCAAAAAAGGGGTATCCTTTTGGCCACACAAATGAAAGTTGACAACTGAGTTATGTGTAACCCTATTAGTGTGTTAGACTTGATTCATCTTTTAAAAAAATGCATGTTGATCATTGTGCTTCATGTTAAACTTCTAACTCATGTGACATTGCTGGGTTACCATGAACCTTAATTATTAAAGGATACTCTACACTCTAAATTATTTTCATTTGTTTCTTGCTAGATTAGGTAATTGTGATGGGCAGCTAAACTGGCTCACATAGGTGTGTTTACTGGATATTGTTAGTACAATGCCAAAGTATTGGCGCGCGGTAGGATAAAATTCTCCTATTTAGCATTGCTATCGGTGTTTTATTCACTTCTTGGTCTACAAAAGTTCAGCAAATCATTCTGGTTCCAAAAAGTCTTGGAATCATGGAGCAATCAATTGTCATGTGGAGGAACCATAATTGTTTGTGGTGCATGTGCTGAAGTTGAATCAACACTGGGTTTTCATATCACGAGAGATCGCCTCTTCACAACTTGTATTGTCTAAATTTTCTTTTTATTAGCTATCTTTTCTGCTTTATAGTTTAATGTTGTGATGCCACGACCAACTCACAATTATTCATCTAGATTTGGAGATCCGATTCTCCAAAAAGTGAAGATGGCCTCCACCTCAAAATGCATTGGACTCAGCGCATGGTCGCATGCCATATTTGCACAACAAAGCTCAATTTTAGAAATCACCCAAAATAGAGAGGTCGAAATCCGGCGCTTTACTCATGCACCACAACCGAAAATTCAGGGGGGCATGGAAGCACACTAGACAAAACAGTTACAACCTAAGCGACGCAGGTGCATTTACGCCAATTGTGTTTGTTAATTGCAACATAATTATTTCTCAAAACATTGAAACAGATCATACAAGTTTCACTTTTTCCCAGACACCAGAAATTCATGTAGTCCAACTTAAAGTACGTATAGTCCAGCTTAAAGTGTGTCTAGCTAGAACATATGTAATGATCTGGAAAATTAAGCATTTAACAAGCACCCTCCAGACAACCTCATAAATATTGTAGCAATTCACAGGAGATTCAAATTAATTTTAAGAGGTAATAGCACCCCAGGTACCCTAACTTGCACCCAATGTGATGATTCAGTCCCAAAGTTGCGGAACTAGACCAAACCATACCCCAACTTGCATCCAATGTGATGATTTAGTCCCAGGCCAATCACAGCGCGCCAATTGGCTGCCAAGTGGCTGGGACGGTCAGCGCGCACAGTTTTGCACAAAACCCCCTGCCGTTTTCCTGATTCAACCCGCAGTATAGCACACCTGAATTAAATTTGTCGGAGGAATCCACTTCACGTCCGGTCCAGATCCAGCTCCACTCGTTCCCCATCTGCCCCCTTGCCCCCTCAGCTCCAGCATCAGCTTCTTCACGTCGCCAGCAAGCTCGCCGCCGCCGTCCAGCTTACCGCCGACGTCCAGGTCGCCCCCATGGTATCTTGGAGTGAAGGATCGAGCTCGTCGTCCGACGGCTACTCTGTGACAAGTGAGGTTAGTTCTTGACTATGTCTCTGGCGGTTAGGGACTGAGCAAAAATGGGGAAGGGTGTATGTTCTTGAGTAGCAAAATTTCAGCATAGATGATGCCTGCCTCTTTGCTGACTAGAATATGTTGTAAACAATGTTGTAGGTTCCTGCTCCTGCCACCATTTTCTGCTCTGAGTGGACAGGCCTTGCTCCAGATCTTGCAGCTAGATGTGAACACCAGTGTGTGTGTGAGAAGTTTATGTGCTTTGAATCAGTTGATAGTGGAAGGAGGTATCTTGCTTGTGCACAAAAGGTTAGTAGATCTATGAAACTTGCAATGTGATCTGAATAAGAGTGTGCCATGTAAATGTGGAGGAGTGCATTTTCAGTTAAGAGCATCTAGTTTCTGAACTTAATTGAATCTTTGAGTTAACAGCATCTTGTTAGTGACCTTAACTGAATTCAAATGAACTAACTGAACTGAACTAAATTTAAATGAAATAACAGAACTTAACTGAATTAGAATGAAATAGCTGAACTTATCTGAATTTAAATTCAGTTAATTAAACTTAACTGAATTCAAATGAACTAATTGAATTCTATCTTATCTGTTAGGAAATACCTAAATGCAAGTTTGTGGAGTGGATTGACCCTGAATGGCCTGCCACTCTGAAGATGAGTTTAGCCAGGGTTTGGGGCATGTATGATGATGAGAACAAGCTAAAGATCAGTGAGAATTTACATCTTGCTGAAGAAAATCTTAGGGTTGTGAGAGAGAAAGAAAAGATTGAAAAAGAATTGAGGTTTTTTAAACTATATTTTGCTAAGATGGTGGCTGACAAGGAGCAGGCAATTACTGAGTTGGGCAATGCAAGACTTGCTGTTTCTGACCTAAAGCAAGAGCTTGAGAAGAAGAAGCTGTCTGATAAATCTAGCACTAGCATTCATCAGTTTGTGAGGGCTAAGGCAGAGAAGAAGAGGGATGAGATGAAGCAACAGATGGACAGCATGAAGGAACAGATGGACAACATGAAGGAAGAGTTGGACAAAGTTGTGTCACAGAGGGATGACCTGAAGAAGGAGAAGAAGAAACTTGAGTACATGATTGGTGATTTATTCAGGCACAAGGAGGAGACCAAGAGCAAGATAAGGAGGGTGAAGGAGATCTTAGATGAATTTGAGTAATTCATTGCTGGTGTAATGCTGCCTTAGGATGGATCTTTTAATTAGTTGTATTCCTTTAGTGAACCTGGTTAATTTCTATGGTAGATTTATGTACTGCACTGAATATGTATGACTGCTCTAAGTTAACTTATTTTGTAGTACTACCCAAGTTATCTGAATTTATCAGCAATTAATTAGTTGTACTCTTCTTACTGAACTTGGTTGAATTTTTGACAGTGTAACTGAAGATTCAGTAAACTGAATTTCAAGTTCACTGAAGATTCAGTTCATTGCAAATTCAGTTAACTGAATTTGTAGTTACATGGATTATGAGTTTAACCCTAACATAACCTAAGATAAACCTAAGATCCAGTTAGCTACATGTTTATGTTACTGAAGTTATATTCAGTTAACAAAAATTCAGTGCACTGAGGTTTTATGAATTTAAATGTTAAATGCCAATTCAGTACACAGAACTGTAAAATAGTACCATATATAGGCCTAACATAAACTAACCAAAATCATAATCATTGTTGTTGCTCTGCTTATATAGAGCACACCTACAGAAGGCCTATAGAAGTTTTGCATCATAAGTGGAACACCATGGCAACATAGTACCAGATTACAGCAACAATGGAAATAAAACATCACTGTAACAGAGCATTGTAACTGACTTTTTGACAGTGTTAAAAGTTAACTTAACAAAACATTTCTAACAGCAGAAGCAACAGCAAATCAAAGCAGCATAACAATATAGGGATTGCAAAGCAGCATAACTATATAGATAGCATCCATGATAACAACTTAAGTGCCTAACCATGGCAGCAAAGTTCAGACAATATAGCAGCAGTTCTACCATAGCATTCCACATTAGAATTAACGTATGTGCTCTGCTTATATAGAGCACACCTACCTTGACTAAGCCAAAATATCAATAACTTATATGCTGAAATTTTGCTACTCAGCATACCTAACTACTACTGCATCATCTTCAGCATGTCCAGCATCTTCAGTTCTTCATTTGCTTCAGGCGCTCCGAGCAGCGCACCTCCCCTCCAAATGGCCTCTTCTTCGTCTTCTCCGGCTCCTGTGCTACCGCCGCCACCTTCTCCTCTTCTGCGTCAGCCACCACCTCTTGCTTGACGATGTCAGGCACATCTGGGAGCACCTCCACGTCAATCGGGAGGTCTCTGTCGCCCTCCTTGGCGTTGTGGACAGGCGCGAGCATTTGGATCTCCTCCCCCCCCCTCTTCTTCGTCGTCTGACAGGACAACGACCGACACGTCGACATCGTAAGACGAGGCATACGAGTCAGAGGAGTCTGAATCCCCTCTGTAGCCCGAGTCGTTGTCGGAGTCCACCTTGCAGTACTCCGAGTCGGACGACAGAGAGACGTCGTCGTCGTCGTCGATGTGGACGAGGGGCGCCGGCGCAGGCAGGGCCAGAACCACATTGTGGATGCGCTGCATCCTCGACCAGACGCGCGTCGGATCCGGCTGCGGCTACGGCGTGGTGGTGGACCTGTACATCCACCAACGTGCGCGCTGCCTCAGATCGTCAGAGCGCGTCTCCGCCATTGCGAAGCGGAGGAAGTTGGCCGGAGGGGTACATGGGCCGTTCACAGGAGCCTGCCTCTTCTCGTCGTCGGTCATCGCATCGATGAGGCCCCGCGCGTGGTTCCGAAGCATGTCGACGTTGGGGAACCACCGGCCTATCTCCTGGAGCTCCGCGCGTGCGACCTCGTCGTCGCCTGCCAGCTCGTCGACCATCCTCTGCCAAGCAGGGTGGTTGTCCATGGCGTCGGCGTCGGCGGTGAGATGGCTGGCAATGGTTTTCTTGTGGTGGAGTGAGAGGTGGAGAGCGTAGAGCCCGAGGCGTCGTGAAACGGAAGTGGTGAGTGGGGGCGGTGGCTGGTGGCTGGTGGCTGGTGGCCTCTTAATACGAGTGGAAGAGCGAATGACACCACTCTGATTAGCACTTAGAGTTTATATCAGTATAAGAAGTGTAGCAATGAGCATCTAGCAAGATCACTACTACTAGCGCATTGGCATTGAGCTCAACCTATGAAACAATGGGTCCTGGGTTCGATACCCAGGACAAACAATTTTTTTTTGAAAATTATTTTTAATTAACAACAGCAGTATTAACTCCAAAACATTTTAAATCTTTTTTCAGTTAACACCACAGAATTGGCGGAGCGACCGAGCTAGTGGAACGGTGGGTCTGCTTAACTATAGTGTGTGGTACTATCTAAACAAATCGCTACTACTGTCACACTGGCAATGCAGTTAGATTTGCTATCCATAGGTCCTGGGTTCGATACCCAGGACAAACATTTTTTAAAAAAAAGTGTTTTTAATTAACATCAGCAGTATTGACTCCAAAACAATTTTTAAAGTTTTTTTTCAGTCAAAAGCAGCAAAATTCACTTCAGTTAATACCACAGAATTCAGTTAAATACAGTGAACAGGAAAATTCAGATATGTTGCAACATTCAGATATCTTCCAAGATTCAAATGTCTTCCAGCATTCAGTTAACTCCTAATTATAATATTTAATTACAAAAAGGGCAATGTATGCCATGGTTTGTCATCCAAAAAAGTAGGCAATATGCCACATTTTGCCACCAAAAATGAGGCAATTTATGCCACAGTTTGACATAACAAAATAACGCCAGTTTATGAGTTACATAAGTATAGGCCTTGTCAAAAAATGGTGGCTGAGAACTGCCACTAGATCAGGCAGTAGGAAAATCATCAGGAGGAGCATTTAGGTCAGGAATATGACTGGCAATGTCATCTCCAAACATCAGCCACCATGCCCTCTCACCTGCTTGGCCTCCTCTTCCTCTCCCAGCTTCTGGATTTGCTCCTCTCCCTCTCCCAGCTTCTGGATTTGCTCCTCTCCCTCTCCCAGCTTCTGGATTTGCTCATCTCCCTCTCCCAGCACCTGCATTTGCTCATCTCCCTCTCCCAGCACCTGCATTTGCTCCTCTCCCTCTCCCAGCACCTGCACTTGCTCCCTCTCCTGGAGTTGACCCTGCATCTGCCCTTGCACCTCTTCCTGAATGTGAGACTGCACTTGCTCCCCTTCCTCTTCTTGCATTTGGATGTACCTCTCCTCTGCCTCTCCTTTTCTTTCCTCTTGCAATGTCAGCTACAGTTCTTGCCCTTGTCTGCCTAGCAATATTCATTTCTGTAGTCACCCTGGGTTGTGGTATTTCAGCCCCAGCAGCAGCAACAAATGAAGAGAGCTCAGGCAGTGGGCCATGGACCCTTTGAGGAGGTCTTCTTGCTCTTTCCCTGCTGGCCATGTTAAAAACCATACTAGTTGGTGACTCAGTATGATCCAACCTAGGATCTGGCCTGTTTGAAAAGATGTTCTGCAAAGAAAGATGTTCAGATAAGCTCATTTTAGGGAGTTCATGCATTAGAGCCAACTGTGCAAAATGAGATGCAACAGAAGTATACCTGAAGAAATGTTGGATCATCATAGTTATCATCAACAAGCTCTACTCCTTCTGCAATTAGTGATTCCTGCCACCTGTAGTGCCCTTTCCTGTTGTGGTCAGCTCTGCCACAAATTGAGCAGTGCATTGTCACACCTTTTTTGTTCAGATATCTAACACCATTCCTGCTTCTCTTCTCTTCTGGTGCTTTCTTTCTGTTTTTCTTTGGCCTTCCCAACTATTTAGTGAAAACTGGTGGATATACTTTGTCTCCATTCTGTTTCTCCCAATGTTTTGGATCTCTAAGTGGAACCAGAGTGTATCCATATGCTTTCAGATAACTCCACAGTGTAGCAGTCATGAACCATTGTCTCTGGATCAATTCTCTCCTCCCTGCAGCATGCTATACTATGGCCACATGGTACTCCAGAGAGCTGCCATCTCCTGCAGTCACAAGTGTGCAAGCACAAGTCAACTGTATAACTAGAGTTACCAGACTGAACTCTGAACAATTGTTGGCTAGCTTCAGAGACATGGCAATTAGCAGCAAATTCAGTGTTCTTGTCTAGTTTCTTCTTGATCTTTGGGCATATTCTCTGCCCTGCCCACTTCTCTATGGCCTCTCTCTGTTTACTCACTAGCCTTTGCATGATCTTGTAAAAGATGTATTCCAGCATGGACAACACTGGCATCTCTCTGCCTTCCAGAATATAGCTGTTAAATACTTCAGAGTTATTGTTCAGCAGAATATCTATAACGCCCGGATAATTAAGCTACAGTGAACCTCTATTAATGATGCCGCGTCACCTCGATTACGGTTGTTAACCTCACGTTAGTTCAAACCGGTTTAGAATTAAACTTCAAAAAAAAAGTCGACTGGTGAAAGTTTTGAAACATTAAAGCTAATATGTTCGGTTTGTGCCAATTAATCCATAATAAAGGTTGGTGAAGAAACCACATTTTTATAAAATGTTTAAATGCACTAAGCTAATTAAAACAGTAGCTAAAACCATTAGTTAAATACCTTTTGTATTTTTTAAAATACTAAACTATTTTATTTTGGGTTCGAACTTTTTGTGGCATTGTCTAATTTTGGAATGTGAATTATGGGGACAAGTTTCCTATTTTACTAAACTTATTTGCTATTTAAGATAAGTACAAACATAACAAATAAAAAGAAACAGAAAAAGAAAAGGGAAAACAAAAAAAGGGGGAAATAGAAACTAACCTAACCTGCTGGGCACTTGGCCCACCTAGCAAAGCTCACGGCCCAGCCCACCCCCACCTCCTTCAGCCTATCTCTACAGGAGGCGGGGGAAGGCGTGGCGGCCATCCACGGCGCCATGGCCGCGGTGGCAGCCATCCCGCGGCTTCCCCTCCGTGGATAAGGTCACACCCGAGCCCCTGGACATAACCCTAGCGCCATTCCCTCTTTCCCTCGCTTGTTCTCTTCGCCGCAAACACACACCCGAAACCACCACGCCATGGCCATCGTAGTTGTCGCGGCCACTGACCTCCACGCCGTCTAGGAATGCGCCAGGAGAATCGCCATCGTCTGCTGCTTCCTCTTCATCCACGACCTCGAGCCCGGAGTCCCTCCATCGCGTGGATCGGGCGGCTTCATCGTCCTCGGCCACCGCTGCCTCCGTCGTGGATCCGCGCCACCGCACGTCCTCGAACCACCCGAGCACGTCTCCGACCCCATCTCGGTGAGCTACGCGGTTCCCACCTTTTTCCCCTTCAACTCCGCCTCCATGGACCGTCGTCCCCAAGCTCGGCCATCATTGTCCATGGCCGCGCTCGATTTCTTGCGTACACACACGCCCGCGCCGCCCCTTGCCGATGTTTGCTGCTCCAACCCCGGCTGCCCCTGCTCGCCCGGGCGGCCGCCGGTGCGCGTGACGCCGTGAGCCGCCGTGCCCGCTACCGCCCTGCTTCTTCCCTGCCGGTGCCCGCCTGCTGCCGCGACTGCTTCTGCCCTGCCGCCGCGGTCGCGCGCTGCTCTGCCTACTGCTTCCTGCGGCGCTGCCACTGCCGCTGCTGCTGCCCCGCTATGCTAGCCCGCGTGCGTGCGCGCCGCGCCCTTGCTCGCCTTTTGCTCCTGCTGCTTGCCGATGTTAGTTGTTGCTGCTCCCTGTTCTGCTCGTACTGCTGCTGCTTCTCGCCACTGCTACTTGCTACGCAGCATCGTTGATCCTCGCGTGCTACTACATCCTGGACGCTAGCTACTACTGCTCCTAAATGTTGATGCTTGCCGCGGCTGCTAGGTGATGCTCCAGCCGCTACTAATTTGGCATGGCCAATCCATGGCCATGGCCGAGCATGAGTGTGTTGTGTGTGTCCGGCCCAAATACTAGTTTAGGGGCTAGTTAATTTTCTTAGTCTAATTAGTAGGAGTACTAGTTAATTAGTCCAATAGTAGATGACATGTGGACCCGCTGTTAGTTTAAAGAAAACAAAATTTCAAAAAAGTTTAAGTCAATGACATGTGGCCCCTTACACTGTTCATATGTTGACTAGTCAACATTTGACTGGGTCAACCCAACCCCACTGGTCCCACTGTCATACACTACTGCTAGAATAACACTAGGTGACAAAAGTATTTTGCTGTTTCATTTTTTGAATTAATGTAGAAAATCATTTTAAACTTTGTAAATTCATATAAAATTAAACCGTAGCTCGGATGAAAATACTTTGTACATGAAAGTTGCTCAGAACGACGAGACGAATCCGGCTACGCAGTCCGTTCGTCCGTCACACATCCCTAGCATAGCGAACACACAACTTTCCCCCTCTGGTTCATCTGCTTGAAAACGCAAAACACCGGGAATTCTTTCCCGGATGTTTCCCCCCTTCACCGATATCGCCTGTCCCTACGTTAGGTCACCCCTAGCACAACGTATTGCCGCGTCTTGCTTTGTGTTACATTTGATTGCTCTGTTATTTATTGTGTTCCCCCTCCGTTACTCCTTTCCGGTAGACTCCGAGATCGCTGCCGATGTCCGTGTGTTCGACTACATCGAAGATGACCCCTCCTTCTTGCCAGAGCAACCAGGCAAGCCCTCCCTTTGATCACCAGATATCGCCTGTTCTTCTCTCTACTACTTGCATTAGAGTAGTGTAGCATGTTACTGCTTTCCGTTAATCCTATTCTGATGCATAGCCTGTCATTGTTGCTCCAGCTGTTGATACCTTACCTGCAATTCTAAATGCTTAGTATAGGATGCTAGATTATCATCAGTGGCCCTACACTCTTGTCCATCTGCCATGCTATACTACTGGGTTGTGATCACTTCGGAAGGTGATCACGGGCATATTATATATACTTATACTGTTACATTACTTATGATACTGTTCGGAGATGGGGGCTGAAGGGGCAGGTGGCTCCATCCCAGTAGAGGTGGGCCTGGGTTCCCGACGGCCCCCGACTGTTACTTTGTGGCGGAGCGACGGGGCAGCTTGAGACCACCTAGGAGAGAGGTGGGTCTGGCCCTGATCGGCGTTCGCGGATACTTAACACGTTTAACGAGATCTTGGTATTTGATCTGAGTCTGGCCACTGGCCTATACGCACTAACCATCTATGCGGGACAGTTATGGGCACTCGACGTCGTGGTATCAGCCGAAGCCTTCGTGACGTCAGTGACTGAGCGGCGCCGCTGGGTTGGACCGCGTAACGCAACTTCCTTTGTAATGGAGGTTGCTAGGTATGCTCTCCGGCCGCGTACGCAACGTGCAGGTGTGCAATGGGCGATGGGCCCAGACCCCTGCGCCATAGGATTTAGACCGGCGTGCTGACCTCTCTGTTGTGCCTAGGTAGGGCTGCGACGTGTTGATCTTTCGAGGCCGGGCATGACCCAGGAAAGTGTGTCCGAACAAAGGGGATCGAGCGTGTTGGGAAATGTGGTGCACCCCTGCAGGGAAGTTGATCTATTCGAATAGTCGTGTCCCTCGGTAAAAGGACGACCCGGAGTTGTACCTTGACCTTATGACAACTAGAACCAGATACTTAATAAAACACACCCTTCCAAGTGCCTGATACAACCGGTGGTCGCTCTCTCATAGGGCGACGAGGGGAGGATCATCAGTTAGGATTATGCTATGCGATGCTACTTGGTGAACTTACCATCTACTCTCTTCTCCTGCTGCAAGATGGAGGTTACCAGAAGTGTTGGGGAACGTTGCAGAAAACAAAAAAAAATCCTACTTTTCACCAAGATCAATCTATGGAGTCAACTAGCAACGAGAGGAGAGTGCATCTACATACCCTTGTAGATCGCGAGCGGAAGCATTCAAGAGAACGGGGATGATGGAGTCGTACTCGCCGTGATCCAAATCACCGATGACCAAGTGCCGAACGGACGGCACCTCCGCGTTCAACACACGTACGGAGCGGATGACGTCTCCTCCTTCTTGATCCAGCAAGGGGGAAGGAGAGGTTGATGAAGATCCAGCAGCACGACGGCGTGGTGGTGGATGCAACAGTGATCGCAGCAGGGCTTCGCCGAGCTTCTACGAGAGGGAGAGGTGTAGCAGAGGAAAGGGAGGCGCCAAGACTTGAGGTGCGGCTACCCTCCCTCCCGCCCCCTTTATATAGGCCCCCTGGAGGGGCGCCGGCCTTGGAGATGGGATCTCCCAAGGGGGCGGCGGCCAAGGGGGTTGGAGTGCCCCCCAAGGCAAGTGGAGGCGCCCCCCACCCTAGGGTTTCCAACCCTAGGCGCAGGGGCGCCCAAGGGGGGGCGCACCAGCCCACTATGGGCTGGTTCCCCTCCCCACTTCATCCCATGGGGCCCTCCGGGATGGGTGACCCCACCCGATGGACCCTCGGGACCCATCCGGTGGTCCCGGTACAATACCGGTGACCCCGAATCTTTCCCGATGGCCGAAACTACACTTCCTATATATAATTCTTCACCTGCGGACCATTCCGGAACTCCTCGTGACGTCCAGGATCTCATCCGGGACTCCGAACAACTTTTGGATTACTGCATACTCATATCTTTACAACCCTAGCGTCACCGAACCTTAAGTGTGTAGACCCTACGGGTTCGGGAGACACGTAGACATGACCGAGACGGCTCTCCGACCAATAACCAACAGCGGGATCTGGATACCCATGTTGGCTCCCACATGCTCCTCGATGATCTTGTCGGATGAACCACGATGTCGAGGACTTAATCAATCCCGTATTCAATTCCCTTTGTCAATCGGTACGTTACTTGCCCGAGACTCGATTGTCGGTATCCCAATACCTTGTTCAGTCTCGTTACCGGCAAGTCACTTTACTCGTGTCGTAATGCATGATCCCGTGATCAACTACTTGATCACATTGAGCTCATTATGATGATGCATTACCGAGTGGGCCCAGAGATACCTCTGCGTCATACGGAGTGACAAATCCCAGTCTCGATTCGTGCCAACCCAACAGACACTTTCGGAGACACCTGTAATGTACCTTTATAGTCACCCAGTTACGTTGTGACGTTTGGCACACCCAAAGCACTCCTACGGTATCCGGGAGTTGCACAATCTCATGGTCTAAGGAAATGATACTTGACATTCAGAAAAGCTACAGCAAACGAACTACACGATCTTTGAGCTAAGCTTAGGATTGGGTCTTGTCCATCACATCATTCTCCTAATGATGTGATCCCGTTATCAATGACATCCCCATGTCCATATCCAGGAAACCATGACTATCTGTTGATCAACGAGCTAGTCAACTAGAGGCTCACTAGGGACACATTGTGGTCTATGTATTCACACATGTATTACGATTTCCGGATAATACAATTATAGCATGAATAATAGACAATTATCATGAACAAGGAAATATAATAATCATTTTATTATTGCCTCTAGGGCATATTTCCAACAAGAAGCGTAGTCTTCGAAAGGACTAGCTATCCCCCTCTTATTCCGGCATTCTGCAGTCCAGTCCACATATGATACCCTTATTCCATTTGATACCAATGCATACATATGTAGTGTAGCTCCTTGCTTGCGAGTACTTTGGATGAGTACTCACGGTTGCTTTGCTTCCCCTTTTTCCCCTTTCCTATACCCGATTGCTGCGACCAGACGTTGGAGCCCAGGAGCTAGACGCCACCGTCGACGACGACTACTACTACTCGGGATGTGCCTACTACTACGTGCAGCCCGCTGACAACGACCAAGAGTAGTTTAAGAGGATCCCAGGCAGGAGGCCTGCACCTCTTTCGATCTATATCCCAGTTTGTGCTAGCCTTTTTAAGGAAAACTTGTTTAACTTATGTTTGTACTCAGATATTGTTGCTTCCGCTGACTCGTCTATGATCGAGCTCTTGTATTCGAGCCCTCGAGACCCCTGGCTTGTAATATGATGCTTGTATGACTTATTTGTATTTGTAGAGTTGTGTTGTGATATCTTCCCGTGAGTCTCTGATCGTGATTGTACACGTTTGCGTGTATGATTAGTGCACGGTCAAATTGGGGGCGTCACAATATCACACTTGGGAAAGACACTAAAAATGATTTACACCATGTCTTTGGATCAAGTCTTTCAGTCCAGTGGAAAGCAGCTGCACTGTGTCCATCCATTTTCTCACAGTTTTGGCTCCACTTAACCATGTTTGGTGCTCTTGCAATGGCCCACAGATCCTGCTTCAGTTGCTCTTCTTTGTGCTTCTCATTGAAATTCTGATAAATATGCCTAACACAAAACCTATGCTCAGCATCTGGCTAGATTTTTTGCACAGCATTGATCAAACCTTTCTGCTTGTCACTCATAATAGTGAAAGGAGCAGTATTTGTGATGTTAAGGTCATCTCTCAATGTAGTGAGAAACCACTCCCAAGAACTAGCACACTCTACTTCTACCCAACCCATTGCAATGGGGAAAATGCAGTCATTAGGATCAATACCCACTGCACCAAGCAACACTCCTTTAAACCTATTTTTCATGTGACAGCCATCAATGAAAATAATAGGCCTGCATCCCTTGAGCCAACCCCTTTTGCATGCATCATAAGACCAATATAGAGTTTTCAGACATTTCCTGCCCTGTGGGAAGTCTTTGTCTTTAACAACCTCAGTTGACAGAAGAAATGTAGACCCAGGGTTGGTATTCCTCAATTCATGACCATAGTCCCTAAGCCTACTGAACTGCTCTACTTCATCACCATGGATCTCCTTAAGTGTTGCAGTTCTTGCCCTAGCTAGCTTCCATCTGTTAGGGGTGACATGAAATTAATTGGTGGTTTTTCTTGAAAATATACCTAGTGACATCTTCTGGTCATCTCTGAACTCATTTATGAAATACTTGCACAGGAATTTTGCTGTCAGTGACCTTATCTTCCATTTCTTCTGACACACATGTTCTCCATAGTAAGTCTTGATGACAAAACCCCTTGTCCTGTTGTCATTGCAAGCATACAGATACCATGGGCAACCATCTTCACAAACTGCTTCAAGTCTCCTCTTATCATTCTTTATCTTCTTGATCTACACTCTGTTTCTAACTGAATATGCAGTCAGTGCATGTCTTAGCTCAACCACATCAGCAAATACCATCCCTACTTTAAACACAGGGGAAATCATGTCCACCTTTGCATTGAAAGTTTTAAACTTGTAACTAAGTTCATCTACTTGCTCAGTTGATAGGTTGAGATCTTCATCCTCAAGCAAGTATTCAGGCTCCACATCATCCTCATCCTGATCAGCTTCTTCATCAACATCAAAGTCAATGTTGTCATCATAAAGATCATCATCACCATCATCTATGTCATAGTCACTGTCACTGAAATTAGAATCTGAAACAACTACATCTTCAATAATTGTTTCTCCATCTTCAGTTAGCATGTTGTGCTCAGCACCCTCAATAAGCAAACTTTGTGGGTCTGTTCCAATTGGTGCAATCTCTAAAAAGGGATCTTCAGTTAGCAAGTTCTGCTCAGCACCATCAATAAGCAAAATCTCTGGGCTTGTTCCATTTGCTACAATCTCTGACAAAGGATCTTCTACAAAGACTGAAACTAGGCTATGGGAAGGTGATGCATTTGCTGTTGCAGAACTTGTTGTTGATGGTATCAAAGATAGGGGCAATGTGCACACCAAGTCAGACCTGAAGTTGCTGATGAAATCTGTATGGTCAACCATGACTACAAGCATCTTATGCTCAGCACTAGCTCTTATCATATGATGCACATCCTCATCACTGCTAATTCTGATCAAACCATCTCAGATTGGTTTATTTGGTTTGCTCAAGTAAATGATGTGCTCACTCAAAGGATATCCCAACCAAACCAAGTGTTGTTCAAGGAATGCATAAGAGAAAGTGCCAGAGTCAACAAAGTCTAGCACCTCAACAGAAGGGTTCCAGTACTCCAGGTTTCTGATTGGGCCACAGAAAATTCCACCATGCTCAAGTTTCAGTGTAAAAAATGGACTGTCCACATTTTCTCCATTTGCTGCATCACACACTGTATTCAAAACAAAGATGCATCAGTTGAAAAACAAATATTCAGTTAACTGAATAAACAAAGATTTAACATACTTGAACAATAGCTTAAGGTTCAGTTAACTGAACCTTTCAGTTATCTATAGTAAGCTGAAAAAAATTCTGACAACTACAGTACTTGACAAAATTCTGATAACTACAGTAACTGCAAATATTCAGTAATCTACAGTAACTGAACATATTCAGTTAAATACAGTAATTGAACATATTCATTGAACTACAGATAACTGAACATGTTCAATAGCAAAAACTAGTTAAATTTCACAACACGAACAGATGCTTGAGTAGAGTACAGGCTAAAGCAGAACAAAAAGGCAACTACAAAGGCATTAACATCTAATTTGTCCCCCATAAACCCTAGCAATCGTGTCGAACCCAAACCTAATTTCATCGGCCGAAAACCTAGCTCCACTTCGCCATACATGACCCTACTGAAAAAACACAACTAGACGACCCCGATTCGAGCACAAATGGACGCGATTCGAGCTGCAAACGGCGGGGCGACGAGCTCAGAGGAGCAAAGCAGAGGAGAGGAGAGGGAGGAAAAGAAAGCAGAGATGGGGCGCCGAGCTCACAGTAATCAGGAGGGAATGCACCCAACGGCCGGACGAGATGAGCAGATGCCGGCGTCTCCACGCCGCCGACGAACGGCGTCGACGACGCCTCGGTCGCTGACGTCACCATCGCCTCGCTAGCCCGTGAGCTCTGTCGCCCCGACAGCAACCAACCTCTCCCTCTCGAACGGACGTGAACTCGATTCCGACAGATTTAATTCAGGTGGGGGTGAGTGCGGGTTGATTCAGCGAAACGGCAGGGGATTTTGTGAAAATATGCATGCGCTGACCGGCCCAGCCAATTGGCGAGTTCTCATTGGTCTAGGACTAAAACATCACATTGGATGCAAGTTGGGGTATGGTTTGGTCTAGTTTTGCAAGTTTGGGACTAGATCATCACATCCTATACAAGTTAGGGTACCTGGGCTGCTATTACCTCTAATTTTAACCATGCGCCCTGATGCATCCAACACGTGGTGCCATACAACCTCCATCACATCCAGAATGCCTGCACCTGAAAATTCTCATTATATTTGGGAAAGTGGTAGGAGCGGTTAGGCCTCTGCACGGTGGTTCTGAGCTTGCCGTTTTTGCTGTACTTGAGTTGAAACATCGACAAACGGATCATGCACTTGCTACCGGTGCTGGTGCATCGCCTCCGCTTAAATCTTTCTTGCGGCACAACCTCGACGAGACAATAGGTACTGTCACCCATGTACACAAGACTAGCTGGGACGTGCCTATCCCTGTATAGCCTCATGGCCTCCGCATGAGGATCGAACAACCTCTCCATGCATAAATTCCAGGCCGGCTGCGCGCGCGGGGCTCTCGTTGGGACAAATGACGTCGCACGAGGAGATGTAGCCATCTGGGTCTCCATGCGCCTTGTGGAGCCCAACCCATGCGTCGAGCTCCTTGTTGTAGTGGACTTGGCCGAAAAAGGGTAGACCCCACTCGCAATGGCCCGTCCACTTGCCGCTCTCGATGTCGTTGGAGTAGGTGCGGGAGGGGATGCCCTCACCGAAGTGGCCCAAGGCACCATTGCCAGCGCCCTCGCTCCAGGGGTCCGAGGCTCCACCCCCCTCCACCGATACAAACAGTGTGCGCCCTCCTCCCTCCGGATGCACTGCGATCGACAACATTTGGTACACGTTGAAAGGGAGTGTCGATGGGATGCTGCTCCATGACCAGTGGTCTCTGTTCCCGCACCAGTACGCCTCCCTGTCCGTCGGCGGAGGCACATCTTCGAGGTGATGCATGCATCCTTCGGAGCAACCCTCCTGATCATCCAAGTTGCCCACGAAGGTGTACAACTGGTTCCCGGCCGCTGCGGCGTGGATCCAATGACCATGCAAAGGTTTTGGAAGATCAGGGATGATAGACAGCCCCGCTGTCTCGGTGTCATACGCGAGGGTGACGCAACCTATCCCCGGGGAGCTTAGATTTTCGGTGGCGATGATGTTGCTGCCAACGGCGGCGAAGCTCCAGTAATTAGTTTGTTCGCTTGATTGGCGGTGGACGGGAGGCCGCAGGGCCAAGTCGCCGCCGTCCGAGCCGTCGTGCAGGTCCAGCTTGTGGATGCTGAAGCCCTTCTTCCAGTCATTGAGCACCAGGTACAGATGCCCCTTCCTGTAGCCTGCGGACGTGCGGCCGTATCGGTGAGCAGAGGCAGGGGTCATGACCTTGGCCTCCGAGCAGCGATCAATGTGGCTGTCCCTCGTCTCATCCTCAGACGACATGTAGCTCCCGGACGGGATCGTGTCCGCGCGGCAGCCAAGGCGGCGACACTCGTGGCGACGGGAGAGGAGATGGCGAGGGTGACGCCCAGCGAGGAACGGCCGGAGCATCGTGCCTGCGGTGCGCGCGCCGGCAGATCAGCGCCAGGGTGTGGTTGCTAGGAGCTGCTAGGGTTGCGTGAGATCGATTCTTCCGGCCGATAGACTTTTTTTTGGCCGATTGACGTGTTGTTCTCCGGTGCGAAACTGCGAATGCTGCGTTCCGGATCAGGGATAGCTCTGCTGGTTTTGGGCCTTAATTTGAGTGGAAGCCGACGTGCATGGATGGATTATCATGGGCTCAGTACGGGGCATGGAGTATGATGATTTTTTTTGAGGGAAACACCAAATTTATTTAAGCAAAGTTAGGAATTTCATCCGCTAACACACTAAGAATGCAGTCAGGCGGCGACATCCGCCATTCAACACACACCTCGTCCCCTACTGCTAGCTTAGCCAGAATGTGAGCGGCTCTGTTCGCTGTCCGCCGTCTCCAAGTGACCTTGCAGCCATTCCATTCATGCATCAATCGCTTGATGTCTTCAACAATCGGAGCAGCAATCGATAGGTTCTTGCTGTTGCCATTGATCATGCTCACCGCTTCTTTGCAATCCATCTCAACCTGTAGCTGCTGCACCCCCAGCTCACGCCCAAATAGAAGCGCTTGACTGCACGCCTTCAACTCCACAAGCTCAGGCTTTGAGGTATAAGGGAAGAAGTGGGCCATCGCCCCTCGGAACGCTCCCCCATGATCGCGGAGAACCACACCCCCGCCCCCATGGCCAGAAGTTTTGGAAGTCGCCCCATCCACGTTGGCCTTCATCCAGCCCAGCTCCGGTGGTAGCCACGCCTCCGGCACCGGTTGTGTAGAGTCCCTGGCCTTCTTCCTCACTGCTTCGTACCACACATCCATGAACGAGGAAACAGATGCCGCGATATCATGTGCTGCTTTGATGCGCATGCCCTCCCTCATCTCGTTCCGGGCTAACCACAAACCATAGACACCCTGCATAAGCATTTCCCTTTCCTCGTCCCTTGCATCTCCCATCAAGCCCCTAAGCCACCTTCCGACATCATGATTTGAAGATATCCCGGCCGGCGGGTAGGCTGGTGCAATGCTTCTCCTCTCCGCCAATGCCTGCCAGAACAACTTTGAGTGATAGCACGTCCAAAAGCGATGCATCAGATTCTCCTCTCTTCCACAAACCGTACAGAAAACCCCTGGCTTAATTCTTCGCCGATGCAATTCAGAGCCAGTTGCCAATCCATTTGATATGAGCCTCCATGTATGAACCTTAACTTTATTAGGCACTGGGAGCTCCACAATGCAAGCCAGTTCCTATGAGTCACCATCGAAGACGACGACCCCGGCCGTCCGGACGCCGCTCTTCTCATGCTCATAGCCAAGTGGTATGCAGACCGAACTGTGTACTCCCCATCTTTAGTGTAATTCCAAGCCAAGATATCCTCTACTCCAATCCCTCCTACCGGAATCTGCTTGATGTCCGAAGCATCTTCAGGAGAGAACATGGCATCAGCTTTTGCTTCATCCCACATGTTTCCATTCTCAATCAGCAGGTCAGCCACCCGCGTAGTACCATGCATGAAAGTCTGTCCCGGTGGACGAAGATAGCCCTTCCTAGGGATCCAATTGTCATGGTGAATTAGGACCTTAGACCCATCCCCGATCCTCCAGACCAATCCCTCCCTCAAGAGGTGTCGACCATGAAGGATACTGCGGAAGGTAAACGATCCATTTGAGGGGCAGGTAGCATTCATGATAGACAAGTCCTTAAAGTACCTCGCTCGAAGCACTCTGGCACATAGCGAATCAGGGACTTGCAAGATCCGCCATGCTTGTTTCCCCAAAAGAGCTTGATTAAAAGCTTCGAAGTTCCTGAAACCCATGCCACCCTCACGTTTCGACATGCACATTTTCTCCCATGCGACCCAGTGTACCTTATTTTCACCATGAGCTGAACCCCACTAGAAGTTGGAAGAGATGGATGTCAGGTTCCGGCACATTTTCTTCGAGAGTTTGAAACAGCTCATAGTGAATGTCGGCGTCGCTTGCAGACCAGATTTATTCAGAACTTCCTTTGCAGCTTTGGATAGACCTTGACCCTTCCAGCCAATCACTTTGCCCTTGGCGCTCTCCTTAACATACTTGAAGGTTACGTCCTTAGATCTGCCCACCGCGGTCGGTAGACCCAAATACTTCTCGCTGAGGGCTTCGGAATTAATCCCAATTACTCCTTTCAGAATTGCCTTATTGTCCTCTTGGCATCCTTTCCCAAAGAAAATGGATGATTTCTGAAGGTTTACCCTTTGACCTGACGCACCCTCATACACTTGCAGAATACTCCTAAGGGCCTCCATATTTCTTTTTGAACCTTCCAAGAAAATGATGCTATCATCAGCAAACAACAGGTGGGTAATTTGGGGGCCAGTGCCTCCAAATGACACGCCACGAATGCGATTATCTTGCTGAGCTTTCTTCAACAAGGCCGAAAAACCCTCCACACAAAACAGGAACAAGTATGGGGACAACGGATCACCTTGTCTAAGGCCCCTAGATGGCAGAAACAGCTTCGAAAAACCTTCATTAAGCTTCACCGAAAATCTGGCTGTCCGGACACATCTCATAATCATATCAATCCAGCCTTGGACAAAACCCACCCGCTGTAAGACTTACTACAGAAACGACCACTTCACTCGATCATAAGCCTTCATCATATCTAGTTTGACGGCACATAAAGGTTTCTTTCTCTTCCTTTGCCTGATTGCATGCACACACTCGTACGCTATCATGGAGTATGATGATTGATGAGCCCAAAACTAAGACATGGCTAGGCCGAACGTGGCACAGCCCAATGCAACCAACAGTGACGGTTGCCTAAAGAAAAACCAACAGTGACGGACGCTTTGACGCGGTGTGTAGGCTAGTCACGGTCTCGCGGATGGTAAATAATGCCGGCGAGCTCATCTCATTACGCCGCGCTGTCACGTAATAAACCTCGCTTGACACGTGACATTAGTGAAAGAAAAGAAGGCGTAACTATGCCCCCGCAAAAAAAAAGACGTAACTATGCTACGCTGCAGCTCCAGTACCTGCAATAGCATGCAGCCGCTCCGCCATCAAATGGCTAGAAAGAAGAACGCGACGGACGTTCGAATTTCAAACGCCAAGCCAGCCGGTCCCCACAAGGGGGCTCGTGGACCGCGACCACCCACCGGCGGCCCCAACCGCACTGCACACGCACCAGATCGCGCGACGCCACAGGCCGTACGCACGCGCTCCCACGTCCTTCTGTCTTCAATGAGTTTTAAAAGTTTACATCTCAAACATAAAAAGTTTTACAGTTTTTTTCAAGGATCTTCAAGTTTTAAAAGTTTGAACCGATCCTACTTGGAATGAATGGGCTTGTGCTGCATTTTTTTTCTTGCATGGTGTTGCACTTCATTTTTGAAGGCTCTAGCTAACATTGTGTGCCCTCCCTCCACACTCGCAAAAAAGAGGTATTTCGCTAGAGGTGTATGGAAAATGTTTTGGGGGCAATTTATGTGGCGGGAACATGTCAATTCTACAAGCGGACACGACAGTTGTCATAGCAAAATCCTCTGTTGACAGAATTGTCATGTGTTCTGAAGATTTTACCATGTGTATTACGAAGAATTTGTCATAAAAATGTTCACAAATGTCATCTCTCCCAACGAACATTCGCTGGCTATTGAGGTCGAAAATAAAACATTCCACATAAAAAATTTCACGAGCTCAAGTTCTGATGTGGCTCGTAGGTTCAAGCTGGACTCAATATGTAGCGTCTTAAAAAAAGAAACTCTAGTGATCTTGGATAATCTTACTTTCCCATCTCTAATGGAGATTAGGTTAATGCCTTCCTTCCCTCAATCTCCGTTGGCGAGCTCGTTGATTTGCCTGACGACCATTGCATGGAGGTGAATTCTAGTAGTAGATAGGTTAGGATTTCGGTCTGCGTAGGTGGAGTTCAGATGGATGACGACGCTTCTTCTTTGAGTCAGTCTTCCAGGCCCCGTTCTCCTCAAGTTCGTTTGTCAGGATGCGTTGGAAGGAGCTTCGGCATAGATTCCTGACACCTCCTCGGGGCAGGGAGGATAGTGTTTCTCATTGTGCATACACAATGAAGAGATTTGATTTCAGGTTCTTTAGATCAATTCAAGGATTCAACGGCGACGACTGCGGCTCTGGAGCATTGGTTCTTAGGGGCCTACACGTGCTTTCTTGGTTGTCATCGATAAGTTCGGGTCGACTCTGATATGCGAGTGACGACAACGACGTGTTGATGGCTCGTTCTGACAGCAAGAGTGATCGGTGGTCTAGGGATCTCAGAGTAAATTTTTTTGGGTGTTTTGTACAACTTTTTATAACTGATCTAATAGATCTAAGTCCTTTCCAAAAGAAGTAGTCTAGGACACCTTTCATGGCATGAGATCGACCTTCGAAGATGTGAAGTTGTACGATAGCATAAGTGGGCGCAAAAGTAAGTTACACTTTTTTCCAAGTGATGATATAAAGTTGGTAAAGTCAATATTTATATGCAACATAAAAATGATTAAGAGGATTGCTGTCAGATCGATGCACGTTCTCAAGAATTCAAATTCGCCTAGTGTCTTTTTTTGATGTGGAGACCTTTTTTTGCGAAGAAGGGCTCGAATCTATTATAAGAGTACACTAAAAGTACAAATCATTCCCAACATAATAAAAGCCAACATTGAGGTCCTTGAACCATTGAACGACCATTACCGCCGCCAATACAATTCGTTGGCGCGCCGATGTCGTCGCTCCCCTACAGGAGCTCGAGCTTGCCGATGACAGTTGGTAAGTCTTCGTGCACATGTCCCTGGACCGAGGCCCATGAGCCGCATTCGTTGCCGTTGAACCCTATTGATCCGAAGCGCCTAACATCATATGTCGTCATCACGAACGCGGAGTGAGAAACAATAACCTCGTTGCCTTAAGGAGACGACATGAATTTACTTTTTTTTGTGAATACACAAAAAATTATGCATCATTTCATTGATAGGTAGAAGAGAGCAATTATAGCAGAGAGACAGGGGGCACCACACTAACAAGCTACACATCCTAAACATCCGCCTAGCCCGAACACTGGCCACATATGGCAAAGAGAAGGACACATGGCACACAAAACGCGTCACGACCAACACGGGAAACCTCCATCGCGTGGCCGCCACCCCAACACAAACCAAATCAAAGTAAACCCCCCCCCCCCCTCGCCCAACACGACATGAATTTACGCCAAAGCTCCATAGAATCCGTCATAATGGACATGCTCGAGGAGAATTAGAGCCCGAAAGACCAGCTCGAAGATGAGACGTCTTCATTTTCTGAACACCGTCCCTACAAGGAAAACAAAACCAAACCTAAAGTAATGGCCAGAACCAAGGCACCCGAATTCATACAAAAAATATTAAAAATCCTATCTGGCGACCGTTCGCTGGGAGATGGGTGGCAAACGAGCCCCTTTTGATGGCATTTTTAATTCTGAGACAAGATCAAACGGTGGCAGCTTTAGACAAAAAATTGCCTTCTCTGCTAGAAACTGGCATGTCGCTCCGAAGAACGGCCACCCCTCACAACTAAAAATGCCAACGAAATCGTTCGCAAGTGTCAATGTTCGCCACCTGGGGGTCCAAAAATATTGAGGAATGGTCAGATGGAAGCATGTTTGGAATTTCAGTTCACATTTATTACCAACTTGCTTGAGAAGTTCAAAAAAATTCGAACCTCACAAGCGGCAGTAGGAAGTATACCTGGCCAAACGGGCCGGCTCGGCACGGCACGGCCCGGCCCGTCTCGGCACGAATAATAACCGGGCCGTGCCATGCCGGCCCACGGGCGGGAGCTAGCAGCCCAGGCACGGCACGTAGGCTACGTGGGCCGGCACGCGGCATGCCCAAGCACGCCGGCCCGTTGGAGGACGTTGGGCCGTCTGGCGCGATTTTTTTCTTTTTCTTCGCAATACCTCTGAAAACAGCAAAAAAAAGGCCAAAAAAATTAGAAAATTGCAAAATCTGGTAGACTATTATGTGAGATAAATCTAGAATTTTATTAGCACATGTACATCATTAAAACTCCCATCTAAAAGAATAAAAGAATACAAGACATACTCTATAATTACAAAAGGATAAAAAATACAAAGACTACACTATAACACTACTACTACTTAGATTCAAGCACTAATATAATACATATGCACTATGAAAATATTAAACATATTAGGGTATTTGGTATTTATATAGGACATATATATTTATATTTTTCAAAAAAACATAAACGGGCCGTGCCGTGCCGGCCCGCGTGCCTAGCCTCCAGGCCCAGGCACGGCCCATGGCGTGCCGCATGCCGAGCCTGGCCGGTTTAGCCCGGGCCGTGCCGGGCCTGCGTGCTACCGGGCCGGCCCAGTTAGCACGGCCCGTTTGGCCAGCTATAGTAGGAAGGCACGAGGGGAGGGGCTATCCGGTATTTCGCGCAGCACCACCCCCAGCACGGCCGCACGCTCCGTTTCTTCCCCACGAAGCAGCCCCCGTCCCCTCCCCTCTCCAAACCCAAACCAACTCGACGCGCACGCGCCCCCCCGAGACCACCACCAGACGCAGCTCGAGCCCGACCGACGCGGCTCGGCTCAGCAGTCGGCGTCGTCTCGTCTCCCCCCTCCCACCTCCACCATCCCGCCCGCCCGATCGGATCCGGCCAGATCCCGCGCCGGCGGCCATGGAGAACCTGATCTCGCTCGTCAACAAGCTGCAGCGCGCCTGCACGGCGCTCGGCGACCACGGCGAGGAGAGCGCCCTCCCCACCCTCTGGGACTCGCTGCCGTCCATCGCCGTCGTCGGCGGCCAGGTGCGCGCCCCGTTCGTTTTCTCCCCCCTCCGCCGGATCTGGCGCCCCAGCTGTGTCTGGTGGATCTCGCGAGCTTGCTGGCGCGATTTGGCTGCGGACACGCGGTCTCGCCGTGCTCGGATCTGCCGCTGCCGTAGGCGCTGGCAGCTAGATTTGGGCCGCTGCTGCTTGTTTGAACCCGCCACTACAGTTTCGTTGCACGTAGCTGCCCACATGACCAGTAATTCAGTAATTGGAAGCTAGATACTACCACTACTTGGGATCAACTAAGCTGTGCGTTGAAAATCCTCGTAGTTCCAAGCAATTCTGCATGAACCTGCGCTGTTACGAGTAGTTCAAGCGCATCTCATTGCGAGTGGGTACACGGTTCTGTGTTTTGACATTTGAACTCCTTTGGTACACTGTAGAGTTCGGGCAAATCTTCAGTGCTGGAGAGCGTTGTTGGGAAGGATTTCCTGCCCAGGGGTTCAGGTATGGTTGTTCAAGCAGTAAGAGCTTGTCGATTTTGGCGTCCTGTTTTGCTTTTTCTGACGCATTAGTTTGTTTGGTTTGGTTTGATTCTGCAGGCATTGTCACCCGTCGCCCGCTGGTTCTGCAACTCCATAGGATTGATGGAGACAGGGAGTATGCAGAGTTCATGCATGTCCCCAGGAAGAGATTCACCGATTTCGGTAATTCATCTATTCTTCGTCTTGTTTTCAAGTGCTACTGCTATGATGATAATATTAGGATTAATGCATGGTTGAGGGGTTATTGTGATAATATTGAACCATATTGGCATATGTGGAATGTAATTTGAGTTTGTGAGGCTCATCAAAACATCCAACTTGATGTCAGAACTCACTGTTATTCAAACTGCCACACTAAGCTGTAGCTTGTTATTTCCTAAAAGATAAGCCAAGCCTTGCAATTGTTGGCAAAATTCTCTGTCAAGTGCTTCTTTAATTCATTTTCTTATAGTTCACCTCGATGCTACTCGTCACATGATGAAATTTGTATCGTTGCAGCCATGGTGAGGAAGGAGATAGCTGATGAAACTGACAGACAAACCGGCCATGGAAAGGGAATATCATCTGTCCCCATCCATCTAAGCATATTTTCTCCAAACGGTAAGTGGTCTGATAGCAATGCTGGTAATAAGTCTGTACAGCAGGGGAGTGGTTTAATGGTGTTATTTTAGTGCTTTGTCAATCTCAAATAGTCATGCACCTCCATTTTTCAATTCAAAAGATTGTTGTTTGCTGCTGGTATTGTGATTTACCTTTAGCTTATCCCTTGATCAGTTTAGTACGGAGTCATCCTAGTCATTGGTAGGATAGCCATGTTGTATTCCCCCTTAGAACTTCTTTGTATGGTTTGTCCTCTTTATTTTTGTCATGTCGTAACACTTCTTATCATTGCAGTTGTGAATTTGACTCTTATTGATCTTCCCGGGCTTACTAAAGTTGCTGTTGGTAAGTGACTATACCATATGAGCCATCGTTCTTCTATTATTCTTGTTTAAGATGTTCATTCTTTTATATGCTACTGTCTTTATGCTTGTTAGAGGGTCAGCCGGAGAGTATTGTTCAGGAAATTGAAAACATGGTTCGAGCATTCATTGAAAAGGTATTTAAGTGTAACCAGCTTAAATGTTGCTTCCCAGTAATTGCTCTTTATCATTGCTTACCATGCTTGTCTTGCCTGTATAAGATGGGGCTATATTTGGTTATGTACAAATTTTACAAGTATTTATGTAATGCATATTTGGTCTAATATGCTTTTTTATCAGCCATATCCCATATGGTAGCATGTTTGGGCTAATTATCGTGTCATGCACTGTGTAAACAACTTTTTCGGTATTTTTCAGCCCAACTGCATCATTCTGGCTGTTTCTCCAGCCAATCAGGATCTTGCGACTTCTGATGCTATCAAGATTTCACGGGAAGTTGACCCAAAAGGTATGCCTCTGTTGCAGCCGGTTCGGTGAACTGCATTTTGTGTAATGTGGTTAATGTCATAGTATGTTCCCTATTACTAATGTCTCTTAAAGCTTATTATTCTGGGTTTCTTTACTTTTAATATGCTACAAAACTTCAGACTGATGTGATCTTCACCTTATCTCTTGAACCAATAGGAGATATAATGATAACTACTGTCTACTGATAATACCTGTACCTTGCAATTTGTCTTTGTGGATATCAACCATATTATATTGACAATTGGCTTGATATGTTTTTTTTGTGTGATCCTATTGTGGGCCAACTCTGTTAATGGAAAGGAAAATTCACATATAATAATTGCGTTTAATTCAAGTACCATTGCTCTTGGCACTTCTAACCATTTCTGAGCTTGAACTTTACTTTTTGTTGATTCAGGTGAACGGACCTTTGGTGTGCTCACGAAAATTGATTTAATGGACAAGGGTACTGATGCTGTTGATGTAAGTTCAACCATCAAGTGCTAAACACTGGCCTATTTTTTATAGTTATGCTATCTTCCTTACTGTGATGTTGCTTAAGGTGATTGATATTCTACTGGCCACCCAATCTTGTTACTACTAGCGATCTTTGTTAACAATTATGCCTCACTTTGCCCCACCTTTCCATAAGTTAAACACTGGCCTTTTTTTATAGTTATGCTATCTTCCTTACTGTGATGTTGCTTAAGGTGATTGATCTTCTACGGACCACCCAATCTTGTTACTACTAGCGATCTGCCGATCTTTGTTGACAATTATGCCTCACTTTGCCCCACCTTTCCATAAGTTTCCACTCTTGAAATTGTACGGCCCTCCTTTTCAGTATGGCTATATATGGACTAATACCATTAATACCATGGATTTTGAATCTTCTTATGTATGCCCAAACCTTTGAGTTAATGTTTGTTCAAAGAAACTCATGGTGTGTTTGCTTTTAGCCCAAACTTTCCCTACCAAAAAGTTGGCTAGCCAAAATATGGTGAAGGTTTTGTTTGCCCATGAGTTAGCCAAAGTTGGCAACAAAAATGAACTAGAGTGGGCTAGGTGGCATTTGGCATGCCAAATAATCGGTAACCATCGTCCACCAAACACAGTCCAAACTTTTGGTCATTGCCATAAAGTTGGCAAAGTACACTTTATAAACAATCCAAACACAACTTCAGTTCTAACAACCCCCTGATTACTGCGTTTTCACTCACAAATATTATCCCAGCTGCAAATAGATAACATGCGTTAGAACATATGTTTGCTAATCTGATCATTGACCATCCTAGATTTCCACGAACCAGATCTTACTGAGTTTGATTGTGCAGATACTGGAAGGAAGAGCTTACCGGCTCCAATTTCCATGGATTGGTGTTGTCAATCGATCCCAGCAAGATATTAACAAGAGTGTGGACATGATTGCTGCTAGGCGTAGAGAGCGTGACTATTTTGCAAACACACCGGAATACAAGCATCTCGCTCATAGGATGGGATCAGAACATTTAGCAAAGAGTCTATCAAAGGTATGCCTTTGCTCTTTAATGCAGAATACATTTTATGCTATTTTGCTTTTTTTCTGACAAACTTTTGGTGTAAATGCAGCATTTGGAGTCTGTTATTAAATCAAGAATCCCTGGTCTCCAGTCTCTTATAACGAAGACAGTTGCAGAGCTGGAAACTGAACTTACTCGTCTTGGAAAGCCCATTGCTAATGATGCTGGAGTAAGTCTCGAGTTTGCTTCTTCTTTAATCAAATGAGTTTGTTTGACCTGATCCAGCATACATTTATTATCATCCGTATTTATTTTTATGGCCTTAGTTATTGAGTAGAAGTAAATGTACTCCTATTAAATTTTTGTGCACTGTTGATGTCCATCTTTGTAATGTTCTTAGTTCGATTTGCGCATGATGGGATTGTGTTTTATGCTTTATGCTCGCTTGGTGCAAAGTAAATGAATCTCATCTCTTGATTTTTTTACCTTCCATCCCAATAGTCATATTTCTGTGACATCCTTTTCATGAATCCTGTATAGATTATTTCCAGTTTTACAAGTTATGATGGATGCACTGATGTTATTTTCGTTGTATTGTGTGGGTCTAAGTGTGACTTTCTTTTCTTTGCTCAGCACTCAATAAACTTGCATACATTGTGATAATCGTATATTTTGTGACACGCAGGGAAAGCTGTACACGATTATGGAAATATGCCGCATGTTTGATGGCATCTACAAAGAGCATCTGGATGGAGTGTATGTCTTAAACGGAATTTCTCTTTTGCTCAGTTCTTTTAATATCATGCTTGCTATATCTAGCAGGTCTTTTGTAATTTTGAATGGCAACGTTTAATCTTTCCTGATCTGCATACAGGCAATCTAATACTAGTAAAGTTTCTAATCCTGTTGACTAATTTGGTGTTGTGGCGTCTACATGTGTGGTGCAACACAGGTCTATAGTAAAATAAATAAATATATGCAACGCAGGTCTCTCTAGTAGATTGTCCTTGTTTCTTGTATTTTGTACAGAAAGTTCTTAATGTTCGGTTTCTCTTTCATAAACTTATTGTATTGCGTAGGTTGATCAGCCTTAGATGTACAATTGCCATAACAATTTCCTTTCAGATGAAAGGAACCATATAATTGTCAACCATATAATTGTAGGCATCTAGTAATTAAGCTTGGAATATGCAAAATGAATACATATGCAAGACGAATACTATACTCACCACTGTGCATAGCTGGTCTGGCAATTTTGTGTTACCAGCTAATTGTCTGTTGTTTTGACCTTCTTTATTCTCACGGATGTTGAAATAAACAATACCATGTTTACATGACCCTTGAACTGCTTTGCTAAATGAGCAACTAAATAATTTGCTGCTAATGTGTGCAATATCATGTCAAAATGTCACACACTCATTCCATTCCACCAGTTGCAACTTTGCTTATGTGCTTGTTATTCTGTTTCTAATCATGATGACCAACCAAATGTTCTTTTATCCAGGCGCCCTGGTGGTGAGAAAATTTACCATGTCTTTGACAATCAATTTCCTGTGGCAATTAAACGGTTGCAGTTTGATAAGCAACTGTCAATGGAAAATGTGAGGAAGCTCATAACGGAAGCTGATGGATACCAGCCTCACTTGATAGCTCCAGAGCAAGGATATCGGCGCCTCATAGAATCTTGTCTTGTTAGTATCAGAGGTCCTGCTGAGGCAGCTGTTGACACGGTAGGCCGACTAGATTAATCTGCTCAATAAAAGCTTCAGCAGTTCAAAATTATTTATTTTTGCCACTGGGTTCACCGAGCAACCAGATTGTTACTTATTCAGCAATGCTGGTTTAATAGTTTCAGAACGTGATTTTTTTTTTTGCCACATTGACAGGTCCATGGAATCCTAAAGGAACTAGTCCACAAGGCTATAAATGAAACTCATGTAAGTCATTCTGCAGTTCCTACCAAATAAGTTTTCTTACACTATCTACATGATGCAATCATAATATTTTCTACTCCCTCCGTTCCTAAATATATGTCTTTTTAGAGATTTCACTATAGAGACTACATTCGAATGTATATAGACGCCTTTTAGAGTATATATAGGTTCACTCATTTTGCTCACTATGTAGTCTATAGTGAATTCTCTTAAAAGACTTATATTTAAGAACGGAGGGAGTATAAACTAGAGCATATGTGCTCTCTGGTGGTGTGATGAGTTATTAACTGGCTGTATTAGGACGGGATACATTTCTACTTGCATCGGATAGGTATTTCTTATTGATATGAACTCAGATCTTCTGCAGAACTTTGAGCATTAAGATTGTAGGCAGATGTATAAGTGGATTTGAAAAGAAAAGGTAGTCTAATTAATTAAAAATGCTGGTTAAATACTTAGCCGAAATGTTCATTTACCTTTCTCCAGGAGCTCAAGCAGTTCCCCACTCTTCGTGTGGAAGTTGGCAATGCAGCTTTTGAGTCGTTGGAAAGAATGAGGGATGAAAGCAAGAAGAACACATTAAAGCTAGTTGATATGGAAACAAGCTACTTAACTGTAGATTTCTTCAGGAAGCTTCCTCAGGATGTTGAGAAGGGTGGAAATCCAAGCCACTCTATTTTCGATAGATATAATGATTCTTATCTAAGACGAATTGGTAAGGCATCTACGTATCTTTTATACACTTATTACTCCTTTATTATACCCTTCCATAATTGCCTATGTTTTTAAGGCGACGCCTTACCGCCTTAGGGAGGGGGGGCGCTTTGGCGCCTAGGCGACGCCTAGGCGGGCGCTTTGGACGCCTAGGCGCCCAAAGCGGTCGATTTTCCAAAGCGGAGGGGGAGCGCTTCGACGCCTAGGCGTCGCCTAGGCGTCGCCTTAGGGACGCTTTAAAAACATAGATAATTGCCCAATGACAGTGGTATTCTCTCAAGGTTGATATGCTAGTATATTGATTCATCTTTATTAGAGTTTGAAGCAGCTAAAATTTCCATATTTGGTCACAATTGAGTCTCACTTGATATGTTCTCTATTTAGCACGTCTTTGTGTATTGCTTGATCGATACCTTATTTTTTATTTGTATTTACTAATTACTACTCAACCTCAGGGACAACTGTTCTGGCATATGTTAACATGGTATCTTCAACATTGAGAAACTCCATCCCAAAATCTATTGTGTACTGCCAAGTCCGTGAGGCAAAGCGCTCATTGCTCGACCACTTCTTTACTGAGCTGGGAGCAAGAGAGGTAAGATTTTTGAAACACGTGGAGGTCCTTTGAGTCTTCGATTTGGAACATACAAGTGCGACCTGATTGGTGATGTTACTGTAGATTTGATATAGGGTTCTTTTATTGCTTAATATACATTTTCAGAGAGTTCATTTTTCCTTTTATCATCTCTAGACTCTAGCTGTTGGTATGCATGTATTTCTCACCACAGTCTAACATGGACTCTCTGTTTATTCATTGCGTACTTTAGAAAACCGCTAATATGTAGATTTTAAGTTATTTCTGAGCTATGTTTCTTCCATGGTGATGCATGTCTCTGTCTGTACCATGCGGTAGTACATTGCCAGCCAACTAGTCAATTTTAGTCCTTAGTTTTTTAATACTCATGATTCACACTTCCCTTGGGTCTTCAAGAGAAATCCGGTGGAATATCAATAATTAACGTACATGTGCATATGCAGATTAGGCAACTTTCGAAGCTCCTCGACGAGGACCCCGCGGTCATGGAGCGGAGGACAAACCTCGCCAAGAGGCTGGAGCTATACCGGAGCGCCCAAGCAGAGATCGACGCAGTTGCATGGTCAAAATAATTTTTTGTCGACTTATCGTTCCCTAGTGTGTGTTCACCTTTACTCCTTGTTTGGTGACATCGATCTCTCCCATGTTCTTGGGGGGCATATATAGCTGATTCTTTGTTTCCGATCTAGGTCATATTATATTCTTATTAGATGACAGCGGCTGTGAGGTGTGTCATGTGTTTGTGCTTTTGCTCCTTGTGCTTGAGGATCTCTCTGTCTAGGGGACACCTTTCTGCTGTACCTTGTCTGTATCACGTACGAGTTCATGTTATTATGATTTCCATAACACAAGTCCTCTTGTATCTTTGGTCCTATATATAGTACACAATTTGACGCCAAAGCTGGCACGCTCAAATATACGCTCTGGCACCTTGCCGGTTTATTTTGTCAAGCAACAAGTCAGAACCTAATGAACAATTCCAATCAAAGGAATGTGCCAGAGGGCCCCTTTTGCACTATATTCGTGATGCTTGACAAAATGGAATAAATGCTTCATGATATGCAGAGTTCTGGGATAGAGTTTACCAAATTTGTATGTAATGCATCGCAGCTTAGTCGGAAGTTGTATCCATTCTTGTTGCTCATTTCGAGTGGGGGTGCCATTTCTTGAGCTCGGTCTCAGGGTGCTGGTCATCGACTCAGTGCCTGAGCACCCACATAATAAACTCTCACGTGAACCAAGAGGAAATCTACGACATGACTATCTGCCCCTAATAATCCCGTGTGATCTTGGGGTCCAAAAGGGGGCCTCTCGCTGTTATAGTCCCAGTAATAAGCAATCAACGAGAGACAAAGTCTTTCCAACCGAGAAAAGGAACAACCCGGGATCGGTTTCCGCTGGTAAGGCGAAACCTCCAAATCGACCCATCTTACCGATATTCTCCTATATATGCCGAAAAATCCGTCTCTCCCACGAGAAGATCGCATCTTTCTTTGGGCGAGCCGCCATCCATCCACAACCCCACCTCCGCCAATCCTCCTATGCCTAGCTTATGAGTTCCTTCTCTCCTCCAGCGGATGGATGGATTCGCCTGGACTGGAGTGAGCTCTTGGTAAGGAAACCCTAGTTTTCTCAGATCTCTTCTTCCTTTTGCCATCGTCGTTTCTTTTGCCAAGGAATTTGGTTCAACTTGCTTGTTCGTGCCAAAACAATACAAATATACACTATATCTACTACTACTACTACTAGTGTCCAGGATGCGGCTTAATCTCATGAAACAAGGAGGAGTGCCACTGCCATGCCATCCCGCAGCGCGGCCGCCAAGAAGAAGGCGGCGGAGGTGCTCCCGAGCAACAAGAGGAAGAGGGCCATTGTATCTGTTTGATGACATGATACTGGAGCTTCTACTCCGGCTCCCGGTCAAATCCATTGTGCGTTTCCGCTCCGTCTGCCGCTCCTGGGCCGCAATGTTGCCCTCCAAGGATTTCTGCAGCCTCCACATGGCCACCTCTAAGATGCTGCCCCGCGCCCCCAATCTACTGGTGCCCTCGCCCGCACCAACATTTGGCTCCGTTGCAGTGTACGCCTGCTCTCCGTCAAGCCCCGTAGACGATTTACTCTTCACCTTCGACTGCGCCCGCCGCAACTCCGTTGAAATGGTGACGCCTTCGCCATGCTGCGGGCTCACGCTCCTGTATGACGCCGCGGCGCCGGCTTACTATGTTTGCAATGCGGCTACAAGGGTGATCACACGCCTGCCACCGCACCGTGTTCCCACATACGATTCCAGTGCCGGGCTGGGATTTGACGCCGGGACAAGGGAGTACAAGGTCGTGAGGTTGATCAATGGGCTTTCCGATGAGAAGGAGACGATCAGCTGTGATGTGTGCGCACCCGGAGCCGATCGCTGGAGGCCGGCGACTGGAGGAGTGCCCTTCAAATGGTCCCAGTTTACAAATTCTGCAGTTCAACATGCGGCGGTGAACAAAATACCGCCTGCGTTCGCGAACGGATTCCTGCACTGGTTGATCAATCCTTCACTTATCATCAGAAGGCTAAGAGCTGCTATCGTATCCTTTTCAGTCGCAGAGGAGACCTTCGGATGTGTCCGTTCACCGCCGTTCTGGGGACCAAGAGAACATCCGCGCTCCTGGTCCCAGTCAGAAGGAGAGCACCTGGTTGTGATGGACGACCAGCTGTGCATTGTCCGGGACCTTCGCGACGGAATCCCTCATGGCGGCACCTTGGAGATTTGGGGACTGCTGGATTATGGCTCCGGTGATTGGTCGCTGAATCATCGAATCGATTTGTCGGGCAGGTAAAAGGTGAATTTGCTGAGGAACAGGTTGTGAGGGTTATTGGTACTGTTGGCAGTTGCAAGTCGGGGAAGAAGATTGTGATTGCTACTAGCAAGCACGTGGTTCACGACAAGTTTCAGAAAAAGGTTTACTCATATGATCCTAGCCGTCGAGTTCTAGAGGGCATTCTTCCGGTCACCGAGACACACGCCTTTTTTATGGGCTTCATCCCTGGTTCAAGATTCAGCTTACATGAAGAGAGCCTTGCTCCAGTGCATAAAACTCATCAAGACCTGGCATTCAAAAATGTGCTAAAGAAACTACGGCTCCATGCTAAAAGGCTAATAGACGAAGAGTCACTGTTGTTGAAATCTTCTGTAACTGAAGGACTTTAAGATTTTTGCTATGTAGTTGTCATGCACGTGATTATGCCCAATTAAATCCAGGCGCAACCTTTAAGTATGAAGAACATGTTTGATGTCGTCATTGCCCTTGTTTTTTGTGGTTTGGCTTGTAGTACTAGTAGTATTATGTGTTTTTTTTTTGCGAGTAGTCGAGCACTAAGGATAACGAAGATATGAATTTCTTGACGTTCTTGTGATATCGAAAGATAAATAGCTGCATTGTGTGAATGGAAAATCATAGACAGTTAATTGTGCATTGTTATGAAGTAACTCAAAATCAGGTAAGAATCCAAGCAAGTTACCCGACATAATTTACATGTATGTCCTTTTCTTGTTTCGATGTACGATATGCATAAACAGATACTACCTCTGTCCCAAAATATAAGAACGTTTTTGATACTATGCTAGTGTAAAAAACGTTCTTATATTTTGGGACGGAGGGAGTACTTCATAATTATTCATCCATTTTCCTGTCACGCACTAGTAAAAAAAGGGGCTTTTGTCTCGGTTGGTAAGGCCCCTTTAGTCCCGGTTTTCGAACCGGGACTAAAGGGCGCGGCCACGTGGAGCTTCACCTTTAGTCCCGGTTGGTAACATCAACCGGGACTAAAGAAAATTTTATGATTTTTTTTGATTTTTTTTAATTTTCAAATTTCTGAATTATTTTAACCTCTAGTGTGTAATCACCACCCCTGATCACTGCTCAATTTATCCTCTAATCACCCCTCATCATTCCAAATCATCTAACTTTCCGAACGGTCACCCATCCTTCCATTCCCCCAGCTTGAGCACGCTTAACTTCCGGGTTCTATTCTCTCTCGTTTCCAAGTCTGCACTTGTTGTTTTTCTGACAATAGTAAGATGTCAATCCTATTAACCTTCATGAATTTTGCTTGAGCATGAAGTGACACATTTCACTGTTTGAATTTGAAACTATTGTTTTAAAAAACAATAATTATTTAGTAACACTAATATTTCTTGAATAATTAGTTTGACCATAGTTTGACCAGATTTGACCAAAATTCAAAATAACTGAAATAATTATTTAGTAACACTAATATTCTAGAATAATTAGTTTGACCATTGTTTGACGACAGTTTGACCAGATTTGACTAGTAATTTTTTCGATTTTTTCCACTCTAGATCTTAAAAGCCTCGTAACTTTTTTCTATTAGGTTTTTGAGGATTTTAAAAATGTTTAACGGGGTTCCCCCAGTTAAATTCGGATGTAACTTTTCGAGTAGATGATTTTTCTTATAATTTTTTTTAATCCGAGTTCGTATGCAAAAGTTATGCCCATTTTACAAATTCCAGAGAGATTTTGCAAATAAGGTCGAAATTCATATTTATAAATTTTCCCAACAAGTAGACCACATATCACATGGGGAACTTATTTTATTTTATTTTTTTGACATTTCCATCATTTTCTTTTGTTTTTTCTAAAACCGAAAAGGTGGTCCACGCGGGGGGGGGGGGGGGGGGGGGGAGGGGGGGGGGAGTTTGAAAATGGGACCTTTAGTACCGGTTCGTGCCATGAACCGGTACTAATGCCTCCAAACCCATTAGTACCGGTTGGTGGCACCAACCAGTACTAAAGGTCTAACCGGTACTAATCGCATCCTTTAGTCCCGGTTCATGGCACGAACCGGGACTAAAGGACCCAGGTGAACCGGGACTAATGCCTTAGCCGCACGAACCGGGATAAATGCTCACGTTAGTCCCGGTTCTTGACTGAACCGGGACTAATGTGAAAACTGCCCCGTGACCAAAGCCCTGTTTTCTACTAGTGACGTTTTGGTAAACAAGAACAAATCTGAAAGTCCTTGTTGATTTTGAATTGCTAATGATGTAGCAGTTGCCGTTAACAAAAGAGGTGACCCGTGATTGGCATGAGCTTGCTAGTAGTGGTTGCGGGCAAGGTAGCCAACCGTGGTGATCGGTGAATCTTCCTCAATACTACCACAACATCATTGGGAGGGCGTGCCGCTTCTTGTGTATGGTAGGTTCCCAATCTCCATGATTTTGGTTTAAGCTTCTGTTATAAAACATGTAAACGATGAACATCATTACCGCCTAGCCAGTGGTGTTACTTCCAATGGTATAAGATTGTTTTACTTAAGAAACTATTGAGAAAATTCCTGAAAAAGTTGCATATACCTACAGACAATTATGCAAGCACGATCAGAACATATTATGAACATATTACAGACAATGATGCAAGCATGAAGCAATTCAGTTGCTGGTGCCTTGTAGTGTGTATTTTCAGACATCTACTCTAGGACCCATGAATTCACATCTTCAGAATCTCCTGTGTTGTGCAGCGTCGCATAAAATTGAAGAATGAGTTCTTCATTCCAATCACATATGTCTGTGCAGAAATTTAACAATCCAGCATCGTGAAAAACACTGAGGAATGGCTCGAAGCACGATAGTGATTCCATATCCACGTGAGGAATGTGTGCATGATCGAAGATTTTGTCTTTGTTGAACATCACTGAGGAATAGAAATTTGCCTGGCTGGCAGTCTAGAAACGCCTCTTCCTAATGCGAGCAGAGTCATAGGGGTTGTAGTCTGTGAAGAATACATGCTCGCCGAAGAAATCTTCAGCCTTGAATTTTTGCTTCCTTGAGAATGGATCCTTTGGCTTGGGCAGAGGAGTGTCAGTGAGTTGCATCACAACCTCAGGAATTGCAATCTCAGGTTCTTCAGGCTGAGGAATTTCTGGTTCCTCTTCTGTGGCAGTCTGCGTCTTCAGATGATCAGCAGCAGCAGTTTCTTCAGCACTAGTGGCTGGAATTTCTTCACGTACAAACGAGTTGGGGTGAGTTTCTTCAGAGCCCATTTGAACAGTTTGTGCAGGGGACTGAGGTATTTGCTGTAATGGTGTGAAGAGTGGAGAGCTGGGGTGCTGACTTTCCCAAAAGTTATCATTCATCATAGGTGTGGTACAACCAATGTCCACATCTTCATCTTCCATTTCTTCAATGTCAGCCTCTTCAGCTGTGAACTGAGGCATTGGCGATGAAACAACTGGTATTGAAGGGATTTGATTCGCTTCAATTTCTTCATCCATCTGCTCTGACGAAGCAGCAGAAGGATTTTCTTCATCGGATCCGATAGGGATCACATATTCTTCATCAAAAGGGACAAGGTCCTTTGATGGCATGGTTGAGATCGGAACAACATCAATGGGATTTTCAAATGAACTTGTCATAGGCTTCATTTTCTTCGGAGCTGAAGAATCTGAAGTAGCTGGTGCTTTCCTTTTATTCACAGCTGCACGCTCTGCAGCCTTGGTCTTCTTCACATCTGATGTAGATGGAAGGATCGGAGTTGGGGTAGGCGTAGGAGGAGCAGAGGAATCTAGTTTATTTTCTTCAGGCACAACTGATGCAGTTTCCCTGACCTCTTCATTTTCTTCAGGCGCATCACTAGTGGATGCCCTGGCAATTTCTTCAGCGACTGGAATACAGTCATCAACCCTGGAACTAGCATTTTCTTCAGCAGCCTGAAAGTCATCAGTGGTGCTGGCATGTTCTTTAGTTGGCTGAGCAGATGCTTCAGCCTGAGGAATTTCCTGTTGCGATGGGGCTGCAACATTGGTGGTGAACTTCTCAGTCAGTTTAACAAACCTGACTTTGGCTCCTTGCCAATCAGCATAGTAGGCATTGAAATCATCGCTGAGGTTTTGATTTCAGACTGGACTTTTATAAGTTCATCAGTTGTCATAGAGACAACGTTGTTCTTTAGAAATTTCTCCTTCCTGTACTGCGCCTTCTTGATCTGCCCAGCCTTCTCATATTTCCATTTTTCTTCTTGGATGAAATGGGTCAACATGTGACTTTGGCCAGGAGTCAACTTGAAATCAGGCATATGAGTGTTTGGGTCCTTGTGCGAGAGATCAATATAGTCGATGATCGGCTTGGGATCCAAAAGCAGAGGCACATTTGTGCCCTTGGCTCTAGCGGCCCTGACTTGCCTATCTCTGATGATCTCAGCAAGTTCTTCATCATCAGCTTCGTCTTCTTCAGACAGCACTTGGAAGGCAACCTGCTTCTTCTGAGGACTAGGGCGAGGACCTCGTCCAGCAGTGGCCTTTGTCTTCAACAGAGAGGGACCCGTTGAAGAATTGGGTGCAACTGAGGAACTAGCTGAGACACCTGAGGCAATGGAGATGCCTGTAGTCCTTTGGCACGTGGCAAGATGCACAGGTGCTGAGGACTTTGTCGGAACAACTGAGGCCTTTGGAGGAGCTGCTGAGGATTTTGGAGGAGCAGGAGCAGCATGAGGAATTGGCCTTGAGGACTTTGAAGATTCTGGTCGTGAGGGCATTGCTGAGGAACTTGGCCTTGAGGGCACTGTAGGTGAAGCACTTGGCTTACGCGCAGGCTTCTTTGCCATAGATTTCTTTGGCTTGACAGGGGCCTCAGCAGCAGCAGCAGCAGAGTCTTCATTGAATTTCCTCACTGCTTCTTTGGCTTGTCTAGCCAACTTGGCCTGGTGCTTGGCCCATTCATCAGGATAGTCCTCACCGCGCTTGAGGCTGGTGGGATCTGCTTCTTGGCCAGGTGCCAATGGAGGTCTTGGGCATGGAGGGTTTAGAGCGAATTTCTTCATGTACTTGGGAGTTACATACCTGTACTCCCTCCACTTTCTTGCCCATCTCCTTTCTATCCTCTGGATGCGCACCTTGCGCTGATTTTTGTTCTCCTTACCAAACTTGGCCTCATCAGGAGTGCAATAGTCTTTGTATATATCATCAGGGATCTCAAAGGCAGTCATGACCTTAGGCTTCTTTCCTCCTTTCTGTGGCTTT